>NC_044572.1:141771480-142386370 GCF_901933205.1 Camarhynchus parvulus
CAGAGTAATTTAATTGTGAACAGCTCTTCAGTTAAGTAGAAAATGATATTAAAAAGTCAGTGGTTGGAAGCTGAAGGCAGAAAAATTATACCTAATTTCTAGTGTGATTTATCTACACACTCAGAATAAATGAGATTAACAATCGTAATAAATGTAAGGATGCTGTGGACCTTGAGATTCTTGGCCTGGGACATATCTCACCCAGTTCTGGATGCCTGTGATGCATCTATATCCACTTCTCAGAACTCTGTGTCTTGGGTTTTTTTTGGGTGAGGATCCAGTCAGCACACGGTTGGTGTGATTCAAACAACTAAAGACAGTCACTTAATTTAGGATGAAACAAAGAAAGTTCCAAGGCTCCGGTGGATATATTGACCTTATCCCCGCCAGATGCAGAAGGACAACCAGGTGACATGACAGACACCTAGATGCAGGTGGGTTATTTCTGTCTCTGAAGGCTGAGTCTCTGAAGAACTCAGCCCAAATTACATTCTCCAGAGCAGCCAGTGACAAAGAGCCTGAAGGAAAGTGCAGTTTTAGTGTCCTGTTGTGCAGGAGACCAGAGGGTAGGATCACCAGCCCCTTCTGAGCATAGAATATGTGAATCACCAGTGAGTAATTCTCCAACTGCTCTTGAAAACTCTGCTGATCATTTTGGGGCTTTCACTATGATTTCCTCCATTCCCAATGATTCATCTCTACCCTGGCCATGTTTTCGAATGAAGGCCCATGGAGAAGCTGCTTTTCTTGTTTTGGGTCTTGGCCTGCTGCAAGGAAAAATGAGGTACAGAAGTGTGTAGCTCATCCTGGTGCTTTTTTCTGACTGATGCCAGCAGAGATATGAGAGTCATTGAAATCAGTACCATTTTGAGCAAGTTTAGGGCCCCAGCAGAACGACTCACAATGTTAGGGCCTCTTTTTCTATCATGCACTTGATAATGATCTTCTTGGACTTGACCTCATTAGTTATTTGTTCCTTGCAGGCTATTTGTGTCCAGTTTCACACAAGAGCTGTTTGCCTAATGTGTGTGTTTTCGTAAGGGTTTGCCCTGTGCCTTGAAATGGCTCCCCTTGCCAATGCACCCTGCCTGTTGTGTCCCATCTGGTTCCCTTGCTGCGGCCATACACTGTTCCCCACCTGCTCTGGACACAAGAGACTTATCAATGTGTGCAGAGTGCCATACTGAGACACTTTGGCTCCCTGGACATTTCCCCATTGTGCATTCTCTCCAACCCTTCTTTTACAGATGCTCTTTTCAGGCCAGTGGTGTGCCTCCCACCCATGCATGGTTTTCCTGGGCACCCTGCTCCCTGATACCATGATTCCTGGCTGTCACCCTGCTGGTTCCCTGCCACCCTTCCAGCTGGGATGCAGTAGAGCAAGTTGGCATCAGAAGTATTTGCCTTCATTCAGCACCAACTCCCCTTCCTGTCTTTTTTATAAGAAATATGGACAAAAACGTTTTAACAGGGCCTGCAGTGACAGAGTAAAGGGTGAAAGTTTCAAACAAAAAGAGGGTAATTTATATTGGACATTACAAATTCTTTACTATGAGGGTGAAAGGGGTTGCCCAGGGCAGTTGTGGATGTCCCTTCTCCTGAAGTGCTCAAGGCCAGATTTACTGGGGCTCTGACCAGCCTGGTCTAGTGGAAGGTGTCCCTGCCTATGACAGGGGGTTTGGAACTGGGTGACCTTTAAGGTTGCTTCCAATCCAAACTATTCCATGATTCTTTCATAATATATCTCTGCTAAAGTTTCCATCAAATCTGAAGAAACTAACTGTTTTTTTCTTCCTGGCTCTTAATTTTGCTTATTGTTTCCTTTTCTTCCCGCATTACCTATTGTCTCAATGGTACATTATCCTACAGCGATAAAAATATCTTGTGCCTTGCTTTTCTTCTCCACTAATACAGAAGTTAAGGTCATCATTATGTCCTACTTTCATTGCTGTGTCCTGACTCATTAGTTTATTGCAAAATTCTCTTTAGAAGTTTGTAATTCTTAGTGCTGGCAACAATCCTATCACTACAATCGAATCTCTAGCAGTTTAGATTTCTTTTCCGTCTGCTCTGACCTTCACACCTCGTGGAAAATGTGTTTGTTTTGCTGTTGTCTTTTTGTGAGTGTTGCAACAAAATAGTGCTCTTTAATTTTCGTTTCACTAGGGACTTTTCAATGTCTTCTCTGTTCTGCCAATAAATTGTGTCACATCCTGTGAGGATTTAAACCTGTCTCCTTTGCTGAACTCTTAGTTTCTCCCAGACTGTTGTCTGCATCTGAATTTTACTGGTCTTTTCATTTAGCATTTTAAGAAGTTTTCCTTTGAAAAGGTATTCTTTGAATCATCTTGGTTTCTTTCCTTCCTCATGACCTATGGTCTTTATTTTTCACATTTCTTGCTTTCTTCAGCATCTTTCTCATTAAACGGACTTCATTCCCACCAACTTGCCGCAGGCACCAAGCTAAATTTTGGGACACAATACACACTTGGGGGTCACTTAGTGCTTCCTTCCCCTTCCTTGGCACTATCGAGTTTCCTCCAAAGTACTCCAAATCCTTCTGACTGAGACCAGAGCACACTGTTCCTCATTTTTTTTTCCTTCCACTGCTGAAACCACAGTGATTAGTGGTATTCAGTGGGTTTGTTTCAACACAGTTTCTCTGGGCCATGGGAACCATAAGCATAGAAAATTGAAGTGGTCACACCAACACTCTTCCTCCAGTTGTGCTGGAATAACATGGCTCTCACTGGTTCAGCACTCACTGAGGTGTTTGTGTTTTCACCTGTGTGCCTCAGCCCAGATACATATTCTCTGCTCTCCTCGATCTTTCACCATTTGTCTAGGTGTTTAATTGGGAATTGATGCAAATATTTCTTCAGGGAGCTCTGCTGGCAGCAAGATCCCAGCCACGTGATCCCAGTTGCCCCACATGGGCTGGGGGAAGGCATCTCCTGGAAGATTCCCACATGGGATATATGTTGCAAGGTGGAGTGTTTGAGAAGAAATTCTGCTGTTTCATTCCACTCTTGTTTGTCCATTGATAAACAAAGCATGCCTGATATTCAATCCACTTGAAAGCCTTTATTTGCCAAAGGATGTTTTACTGTCTCTTCAAATCCTCATAAACCATCAAAGTTGAGCAAAGCAGCACAGTTAAACCTCTCAGTCCATGTTGTTCTGTCTCCAGTGAGTGCTCCTGAGCAGGAGCAGCAAAATTTCCTACCACTTGAAATATGCAAAGAGTGCCTCTAATATATTCATGAAAAATAATAAGCTACCTGCAAATGGAGCCACACCTGTTTCCTCCAACCAGAAGAGAAAGTGGATTAAGCCCTTGCCTCGTTTTTCCACAGCTCTTACAAAACACTGAGTGCCGTTTACAGTTGGGAGCCTGATTATCGTTATGCTTCTTTAGCTCAGGGAAAAACAGCTTTTCCTGCTGTAGATTATATTTGCATTTATATTTATTCATTTGCATACAGATTTTTGTACCCTACTCTTGAAAGGTAAAGATATTCCAGCTCTTTTAAAGGCAATAACAGTTCATTTTACGCCCTGTTCTCCATAACAATAATTGCTATAACTCTGAAGTTCCCCTGGCATTTTAAGGGCAATAAAGAAAGGGGCGGATGGAAAAAGAGAGGAAAATTCTCCTATTAATTGGTGAGACTCCAGGGTTCAGCTCTGTAGTGTTTTACTCCTGTGAGTAATCTCATTATCCTTGGTAGGAGTGGTTGCACAGAGGCAGAAGGATCATGCTCCAGAAGTCCAGCCTTTAATCAAATCTACCTGTTTAAAAGGAACACATGGTTGCCTTTCAGTGGGAGCCTTTAGCTCTGAAATGAGGATGTAAATTAGACAAAATGCCTCAGAGGATGGAAAACTTCATCTGCCAGGTTTTCCTTCTGCTCTTGCTGAAATGAATCCATTGGTTATATGTGTGTGTGTGTGTGTGTGTGTGTACATGGGCAAGGGAGTGATTCTTTGCTATTTTTCCTTTCATAGAGATTCAGATCCCCCTTTAGAGAAAATTATCTCACCATGTGTTTGAAAAAAACATGTATAAAGGATTGTGTTGTATGGATGCAGTAAAACACACATAAACCTTTAGTCAGGAAAAGAAAAGAACAGAGGGCTTAAGACAAACTATTTGAACACTAGTAAATGTATCCAGATCCCCTAAATGTGAGTTAGAAAAGCAAGTCTTTGAGATAGTCAAAATTTGTTGCATAATAAGAAAAAAAAATAATTGTATTTTTTATAAATGTCAACAAATGTTACCACATCATCTGTAGCTATCAAATGGGGTAACACAGAAAAATAACACAATTTTTCCCATACTAAGAAATAAAATACCAGGTGAAAACCAGAAAAGATGCAGAAAAGCTCTATTTGTCTCAGAAAGATTTAAAATAAGACTCCAAAGCAGCCTTGGTATTTTTTCCCCTGCAAGAAAAGACACAAACTCAAGTAGAAAATCAATGAGTCACAGCAGAACAGCTTGGCTCTTCTTCTACTCTCTGTCCCCTGCCTGCCACCTCACCAGGTATCTAAGGTTCTGTCCTGCTTCAGCCATCTCCCTGGTGGCCTTCAGGAGTAACTTGAGGGAGGGTCATCTCATCCCATGGAATGACCCCCTACCCTCTAAACTGATTTTCTACTGCTGTGGGTAAAGCAGCAAACTACAGAGGGGTATTGATCCCCTTCTGAGGCATTCCTGCCATAGCAGAAGTCTAAAGCCTTTTAGAGCATTTTGCTACTCAGCTGCTGATACACTTCCACTGATAGCTTTGTGTTCCTGCCATCATCAGAGATGGCAATGCAGGTGTCCTGTGCAGGAGAGTCAAGAGGAGGGCAGGGGAGGTTGTGATTGACCTTTTGAAGCAGGACAGGCATTATAAGGCGACTTTTATTGCCTTGCTGCTTCTCTTGGCTTCTTCTTTGAGACCAGTTTAAGCCATACTCACACCAAATGAGGATCTGACCTGCATTCTTAGGAAGAGCATCAATCTTGTTTACAAAATAATTGACTTGGCTTCCAACCCAAGGAAAGCATTTTTTCTTTTGGTTTCGGTCAAGTTAAGTTCCTATTATGGTTAGGCAGGCTTGTACAGTAACTATTTGGCAATTGGCAGTGTGGTGCTGCCCAGTGTGAACTTTTTGTGCTGCGGTTGCTTACACAAGAGAAGGCTGGGCCAGCTGAGTGGCTGCTGCTGTGGGACAGTGTTGGTGAGAGTGCAGTGAGTTGGGGTGGCCACACCAGCTAGGCTGGCTCATGCCATCAGCCTTGCCTGGCTCCACACCAACCATCCAGACCCTTTTCAGCTGTGGCATCCTGTAGGAATCTGTCTTGCAGTCCGTACAAGTTGGAAACAGAGGATTTGGAGTGGCTTAAAAATGCCAGTGGTACAAAGCAGGTGGGGTGTGAACTGTGCATCTGGTGGAGGCTGGAGAGAAGCTGCATGGTGCCATGGCTGTTTGCTTTACCCAAGACTGGTCTGTAGCTGCTGGTTGCTCTCCAGCACTGAGCAACATGACATCATCCACTTTGACATTCAGATTAAAGTGGAGCATTTTAAAGCAATGTTTACCTTTTTGTTTGTTTGTTTTTGAAAAACAGATCTCTTTTTCAGTTTATTCTTTGTATGCTGAGTGTGTGTATGTGAGTGAATTAGATATGTGCTTCAAGGAACCAAACTGTACATAGCACATAGCACTATTCCATTTATACCACTTCATTCCCATTCACAAACAGAGAGGGTCAACCTCCTGCAGCCCCATAACTGACCTGGCTTCTCACTCAGTCTGTAGAGATGACAACTTTCTGGGCAGAAGTAGATTCAAGTTTTAAACAGATTTATTTATTAAAAGTTGATGCAGTTTTAACACATCAATGACTTAATTTGGATGCAAATATGTTTGAGAAACATCGTCAGGATTGAAGAAGGCTCAGATAACTCTGTCTTCAGCATGGAGATAAAACCATCTTAGGAAAACTCCTAAGGTGCTTTCCAATTCTTGATTTCAGTGGTAACTTGATCCTTTAAATTGACAGTAATTTTCCCAGGTAGGGCATGTATACACAATCCCTGGCATCTTGAGGGCAGTTTTTGCTAACAAAGAAGGTGAAGCTGACTAAAGTGCAGCTCTGAGATGCAGATGAGCTCAAAAGCCACTGCAAGACAAATATCTCAATTTTGCTAGGTTAAAATGTGAAAGCTTTTGGGTCATTACCTGCTACATCACTCCCCTCCCTAATCTCAGACCCATCCTCTCAGACTTTCACTTCCTCACTCTGATTTGGTTATGCCCATGATGTTGAAACACTCTCCTCAGTGTACCTCCTCCTGCTACTATTAGTTCCTTATTTTTTCTTCTGAAATCTCTTACATTTGTTTATAGATAAACCTTCTGAACTTCCCCTAAACCACCTCCTCTGCTTGTTTTCCTGTGGAGACCTCTTTCATAATTTTACTTTTCCTACTAATTTTAAAGCTTAATATTCCCTTTGGTTTCTCTCCTGTTATTTCCCTTCACCCTGGAGTTTTCCAGTGTATAGCTCCTATTCTTTTCCAGTCTTTCGATTTTCCTGGGGGTGCCTACTACAGAAGTCAATGTCTTTCTTTTCTCACAGTCAATTTAATGGTTTGTTTGTTCACACAGAACTGTTTCTTCCCCCTGAAGCTCATGTGGGCTGTATAAGTGCAAATTGTTTCAGACCATGAAAGAAAGTCTCCCCAGACTGAAATCTTTCCTAGCTGCACTAATTTTTCTGATAGTTCTCTAAGGTTTTAATCTGTGCTTTTCATAGTCACCCTTGATATGAGGTTGTATTCTTTTAGTTAACTAACCTTGCCTTGCACAGGACAGGTGTTTATGGAACTTGCTTGGCACATGGAGAACCTGAGCTCCAGCCCATGATGGGAAAAACAAGGGACTTGGACTTTGGTCATCCCTGTCCAGAATGAGGGCCCTGCCTATGACATTTCTGACCCAGCTGAGATGGGAACCTCTCAGAGGTCCAAGAAAATCTTTTAGATGCTGCAGAAGTGTCCTGGTGTGAAATGAGAGAAATCTCAGAAGTGGAAGTGGTTTGGGAAAACTAATTCTCACAGACCTGCCACAGGGCTCACATCCTCAGCTGTGCAGAGGTCATCACAATGTGAGGATTGGGCTGGTTGGCTGCTAATTTCAGCCTCCTTACAGAATGATTTGGGTTGGAAGGGACCTTCAAGATCATCTGGTTCCAATCCCCCTGCCATGGGCAGGAGCACCTTCTACTAGCCCAGGCTGCTCAGAGCCCTGTCCAGTCTGGTTTTGTCCCAGACTTCAGGATCACTTGCAAAGTAGTAACCTGAGTCTTTTCCCTAATTTGTTCATGACACCAACTTTCAAGCATAATTTGCCTCACTACATAGGATCACAATCTTTACACTTTTTATTTCTCCATGCTAGGAAGAATCTCAATTTTTCATTGCTATTACTTTTTTAGATGAACATTTCCTTCCTCTTTGTCAGTTTATGCAATAGAGTAAAATTGCTGTCAGGATCAGTAACACATCCTTTGACAGACCCACACAGGCAACCTTACTATCCTATTTCCTAAAAATAAAGTAATCAGGAAAAAAAGTGCCCCATTTTTCATCAGCCACTGGAAATGAACCTGTGTTTTAGATGGAAATATTGAAAGTATAAGTCTCCTTATTTTCAGTTAAAGCAAATCAGCTTGTTCTTCCTCTTTATTTACAGGTGAAACCATAACTTTTCCTGCCAAACAAATCTCTGAAATACTATTCTCTTTAAATAGTTTTAATTTTGTTTTGTATGTTTGGGTTTGGTTTTTTTCCCCCTCTGCATTTCTGTAATGTTCCACTTTTGTGTTTATTTTGCACAGGAATAAGGAAAGACAACCCTAATTTATTTTTAAAAGGTGTAAAATGCAGTGCCAGATGCAAAAGACAGTAGAACTGGTTTATGCATGATTGGCCACTCACAGGTTACTGCGTTTCTGCTCCATGTCCTTAAAATTTTGCATAAGTGCATCCTCTGTTACTAGAACTGGAAGGATGCAGAGGTTCTGCCTGTGTTACACTAAAAAATGGTCAAATTTCACTAGTGTTATTAACTTGCAATCTCATTCCTCTCTTTGACCTAAAGACAAACTAATCGTTACATAAAACTCTGAATTTCTGTAAAAATATGTCGATCATTAGCTAATTTTTCCTTTTGTTTTCTTCTCTCAGTTGTTTTACTTTTATTTTCATGACCGGAACACATCAGCCCTTTGCCTGTGGGTAAACAGCTAAGTTGTATAAGAGCAAAACAAACAATATTCATTGCAATAAAAGTACAAGCAGATTTCTGAGCCTCATGCATTCAGAGTGAGATGGCTTCATCCTCCCCTTCAGATTCCTCCTTTGCTGTAGCTGTATCACCCACTGGTGAAATAAAACTGCATGTGCTTCTCCCAGCAGCATCCCACTGGTTTGGTGCAGACTGGCAGGAGGAGGCGTGGAGTTTGTGACCATTGCCACCAGGATTGGGGACAGCCCAGCTGCCAGTCTCAGGAACCTGCTCACCCTCATTTTCCTTCTTGTCCCCTGGCTTTGAGGCTGCTGAAAGTCACTCTTTCTGCTTCACCACTCTCCTCCATGGCAGAGGAAGGGTGCCTTGTTTGCTGCAGGATTTCAGGAGCTGATGTCTCCGAAGGCTCCTTCAGCAGAAAGCTTTTGGCGTCTGCAGAGTGCAGCTCCATCACTGAGCTGATGTAGTAAAAAGGTTTCCAGAGGCTGCTCTGTGACAGCTGCTGTGCTTAGACTTCGAGGCATTTGCAGAGGTGAAATAAACATAATATTATCTGACTAGAAAGCAAATCCTTTCTCTTTAAAGTTCATGTTAAATGCAAAGTGCAGTGGAAGAGGAATGGAAAGCATCAATCCAGATCATTTACTGTTACCCCTAAGGGGCAGATACATTGTACTTTTTGTTCAAAGGATTGTTGTACAGCTATTAAAGAGCATTCTTGGCTTCATGGGAAGGAGGGGAATGTACCCCTGTTGTCATTAATTATTGATAATTGATGGCATATTTAATGAGTTCAGAAAATGATCAGTTCATTCACAATAATCTCTTCTGCTTGCCCTCTTCAGATCCTCTAGGAAAAAAACCCCAACAGACAGCAAAATGGAGCCACTAAAATTCAGGATGACTAATGGGACTTGCATAGTATAAAATGGCTAGATGAAGACACAGTTTCAGTGAACGTTGTTGCTACTTAGATAATTTTATAAATACAAGCAAGTTTCTTTATTTTTTTTTTAAGAGGAGAGAGAGACAACAATAAAATACCATACCTACTGAAATGTTGTTCTGTTAACTTAGATTTGAGCATGCAAATAAAGGAAAATAATGAGGAATGAGGTATTCAAAAAGAGTCCCCAAAAAGGCTGGTAAAAGTCAGCATCAGGAATGAAGAGGCTGCTCCCAAAGGCGAATCCATGCTGAGAGAGAGGGGAATTGCCCTCTGAATGTCTTTAGTCTGGAGCTGTTTGGGGTGCAGCTTTTGTGCTATGTCTTTACAGTCCACAGTAAAAGGGGTCACTGTCTTGTGACTAGGAATCCTGACACTTATCCCAAACAGCAGTCACCACTGTTAAAATGTCAGCAAGCATGATAAGAAGTATCAGATATTTGGGGGTAGTGGGTAAGGCAACAACTGTTTCTTCTCTTTTATTTGCAAAAATGGGTTCTGGCAGTTACACATCCGCTGAGGATTGATTTGCTCCTTAGGAATAGAACAGGAAGGAGGAATAATAGGAAAATATTTTATGAAGTGTGACAGCAGATGGGCTATTAAGTCTGACTCACTGTGTGGCGTGCTGGCAAACTCCTGCTAATGACCTTGTGACTCGGCGGCCACTTCGGCAGAGGTTCCAGACTTGACAGCCTTTGCCACCTCTGCCTGGCAAAGGTGAGCCTCAGCCTTGAAAGCACCACGCTGTTCTGAGACTTGTGGTGCCAAAAATGTGTTATATGAGTCAGGGAAACTGAATTATGTGAATAATTAAAATTCCCTATCAGAGTTGACGGTTGTGCACTATGTGGATGGTGAAGTTAGCTCTGCCCACAATCACTTCATCACTTTTAAATTATCAAATCAAGGGGCCCCTGCTACAGGTGGCGATGTTAAGTAGGATATCTTACCCACATATTAAGTAGGGGTAAGTGAAGGGAAGGTTGGATATATCAGAAAGGTGACAAATGCAGTGAAAATGCCAGAGCCACCTATAAATTGATAGATCCATGTTTAATTTGACCTTTAAAAATCAAATCAGAAGACCACTATATGATGCACAGTAGGGAAAGCCCCTGCCATAGAAAGGGAAGATTCAGACTGATCTAGTACTTACCTGGTTTTAATTTCTGGATCATGGATGACATCTTAAACATCAAGTCTTCATGAAGCCCAAGGACCACTGGTTTTAGAATGACTGCACCTTCCACCATGGGCACAGGAGACTATCAGGGGAAAAAAGAGCTGTAACTGGTCAAAGCTCATCTTTGGTATAACAAAGGACCTAAATCAGCGTTTCTTCCACCATCTGCTGAATCAAGCAGCCAGAGTTGAAGTCCTGTAGCTGTCTGTGATATTTTCAGTTCCAGGTGCATTTAATTTTGTTTACAACTGCACTGCACTTGCTCAGAAAACCCTTTGCACCTCTTGCCAGAGCTTTGGAGATGATGTAGTTGTGTGAAATAAGAAAATTACTATTCTGTTATTACTTCAGACTTTATATAAGAAAATATAAGAGGCATGAAACAGCTTGTATCTTCCTTGTATTTGGTGTATTATGGAAATCAAATACTTTTACTTTCTGTAGACTGGGGAAGTTGTGTTTCCTTTGCCTTAGAGGTGAAGTTTCTGTGTAGGTTGCTCCAGAGGCCACTGGTGCTGAGCAGAGGCAGAAGTGTGTCCTCTCTCCTGAGCACCATTAATAAGTGTCATTGAATTATTATGAGGAGCCTGAAACTTGCTGGAGAAATCTCCTGGGAGGATTAAGGATGAAGCAGCTGCCAGTGAGGGCAAACCTGAGGGCACATCTCTGCTGAAGGTGCAGCACAGAAATTTGATGTCAGGGCAGGCAGGTAAGGGAGGTTGGGAACAACAGTAGCACCTCTGGTTTCCCAGTTCTTTGAGAGAGAGGGGAGTTTTCCTGCCTTCACAGACAATCTACAGGCCTCCAAGAAAGAGGGGAGAAAATCTCAGCATCTTCCTCCTCAAAGCATATTCCTGTAGTGAGTTCAAACAGAGTCTGAAATATTCTTTACAACACGTATAAGACCTGAGGATTCAGAAAGCTCACTTTGGCAATATTTATGAAGACTGAGTAGCTTAGTGAAGCTCACATGCCTATGTTTTCCAGATCCCTGCACCAGATGGATATTCTGACTCAATGCAACAAATCAGAGCACTCTTAGTTCAGCGAACCTCATGAAGCTGTGACATGTGCACTCCCAATGCATTCCTGGAGTTAGGGACTATTTGGAATGGTGCAATACTTGATGTCCTCCTCCCATTGGGAATTCTCACAAAGGCTGCCCCACAGCAGTTGCAAAGCACAGCAACAAATCTGGGCTGTGATATTCTTGGGTTCATAGCTAAGCAACCCAGAGGAATATGGAGGGGCAGAAGGAAAGATGTGGCTCTCCTCTGACAAGAAGGGACTGAGGGCCCTTTTGAAATAACCCTGTACTATTTTCCCAAAATTTTATAATCCACTCTTGCACAAAGTCAAATTAAAATTATCTTGGGACACGCACCAGCATCCTGATGTAGCCTCCTGAGCTACCTGAGGCCAGTGCAAGTGGCTGCTTTTCCTGATGCAGGAGGATTGCCTGTGTAAGCTCCCCCCTGTGACTTCAGCTGTGTAATCTGTATTCAGAGATGCTGTCTTTGGCTTCCTTTGTCTGGCTGCTATCTGTGCAGCAGTGGCAAGGGAAATGCAGCAGACACAGCTGGAGGTGATGTCAAGGGGGTGGAAAGCCATCACAAGTGGAAGGCAAGAGTGAAACTTTAACTGAGACTCTGTAAGGTGCTGTGAAAATGCTGTGTCCCTTCAGTAGAGCATGTATGGAAAAGGCAAAAAGTTCTCTGTCCTGCATTTCATGCTGCCATGTGTCTCTGCAGGTTTCAGTTCCTTTGCATGTAATGAATCCTCTTATTTTGGCAAGAGGGGATTCCCATGTAGGATGTTATATCCTATGGAAAACAGACTTGCTTTTCTTTGGTTTCTTTTATAGACTCCATAGGAACCTGTTGTCCTTGTAGGACCCCAGATTTCCCAGGATTGCAACCCAGCCACCACCACACATGCAAGGAGCAGCCTGCTCTGCAAGTTCCCTCTGTCCCAGCTATAAAGCAGGATTTGAGCATCACTCAGCAGCAAGGCCTTAAAGAGGTTCTCTCAGCCCTAATACAAACTCCATTGCTCAACAAGAGCTCTTACACTCTCCATTCTCTCAACTTTTGGACAAACACAAGTACAACAGCTAAAAATTCTTTCTTTAATTGGGGGTGAATAAATACAAATTGACTTTTTTCTCTGTTCCAGGAGTGCAGCAGGACCTGGCAGCAGTGTATCAGTATGGGCAGCTCCTGACCCTTTAGCAGCCAAGCCTCTTTTGAGCATGTTGGCCATGTCCTCCCCTTCCTGTATCCCCACTTTCCTCCCAGCCTGGTGGTGATGCTGACACTGAGCCAGCAAGATCACCTGAACCTCTCTGTCCTTTAGCCCTTTCTCCAGGACTTCCTGTATGTGAAGACCTTGGAGCTGTCAGAGGTCAAAAAAACAAAAAACCAAACTGAGCAACTGTTCATGGGGTAATCCATGCCCCATGCTGATAAAGCACTTTTATTTCACCCAGCTGTTGGAAACAACAGTTCTGTTATGTCCCATTCCTACCAAAAATGGGGCATCTGGGGTGGATGTGATTCCCAATAGTCAAGAGGGACACAGGATGAAGTTCTTAGAGGCAAGGAATTGACCTGTTTGGGTATGAAGAATGAAAAGAAAAAATCATAAAGTAAGTCTGTGAAAAGTTCAGAAAGATTTCTCTTGTGAAAATGAGGTTGGTGCAACGAGACAGCTTTGCTCAGCATTTACCTTCTGCAAATTTCCACCCCAGTCAGCTGCAGTCATGTAAAAGAATGAGTAAATGGAATGAAGGACAACATTTTTGCACTAAATTCTTGGTTATCTGAGGATTTCCTCTGGCTTGAAAAGATAGCTACAGTCATCCATTCCAAGAATATTTAGATGTGCTCAGGTAGGAAAAAATAATCTCAAATAAATGCAGCACAAAGAGCTTTAAACTCCTGTGAGTGTCCTGACTGGAAAAAAAAAATCACAGGGAAAAATCCAAAATAAAACTGCAAGAACAATGCTAATTAGAGATGTGTCAGGTGCTGGCTCTGGATTGCTGTTATGCTACTGTGTGCATTTCAGGGACAATTGCCAGGCAAGAACTGGGGTAGATGTTGAAATCTTCCCATCATTTCTTTCCTTGAATTGACCCAGAGAAGTCCTTGGGAATGGAAGCTGGAATGCAAACCACACTGAAGGCTCACTAGCCCCAGCTGGTATCCTATCTGCAGCTGTTTTCATTACTGGCTAAATTGCTGGAAATGCAAAACAGAATGAGAGGGGAAAACCAAAACCTGTGGTGAAAACCTGATATTTTTTACTTCTGACAAACTGGTACACTTCCCAGCTTCAGAGAGGGCTGAGAGCAGTGGTACTGTCAGAACAGACTGCTGCTGGCTGTGCATCCTGCCTCACTGCAGACTGACAGGAAATTTAGCCAGAAATGTTGAGCCTCACAACTTTGCACTAGATCGACTCCCCAGGGTCCCCACCAGCTAATTAGTGCTCTCCTGCCATGAGCAGTGATCTTTTCAAAGTCCACCTTTCTTTTTCTGTTAAAACCAAAAGGCTTTTGCAAGCAAGGGCATTAGTTACAAGTGAAAGTTTCTTTTTAATGAAATTGACACCAAGTTTCTCCCTGAGATTTTGAACAGCTGTTTTTTCTATATTTTAATAAAAAAAAAAAATTCTTACAGATGTTCCTTCTTTTGTCTCATCATACTGATACCTCTTCAGTGTTTGCTCTCTGGGTTAACCTGCACATTGTTGGAACTCTCTCTCCCCACTTTCAGTATCTATGAGACAATCCCACCAGTCACCAGTTTTGCTTGTGTCTCTTGTATTCCAAAGAGTGATATCTGCAAATTTTTTTCCTATATACACTGTTTATGAAAAAACAAATGTCAGATGCTGTTGCCTGTCTGTCCTAGAAGAAATTCCTTCTGCTCAGAAGACTGACTTCTTATTGGTCATGCTTGGGAAAGACCCTCAAGGGTTTGCTAGGTATGGTTTACATTGTTTTCTAATGTGCTCACTCAG
This sequence comes from Camarhynchus parvulus, assembly GCF_901933205.1. Classification (NCBI taxonomy): domain Eukaryota; kingdom Metazoa; phylum Chordata; class Aves; order Passeriformes; family Thraupidae; genus Camarhynchus; species Camarhynchus parvulus. The sequence continues at coordinate 141,785,946 of NC_044572.1, forward strand.
CCTTCAGCCATTTGCTTTCTTATTGCTTTAATGGTGTGACTTTTGCTTAGTATTTGACTCTACCTTAATGTTAGGATAGAAAGCAGTGGTAAAATGGGACAAAAATACTGAATAGTGTGCACATGCACATATATCTATGCATCTGAATATCAGTCATCAGATGTATAACAGGATTAATAAATGAAAAACTGTGTTTTTTTCTAGTTGAGCTGCTTTTTTTCAGACTCTGTGATTTACAAGGGTGTTTAGGGCACTGATCCTCACAACCCCTCTCTCTGCTCTCTACCTGTCTGCCCTGCATCCTGCACATGTAAGGAGGAGCTTGTCCTCAGCAGGGAGACACCCAGGCAGGAGAGGGATCTCATGTTCTGTCCTAGCACACACCCTGCTTTCAGCCCCTCTTTCACCCAGCCTGTGCATCTCCATTTTCCATGGCTGTGGGTGAGCCCAGGCCTCACAGCAAACCCTCTCTCTCACAGCCAAACTCAGCTCTGCACTGACAGCCCCACTGTTCAGTTCTGCTGTCATTTTGGATCTTTCAGGAGATGAGAAAATACTCACATGCAAAGCTGTAAACTGCTTGCAGTTCACCTGTCTAAGCTGGTGAAAAAAACCAGAATATTCAGCTTATGACACATCCTTTTAAGAGGGAAATATTTAGCAGGTGGATTAAGGCACTGAAGTGTGAGCACCATTAGCCACACTTGCTAAAAGAAGGAAAAAAACAGGTATAGTAAGGCAAAAATCCTGCATTATGTAAAATATTTCCTGACCATCCTACCTCAGCCACACAGTAGAAAATCTAATCCTGTTAAAATTCTTCCCATGTCCTTCTACCCTCATAAGAGCCTCTAGCTTTATACACCTCTTATGAATAGTTCTCCAACAACTTATATTGCCTGCATAAGTTAAGTTTTTCTTTCTTTTTCTAATATTTTTACTATGTGATTATTTTTTTAGTAGAGGGCTCTTTGTACACTAATGACATTACAGAGCTGATGAGTAGTTTGATTTACATGAAGTAAAATGGGGAAAATTGCATGAGTAAGACAAGCTAATGAAGCATTGAAGAAAGAAAATGTTACTATGCTGTCAATAAAAAAAGGTACAACAAAAACCTTCTGTAGGCTGACAAGAAACTGAACAAGTAGACTTTCTGAGTAATAGATTTACCAGCAGTTGTAAGTCATCTTTAGTTTTGATAACGTCTTCACTGGGAATGGGCCTGAACCAAGCTTTTATGTTTGAATAATTTAGGATTGGGGGGAAGTGGCTAGGTAGGAACTTGCAAGTGTGTCACTGTTGGTGTAATGGATTGACTGAAAATTCTGAGCCAAATGAGTCTTAGCTGTTGTGTTCAGCAGTAGTTTTAGATGTTCTTTTTCAGTGGAAGCTTTAGGCTTATAAGGGGCAATTTCACTCACTGGAGCAGTAAGTTGTTAACTGCTCAGGCATATTTGTCTTGTTTGCAAGAAGCAGTGGAGAGTGGGAAATCTATGGACCTTGACTTAATTTCCCTGGAGCTGAAATGATAGTGGTTTGTTTTTTCTTCCTTTGCTTCTACAACATTCAGGCTATAGATCTTGGTGCCTTCAATTTCTCACATTATTGGCATAGACGAAAAACCTGGTGTGAATCACCCCCAATCTCCCCATGCCCCCAAAAAATCACATTTAAAATTATTTGCCTAAAACCAGAACCAATACTAATGCTTAAAAACAGCTTGTAGGACAAAACTCAACTCCTTTGTATTTTATACCTTAAGGGGAAACACTTCAGGGTTGGATATGCTGGCTTGCACTAATGCCCAAGGGCTATGATCCAAAACTGCAATTTATTCTGCCTGATGGAAGCCTGCAGGTGTGGCTTTGTGTTTGTGTCCCAGGGCAGAGGCTTCTGTACACCTGTTATAGCTGTGCTTCTCCCAGATAGTGCATTCATCTGTGTGTGTGCCTCCTGCATCCCAAATGAATATGTTGGGTGATATTAGCAAGCATTTCCAAGCTGCCCAGCCCTGCAGCATGTGTGTGCCAGGCTTGCAGGATAAATTGATCAAGTGGGTGCCTTGAGATTTGCTGTCTTCTACGCCAGATTTTTGATTTTTGCCCCCTGTGAGACTGCCAGTAGCTCAGACAGCAGGGATTAGTGATGGACACCTGGGTGGTGTTTCTGCATTCAGCCTTTTGGCAGCACTGGCAATGGCTTTGGGACCCACCCTCACAGGCTCTGGAGCATCCTTTTCCCTTCTCTGACTCACTGCCTGTGCTCTGACAGCCTGCTGGGGCCACCAGGCAGCCTAGGTCAGGGATGCTGCTCTGTCTGGCCTGTTCCTTCACCCATACCTGTCCCAGACTGAGTGAGGAGTGCAGACCACTGGCTGCAATGTCCCCTGGCCCCTCCTAAGTGCCCAGCAGACAAACCCTGCCCTGTGCCTTTTGCTTCCTTCTCACTGAGGGGATAGTGAAAAAGGAAGGAAATATTGCACAAAGACTCAAGGCCAAAAAGTCATCAGCACAAAGATGAGTCCCAGTCCTTGATGAGTTGCACTGCAGCCTCTACAAGGTAATGATTTATGCTTCATGCCACTGAAGGCACCTCTCCATAGAAAATGGAGAAAGTTCAGAAATGTTTGGCTGCACATAGGGCACCACTGTCCCCAGTTATTTTCAATATTGGTGCCTTTGCAAGTCAGATCAGCCCTTAACTGAGGTGCTTGTGCTGAGGCCAGCTTATCTGACTGGTTCATCTCTTCCTTCAGACTGGTGAGCGAGAAACTTAGAAGGATCCATCCATATTGTTTAGGATTTTTATTAATATTCCCATACCATTGATCCACATATCCTTTTTGCATTAACTTGTAAGGGAAATGCCAAATTTGTTCTGCCTCTTGGAAATCATTCTCATTCTCTTATGCCCATCACTAACATTATTTGCTGCTTTCTGTATGATTTCTTCATACTTTTGTTACTTTATTGATAATGCTGAATATTCTAAACTTTTTATCAGCAAATTCCATTTACAACTGGCTTCGGTTTTTTTTTTTTTAGTAATGCTATTAATGAAATTATTGTCACATCAGTCTTGAGACCAGTCCTTGAGGAACTCCAAAAATATTCTCTCTAACCCAAAAGTTCCACTTTACGCACAGGCCACTGTCATCTCCCCATTAGTCAGTTCCTTCTCTCCAATTTTGAATAGTACCTCACATTTTAAATTTGCATTGTAACCACATCCCAGACACTGGAACATGTCACAGCCAAAATGTGATGAGGGCAGCTGGATCCTGAAGCACATCCATATGTGTTTGATACCTTTTGGCCACTCCTTGGTAGCAAGCTCTGCATGCATGTTTCAGAGTTGGGAACATAACTGCCTAAATCTCAAGTCCTGCTTCCTATTCTAACATTAATAGTCTAGGAATGTGAAAGAGATCTTCATCCCTGTCAAAGTTTTAACTGGGTTTATATGGAATTGCTGCAGCCCTAGCTGGCATGTCACTTATGCACTGATCACTGTGTGCTGCTCCATGGTCCCATTCAGGCAGCATCCATCTAAGTTATTTTCTCTGACTTTCCACCAGCTGACTTCCTGCCCACCTCTTCTGGCTTCTGAAGAAATTCTTCCTTTGCTTTCACCCTCCAGGAGTGATCCTCTTACAAAAGATTGGCAGTCAAGCTGAGAGTAAGACATTCATATGAAGTCAGTAAAGAGGTGATCTTTTGAAAGTCAGGTCTTCTCCAAAGATCAAAGAGTTACACGAAAACCACTGAAAACGTCAGTGTGAATTGACTTCATCTGGCCTTTTATATATGACTTTTTCTATACTGAACCCATTAAATGGCTGAACTCAGTGCCAAATCATTGCCTGACTGAAACAGTTTTCAATTCTAAGATTTATACCAGGAGAGGTTCTGGAAATATAAACTTCTGTAATCTAATTCTTAACCAAAGTAAAATGACATAGCTCCTAATTTCAGTGAAGCTTAGTTAATTCATACCAGCTGAAATTTTAGGTCATTAATTTGATTTTTTTTCTTCACCCCACTCCTCCCACCTTAAAACTTCCAGTAAGTCCTCTCCCTGAAGAATCACATGGATCTGGTAGATCACAGAATTTTATTGAGTTTCACTCAGATATATATGGCTGGGAGAAAGGTTAGTCAAATATTTGTTAGAGGAATGCTGTATCTCCTGTGTGGAGTGACTGATTGGCATCAAGAGCCTTATCTTCCCCCATATCACGGAAGAGTGCACCAGGCTCAATTGTCAATAAAAGCAGTATAAAGGGAAGACACTGATGCTTTGACTGCATGAAAGCCTGCTCAGAGTCAGAAGAATATGAAAGAGTAAAAAATGTTCATGTGGTGGAAATGGAAAAGCAGGTTGAGGTGCATTGCAGGACAAAAAATCTACTCATAAAAAGAGTCAATGGATTTAGGATAAGTTAAGCACGGGACAATTTTATCCTACTGAGCTACTGAGTGGGACACCTCTGCTCTCAATGCAGGGGCTATGAAACTGAAACATGAAATTTCCTCCAGCCAAGACTATGACCAGATACTGATCAAGAAAGCAAAATAAACTAAGTTCTATGAGAAAAATGTCAGACACAATTGGGGTGGAGGGACAGAAGAAGGATAAGTGAGTATGTGAATTTCTTAATTTACCATATACTTCCTCCTATGATTATTTTCCCTACAAGTGGCAACTTTTTCATAAGTTAGAACTTCCATGGTGGTAGGATTTATGCTAAATACACTGAGAGTAGCACCAAATTAAAAATGTTATATTTTTATTTCTCCACTTGCATTTCTGTATCTTTTTCATTGTGCTCTGACATGTAGTAGCCCTCTTCCTCAGGCTCGCTTTTGCTCACTTCCACTGAGAGTTAATTTGATTTTATTAGTGAAAAACTGTTTATTTTTCTTTTCTCCATCTTGAATATCATCTCTGCTTTTAACTGCAGTTGTATTTTAACAAACCCCTTCACTGTCATTAAATATTTGGTTTATTGGGAAATAACAAATGTATTGACACCATTTCCTTTAAATTAGTACTGAAAAATGAATCAAACACTGAGAGTTTCTCCATTGAAAATAATGACATAATTGATGTCTGATCAGAAAATTCAGCCACACTGAGGAAGTCATCAGTGGGTTAATGAAAATGAGCATGTTACACTGTTTTAGGCCCCCTTGCAAAAATGAACAATTTAAGCCAGAGAACATGTTTTTCATTTGCAACATGTATGATGGCATCAAAGCCTCTAGGTGCTACAGAAACATCAGTGCTGCTCACAGAAACAGAAGCTTTGGTTTTCCATAGCCATACCTATGACAAAATGTTCAGTGTTGGATGCTTGTTATGTCAAAACAGTGCTGGCAAACAGAAAGTCCACCACGAAAGTGTGAGGCCAAGTTCAGAAAAAACATCCTGAGTGCTGGTAACTGGAATGGTCAGGTAAATCATATGAGATTTCCATAGCTGGAGGCACCTGAGAAACTGCCTTTTACTCCTCCAGCTCACATTTATGTGTAGCTATATGGATGAGAAAAGCCTTTGATACTGACCACAGCAGAAATCCATGTATTTATTTTATTTACATGAGCTTGAACTCACATCTTGAGCCTTGCATCTAAACTTTTTTGCCTTTGCTGTCTCTAGCAACAAAGTTTTGAAAGATTATCCATAAGATGATGAAGTGAAGCTTGTGTATATGAAAATCACAGATTTGTAGGAAAACTTATTGGAAATATACAAGAGCTAAATGTAGCAATGTAGTAATGCCATTCAAAGAATAACAGGGCAACTACAGGACAGACATCAAAATCTATTATTGGACTAGTACGAACTCCCCAAAGAGCTGGTGTAGCCCCCACTGCATGAGAATTTTAAAAGGAGATCAGACAAAACACTCAGAAACACAGTGTGGAAAATGTGTCTTCTGTGATGAACTGGATGACCTTGCTGCTTTTTTGCTCTGCTTGTCTTAATCTTTGAGCAATAGTGCAATGAACCAGTCACTGCTTTTCAAACACACTTCTGAGGAGGATACAAGAATCCACGAGTGTCCACTTGCTTTATGGCTCTCATCCCTGCTCTGTTAAGCAGCACTTAGACCCAACAAGGGATGTTTCTCAGCCATTGCAGTACCAGGTACTTATGAACATCCTGTTGAAATTCAGGACTGGTTTCCCTTCTTGAATCCAATAATGACCCAAGTTTCCCACAGATGAAGGGAAAGGACACCCAGCCTCTGTGTGTTATTCAGAGAACCACAAAGGCGATGCTCTTTACTTCTTTATGAGCTGGTATATTCTAATCTCAGCAAAAAAAAAATTATCAGAAACGGGAGGGGAACCCAGGCAAAATGGCATGCTACACATGACTCTTGAATATTGCAAGTGCTAAGTATTTGGAAGGATTTTTGTCCTGTGCAACCTCAATCTCATAAAAGTCAAGCATTTTAAATACAGTAGTAATTAATTTGATGTCCCTCTCTAGGCAGCAGGAGTGGTCCTCAGAGGGTCACTGGTCCTGTCCAGGAGTGTTGCCTTCTCTTTCCATTGAGTACAGAGCCTAGAAAACTGCCTCAGGTGTGTTGGATGGTGGCTTCTTAGGATGGTTGCCTCTTAGGTGGCTAATCTCAGGTAAAATGAATTCTGCCCGCCATGATTAGTTTCTTCCTGTGTGAATGACCTTCTTCACTTGAATTCCACAAACAGCAATGAATAAAATTGTGTCTGGTTGAAAATACAATTTTTTTTCTTGATTTTTATAATTTTTTTGCTTTTCTTGAATTTATTTGAGCTAAAGCTATCATTCTGTCCTACCTTTATCACGCTCATACCTGTGCATTAATGAGGTCTATAGATATTATCTTATTCATGAAGAAATGCTACAGCCCCATACAAAATTCTACATATTAAGGATCATAAAATATCCTGAGCTGGAAGGGACCCACAAGAATCATGGAAGTCCAACTCCTATATGTATGTATATGCAGCTTGCAAGCTACTTATGAGATGGTATGAAGCAAGGCCTGAAGAGAAAAAGGAACTGCTAGGGCACACTTCTCTTTAATATAAAGGAAGTATGAAGCTGCACTGGGATGACAGCAGCAGTCTGACCTCTGGCCACCCTTCAGCAGAAAAGTAGAGCCAGTTGGCCATGGTTCCACAGCAAGCATCATCTCTTTGGCTGCAATCATGCCATATCAATTCCATGCCATTTGCAGACCTCCCAAAAGCTGCAGGTCTGATCTCCAAGGTGCACACAGTCTATGCAGTTTTTATGCCACCTGAGTCATTGGAAGCTGAGTGTTTTGGAGAACATGCCTTATTAATGTATTTCCATAGACAAGTTCAGCAAAACAGGATTATCAACCTCTGTATCTCACCTGTGCCAAATCCCCCGAATCAGACGGCAATGGTAACAATTCAACATCCAGTTTATGCTCCACACTTGATGCAGTTCCAGCTCTTTATACTGGTACCTTGTGTATGCTGCAGGTATTCACTGTCACCTTGAAGAATCCCTAGCCATGCTCCTGAGTGATGAGATGCTAGGTTTTGTGAAGGAATTTTGAAATTATCTTTTTCAAATTATATTGCTCAAAGATCCATCCTGGAGAAGGAGGGAAAATGTGCTTGTGAACAATACAGTTGAGCTGTTGATAAGGGCTTTGTAAAGATCAGCAGCAGATGACTATGGATATGTGAATGACAGCTGTTGGCAATTCCTCTACGTTGGGTAATAGTAATTCCTGCAGCCCCTGCAATTCTATCTTGGCTTCCCATGGAGATTTCACTTTCAGTATTTGTGTGTGGCCACTGGTTTGATGAAGTGCATATGGGAGAGGAAGTTATTTAGCTGTACAGTCAATTCACCATTATCCATGGGTGGATTTTGCCTATAAGCCATGCAGTAGGTGTTGAGAGATCCAGACCTGAACCACCCAAGCCATCATTTATTATTGCAGGCACAGTGCCACATGCATGTGCCTATGCTGCTCTCAGAGACAGTGCTGGTCTCAAAATAGTGTTGCTATACTTCCAATTTATGTAAGCCAGTTGATAAGTCCCATTGCTTTAAATTAGATCTTGAGGTCCCTATCCAGCACTGGTTCATAAGCAACAGAGGTGTGTGGAAAGCACCCTGTGACAGTCAGAGGTTTTATGTGCCCCTTGCTGAATGTAGGGATGGTCCCACGGGGCCATCATGGGAGCCTTTGTTCATCACCCCCAGAGCTTGCTTCTCAAAAAGCAGCTTGTTATGGTTCAGTGCTTCATGTTGTACCTCCACTGAAGCTCTTCTTTTGCACCATGTTGGATTGGAGGCCTCCACAATGTGTAAGGATTGTGACTCTTGAACCACTCCTGCCATCATCATTACCCAGGCTTTTCTTTCACTCAGGATATCCCTGCCTTATCATTACACACCAATTTCTCATAATCCTCCTATGTGCTACATTACTGAATGTGTTGTAGGACAAGAAGGCATGTACACTTCCATTTGTTCTATGCCTCTTGTACATGGTCAAATCTCTGAAGGGTCCTTACCATCTATTGATCTCTTAGCCTTAAGATGTATTGTGCAGTTAAGGAGTGCAGGCCTGAAAGGGGTCTCTTGTGTGTAGGCAATCACATTATATAATCCCTTTTATGAACTGATTAAACTCAGACTTAAAAGTGGTTAATATGTTTTATGCCCAAATGTTCTCACACGAAGCTTTTTCTAGTAAACTGCTGCCCTGATGTTTAGAGGTTCTGCAGTCTTTCATCAAAATCAGTTTACACTCATTCATTCTTGAAACACAAGCAGATTTTGCACTGGACATTGTGCAAAACAGCAAGTCCACAGGGACCTTGCTTGAACTGCCTGTAATGTTGAGGTTACAGGGACATGACTATTTTTTTATGTTGAGTAAGCAGAAGGCAGCCTATAGCTGAGCTCACATCTTTGAAAAACAAAAAAACAACAGCCCTTCAACTTTTACCTTTTTAAAATTAAATGAGGGCACTATGACTATTCAAGAAAGGAGATCTGCTGAGTAAGTTGTTGCCACCTTCACAAAGCAACCTGGATTGAGTGATTTGCTGCAGTCAGAAAAAGTCTCTATCGTCATCTGTCTGTGTCAGTCATTCTGCTTATTTATTCTGACCACTTAGGCACCTGTGTACCTTGAAAATCATAGAGAAAATGAAGCATGTCCTGTGTGATGTTTTTTTCTTGGCAACCTTTACTGAAGACTGAATGGGATCCTGGCTGTTACTGTTACCAGGATCCTTCACTGATGGCAATGGGTACTAGGTCAATGCCTCAGTGATTCAGATTTCTGTATCTATATCCTTCATAAATTTTACCAAAATGGGACACACCAGCTCACACAGGGAGGTCACAAATTCTTTTTGTTTCAAGGTACTAAAAGAAAAGTGTGGGGAGAATTTTTACTACAAAACTCTGTTCAGTCATGGGAGAGGCAAGCATGACGCAAAATCTGTAACAAGGGAATAATGATGGTGGCAAGGTACTAAATTTCCTGCAAATGTAGTGCACATGACTGGAAGGCCATGAATAAACACTGGGAGAGAATGCAGAGTTCCCTTCTCAATCCCCTATTGTTCTTTTGGAATGATGGCAGCCTGATTTGCCCCAGACATGAAATATTTTGATTCTGTCTATGGTAGGATAGTGCTAAGGAGGGATGAAGGAGATGAAGGGATGTGTGATGCTGTAGAGGAAAGTGAGGCAATAGTGTGACCACAAGGTCATCTCTATCTGCTCTGCTTTGGAGGTCTGCTCCCATCACAGTGGTGGCACAAACATGCAATCCATTTCCCAGGACATAGAGATCAGGATGTGAAATCCTCAGTCTGTCCAGTTCTTTAGGTGAACCAATTCACTGATATTTAGAAGTTTTCATTTCACTCAACTAAAATATCCAGGTGGGAGAAAATCTAAACATGAGCTCTAGGAAACAGAGTCTGTTTCAAAATATTGCTTCTGAAATTGCAAAGGCTGCCAGTAAAATAAGATAAGTAAATGTAGCACATTTGTCGGGAGTTTTAAAACAAGCACCAGCTAGATGCTGCCATTTTAAAGCTGAGAGTGAAAATGATTTACAGAAGCAATGTTTGGTTGTAAGTGACTGAAAAGCATGTCACCCATTCCACTATAGATGGAGGCTGTTTCTTGATCTCAACTGCTTTTATTTAATTTCACTTCAAATAATCCCAGCATAGAGCTTTTTCTCATGCTTTAATTTTAAACTTTTTTTTTCCCCACTGGCCATTTGGTTACCAATCACCATGACAAATTCTATCTTGCTAAGTGATAGGCAATATATTTTTCTCCCTTGGAATTCTCCCTTTTTTCTCTCCCTTACGGAATTCTATTTGCCAGAATTTCATCATTTCATTAATATATACACTGAGTACTGAAATATTATAAGCAGGTTTAGCTTCAGTGATTTCAGGGAAGGCACACCCATAGATTCCCCTTCACAAGATAGCCTTTATGTGGGAGAAATGGGCCATTCTTTTAAGATAGAAAGGGCCATTGTCCTGTCTTTGAAATATCTCCTGTTTGGTACTGAGTGAAGATAAATTTGAGTCTTTCCTTAAATTACTTTTCACTCTGAACTGATGTGACATTTATCTCTGCTAGAGTGTTGACTATATGAAAAGCTGAAGCTTGTTTAAAGAATGCTGCCAAACAAGAAAGATTGTAATCCATCTAATTACTGAGCTAGGATGTGCCAGTGCTGCAAACTTCAATTACCACCATTAAAGCATCAATTGAAAGCTTCAGCTGATTCCCAGAGAGTCAGACACTTCCAGACATTTCATGCATTATACAGATGTTTTGCTGCTCCTTCAGTCACTAATGGTTTGCTAGTTTGAGCATTTGGGACTCCTGTAACATGAGAAGTAAGCTCCAGATGTAGAGAGATTTCAAGAGAATTCTGCTGCTTTAAACCACATTTTGTCAATTGTTCCCCCCGTAGGAACTGATGACCTCATGCTGGATGCCTTTTATTTTTCCCAAGTGTTATAAGATAAATTTGCCCACAGGGTTACTTACAATTCCTGAGAATCCACATTTCCATGGATATCAAAAGCCCACTACTACAGTGAGGTCCCTGGGACAAAATTCTGTAGGCACACAGATCTCTTTGTAGCCTGAGCTGCTAATTCTTTATATGTCAGTGTTGCTGTCCACACATTTAAAGAATAGCTCCAAAATAGCAGAAAAGACCCCCATGTTTTGAGCAAAGCTCTGGAAATTTTGTGGGCAACACCTTTTGCGATAAGCTCCCCCTTGTTTCACTTTGACACAACTGTTAATAACTCAGTTTGATGGATTCCCTTCTGGCAATGTGCTCTTAAGTCAGAGCTGGGTCAAAATCAAAAGAAAAAATCCTTCTGGAGTCTAGTCTTAAAAAAAAAAAAAGGTAAAAAAAGGTAAAGCTTTAATAGCTGAGCACTGAGGGAAGTTTCAGAATTAAAAGCCAATTTGAATCAAAGGGTCAAATAATTTTATTTTGGAGACATTGAGACAAAACTGTTGTATTTCCAAAACCGTCTCTTTTTCAGATGCAAATCATCTAAGAGAGGTCACAGAAGTCAGTGCTTCTGTGTCACTTATGTTGCTTATATTTGCCAAGGGCAAAATTTGCACCTGTGCAGAACAGCCAGCTCCAGAGTTAAATCAGCATTTGTGGGCTGCCCAGTGACTTTGGGCTCTGCTGATTCGTACCCAGCTCTCCAGAGAATATCCCTCAGGAAGATTACACTGCCTGGAAAATGGATGTGGCTGCAGGCTGAGGCCCTCAATCTAAAATGCTGTATGGAACTTTTGTGCTTAATGTTTTCTCCCTTAAGAACAAAATTATTTTCACTGACAGCCAATTAGCAGCTGTCTTCTGTATCTATGTAGTTAATCCCCACTTGGTCTAATCTTTAACTGATTATTCCAGGAGGGCTCCTTAAATAAATACCAGTGTTTCTGAGGACATACTAAAAGAATGTGAACTTTATTTTTACCAGGGTCTGGGCAGTGGGAGTTTGTGGCCACAATTATCACATATTTCTGTTTGCCAGTGCATCTTTCCATCTCTTCCAGGTAGTGCTGAAATGGATTCAGAAGACAAAGGGAAAAAACTCCCACCTATGAGGAGAGATTTGAAGTGTAGATGTTTCATGTCATGAACAGCTTTTACTTTTGGGCAATGGTCCAAAGCAACAAGAAATGCTAAAACACACAAGGCTGCCAGGAAGTAATTGTCTGTCGGTCTCTTACAGAGTGATTTCATGAGGCGCTTACATGAGACCAATTAGGAGAAACTGCAAGAGTGAACAACCCAGTATTCTTCAAGTAGTGGAAAATAGCATTTTAACAGCACAAGGACATTGGTAAAGGTATATAAAAACTGGAACTGGTTCTCCAGAGAGGTGATTGGGGCCCCATCCCTGGAAAACATTCCAAGCCAGGTTGGATGGGGCTCTGAGCAACCTGATTGGATTGAAGACGTCCCTGCTCATTGCAGTGGGGTTGGACTTGATGACCTTTAGTGGTCCCTTCCAATCCAAACCATCCTATGATTCAATGGAAGGATGAAGCCTGGTGACTTTAGAAATTCTGTGTATAACTAACTATTCCTCAGATATACCACACAAGGCATGACGACACATTTTCATTCAATCTTTCAATTTATGGTAGCTGAAAATATAAAAATGAGAAATGGTAGAGGGCAAGCATGCCCAACAGCCCTGTAAATGTTCTAATAATATCTAAATAAAAATGGCAGCCACTTCTGGCAAAGAGGGGACTGCTAGCAACTGAGGTTATATCACAGAAGAAACAAATGGAAACTATTGCCTGGTAAATGGGTCATTCCTTTTTTTAATGAAGCTGGCAGAAGAATTGTCCCAAGAAGAAATGGGTATTGACAGCAGCTGAGGAAATGTAATGCCTTTTAAATACAGAAATGCAAGAGCAGCTCCACAACCAAGATCCAGGCATTCCAGGATTTCCATCTCTGACACCAATTTGCTCTAAGTGTTTAAAGACAAGTTATAAAAATGAATCAAGCCTCCAGTTTCATTTCCCCCGGCATCTCCTTCCAGCAACATGTGGTAAAGGAGGTGTATATTTATTTTTCATAGTTGCTAATGGATTTTCATTCAATGCACTTTTTTAATGGCTTTTTAAATACATCTAAACTTCTGGCACCTACAATATCCTGTAACAATGGGTTCCATTTGTTTAGGTATGCATGACATGAAAGGTACTTCCTTTTGAATTAAATCCTCTACTGATAACTCATTGCTTGTTTTCTAGTTCTTGTTTTAGGGGAAAGAATGAATAATTGTTCCCTAATTGTCTGCTGCTTGCCACTCAAGATTTCATGTATTGTCCTAAATATACAAAGAATAAAAATGATTCAGTCAGCTTTGAGACATATATGGGAAGAAATTCAATGGTTGTTTTAGTTCATCCTTCTGACAATGAATGAAAGAGTAATTGTAAGGTTTTGTATGCTCAGCAGCCTGTGGCAATAACTGAGGACAGACAATATATGAAGTTTTCTGGAAGTTCTTCCTGATGTTGAAAGGGAAGCACTGCAATTGCTATAGGGTTCAAAAATTGAAATAGTGCTAAACATGAGCGTAGGGAATTATGGGTCCTTCCTGTACCCATGGTGGTGAGCTCTAATCTCTGTTGTGACCATGGTGATCTTCCACTTGCTGCAAAGATCAGGACTAAAAACTTGTTTGCCCTATTGTGTCTAACCCAAGAGCATCCAAACCCTGTGGATCTGTCTAGTAAGTCAGAATCTAGAATGTGTGTTTTAGGAAACTCCCTCTTTCCCTGCTCTACCCTGTTGTCACCTCTGAGTTAGCCTGAGTAAGGCTGGTTCACATGCTCAAGTGACGTAGATATTGTAACATGGGTATTTATTCTGCTCAGGCCAGTCTGAACCTTGAAATTAATTCTGTGCTGTGTGTCTCTGTGACAGGTAATGACTGCCGCTGAGACATACCTCATGAGTAATCCAGGAATCATGTTCCTGCCTATGGAAGAGAAAGTGCAAGTGTTGGCAAGAGAAAAAAGTAGCCTGTGTAGGAAGGAGGCAGCTTTTCTTGTGGGTGTATCAACAGATGCTAAATTGTTAAATCCCGGGATAGGCATCACTTCAAAGGGCCTATGGGTACTGCAGAAAATTATGCAAGCTATATGCATCTTGCAAATTTTAATCCAAAGGGCAGGGTGATGTTCCAAGATAATGACCTGTGTAAGGACTAGAGGCAAAGAAAATCTTGGTCGGATAGAGTTAAAGCTCAAGATGATCCATGGGATAGAGAAGGATGTAATAACATTGAAAAAAGTGATCTGTTTTCATACTTAGGTGACCCCATAAGTGTAGTCAGCTGCAGGCATGCAGGCTCAGTCAAACTTTGTTGAGAAGAAAGATTCAATCTCATCTTCAAAAATTGTTTCTCTCTTCTGTTGACAAGAAGGGGATGTCAAAAATACGAATGGCAAACACTGGAACAATCAGTCCCAACAATCAGAAAATACTTTCAGGTGTGAAATGTTTTTCTGGGTTCACATTTTCATTTATAGAAATTGCTTCTCAAGCACCCTTGGACAGGTGCAATTCAATAAACTGATCTCAGAGGATTGTCTCTATGCCCTATGTTGAGGCAGCCTGTAAGCACCTGGATGGTTGAAGGCCCCTTGTCTTCTGTGGATTTGATTTGTTAAAGGAATCACTGTGTTACCAGTGTTAGGAGTATCCTGAGGATTACAGTATTTTTTTTTGCTTGTATCCCCAGTCTTCAGGACAATATATGCACTACAAAGAACAAAAGGTATTAGGATTGTGCTGATAGCTGAGTCCCTACTTTTTCCACTGATCTCAAGTTTGTCAGTATCTGACTTTGCTGGAGGAGAGAGAAAAGTGAATGTTTGCAAGTGGCTCATAATGGGCGAAACTACATAAATGAAAAAGTATTTTCAGTAACACTGGCTTGTAACTCATGAGAAGAATCCCAGAAATCTATTTATTTCTAAAATCCCTGAATGGTTGCCACTATTTCTGTGTATTCCTAACATTATCAGAAGAGAGTTTCCCTGCACTGAATGGCAGGGACGGCTTTCTGAGAGGCTCTGAACTGGTGGGAACTTTTACGAGCCTATTGCTTTGTTGAAGATTCCTCTGCTTACATATAATAAAAGGATAATGAACAATTGTTGTGTCTTTGACTATATGGAGGTTTGTGTAAGCATGTTTACTCATTTTACTCTGTAGGTTTTAAGGCTTGTGTGTCTCTCCTAGGGCTTGTGGTCTGTTTGCATGGGGTTCACAGCAGAGCATTCACACTTCTGTAAAACTGTGCTCTGCTTTAAGACTACTCCAGAGTTATTATTAACAATGAAAGTTAAAAAAAAACCCAAACAAAAAAAGCAGAAAAAAACCCACCTTACTGCAAGTCATTAAGAAAACCAATTCATTGAGTAGAAAAAAAAAATCATTATCTTTGGAAAAGGAAACAGCCAATATAACTGCAAACTACCGGTCTGACCACTCATTTTTCATTCTTACAACCACAGAACATACAAGAAAAAAATCCCCAGTCTCAGAGATTAAAGAGAACTCAGACTGATGTCTTATTTAAATGAAGTCTCTCAAGCTGTTTAAAGCTGAAAATCACACCTGGACTGAGAGCCTGGCACAGAGATGAAGGGCTGGGTCTGATAACAGGCACAGGGCTCTGCAATTCCTTGGTTTAGGTCATGGACTAGATTTTAAAATTGATCAGCCATTTACCTCTGAGGATATTGAGAGAACCCTCTGAACATGTTCCATGGACCAGACCCCTGGGCTGGGCACAGCCCTGATTCTGCAGAGCATGAATCCAGTCTGGGACTGGGTGCCTGCAGAAAAGTAAACACGTGTGCCACAGATATTTTGAAAAAAGGTAAGGAAAGGAGAACATGGGACTACTCCTCTCAGTCTGGGAATCTGGCACTGATATTCAGCTTCAATCAGAATCAGTTTGATTCCTAAATCCTGAACAATTTCTAGGTGGCCAGCAATGATTCAAGGCCAATGCTGAAACCATTAAAATTGTCTGAGGTCTTATGTCCTTGGCTGTCTTTCAGGGGATTTGCTCATGGTGTACTTTGGTGACTAACTTGTAAATCTGCCTGGTCCTGGCTCTCCATCTAGAGCTGAGCAACTCCATGCTTACAGTAATAAACTGACCACAGAGGGTTGAAATCTGCTGGCAGATACACCCCTACTAGACAGAGGATATCTCATTAGCTCCATCTGGGGCTGCTCCTGATTTGCATTGGTTTAACAGAATAACAGACTTTAGTTAGAAATGGACGGGAGCAGCAAATCAGCCCCAGCACAGCACAGCCCTGCTGAGATGGAGGAAGGCTTGGAAAGGCCTTTTCTCATGCTAAAGCAAAACATAAAAGTCCCTTCCACTGCAATCCAGGAGTCACACTGCATCATTGTGTTTCATCTTTCAGTGCTACCATTGCTGATTTTAACTAGGCAAGAGAATCAGGCCAGGATGATGCTTCCTGGAGCTCTTTGTCCCCAACCACCCTTTGCTGCATGAGCAAGCTGGAAGGTGATGTTACATGTAATGCAGCTAAAAAAAAGGGGCAGCACATTCTTCTGCTGGTACCAGGTCTTGCTCATTTCAGTCAGTTTGTTTGAGCCATCTGTTCTCAGCCACCAACCATTCATTTCCAACATGGTCCCCATGTCAGCTAGCCAGGAAGGCCGTGTCCTGAAGATAATGCTCAGCTGTCCCTTGCTGCTGGAGGAACGTGCCCGAGAAACATCTTTCTCTGTTCAATCAACCTCAAAATGCTGGTGATGAATTCAGTTCTTTGCCAATACTGTATGAAACTGCATTTCTTACAACCACTGCATTTATATAATGCAATATCCATATGGTGATTATTTTATTTATGTTTCCCTTACTTCAAGGCAGAGGAAGTCAGCAGCTGGGGCTGCAAGATAGAGGTACCCACCAGTTACTGGGCTGTGTTGTTCACGGGGATGATAAGCTTTTATCACCCACTGGGAGTTAGGATCTTGTCTAAGTGATAGCATCCATCCCTTGAAAACAGAACAGAGCTCTCACTGTTTGCCTGTCTGAAAGGAAGGAGTTTATAACCCCAGACTTTACAGTGACTGTGAGCTAAAACATGACATAGCTTGATTGTCTTCATTTCTTGACTCATTCTCTTGCAAGTCACAATGTGAGCATTTGCTTCCTTTGCATCAAGAGTTTAATTGTGTTTGCATTACCCCTTTCTCTGTATTTCAGACTGGAAGTCTTTAAAAACATCTCCCCCTCCTATGTGACTTTGATTCTGCTAATCCCTACCCACCTTTTGAATCAATTAAAAGGCAGTTTATGGTTTACAGAGAGAAAAAGTGTAAATGAGAAGCAATTCCTTTGGTCATTGTGAGTGTAACTGGAGGATGTTTCAAACACGAAACAGGAAAAAGAGTTACTTCAATGTCTTGTTTCTTTTGCTCTTTGGATTTCATACCAGGGAGACAGAGGGTAACTGTTGCTGTTTTGCTTTTGTAATTAAAATAACACCATTAGATTAGCTATATGGTAGCTGGATATCATCTGTATGGAAAGTTGTTAAACTCAAAGGGAAACAGGAAAATTTCAGAAGGTCTATTTTAAACTAATCTAAAGAATTATCTGCTTGTCTTATTTCTTCATGAGGATTCCCAGGAATTTCAACCTTCTCCACAGAAAGAGATATTTGGCCCATTTCTTATACTAGTCAATTCTATAAGAAAATATAAACCCACAGGGCATGATCTTAGCATTCTAATCTTGCACCTTTGTTATTCCAACTACAGAAAAAAATACTTTAGATTGCCTCTTTAGCTAGGGAATTTCTATAAAGCACGATTCTGTAAAATCATAGGGGAGGGAGTTGCCATTTGCTTCAGTGACTCTTGTTTTCAGTCTCAACAACCACACTCTAAAAGCCAGTGAGGGCTCAGGCTGCAAAAGTAAACGTGACCCAAATCGGAGCTGAGCAAGAGAGAAAGGGCTCTGCTGTGAAGAGGAGTAATCCCCAGCCACACTCTAAGCTTCAGCTGCTGTCATTTCAGGCACAAGCTTTGTTTTCTGTGGGGCAAGCTGGCTGCTTTGGTGTGCTTGCTTTATTTCTTGTGGCTTCTTCCCCAGAAGGTTATCTCCTACAGGTATAAGGGTCAATGGTGCAACAGCAGTGACACAGTAAGCCCTGGTGTGACACAAACTGTGAAGACTCCTGTCTGTAGTCAGACCTCATGATTTGTGCTAGCTGAGTTTATTGCACAAGCATCTGACACCCTCACATCTGTACAGTGGGGCTGTACTGTGGCTGGACGTGACAGTTTAAACTCCTGTGATGTCTTTCCATGCTCAGACATCTCAAACTGATGTCTTCACTACATAAAAGGCTTAACAAAAATGAGAACGAGCAACCTTCACCTCAGCCCCAACCTCAATTCCAATACTTGGTAATTGAATTCCCATAGAATTACTTCTGTTGGGTAATTTCTTAGAAGGATGTATCTTGCTTTTAATATTCTGCATGAGCTTTTTGTTATAATATTAATAATACTGTATGTAAAGGATGTCTCTTTTTTGTTTTTAAACAAACTCTTTCTAAGGGTAAACTTAGGGAATAGAGCCAGTTTGATCCAATATTCACACAGCTCTATAATCTAGAAATTCAAGTGTGTTTCATGATGTAAATTGCCTTTAGAAAGCTATTTATTCTGATACATTTTTGGTCTGAAGTTAAATATTTCTGGGAATTCCTCACTCCCACTTAAATTTTTCCAAGGAAATGCCTGTGACATATCAAAGGAGGCATTTGTATTTCCAGAGCAGAGCAGGAAAGGAAGCATAATGCTTTTTCCAACTTGATTTTGAGGGTGGGCTTTTCATAAATGCTTATCACTGGAATAGCTTCACTCCCACTTAATGAATGGCTTATGGGATTTTCAGGGCTCCAGCACAGAGTGCCTACTACATGCCACAGTGACTCCTCTAAGTTAAGTTTTACTGTTCCTGCTCTTGCAAAAATTTTAACAGTTGAGGTGAGGAGGAAGAGTGGGATGGGCAGGAAGTGGTGTGGAGACCTGACTCCTATTTGTGCCCTTCTAGCAATTAATTCATAATTCAGAAAATCAGACCTGGGCTGTAACCAGAGAGTGCTGATTCTCTATCAGTCTTTGGGGTTTCCCACTTAACAATGATGTAGCAAAATCAGTATGATGTAGTAAACCCAACATTTCTAAGGTGTTTGAACTATGATTCTCAGTTTTTATTTGTGATAAAGGGGGAATAGCTTTTCCTTAATATTGTGAAGTCTTTGATGATAAATCCACAGGTACCAAGGACAGGAGGGCTGTTTAGATCTGATATGTGAATGGACAGGGCTCTGAGGCTTCATGTCTGTGGCAAGCACAGGGTGGCCAGCTGGCCCACCAGTGCTTCACCAAAGTAAGTCCTGCTTTGGATTTGGTATTGGAGGTCCCTTTGACCTCTGCTGGTCTCCCTGGGAGAAGGAAGGCAGGGAGCAGGAGCACTGATGGCAGAGAGGGAGCAGGAGGGCAGGTGGAACTGACACCCAGCACTACTTGGCACAGCAGGGATGCTGAGTTCAAGGAGGAAGGTGAGACAATAATGCCCCCTCCCTGCAAAGAGGGGTGACCTCTGAGGACAAGCTCTGCCTCCCATTTCCTCCCATGGTGTTATCGGCTTCTGATGTGAGCAAATGCTGAAGTGAAAGAAACATCCCTCTGTGGCAATAAAAGGGGAATGAACAATGACAAAAGTTAAAGTGTAACACACAAAATGTGAGCGGAAAAGCTCTCCTCAGACCACAGCCAAACCCAAGCAGTGAAGAGATTATCTGCACCCAACCATCCTGAAAAGGCAGCAAGGGATGTGGGGGTAGAGCTGCAGAGACCAAGGCTTAGCCCCAGCTGTGCACGCATACTTGAAAGCTCCAGGTATTGGCAGGAGGCTTTCTCTGACATGAAACTCAGGGAAATTCCTCTGCAAAGGGCTGCAGTCCACTGGGCTGAATGGCAAGCAGGAGGGCAGGCAGTCTCACAGAGATGGACACCCTGCACCACTCAGACACGCAGCATGTGTGCACATAAAGGGCTCTTCACCTTACTCAGGGTCAGGTTTGTACCCACATTTGACATTGACCTTTATGAATTTACCTTGAGGTAAAACTGGAATGCTTTGACTGCGCTGAGTTTTTAAATTATAATTTCTTGTCTGTGTTTTCCTAAAGGAAAGCATGACTTGTTACTAGCCATAGAGATAGTCCTCTGCAAAAGAAGAAACAAAGAAACAAAGAAGCAAGCCCAAGATAAGAGATGTGTTTTGTTCGCAGAAAGTTTCAAAATTTCTCTCACACTGATCTGAAGAAATGAAAGGGGGCAAGCATTATTCTGTATGTGCAAACATAATTGAAAGATATTTTTGATGGCAGTGATTGTAAGAAATAGGGGCAAATGTGAATGTCTCCCACAGAAATAGTCACATCTTTTTGTCTGCGTTTAATTCTGGTATATATTCAGTGGCTTCAGATACACTGATTATTTCTCAAAGATCACAAATTATGTCTTTGTCACTGGACCATCATTATGCAAAGAATTATTAATTATATTTTCTTATTCTATGGGACTGTAGAGATCTACTTGAATTTCAGAGATCTGTAAAAATGTTGAAAGGCTGCAATCTCTGGGTATTTCCCACTTCACCTGCCTCTTGAATTAGGACAATCACCAGTGTTACATGAGATCAAGGCTTTTTGAAGAGTAAACAAATTCTTAAAATTTTCATAATACTGGAAGTAGCTTCTTACCCTGAAGTCAAATGTTTGCTGAGCTGAGACACATCCAAGATTATCTCCAGGTCAATTTTGTCACCCATTGGCAAAACATGGAACTCTCTGGGGCAATAATTTTTATGCTGCAGGTATTGGGCACTGAAATGACTCTTTCACTCCTATTGGTGTAATTTGAATAAAATAATGATAGTCATCACTAAACAGGAAGCTGATTTTGGCAGAAACCCTGCCCTGCCCCTGAAGCAGCTGTCTTGCTTCCACCTCTTCTCTGAGTGCCACATTCTCAGTGTTGAACTCAGCTTCCCTGCAGCATCTTGTTCTGGCCACTAGCACAGACTTTCACACCCCCTAATCCCCAGTCCCACAGATCTGTGTGGCCATTTCTGTGTGCCAGATGTTCAATTCTGCAGCTGCTGTGGAGCCTGTAAAGTTTTGCAGTCAGAGGTAACAGCTTCCACACTTGGGGGGGAGATTGAGCTCAGTCCATGTCTGACCACTGTGAAAGACTTGGGCTCCATTTGGGTCCTGCACACACCTTTCACAGTTGCTTGATGTTGGACTTCAGCTTTTTTTCTCCTTTTTGAGCTGGCCTGTATAGAATTGATGTTATGTTCATCTTTAGTTCCACCAAGAGGAAAAAAAATATACCTGCATCAAGAAAATAAAGAGGAGAGAACCATAAAATAAAATGCTGCTACCCTAAAATGTGTAGTGATGAGGTGAGGCAAGAAAGTGATCTTTATAGAGGAAATTGTTCTGCGTGAAAATCGGATTTTTTTTTTCAAGAGTGATGGGGAAGGCATGGGCAGTACTGTCCCTGCAGGCAGAGAAGGGCCAGATTTGGGCTTATTCCAGGGCAGGATTGGAAGAGTAAACTATGATCACTTTGTTTTGGTAGAATTTATCAGCTAGGCCATGGTTTGCAAACCTCAGTTCTAAACTCAGCTAGTACAAATCATGATGTGTTCAAGCCTCTGTGTTGGGGCAATCTTTAAAAAAATGAAAACAAGAAATTCCAGAAGCTTCTGGTATTTCCAGTTCAAGGCCTAATTTTGCATGATCTGAAAAGGTATGTTTCAGTTCTGGTTACCACTGAGAATCCTAACCAAGAAAAACAGAAGAAACTTCTATCTCAGAAAACCATAAAACTATCTTGTAAAGTTTCAGGTGAACAGAATAAACAATAGAAAGATGAGATCTGGATGAGCAGAGGAATGTGCTCCCTTGCTTTCTCAAGCTCATCTGAAACAAATTTCCAACCTATCCAAGGCTCATCCTTGCTGAGGAAAGAAAAATACACATCTATCTAGGCTGCTATTGCTCTGGTTAGGAAATTGGAGAAGCTGTAGTTACTATTTTTACAAGTTTGCTTCCTTCAGGGGAGAGGTATCTTAGGGTTGAGGGGGAGGTAATGTGATCTCTTTTTCTATTTTTATAAAGGGCCTGGGGATGCACCAGGAAGCTGCAGATCTGTGCAGTTGAAAGTCTTCAGCTCCCCTTTTGAGATACTAAGGGAGGAACAGTTAGAAAAGCATGGCCTAATTAAGGATATCTAATATGGTTTCAGGAAGGGAAGGGCATGCCTCATTAACTGGCTGGAATTCTTTGAGGATATTGCTGCTCAGGGAGACCAAAAAAAGGCAACTCACTGTGACCATTGTGTATCTCGGTGGTCTGGGAGAGAATAAAACACATTTAGGAAGGCAAGGCCTGGGGTTGATACTTGCATTTACAGAGTGGGTAAAAATATAACACAGAATTACCTGGTATTTAAACCTGCAGGGAATGTAACTCTTAGTTATTGAAATCCTGGGTGCATTATGTCTTTTAATATTTTGCTTCTTATAAAAAGAAAAATAATAATAATAATAATAATAATAATAATAATAATAATAATAATAATAATTATTATTATTATTATTATTATTGATCTAATTGTCTTTTGTGATTTAGCTGAAATGAAAGGTGCAGTGTTTCCAAATGATCTTGTGCTAAATTTGGAGAGCAGCGAGGAAAATTGCAATTAGATACAGCAAGAGTTAAATGCTCTTTAAAGTTTCTAGCATGGCAGATGGCATATTCAATAAAGGTCAGACAAATGTAGCATCATGATAATAAGTCAAAGAGCCTAGAATCAGGAGAGGGAAAAGGTGGGGTGGATGGAGGTTTCTTTGTAGGTTGACAGCTTTAATGTGGGAATGGCGGGAGATGCGGTTTTCCCACATCTTTGCAGAAACAGAATCTAAAAATGCTTAAAATTATACTTGGGAGAGAGAAATTACTCATAAATGCACATTTTGACTGAGGAAAAGTAGAGTTTTGCATGAGCCTGCTCAGTGCTGCAGGAGCAGGGTTTGCAGCTGAGGGACAGCTCAAGGTGGAGGGAGGGTGGATTGGGGTGTGGGGTTGAGGTCAGTGGGACTGAGGTCTGTGGAAGCAGAGAAGCCATTTGAGCTCTTCACACCTGAGGGTGGCATGGGGCCAGTTTGGCCACTCACCTGGTTGCCTGGCCATCCCATGGGCTACAGGACCAGCTGAGTGCAGTGCTGTCCACTTTAAGCCTTCAGAACCCTGCTGTATATCTGTATGCTGGGAGTAAGGGTGCTATCCTCATAAGCTCTCCACCACCTGGAAATTCCTTCAGAGCCAGGGAAACTGCATGGTTTTGATCCCATCGTGCTCCTGAGAACTTGCAGAAGACCAATTGCTTTTCTTTTCATAGAATCACAGAATGGCTTGCTTTGGAAAGGACCTTAAACATCATCTAGTCCAGCCCAGCTGCCCATGGACAGGGACATCTTCCACCAGACCAGGTTGCTCAAAGCCCCATTCAGCCCGGCTATGAATGCTTCCAGGGATAGAGCATCCACAACTTCTCTGGACAATATGTTCCAGTGCATCACCACCCTCACAGGAAAGAGTTTGCTCCTATTATTTCCTAATATCTAATGTAAACCTACCCTCTCGAAGTTTAAAGCCATTCCCCTTTGTTCTGTCACTACACACCCTCGTAAAATGTACCTCTTCCTCTTTCTTGTAGGCTCCCTTCAGGTACTGGTACAATTTGGTCACCCCATGGCTGCACAATCCCAGTTGTCGTAGCCTTTCCTAGTAGGAAAGGTGCTTCATCCCTCGAATCATCTTGGTGGCCTCTGGCCTCACTCCAGAAGGTGAATGTCCTTCCTGTACTGGGGACCCTAGAGCTGGATGTAGCACCTGAGGGTCTCACAAGTGTGGTAGAGAAACACAATCCCCTCCCTCACCTTTCTGCTCACAGTGCTTTGGATTCAGCCCAGGACAGGTTTGGCTTTCTGGGCTGTAAGTGCCCATTGCTGGGTGGTGCCCAGCCTCTCATCCACCCCCAAGTCTCATCAGGGCTGTTCATGCCCTTGTAGGGATGGGGGGCTGGTTCCCAACCCAGCTGGAGCACCTTCACTCAGGGACAGCCCCTTGACCCATTTTCTACATAAGCAGTTCTTGGGAACATCTTGAGATCTTGGGAAAGCCAGGTGCTTTCTTTTGCTTGCAAGAGCTGGACCCTGAGAGCTCACTGAAGGGGCTGAGAAACAGTCCTGTGACTCAGTGGAGGTTTTATTTCTTGCTGAGCAAAGGGACCATTATTAGAAGATGGAAAACAGGTGTTAGAAGGGAATGAAATGGGGAAATCCTTGTGTTTCTTTTAATAATCATGAAATTTTAAAGTGTTTTGAAAGATTCTTGGCTATATATCTCTGTTGATGAGGCTCTTTTTCAATTTAGCATGAGGCTGAGCACACATCAATTTCCAATTTGATGAAAGAGGAAGGGCATGTAGAGGTGGAGGGTCAGGATGGACATGTGGAAGTGGAGGTCAGGAGTGCAATGAGTACCTGCCTGAGGGAAGCACCACGCAGCAGGCATGAGAAGCTCTGCTGCAGGCAGATCACCCAGGGTCAAATGTACCTTGAGCATCACCCCTTTCCACACCCCCCTAGGGTCTGCTCACAGCCAGGGCCCAGGCCATGCCTCTGGACTGTCCCTGCCCCTTAAGACAAGAGTCTCTCTCTTGTCTGCTACTCCCCAAAAGCCTCTGCCAGTGTGTGCAGAGGAGCCACTCTTTCTTTTGCTTGCCTGAGGAAAAAACATTGTGAGTGTCATTGCCGGGGAAAGGTGCCAGACTGGTGTTCCTGAGTTCAGCTGAAGGCTGGTTCCAGCAAACTCAATGCAGGAAAGATTCTCCCAAGATATTTCCTGAGCATTTGTCCCTATTTTCTGATTTGTTCTGTGGGAAGGGCTCCTTTTCCAGGACCAGCCAATCCTCATGACTCTAAGGGCTGTACAAACACCAAAAACAACGAGATCCTCCTTCTACAGAGCCTCAGATATAGGATGGAGATAGAAACAAGCAGCCAACGATGTTAGTGACAGAGGGGAGGGAGAGCAGCTGTGGGATACCAAGAGACAGGGTCAGTTGCACTGGCAGACCATGTTTGGGGCTGACTCCTCAGCTGTCAACTGCATTTTTAAAGTCTCACAGTGACAAAGCATTTATGTTCAGGATAAGAAGCATAACCTGTTTTCCAGAGGTTATTCAGTTCTTGATCCCTGGTTTAATACAGGCAGGGAGGATATTACCCAGGATGACTCTTTTGTGAGCAATGCATCTGGTTCTAGGGAGCTGGAATATTCAATACATCTTACAAAACCTCTGGATAACATTCGGCAGGGAGGAATAAAGGAAGACTTTGTTTGAGGTGAGTTTTGAGGTGGAGGAGCTTAAATTTTTGTGCACACGGATGTGTATCAATGTCCCATAAGCAGTGTCCTTCTAGCACCTAATTTTCCGTGGGGAAAACCCTAACTTGCAATTGACTGGGGTGAATTTGACCCAGTCACTAACCAGCCAGGCTTCTGAGACTATTATCTGTTCTTAATAGGATTTGGACCTGGACCCCAAGGTGTTACTTAGCTGAGTGCTGTATGAGTACAAGGGAAGAAATTGTATTCTGCAGACGTGTAACCCAGCACATAAAGACAAGTTTTGAAATTATATCTCAACTGTACTCAATAAGTGTTTTACTACTGATCTAAAAAGGTTGAGAATTTCATCAGAGTATACAGGGATTATAAAATGCAAACAATAGGCTATTCAGTGCCCCAGAGGAAGCAAAAGGAGACAGGAAAACAAGGGATGTCCTAGACTGATTTGATTGACTGTATTTTGAGACTAAGACACCAAAAAAAAAATTCAAGAAATACTTACATGCACAGTCATTTGTGCTGTGAAATGTCATATCCCTGCAAACAAACAGGCAAACAAGGCCTTGCACATTCATTTCCCCACCTGCACGCAGGATGTTTCCTGGTCTCACAGCACAGTGCTCTTTGCACACCAAAATGCCTTAAAAATACACACACGTCTGGATTAACATTCCAGAGCCCTAGACTGGGTTCAACAGCCACAAAGGACTGAAGTGCAGAACTTGTGCTGGTGAGTGAGCTTTAGTCCTGGGACCTGCCCGTGCCATTGGCAGCCCTCCAGCACCAGCTGTGGCCGTGCAGTTCCTGGGCACTGGGGCAGCCCTCTCTGTTTGTGCAGCACCCAACACAATAAGCTGCCAGCCAGATTTGTTGGATGCTGTGTGATCTCGTGATATTAATAATATAATGATAGCATTATAACTGGACCATTCAACTCCATAGTTTGTTCTTCTATAAATGATTTATAAGTTTTATGCATTTTATATGCCTCTCATTAAAAATGCATTGAAAAATACTATCAAAATACCATTTTGTGAGGCTCAGTCTCTCTTTATTCTTGTTATAGCCATCTGCCATTAAGCTTTAATAACTGGCTGATTATAATTTATTAATTTATCACCTGTTCTTTATACAGTTGGATAATTGTCAACCAATGTGAAATGGCCTCCTATTGTGTTATTAATCCCCAAAGCAATTAGAAAACCCACTGATTGCACAAGCCATTGAAAGTGGCTAGTAACTCATGTTAGAAATGATCTGCAGTGCTCCCATCAGTGCGTGATTGGTAATGACTTTTCTGTTGCCAGTGAGAATTTGAAAGGGCCAGTTTAACTAGGGAGGCTTTAAATTTTATTTATTTATTTTATAATAAGCCTGGATTTATGTGGCTGACAATAGATGCGTAGGTTTCAGCTTGTCTTGCAGATTCTGTGGGCACAATTGGAGAAAGGCAACATCAATTTCATATAGCATCATGCTCTTGCTCCTCAAACTTTCTTTGGGGAGATTTCTGCCCCAGCTAACATCCCCAGGATGAAAGGGTTATTTAGGGATTGCTTTAAATGCCAAATCTTTTAGGAGATTGACTTCAGTCAGCTTTGGATGAAGACATCAGACTTCAGTATCTCTCCTCTGATTTTTATCTGCCAAGGATTCCGTATGGGTTAGTTGTGGGCTTTCTGGTATGGGTATTTACAGCATGTGAAAAGGGACAGAGCCAACGTTTTGTTGGATCCAACAACTGTCATTTAGCAAAGCTGTTTGCTTACTCTGCCAGTGTGAAGGAGATATGCAGCCCACCCCAGATGTGAAGAATCCTTATCTGCCATCCTATTTGCAGGGCAGACGATGTGTTACAATACCTCTGGCACTAACAAGTCACATTCCCGTAATGCTGTTCCTGATGCAGATTTAACAGCTTTTCTGGTGAAAGGAAAGAAAGGGGAAAAAAATGCCACTGACATCAGAAAGCAGAGACACACCACTGAGGAAAGCAGCTGTAAATGGTTCTTTGTCCTGAACAAACTCCTGGCCCCTCTGGTGTGTGCTAAGTCAGGGGCCATGCTGGTGGGTCAGGCACACTGGAGGTACAGAGCTGCCAACTGCAGTGATATTTTGCTCCACATGGCTTGAAACGGCCTGGGAGAACATTTACTTAAACAAGATGACCACATGGATCAACTTTCTGCCATTGAACAGGACTCTGAGCAGACTTAGGTAGAGATATTTTCATTTCTTTTCTGTCTCCAGCAATACCTACCACACAGTAAATATCTATGTCAGTGCAATGTAGTGATTCCAGAGTATAAGAAAGTCCAGAGTGTTCCACCAATATCACACTTCCTCTGCATAATGGTAGGATAGTTGAATTCTTGCCCTTCCACCCAACATTTCTGATGCCTGTGCTGTCCTCTTGCGGATTTTGTAACTTCTCCCCAGTTAAACATGAACAAGCTACTTTGACAAAAAGACCTGGAAAAAAATGATGTTGAATCGAACATATTAGGAGATTTGTACTTCCTCCTTCTACAGAGAACCCAAAGCAGAAGTAAAGAGGCCATTCTTGAAATTCTTATACTATTTCTGACTTTTCTGGAAGTAAAAATCGGAAGAAATCTCATGCAAATATTTGTCCTTCTGAGACATCCAAGGCAAATATGCAGATATAAGGGGTTTAGATAAAGCAGACAGTTAGTACATAAAGTACAGTGAGTTCCCAAGAAAATTCCTCACCTTAACCCTTAAGTGTATTCACAGACAAAATCCAGACTGCAGAAAGTCCTCAGAAATAGTGTGGCCACTGTGTCTTGCATTGAAGGTACCCACCTTTTGCCTACACAATCCTCAGCTGGGAGGGTTAGGGTGAGGGTTAGGGTTAGGAGAGGATTTTCCACTCATTCCCACCTCTGTAGTTATACACAAGACTACTCTGCAGTCTTAAACTAGAGTAATTACTGCGACCTCTTCATCTTAGGTCACAGCAGAGAGTTTGCCCTCTATCATGACCAACATCAAACTAAACATGTTTTCCCCAGATTTGAATTTCATGGTTCTTCTTGAGTCAGGTTCTCAGCACCAGCTGGGGAACTCCTGGGCATGAAAGCTGGTTATGGAATGGCACTCACTTGCAGGTCATTTCTTAAAAGGTGGATTGACAATTGTTACAGGTTGTGTTTTCAATACAGTATGTTTCCAATCGCAATGTTAGTGGACCCACAATGCATCCTTTCTGATTGTAAGAAGGAAATCCACATTCAAAATAACAATGGGGGCAGTTATACATGTTAGAGAGCTCTCTGGCTTCTGCTGTCCCAAAACTGATGGTCTATATAATGCACCAGAAAAAAAATCTCAGCTGAAGAACAGTATCACAAAGACCTCTGAATTGTGAGGCAGTACCAACGGCATTTCCCCTCCACAAAATCATCATCTAAGGAATATGTCATATTTTTATTTGACACGATTCCAGTTTGGGAATCCATTAAAAGAACAACTATCAATCACACCTTAAGGTATTTATTACAGAAATGTGGTTGAACTAGACTCTATTCAGCAAACCTTGGCCATATCCTGAATTTGTTATTTCCACAAAGGGATTGCATACACCTGTGTGCATCCCTGAACCAATCAAACTAATATCCCATAATTATTTTTACTGCATTGAGTGATGTTCTCTGGCTACATCTACCCTGCTGAACATCCACTAGTGGTTACAACCCCACTAGGCTGGCTGGCCTCCTTGACAGCAGATTAGCTCTGTCCTTTCCTTACTACACTTGGCCTTATGTCCTTCCTCTGGTCCTTCCTCTTCTGAGATATAGCTGTCATTTTGGGTCCCTTCTCTGTTCAAATTCTGAGCTGTGCTGCAGTCTTGATGCTTGGTGTGCTCGTGGAATGAAGCTGAGATTATACATTTTGTTCTTGCGTGTATGACATGGCAAGTCTGGAGTTTTTGAGTTTGCAAAGCCTGTAGGGAGTTGTTGGAGGATTCTGCAGAGCAGAAGAATGACAGCCTGGTACGTTCTCATCCATATTTCCTGCTGGGAGATATTCCCAGAGCAGAATAGATAAGACAAAATACTTTGATTTTTCTTTCAAAGGACCTACCTGGTACTTTCCAAAATTAGGCTGAGAATGAATTAATGTTTGTGCAATATGGAGGATCAGTGAATCCAGAACAGGAGTGCTGTGGGAAGTGAGATGATGGTGTAGACATACCCCCGCCCAGGTAAGTGTATGTAAATTGGAGTGATTTTCTGGGGACAGAGAGGTGTGGGAAAACACTGGGGAACTCAGCATTCAAATGCTGTGACTGCATTTTCAGCACTGAGAGTGCCAGCCCTCGCTAAGGGATCCTGAGCATCAATTGGTAATCCTGCTCTGAATGAAAAATACGCCCCCAGATTTGGGGTTTCTCTATGAAGGAGGAAGACAGAACAGCTTCACCTGAGTTAATTCTGAAGTGAAAACATAAGCTCTGACACATAGGAGCATTTGCACTTCTATGTGGGAAAACATATTAGAGCTTGACTGAAATGTGTAGGAGACTAACAATAATGACACCTAACTCCATGTCTCAAACACTGAGTACTAGAGTTTGGTGATGACTTTCTCACTCTTGTTCAGACTCTCCTTCTTAGGGAAGGTCTTGTGAAAGTAACCTATTTCTTTAAGAAAGCTGTGCTGCAATGTGGATAGTAAAGAGAGTGAAGATCCTCTGGAGATCCTCTGCAAAACACCCTGGAGCCATTTGCATCAATTAACTCCACCACCAGCATGTGGCTGCCTGTAGGCCAGGCTGTTGCCTATTATCTCTTGAAGTGGAGATAATTTTTCATACAGAAAGTGGGAGGCTTTTGCTTACGAGGATGAGTTTACCCAAGGGTGCTCAATTTAAGGGGGCTCCTCTGTAGTCTCTTAATCAGAGTAGGAAATTTATAAGATAGTGCTTAAAAGAAAAAAAATAATTTTCATTTAGTCTGTTGAATTTTACTTAATGTGCTGCAGTTTGTTGTTAGGACTTCTAAGCTCTGATGAGCACATGGTGTGTCACATTCCCAGGATGTGATCCAAGACAGTAACATAGTGGGGTAACTAACCATCAAATGGTGTCCCTGGTTCCAGTTCTGACTTGAAAAGAGCATCACAAACACCTCTAGCCATGTATTTTTGGCTTTCTTCCAAGGTTTCCTCCCCAACAGATGCTGAAATCCCAGAAGAAAGCAGGGATGAATATAATGAAGCAAGTGAACAGCATAGCTAATTAGTAATTAAAGTCTCTTAAAACAGGTAGGATTGCACTGAATCAAAAAAAGAAGGAAGGTTTATTGGATCTCTAACTTTAAAAGATTTTTCTATTGTACCTATCATGCCATTTTATCATGACTAATTTTTAAAGACTGAAAGATGGGAGCATGTCCTGATGTCTGATACTAAAGCAGAAATACGGAGCAGCTCTGCCATCTCCAGTAAGACAATTTGGTTTGCTGCAATGATAGCAAAAGATAAGTTTGCAGCCAGGCTTCTGCTTTCAACAGAGAACCAGCAAGAGAAACAGAAGAAAACAGACAGAGAGCAAGCCTATCATTAAAGGACAGAAAGGACTTTTTAAAGTAGCTCCTGGGGACAGGTCTCATTATGTTTGTGCAGCACCTGGCACAACAGAGCCCTTCTGAATTCAGTTTTGGAGCTGCAGACACATCCAAAAAATGACAGCACCAAATACAGAGGCTTAAAATAAAATTTGTGACAGATGTATTAGGAGCAAGGTTTGGAGAGGAAGAGGATTGGGGTATGGACTCTGACAAAATTCCACCACAGTGAGTCACATTTTAATTGAAAAACAATAAAAGAACCCAAGGGTGGGGAAAAGACATGGGTGAAAATCAGAGGTCACCTGCCGTTGTGATAATTTAACTGAAGTTTTGGAAATGAATCATCACAGCAGGCGATGGAAGGTTTCACCTCGGGCAGTGACAGGAAATGCAGGGCTGTAGCTGTGTGCAGAGCATTTTGGGCTCTCAATCAGCTCTTATTGATTGGGAAAGTACAGCTGTGCTCAGAAATTCTCAGCTTCTCTCTCACTTTCAGTTCGAGAGAAAGAAAAATCTCAAGCAGCCTGTTTCGGGTTCTTTTTCTCGGAAGCAATGGGGTAAGTGGGAGGGGAGTTCACAGGAGGAAGACACAAAGGTCACAATTTTACTCACATCTAATGAAATTATATGCTGTCAGTGGCCAAAAAATAGAAAAACCAACCAATAAAACAAAAAGCCAAACCCCAACAACCAAACCAAAAAACCCAACCAAAAAACCAAACAAACCTCACAACCCCACGGCCTTGCTTGAAAGAAGAGATACAAACAGCTGCCTAGGAGAAGACCCTATTGAGAGACCTTTCAGAAGGGCTCACATTTGTTCATAAGCATGCAGCCATCTAGGACGTTCCTCTTTGGACATCAGACTTCCTGAGATGGGGAATGATCTTGCCCAGGAGTTGATCTTAATGCCAGTAT
Organism: Camarhynchus parvulus; assembly: GCF_901933205.1. Classification (NCBI taxonomy): domain Eukaryota; kingdom Metazoa; phylum Chordata; class Aves; order Passeriformes; family Thraupidae; genus Camarhynchus; species Camarhynchus parvulus. The sequence continues at coordinate 141,818,126 of NC_044572.1, forward strand.
TTATAAGCCAGAGTTTTCCAAACTTCTGCTGCCAGGGGTACCTGACACATCCTGTGAGATCTCCTCATTCTGGGCCAGGTTCCAGCGCACATCAAAACGATTCACGTTCCACAGCAGTACACTTACTTTGGAAAGCTACAATCATATGGCTCTGGATGCATTTGCCCTTGGGTGAGAAAGGAATGTGTAAAAATCAAGCCAGCATATCCACTTGGTGTGGCACAACTCTGTGGCAGCCTCAGCAACCCAGGAATGAGTTAAACATAAACACCTTAATGTTTCTGAATCTGGTTGCAAATGTCCTCTGTACCAAGCCTAAAATGTCTTGGGAATGGATTTTTTCTACACCCCAGTAAATGCTGTGTGGTGTCTGCATCCTTTAAGGTGTCTCTGCACTGTTTTTTATCTCATGCTGTGGGCATGGTGAAGAATGGTGGGCTTTTTAAAAATCATTGCAGCCATTAGATACCAAATGGTGTTAGACAGGGTGTTAACCCTGACATCTCTGAGGTCTTGTTATGGACCTTCTCTTTGCCTTGATTTCCCTCTAGTCCAAACATGGCCCATGTGACAACTGCTCCCTCAAGAAATGATGGGTGACTGAATGGCCACTAAGAGATGGTGCACAGAAAGAAGCAGCATTTCCATTTTGCTGGTTAAGGACCAGATACTGCAAAGTCCTTAAACACGTGCATTAATGGATAAATATGTGCTTGTGCATGTGATGCCCCACTGGATTATGGTGTGGTGCACACTGATACCATGTGGACTTTACAGGGTTTCATATGAGAGCTCTACTGAACCTGCAATACACACACAGAGGCTTCTGTGCACGACCTGTGGGTGTGCTGGTCATCTCAAAGAGGAATCACACTCTGGGAAAGTTCACTAAGAGTACAAATAGATGTAAGGGAAGGTAAAACTCTCCATGCATGATGGATGCCAGGCAAGAGTTGAGGAGATCCACAGGGAGACACTTACCCACAGGGTTTGTGTGGAATAAAGATTTTTAAAAAGTGTGAGAACAGGTAAAACTTAGACACTGAACTAGATTTTCTTGTTTCCTTATTTTGTGCTTAAAAATACCTAAGAAATTATATGCAAAACAAGAATTAACAAATCTCCACCTCAAAATAAGAGGTCAAAACAAAACCAGAATCCCCTCATCTCCTGTCACCCTTAAAATCCCCCAGCATTTTCACAGTCTGATGCATGTGAGATGAAGCAGTGAAAAGCCAGGAACCACTAAAAGCTATGGTATCTCACAAAATTTTTCATGACTGTAGGAGAGATGCATCAAATTTTCCTTGTAACTCAGAATATCCAATTTTTATCTTGAAGAAATTAAATATTAATTTATTATTAATGTACACTAAAGCTGCAAAGAATACCAAGTGCAGCAGAGTGATTTTGAAGGGCAAAATGTAGCCTTTCTACAAACGTTTCACACCCACTTTACTCTGCTATCTGTTACTTGCCTAGATACAAAACCCTGCAAAGCAATGCCCAAGTAAATCTAAAAACCCTTATTAATTTTAATATATAACATATATTAAATTTAAATATATAACAAACTCACTATTTGTCATAACTATTGTTTCCTGTGTAAACAGCAGACACATGGTAAAATTTGTACCAAAAGTTTATTCCCAAGACAGTCTCAGGGCTCTGAGCATCACAGCAAAATGCCTGTAGATGTTTAAGTGAGATTGAAAGTTTGTTTTGACCTCTGAAGCTTTGCCTGGCTTGAGCATGACCACACAAAAAATGCTGCTAGTCCTAGGATGCTTTGGTGCTTTAGAGAAGCAGATGGTAGTATGCAAACTGGAGCTAGATGCAGGATAACCAGTGGGGTGCCCAGGTGGCCAGTGGCATCTTGGCTTGTATCAGTGATAGAGTGGCCAGCAGGACCAGGGCAGTAATCACCCCTCAGCACCATGAGGCTGCACCCCTAGTGCTGTGCTCAATTCTGGGCTCCTCACTTTAAAAGGACATTGAGGGGCTGGGGTGTGTCCAGAGAAGGGCAACAAGGCTCATGACAGGACAAGAGAACATTTCTTATGAGGAGTGGCTGAGGCAGATGGGTTTGTTTAGTCTTGAGAAGGGCAGGCTCAGGGGAACCTCACTGCTCCCCAAAACCACCTGACAGGAGGGTGTGGTGAGGTAGGGGTTGTTCTCTTTCAAAAGTGAGAGAACCAGAGGAAATGGCCTTAGGCTGAGACAGAGGAGATTCAGATTGCATAATAGATTTTTTTTTTCATTGCTAGGATGGTCAGGCACTGGAACAGTTTGCTCAGGGATATGGTGGAGTCACCACTTCTGGAGTTGTTTAAGAGGTCTCTGAATCTGGAGTTGGGCAATGTGGTTTAGTGGTTAAGGGGTTATACTGGTGCTGCTCTGATGGTTGGATTGTATGATCTTAAAGGTATCTTGCAACCTTGATGATCCTATGATTCTATTCTATGTTGGAGTAGGGTTTTGTATAGTATGGGGGCACTAGCAGGCCGTCCACATGCTTATGATAAAAATCTCAGAGCATGTGGAGTGTCTCTTCTTTAAACAGGCAGGTTTTTGGCATTTTTGGGAAAGAAAAAAAAATTCTTGCCAGGAGTTAGTAGACTTTAGTACATAAAGCATGCAAATTGCTGCATTTGGAATGAATTCTCAGATTACTTTGAGGCCACCCAAACCACCTAGATAATGGAATTATGGAATAGTTTGGTTTGGAAAGGACCTTAAATAATCTAGTTCTACCCACCCTGCCATGGGCAAGGACACCTTATACTACAGCAGGTTCCTCAGAGCCCCATACAATCTGCCCTGAACTCTTCAAGAATGGAGCATCCACCTTGTCTCCAGGCAACATCTTCCAGTGTCTGGAACACTCATGGTAAAGAATTTCTTCCTACCATGTAATCTGAATTAATGTTTTTTGCAGTTCAAAGCATTCCCCTTTGTCCTATCACTGCATACCTTTGTAAAAAGTCTCTCTCCACCTTTCAAGGTGAACACCTTTGTTAGCACTAGGATAAATCTTAAGTGTATGAATGTTGAATGGGGACTTGGGGTGCTGACAATGAAAAATACTATAGCACTGAGGGTGCTTTGTGACTCTCATCACTGGTGTACCTGAGCACCCTGGAGCATCACTTGTCCCTGCACACTCGAGCAGGAAAAGGAGCAATAATCCTTCTGGGGTCCTTAAACACAAATGGTCTATGATTCACGAGACCGAGGAGGGACTAGAACTGACATCTTCAAAATCCTGCGTTAGTGTCCTATTCCTTTTGTCAGTCTTGGTGACAAAGTTGTGCCAAACTTCTGTAATGCAATGGGAAATCACACCAGGTCTGTCTTGTTGAAGGTCATCTATGAGATGAGCATGAGCTGAGCTGGATGAGTGTGGCTCTGTGGATGTGTGGTGGGGTCTTATAGAAAGACTGCAGAAATACATGAATTCTATGTTACCATCTATTAGTTTGTAAGTGATCAGGATTGTAACTGCTGTGGTTGAAATTTTCAGTTTTAATTGGCTTTTGTAGATATATAGATTATACAAGATTTACAGCTTTACTGGTATGAATATTAAGGAGACACATTTAAAAGTGTGGACTTGACTCTAATTATTTTTTGACATCTCTCTAAAAGCTGAGGACTGTTTTATAAATAAAATAACCAACACTAGTATTGCTCAATTCTGTACCAAATTAAGTTTAAGTTTGTACATAATAAATAATGTTATGATTTTAAAATGTTCCATTACATTATGTTAATAAGTCTTAATAGGCATGGATCGTCACACACAGTTGTCGGCTTTATTGTTAATCAGATCTTTCTCATTAACACACTGTAGTTAAGAATGAAGTGCCCTAAAACCGACTGTGTAATGTTAAATGTAATTTCTGAAACTACCATATTATGCTGTTATAAATACTTTAGAATTGCTTATTTAATGGAATATTCAGCCCCTGAAAAAAAAACTTTACTTTCTACCATTAACTTCACAAAATGTTTTAAGGACAAATAGAAGCACACCGTCCTTTCAGGAGAAGGTTGAAGTTATTAGAGGTTTGAGAGATCCTGATCAGCAAATGCCAAATCTAAACTTGTCACAACTGTACTTATAATAGCTGAACTTTCCACCTCCCTGTGAGTGGCCTGTCTTGTCACACTTATTCTACCTGACCTATTTTCCAGCTCTGCACTTAAACATGTTAAAAAAAAAATTCTGCATCTCTTGAATGAGGACAGAAAGAGTTTTCTTAGTGCTGAATCAACAAAAACGCAGTCTATGGCTGGGGAGCTCTGCCTCCTGCTTCCCACAAGAGATTTTTCTTGCGGAGCCCTGGACTCTTTCCACCTGCATCATTCTCTGGCTGGGGAGTTCCACAATGAGGTGAAGATGCAAGGACTTCATGGCACCTCACTGAACTGATGTATGTCTTGGAAGTAAAGAAAATATGGAATGTAGAATAGTGTGTTACAGGTGTTCACTAAAAGTGTTCACCCTGCTGCTGTTGAGGTGTGTTCATTTGGTCTGTTCTGTTATCCCCTACAAGTTATGTAAAATGGTTCTGCCCGGGTTCCCCCTTCCCGCCACCTCAGTGTCAATCTCCTAACCCCTCCCCTGTTGCCCTGGTTTCTAAATGTATCTTTTGTTATACTCCTCCCCGGTTCCCTGCCAGTCACCCTCCAGCCACACACTTTCCTCTGGAAATCTCCCTCTGAGGCGTAGGGTGATTGGTTCAGGCACCAGGGCCCATCCCCAACACTGTATTCATTGGTTGTACCTTCATGTCAGTCATTAGTTTCTGTAATCTTATTTGCCCGAGGTGGGGTGTTCCTCCTCTCTGCCCCTTCCCTTTAAAACCTCATGTAACCCCTCTCTCCAGGCCCTCCTTTAGTCTGCTTTGCTTGGTTTGTTTCGTTCCTCACTTTGGACTAATAAATCCTGGACTTCGCCACCATCGGAGAGTCACTCTTTCTTTCCTACCGGCTTGGTTGCCTTTCCTGACGTCTCATTTGCCTGGAGATGTCTGCTGGCTATAATGCCGGGGATCTCCAGAGACACAGCTCCTTGCCATAGAGGCCCGAAGTGGAGCTGTGCCCCGACCGACCGCTGGCTGTGTGCTGGTTTCAGCTAGCCGGGATTCAGGGACACATGGCAGCATGCTGCAATGTCTACATTTGCGAAGGGCTTCAGAACACAAGAGCTGCTTAGCAGCAGCTAACGTGAAGAGTCAGATCATGGGACAAAGCTCATTCCCACGATCCCCTGGGCAGTTTTTGGCATGTTTGGGGACAGTCTGGGCTGATGGCTCAACACCTGGGGCACTGGTTTGGGAGGGAAGGGGCAGTCCAGCTGTCTGGGCATCAGCTATCCCATCCCGGGGCAGGTCCTGGCCTTTTCTCACTTAGTGCAAACATAGTCACAGAGATACGGCATCAGAATACTTAAGGATAGCAGGATCTTGTGCGTCTATTTCTGCGTCTGCCTATGACAGTGATAAATACGGTTTTAGAGCCACTAACAAATTTCTTTGTTCTTCCCTCGCTCATGGATAGACACTCAGGCAGGAAATTGTATACAGTGTACCCATTCTCTGGCACTGGGCCCAACTTCCCCATCTCCAACAAACAATCTGTTTCATCATACCAGATGGATTGGCTGAATCCAAAATGCCTACTGGAAATGGTCTTTGGTCCATGCAAGCTTCTAAATTGGGCTTTGGGATTTTTTTCAGGGAATACTACCTGGCACAGAACCTAACTGTGCTAGGGACCATCAACAGTGGTGACAATCAGGCTCTCTTGTCTGGAAATACCCTGGCACTATTTAACTCATTAGAATAGATGTTGTCTAAAAACTTACCAGTTAGTCCTTGGTGCCACTTAATTTATAATATCACACTAAGGAATAAATCATAGTGTTAAGGTGAAGAAGAAAAAGATTGTAATTTCAGCTTTACATGTCAAAAAGCTAAAGCCCATAGGACTAAATCTTCAGAACTTGTTGGGAGTTATGCCTATAAGCAGGCAAGACTATAAATGCCTATTGAGATTCACACCAAGAAAACCCTATAATGTAGACTTTTGGACTGGACGCAGAGTCGCTTCTCCTACCGGAGGTACAGTTAACAGGTTTCAAAGTATGCTTTTGCCCTCTCCAAAGAAATAATCATAGAATCATAGAATGTTTTGATTTGGAAAGGAAACAAAATGATAATTGAATCCAGCTCCCATCCCTGTACAGGACCATCCCCAAGACTCGCACCATGTGCCTGAGATCATTGTCCAAGTGCTTCTTGCTGTGTCAGGCTTGGGGCTGTGACCACATCCCTGGGCAGCCTGTTCCAGTGCCCAGCCATCCTCTGGGTAAAGAACCTTTTCCTAATATCCAACCTAAACCTCCCTTGACACAACTTTGAGCCCTTCCCTTGGGTCCTGTCACTGGTCACCAGAGAGGAGATCAGTGCCTGCCCCTCTGCTTCCCTTCATGAGGAAGTTGTGGACCTCGATGAAGTCCTCCCCCAGTCTCTCTTCTCCAGGCTGAACAAGCCCAGAGCCTCCAGCCGTTCCAGGTACTGCTTCTCCTCTAGGGAAGAGAAGGGGAGGGAAAGGGAAAGGTGAGGCTAAGGCAGGAGAAACGTGTTCATGCTGGGAACATGGGGCTGGTAACAAAGAATTGCCACTGTTAGCAGGAGCAGCACAGGTGTCTCGTGTAGACTTCACCTACATGTCAGCATTTCTGCCAAATTCTTATTTCCCCCAGCCAAATTTCTTCATGTTTTCATTCATCTGGTTCGCTCATTCAGTAAAGGTTATAGAACTGCTAAGAACTGCAGATGCAACTGTGACATGGGTGGCCATGGACCTCATCCTCATTTTAAACACAGTGGACCCTTTATTCCAACAAATACATGGTTTCTAGACAGCTTTTTATTCTCACTGGACTTCCCTAACTTTTAGAAGCCTTGGTAAATGTTTTATCTTTGGAACATGCATAATTCTGCTAAATGAAACAAGTAGTCAATGTGGACACTGGTTTCTACTGTCAAACTATTACTGCAAACCCAGAAGGGAGTACTGTGCATCTGCAGTCAAGTCCCCTGCTCCTTCTCCTGCTCTGCTGAACCAGCACTTTGTCATCAGTTTATTGCCAAAGGAAAAATGCTTTTTTTATTTTCCCTACCGTGGCAATTCTGGGTTTTTCCCAACAGAGCCACAAAGGTGAAAATTAGAGGGGAGGGGATGTGGTCTTCCCTCAGCAGGATTCCAGTACCATCTGCTGGTAGGAGAAACATGGACTTAGCCTGGACCTCCCCTCTCAAATCTGTATTCTGCCTGTGTGAGACAGTTCAGTGTATTTTTAATTAATTACTCATGTCAGTCAGAGCTGCTCTCCTAACACCAGTCCTATCTTAACAAATGGGCTCCTCACACCTTTCATAAATATTTTCTCTATCAGATTTAGCAAGAGTGGCCCAGATTTCAGTAAAGGAACGTTTGGTTCAGATATCAAGGTCCTATCTGACTAATGGCATAAGTATGGTGAGTTTATGTCTCACATTATTGTGTGTGCGTGTCTGGGAAAGGATATGTTTCACAACACAAACATTTGGGGCAATATGCTTCCCTTCTGGCAGATTCAGAACTTCAAACTGCATGTTCTTTGGCCACAGAGCCATAAAAGCAATCAGACCCTCAATGGCTTAGTTCTCAAGTTATTGATGGTCTTCTGGAGTATTTAATAATTCTAGTTCCTCTTGTGGGCTGTGATTCTGAAAAACACATCTTCACTTCTGCACTTCTGCTCCTGTCTCATTGAATTCAATATTTGCAGAGTTTACTGTGGAGCTGAGGTTGTGCTTTGGAGCTCTTCCTCACCTTAGCTTCAAAAGTCACTCTGGCTTAGTCTAGAGTGCAGGTGTGGGCATCTGCAGAGATACTTGAGCTGTCTTTAATAGGGCTAACACAGGCACAGACAGAAATTTGCATGTTTCAGCATAAGCTTCAATATCAATACCTGAACTAATTTCTAAAATTAGTTCAAACTCTCTAGGTGTGTTACAGCCCCTGTTTCTGACTGATCTAGCTGATAAAACACATTATCCTCTTAGCTTTTTTCTGAACTTACATTATCAACATACTTCTTGAAAATGTATATGACTGGAACTTACATTCTGGTAAAGTTATCAGTAATGTTTTATATATTACTAAAATACTTTTCAAGTTCTACTGTATATTGCACATTTTTAGCAAATATGGAGACAAATCTAGGATATTCAAATGTATATCCTTTAGTAAGGTTCATCTTTCTACAATTGTATGAAAGTTACTCAGAGGATGGTAACAATATTATTTGCTTATACAGCACAAAATACAACTTACAAGATAAACACTCTTCATTACTCTTCATTACAAGCTTCATACATGGAGATTTTAACAGTTTGGTATCACATAATAAAACCCAAGACCTCTAATAACAGTATTTAGAGATTTCTTTTAACATTTTCTTCTAACTCAAACACAAATTTTAGTTTTCTTTAAAATCCATAAATCATCTAAGTTATGTGTGTTGCAGGAAGTAGGCCCATAGGTACCCCGTGTAACATGCGGTACATTTCCTGTAACTGCTGTTACTAGTACTTATTTTATTACAGTATCATAGACTTATCAAACATTAAAAGGTTAATAAAAAACAAATCCTAATGATAGGGTTAACTTACAAGTACTATTTCTTCTAAGACATCCTTGCTCTCCATTTAAATACCATTTCAGTCTTTAAATATTAATATACTGCAGGTTGATTATTATTATGCTTGAAATTAAATTATCTTTATTATATTAAAATAAACACTGATTTCACTGTAGAATATTCTGATGTGAAATAGAGTCTGAAAATTTTTGCTAAAGTTCCTCAAACATTCAGGTTTCTCTTTTTATGTTGAAAAGCCTTATGGATTCTTCAGTAATTCAGCATCCCATTAAGACTTCTGATGATTGCTATGATAAATTTAGATGTGTCACTGGGGATTTGGGGTGCAGTTTTATCTTCCATTTGACCTGATACAGCCTACTTTTTCCTCTCTGCCCCCACTCACATATTCCTGCCCCTCCCTCACAGGGTGTCTGCAGGTTATGCAAATGTGCAGCGAGTTGATGTGGAAATTAACCCCATGAAAGAAAAAAAATATTTGTTTTCTGCTGGTTTAGCAAACAGACCCATTTGTTCAAGGTGATGGTGGACCTGATGTGAGGAGTGCTGCTGGGTGCGAAAGGGCAAGACCTGGCTCTCTTCTCTTGGTGGCTGCCCCAGCTCTGGGGTGAGTGTAATGTGATGTTTGGTCTCTTCCATCATCCCCAGCTCCCAGAGTTGCTGCTTCCTTGTACCTGCAACATGATATGAGGCACAAAGTATGTCAAAAAGGACAAAAGCCTGGAAATGATGACAAAATATTAAATGAAGGGGAGCAAGCATTCTCTGTCTCTTACACACATCTGTGGTAGAAGTTGCAAGAAAGCCTGCCCTTTCTGCAGCCACAGTGATAAGGAGGGGATGCTAGATGAAAAAATTAGATATAAAAACTTGAAATCTACACACAAATTACTCCTTCCACAGACTGGACTCCAGGATTGCTGCTCACCAACAGGAAGGCCCAACATGGGACCATGACCAGCCTTTCCACTACCTTTAGTCAACATTAGGGTAGAAAATATGTTTGACACATGTAGCTCTGGTATGTACAACACAGATATTATGTATTAAGCCTAATAAAATCTTTAACCAAAAGCAGGATTGGTGAGAAAAAAAAGTGTCTTAGGGTTGCTAAAAATTTTAAACACAGAAGGATTGATAATACTTGTTTCTTGTTTCTTTATTCATGGTGAATGCAAATGAAATGCATGGCTGCATGCATGAGAACTTGATAGAAAAATGCAATTCATAGCTGTTAAAGTCATCATCTTGCAAAGATACCATCAACTCAAGATGCTGAAAAGATAACAAATATCTGCTGAGATTCTTTAACCTGGAATTTTTATCCACTGGTGGCACAGCTTGGATTGGTTTTTAAATAGTGTTTGTATTGAAGAGGACATCCCTGTACTCCCAGGTACCTGTTCCAGTGGCAGGAGTGTCAGGATGTATTCAGAGCCCCCTGGCCATACTTCCAGAAGACTTTTCTGTGGGAGGCAGGTCTATGTTTTATCTCAAAATATTGGGACACTGAGATCTGGGGCAAATAATATGTAAATCCTAAAATTATTTACTTTAAAAGAATTCTCATGAGTTTTAATTTACCTTTTGAGCTCCTGCATGCCTACCTTTGAAAGTGGCTCATCTTACAGAAATCCTTTGCAACTTACTGCTTTCAGGAAGAGAAGGCCTTTTCAGGCATCTCTTCTTAATGATCTGAAATTAGCAGTTACCTACAAACCTTAAGGTCCATACTAGTGACTCTGTTTCTTAATCCTTCCTGCAGGCCTGTTCCATTTGCAATATATTTTTGTGATCTGTTTGCATTATTAAATTTGCCTCTTCATTCCCACTTGCTGAGTTATTAATCAAATATGTGCTGCAAGAAAGCACCAGAAATGTAAAGTGCTTTGACTAAAATAAAAGTTTTTTCTTTCATATTCAGGGTGTGTGTGTGTTTGGGTTGGGTTTTTTTGGGTGTGTTTTTGGTGGGTTTTTTTTGATGGGGGGGAGTGGCAGGTTGCTCTTTTTTGGTGTTTTTGGTAGTTATTTTTTTCTTTTTCACATCATCATGTTTGATTTCCCATTCACAGGAAGCCCAAAGAACATTTGCACAAAAATTAAACCTCACCAGAGTACAACAGGTATTTTCCTCCCACTTTTCCAGGGGAAATGGCCACTCCAATATATGCAGTTTCATGTCACTATATGTCTCAATGGGCAGTTTAGATTTCTTGTAAGATTCACAGCACACATACAACCTACTCCTAATTTCTGCTCAAGACATGAAATCGAACCTGACAGCTTTTAGTTACACACAGCCACTAAAAGAAACATTTCTGTAGGAAAACAAACATGAAACCCGCTTAAAAACCAAAGCTGGCAGCAACCAATTACCTTTAAGTCCAGCTTTGCAATGCTCAACTTGTGGGAATAACTATTTACATGGTACTCTTTATTGCTCAGGTGCTTCAGAAATGGTAACTCAGACACTGCAGTGTTTTGCAGAAACTTAAGCAAACAGTGGCATTACCTGCCAAAGCCACAGTCGATAGTGGAGGCAGGGTTTGATCCTGGCATTCCCAGTACTTGACTCTGGGTTTTCCTTTGGCTCACCAAGTGCATGAGTTTTACAATAGGGACTGCTTCCTCCAGGCTCCTCAGGAAGAAACATCGGAAAAATGGCCAGCTAGAGATTCACTTCACAGGCTTTGGCCAAGGAGACTTCTGTGAAGACCTGTGTGTTTCTTCTCTGCTTCCTGGATTTTATCAGGTAGCAAGGACTTCCAAAAGTTCCAGACCTAGAGCACTTCTCTCATTCAGGCAGGCTGGAGGGCTGTGCTTTCGAGAGATTATAGAGTCTTTGACACCATGCCACCACAGATGCAGTGAAATGGAGGTGGTGTGACACCAGGCTGTGGAGCTTCTGTTCATCCCATCACTGTGCTCTTAGTAGTTTGGCAAATTCAAACATCTCAGTTTAAACTGGGGTGCTGACAGTGCCAGTTTTCTTCCAGGCTCTCAAAAGTCAGCAGATGTTGTTCTCCAACTCAGACTCTGAAAATCTGCATTTGGACAGGCCTTCAAATTTTGATATGAAGAAGCATTAGAACCCTCTCTAAGTAGTTGGTAATGTTCAAACATTTGCTTATTTCATGGTTTCCTCTTTTTCTCCCCACCATTTCCATGCCCCATAGATTCTTTTTTGCATTCCTACTTCTCATCAGAAATGGAACATTTTAATTTTTTCCCCCTAAACTTTGAGATTTCCCTGGATGTTTATTGGGTCTTAGCCTGTTGTAAGTGTACCACTGACTCTGACAAGCAGCTAACAGTCCTGCTCTTACTGTTATTTTACATGTACCCATTTGGAACAAGTCCCAGTGGGCAGACCAGCAGGAGACGCTTCTGATGCTGAGCACTGAAGACCAGGGGAAGCTTTCTTTGATGGGTTTCCACAAGAGTTTTTATGTTGCTGCTAAGCACAGAAACAAACTGCCAGCATCCTTCCAGCCACAGATGGCTGCAAATCTGTGGTTTAACTCATGAGTGTCCTCTACCTGTCTGCCACTAACCCTCTGCCAAAGACAGTCTCCAGCAAAGGCTGCCCGTGGAGGGGTCTGTAGGAAAGACACTGCCTAGTTTGTGTCAGGTTATTGAAAACAGTCCAAGTACTTGTTTTGAAACAGGTTTGATGATGGTCCCGAATTGGAGGAGGAAGAACCAACATGTTCTGCTGCAGCAGTGGAGCTGAGAGATGGTCACCTGCAGTTCTTGAGCACAGGCAATCAGCAGAGCGAGGTCCAGATGAAGGACTATCATAGACAGTCGAGATCAAGCTTCACACAGCATGTCTGGAGATGGTAGGGAGGTCACTGGCAGTCTCCACTTTGGGTTTCTTGTCATTGCACGGGAGTTAAGCCATAAGAGATTTCTTGAGCATGAGTGAGGACAAAAATCACACTTTTCTGCCTGCACAGTAAAATTTACATTAAAAATTAGAATTTTGTACTGGCATCCACAGAATTCCACATATGAATATAGAATAAGGCCACAAAAATACCTCTGGACCTTTGCTGTGGTGGCTGGGAATCTGATGAGAAGTGTAATGAAAATCTCAGGTGATGCCTGTCTGATTTTGCCTGGTGATTGAGAAAGGCTAGACAGCAAGGGTGGAGTTTTCTGGTCCAAGATATGCTCTCAAAGAAGTTGTAAATAATAACCTTCCTGATACATTTGAGTGGACTGAAGCCCTGCCCATCTGCAGGTTACTGGTCCTGCAGCAGAGCATCCCATTCCAACTTTCCCTGCTCCCCACCCCAGCCCATTGCAGGGGTGTCCATGGGTGACTTTTCCCGAAGTGAAACAGTCAGAACTTCTGGACAGAAACTTTTTTTTTTTTTTTTTGTAAAGGCAATGACATTTCAACAGCATCTCATGGTGTTGCTACTGCTTAGACAGCCTCAGCCTAAAATGTTTCGTAATATCAGTTGTACCACCAATATCACTCACTCTCATTCACTGTGAAGGCAGCAGCAGCAAAAACACAATCACATCAAGAACCCTCTGCTGCCTGATGAGTGGATTGGTCAGCATAATTCACAGCACTGCAGGTTAGTTTTAGCAGTGCAATTTTGTTCAGGAACATGGTGCTTTCACACATGTAATTGAATAGCTGTGCTTGATCCTTGTATCTCAGGATGAACCCAAAGTTTATGATGATTTGCAGTAAAAACGCCTTGTGAAAGAACTACTATTTTCACCAAAAACCCCATTACTCCCCAAACCTTCCCCATCACAGTAACGTGAGTAAAAGATGTGTAGCCCCATTTCTTACACTTGTGCATACTGAGAGTAGCACCTTTGGGGGTATTGACAAACATGAGGGGGCTCCTACTTGCCAAGTGGTTATTTCTGCAGAGCAGACTAAAACATTTCCTGTACTGCCCTTATTGAAACAAACGTTCTCAGCTTTGAGGGTAACACTTGCCAGTGCAGGGTGGGAGCTGCAGGGAGGGGGAAGCAGGGCAGTGGTAGAGCTTGTCACTTGTGGATGCTACAGAGGTGTCAGGGGGACAGGATGCCATCACACCATCACATCTTCCTGCTACAGCAGCTGCCTACATGTGCACGCTTTCAGATGAGAGCGGATTGAGGACCTGACAAAGCCACGGTCCTCGTGCAGCATGAGCAGCAGCCAGGGCATTTCATGCTCTGCAGATGTGGGCAGAGAATCCTTGGAGTGAAAAAAAGCTCATTACACTTCAAACTCTGGTATTTGAAGCTTTGCTCAGTACTTATTGCTTATCAGATTTTCACTGCAGTGTGGGGTTGTCAGCCACTTCTCTGGAGATACTTTAAAATAGTATCACCAGTATCTGATCATCTCACTCTCTCAAGATATCACCAAGATTGCTTTTGCTTTCACTGCAGGGGTGAAGAACTAAAGAGTGTCAAGGGTCTCTTCACCTTACCAATCCCTTCTGCTCCTTCTTAAAATGTGTTTTTAAACTTTTCTTATGACCAGCCACTTGCAGTGGGGCAATTCTGGTGCCAAGACTTCTTCACTCTCTGCCCAGCCAAATGAGACAAATACTTAAACCCCTGACTTGCCCTAATTCTCTGCCAGGGTACGACTCACTAGATTTGATTTGTACTCTTACAGAGTGCCCATCCCTGTGGTACTTGAGCTTCCTCTCACTTCCTTCTCCTCTAAGATTCCCTTTGGGTTAGTTTTGAGAAGCAGCAGCGACTTGTATTCCTAATCAGATATGAAATGGGAGAAGAGATGCTTATAGAGCATAATTTTCACGTGTCATGTGGATACTTCTGTGTTGTAAATCCCAAATTGATGTACAGTGGTTGATTATTGATTCTGCTCTTTGAAATTCAAACCTCTGGTCTTCTTAGAAGGCCTGACAGAATTTGACACAAAATGATTACTGAGCTATGGATTTTTTGTCCATCTAATCCACTGAATTTAACAAAATATTGAGAAGTGGTTTCACAAGAGGGTTCCAGAATGAGAAAATGGGGGGGGCGGGGGAATGAATTGGCCTTTAGTAGCTTGTATAGGATTTAGATAATTTCCGGATTAGCCTGTTGAATTTGATTTAGATCCTGATTCAGCAGAGCATTTTAGTACTGCTTACTTTGCTGAAGGAATAGGGATGGATCTGAACACAGAGACCATTACATATTAGTGGACGAGATTTTTAAAAGTGTTTAAATGTTTAACTCCTTAGGTATCTTTAAAAATCTGTCTTTAAATACTTTGCTGAATTAGGGCTCTAATTCCCACTGAATTCTCTGTGGGCTGGATTCCCCAGTTTGCCAAGTTCATTTGCTTCTTTTATTTCCTCCTGACATTTCCCTTGATCAGCAAATGTGTGTTGAAATACACCTTGTTCTGTCTATAGCTGGCATTTAAAATACATTCATTAAACACGTTGGCTAATGCGTTATTAAAGAAACACCTTTTATCCTTCTCTAATCATATTCTTGGTACATCTCCCATGATGCAATAGGTGCAGGGTGCATTTCAAAGCTGTATAATTGTGTCTCAGAGCATTGTGATGTAACAGGCTTCTCAGGTATCATCCTTCCATGCATAAGACAGGGCTGGGTTGGTTTATGGGATGAGAGCATATCTGATATGTTGGAGCTGGGTGGAGGAAGATGTTGGTGGTAATGCTGCTGGCAGGTCATGCAGGGTTATGGTCCAGCGCTCTTTCCAGAGCAGTGGCCCCAGTGCTGGGGACATGATGCGGAACAGGTTGGTCAGGTACTTGTGTCCCATGGGCTGACCAGGCTATAAAAGCCTGAGTAACAGACCCAAGGCATGAGGGGAGCACAGGGAGGGCAGTGCTCAGAATAGCAGCAGCCCCACAGCACCAGGAGTTCGGGTGACCCTGCTCTGAAACAGAGGGAGGTGTGCTGTGCCGGGCTGGGGTGACACAGAGAGCACACCCATCACCCTGCACTGCTGGAGGGGTGTCACAGCCTGCACACTCCCCCCAGGAAATCTCTGCGTGCCCATCTCACCCCTCGGTGCCTAC
The DNA here is from genome assembly GCF_901933205.1 of Camarhynchus parvulus. Lineage (NCBI taxonomy): Eukaryota > Metazoa > Chordata > Aves > Passeriformes > Thraupidae > Camarhynchus > Camarhynchus parvulus. Next base: position 141,833,882 of record NC_044572.1, read on the forward strand.
TCCTTATTGCTGAGCTTTGGAAGGAATTTAAGTGCTTCATTGACCACGGGGTTGAATTTCGCCTGGATTAAATCCCTTTGAAAACTTAAACTGGCTTGCTGATGAGCTACACAGAAACACTTCCTGTCTGCTGCGTTACCATCTCTGAGTTTTGCCCTTTCTGAAACACAAAGCATCCATGGAGGGATTTCAGACCTTGTGGTAGACTGTAGTGAAAGAAACACTATCCTCCTGTAACACAGGGAGCACTCAGTTGACTTAAGTCAGGTTTGGCTGAAGCTTTAGCCTTGCACACTAAAACCTCGCATAAACATGATTGAACATTTTTGAAACTAGAAAAGAAACCAGGCCTGTGAGAGAAATCATCATTAGACCCACAATGACACAAAAATCTACCACCTCTCTGCACTTGTGCCATTTATCAGTATTTAATACAAATAGATACACATTGGGAAAGCAAAAGGGAAGAAGAGAACCCCACAGGACATGACTTCCAATTAGCAGGGGGTCACATCCCCTGCTGTGATTTACTGTTGGAAAAACATGCAAAAGATAATTGAACATTACACTCTCTTCTCCCCCTGCTGCTGGCAGCATTAGAGGGAGAGCTGCTCGGACCCCTTGGGGAGATGGGGAGAAGGGATCAGGCAATTACATGCAGCGCCACATAATAACAATGATTCATAACCTCGTGGGCACTAAACTCACTGGGCCAGATCTTTAGCTAGTGCCCGCTGGTGTAGCTCCATTGACTTCAGGAGGGAGATGCTGATTTACGTCAGCTGCAGATCTGCCCCATTTACTTTTTCTCTTTAGGAAAGGAATAAAGTATACAGAGGGAGACCAGGATGTGCAGTGCTCCACAAGGCAGCATGATGGGATTCTGCAGAGGAATGCTAAATACCTGAGAGACAGAGACCACTTCTGCTACATAAGATCATGTTATATTGCCCTTGTGCCTTTATGAATTGACTTAAACTGTGAAATTTGCTATTTTGGACTTGAAATGCCCAAAGAAGCTGGAGTGCTGTTAATTATAAACTCCATCAAGCAATCAAGGAAAAATTGCTTTTCTGTAGTTTTAGGAACAGGTTCTAGGAACAGGTTCTGTACAGTTTTAGGAACAGGTTCTTGCTAACAGAATCCTTGTCTGGAGATGCTGGTATTCCTAATATTAGGAAAAGTTACCTTAGTCTGATCATTTTCTTATCCTGATTTGCCTTGATCTGAGTTGGTCTGAGGGAGGTCACAGTACAGCCTGGGGACTCGGGGTGCTCGCGTCTCAGTCCAGCTCCAGCAGTGACTTGCAGTGTGACCTTGAGCAAGTCCCTCGACAGTCCTGCATGTCTGACTTTCCTCCTTGGTGTTAAGAAGATTTTCTTTCCTTTGTGTGATTGCCTGGGAATTTTACAGCTTTCTAGGAATAAAAGGCAACCCTTCTCTGATGAGGCCCAGGCCAGACACAGCTGTCCCTGAGTTTGGACTGGCATTCATCCAGCCCTGGGTAGGACAGGAGGATCTCAGCACTTCTGGGATGCAGGGGTCTAGGACAGGCTGAGATCTGTGCAGCTGTACCAGGAATATGGCTGCTGTAGGAAGAAGGAGGTTTGTGATGGGAGCACCAGGGCCCTGGGACCCTCAGGCTTTACCCATCCCATTTGACACAGGCTGCAGCGAGGAATTGTTAATGACAAGGTTTGGAAATGTTAGCAGATTGTAGTAGCTCGTGCCTGCTTTCACTGGCTGAGCCAGCCAGTGCTTTAATTACACGTGTGGCTCCCAGCTAACCCTGGCCGGGGCAGAGTGCTGCATTCCTGCAGGCCGGTGTGGGAAGGTGGGCTGGCCCTGGACCGGCTGCCGGGAAGCCGCGCCCGTCTGTGCGGAGCTGAGTGTGGCTGCCAGGGCCTGGCTTCTGCAGTGGGAATTGCATCCAAGGGCACAGTCTTTTCCTCCCTGGTGACCAGGCTTGATGTGGTTGCAAGAATGCATAACCAACATGTCTGCTTAATTCTTTTTAGGTGGCTTCTTGTTCTTGTCCCTCTGTATTGCAATGCTGTCAGCCCCTCCAGGCAGGGACCAGGACTTTACACACCTTTGCTAAATGCTAATACACTCATCACATTGCTGCCCAGCGAGCGAGACAGCGCTGTGTGAGCTGGCTTCAAAACAGCAGGAGCTCTGTCTCACTTTCTCAAAGGCTCGGGTGGTGCTGGGGCTGTAATTTAGGTGCCTGTGCTGGTGAATTGGAGCGAATTGTGCTGATCTGATCTTTACTGCAACAGCACCTGAAGGGGAAGAAACAGGAAGAACAAACCTTGGTATTGTCAGCTCTGCACTTACAAATATATTTTTTTCTTTTTAATCCTTAATTAAACCTCTATCAGCTTAGAAATCTTGATACTTTAAAATTACTAATATTGGGCTGTTCCAGGTGCTCCCCTTTTGCATTTATGCTTTTTGGTGTTCATTTCTTTCCTTTCCCACCTCCTTACACTCCAATTTCCTGACTATGAACCTTTAGGCTTTATTTTAATGGGGAGTGAGATTATGAATAATCACATGAATCCAGGAGCTGAGTGATTAAGGAAAAAGCACACACAACACCACAAATAAATCCCATGCTTGTCACATCAGCATTTGCTGCTGTTAGACAAGTCCTAGGAAAGAATTAGACCAAGGCTAGTGATGGAACCTGGGAAATGGTGTTTCCAAGATTTTTATTAGCATCATATACCAGGCGCATCAAAATTAACTTTCTTAATGCCATTTTGCAGCATGCAAGTGCTATTATTTCCATTTCATATCTGGGAACTGGGGCACAGACAGAATTAACAACTTGCCGAAGTTGCTCAGGAAATCCACAAAAATAAGAGAGAAAAAACCCAACAAACATGTTAGAATCCTTGGTCAAAATCCTCATCAGTGGGCCATTCCTTCTTGCAGGTGAAATGGGCTGGAGAAGAAGGTTAGTAGCACTAGCTTAGCCACCCCAGGCTGAGTTAGGGTCCAGAGTAAGTAAGCACGCAAATGTGTGGCTGTGTAGAGGGCATTTGCGCAAATAAAACTGCAGAGTCTGGAAAATTGAGCATTTTCCCGTGTGATTGCTGCTGTTTCATTTTCTGGTCATGGTGGGAACAGCCTTTCTGGTTCTTAATGGAATTAGTAAAACATCCAAACATTTCATAACTTTAATGGCTGTAGATGTGGGAGAAACTCCAGCTGGTAGGAGTAGAGATGGCTCCTGGTTTTCCAAGTGAGCTGGCCCTTTCTTTAATGAGCTATTTTATTTTAGTCATGTAATGTCTTCTCACTGTTTCAGTCTGGTCAGAAGAAAAGGAAGGAGCAGATAAGTAGGAGTGTAAAGTTAACATGCAAAGAAGCATACTAGAAATTGGAAGAGATACATTAAATATACCTATAAAAATTGTATATCCACTAATCGGAAATTATCGGATCCATGATCTGTGCACACAGATTGGATGAATATCCTATTTGTTTGGAACATAGAAAATTAACATTTTAGGATATTATTAAACTACATTTAATATGTGCTTTTGTTGAAGTCAGTAAGTAAGAAAATAAATAAACAAATAAATAGCTAATGAATTCCATGGGCTAGCAAAAAATGGGTATTTGTAGTAACTAGATACTGAGCAGGAATTTGGGAGCACTGTGCTTTAACTCCCACGATGAGTCATCTGCAGCCTCTTTGGTAAAGCTCATGGAGGACTGAAAGAAGATGCTCCAGCTTACCTGTAAATGTTTTCAACATTAGTGTGCTCCCCAGTTCATCCACACCCATCTGCATGGCTCCTTCACTGACTGTCTGCAAGCAGAAAAAGCTTACATTTATGACTCACAAAATCCATGTGGGAATACTCTGATCCTGCCAGAGGCAACCTTTGCAGGTACCCAATTTGGGAGATGAGAAAGCCTGGTCTGCTGAGGGACAACTTTCAGTCACCCTTTGGAGACCAGTGCAAGCCATGCAGTTTTTCCATTAGTTTAGAACAGGAGTAACACTGTTCTCTCAAAAGCATAATGACACTTCTTTTGTAAATATTCACTTGTCCTTGGTGTATCTTGCTCTGCAAACAGCTCCATGGATCATTTTTAGAGATGGAAAGAGGGTTGCTGTAGAGTATCACAGGGTGTGACAATGGGTAGCAGAAATGGACTCCCAGTGCTTGTGCTGTGCCTGTGATGAAAGGTGAGATGCAAGTGCAAAGTATTATTATTCCAATGATGTCCGACTCTCACTGAGCTGTGCCTTGTGGAAGTGTGTGAACTTTGGAGCATGCCCTGATGAATGTGAACCATGACAGCTCTCTGGAGATGCAGGGAAAGCTGGCAACAGCTTAATCAATTATGACAGCAATGGTAAGATCTGTCCAGATTAGAGCACTTCAAAAACTACAAAGCCTCAGGCTTCTCTGTCTAGGTTTTTGCGAGAGGGGGACAATGAAGGAAGTGGATTGATTTGGGCCCTTTGAAATGTAGTAATACTAACATCTGCTGGTTTAAATGCAAGCACAGGCAGATAGTGTTTTACCTTCTAAAGATGCAGGGTGGTGTAGGAGGCAGTGCTGTGAATTTTACTTATGCTTGACTGCGAATGGGTTAGATATGATGTTTCCCTGGGAGAAGGGTGGGTTCTCTCAAATATGTTATTGTAAAATAAGACAGGAATGAAAGAAAACAAAAGGAAAACATCACACAGAAAAGATCTATTGGGGAATGGCTAACTGCAAAAACATCAGATCAAAGGAGGACATTTTCTGTTAGGAATCAAATTATCCTCTTCCTTTCCAAGTCAAATTGACCTATTTGAGGAACAGATAGGCAAGATAAAGCCTCTCAGCCAGAGTGATTTTATCTCCCTCTCAAGTATGTGTGCATGTGTGATTCTCAAATAAACACAGCAGCAGAACACAGAGTTGTGTGAACATGACCAATTATTTGACTAGCTGTGTGTTTTCACGAGAGAAATGAGAAAATGAAACCAGGTCAGGCTCAAAGTTTCCAAATCAGCAAATAGAAATAAATAAATTATTGTTGTAACAATATTTCCTAGATATTGTCCTCATAAGCAAGCCACAGACTAGATACTCAGCTGAGTGGAGTATTCAGCTATGTGAATATTTCAGGTTGTATGAAGCTGATCAAGTCACTTGAAAACCACTGGTACTTTTAAAGGGCTCCACAAGTAGCTGCTCAATGAGTTGCCCAGAAATTGCAGAGAGTTGTCATTTCACACTGGCAGGAGTGGCTGCATGCAGGGATGTCTTATGCAGAGGCTCTGCTGCACAAGAATGAGTCAAGCAACCATGGCCCCCTCATCCCCAGAGCCTACCCCTATTTTCTGTAACTGTTCCTGACAGCTACATCCCTTCCTACTGCCAGAGCATGGCCTCATCTGGATCTTAGCAATAGGAAATTGGAGTCAAGTGTGCAGGAATGAACCTGAGACACACACACAGCGTGTTGCTACTTTTTGCCTCCTGGCCTGGCCTGCCACTTACGTCTCCAGTGATGCAGGAAAGCTTTTTTTGCACCGAAGTGGCTCTGCTGGTGTCCCCTGTGGCACTGCCCCATCACTGCCTGACATACCAGGGTGGAGACAGGAGCCAACCACGCAGGTCTCATGTCTGCCTTGTGGAGCCTGGCAGGTCCTTCACAGTCTGTGACAGCAGAGAGAGCTGGAAGCAAACCTGCGTCTGTACAATCGAGTGAGCAAACACGGCTGGGCTTCTTCAGGAAATAATGCACTCCAACTCCCAAGGGATGAGTGGCTTTGCCAAACACCTTGGCTCTGGCATGCACCTCCACCTGCTGCTTCTGTTCCAGGGTTAATGCCTTGTCTGAACCTAGAGGATCACAGCAGACCTGTGCCTCTGACAGCCCTGCATACATGGCAGGGGATGTGTTAACTGCTGCTGCAACTGCACTGCGCTGGGGTGGAGGTTAGAGGTGCAGTCTTGCCTCCAAATGTTGCTTCAGAGGCTGGTGGCTGGCCAGTTTACAATTCTTCCTCATGGGGTTAGGCAGGACTCTGGGGAGCAACCATTTGGGTTTGACACCCACTGCAGAATCTTGGTGACATTACTACATTTCTGTTTTCTCCAGAAAAAGGGATCAATAACATTCACTCACTTAAGCAAAGCACCTTGAGGTCAGTCCATGTGGGGGACTGAGGAGTGCCACACATTGCTGTGGGCTGGCAGCCCACTGCCTGTGCCACAAAACCTAAAAATCCCTATGAAGCATTGCCATCCTTCCTTCACATATTGCTTGAAATGACTTTCTGTGCTTGGCCAAGCTTAGATAAGGGTGATTTCATTGCCAAGCAGGGCCCATAGTATGAACCCAAGCACCTAGAACACTGTTGATGTTTGGTAGGAGATCAGAGTACACCACCACAGACCCTGATCCATGCACAATAAAGGGACATAAGTCAAAGTGTTAGGCAGATGGCTGACTGTGAGTGCCTGACTTTGATGTTGAAGGTCTTTCTCCCTCTATATTGCACAGAAAGGCACAGTCTGGCAGTACTAAATGCTAGGCAATGAATCACCTACTTAATGACTGTAATAGGCAGCCAGAACACAATCCACAGCCTTTTGGGGTCTGTCCAGCGTCTACTTGCCTGTCTGTAAGCACACATTTAGAAATAATAATTGACCTCTAATTCATAGAGTCAGGACTTTTACATACCTATGTTTTTATGATGAAAAGGAAAAAGAGTTTTCTTCATGGGATTTAATTTACAAAGAGGAGAGGATTGGACAGTTGTTGGACTGGGATTATGGGAATAAGAATGTTGTAATTCAAAAAAGTGAATAATCCTGAAAGGGTTTTGACCTTTCTTTACTTCTGAAAATTTTTCTTTTCCAACCTTGCTGTTTTAGAGCTGCATAGTCACTTTAAGAAAGGGAATTTGTTACCAAGGTGAGAAAGCTTTTCATCATTACCCTAAGGCCAGCTGCTACCCAGCTGAATACTGTAACAGAGCAAATAGTTTTTTATTTCCACTATGAATGGAGACTGGCCTGAGTACCCAAGTGCAGCATCTTTTGCAAACTCTCCTCAGTAATTAATGATGTGCAGAGACCACTTCTGCATGTGGTTTATTATCATTCAGGGTGGCTGGAGATTATCTCCACAGGCATGTCTCCACAGAGAACCCAGGATGTCTTTCCTTACCATGTACTAAATCATGGCATCTTTTCTTTGTTCTTGTATACCTGTTTACTTCCTAGGTTGAAATCTGGCATCATGACTTTCTCAAAGTTTCTTAAAGTATCTTTTACCATGATTATCTGAGCTTCACTCTGCATTCCCTGCCTACAACACGAAAAATTAGTAGTCACCAAGCCTTGCTCCTTTCTGCTATCTTCCACAGCCATCAGAGATGTTACACAGGCTCTTCATCTATGTTAATGCACTCCTGGATGGGGCTGGAAATGAGTTAGAGGAATCTGTTTGCAACTCCCTTCTGGCCCTTGTGGCCAATTTGCCTTCCACTGATACCATGGAGTGGGGAATAGGGAAGGGAGCTGTACAACTTAGTTTGTTGTCTTCACTCTTGCCTCCTGATGGCCACACTCACTGGGAAAATGCTGAGCTGGGAGGGTGTTGTGTCCTTTATGCATTCTGGCTAATTTCTGTCATTCATTACATGCTCTGTCTGTCACAGCCATGATTACTGACTTTGTACATGGCTCTGGAAGCTAGAAGGGTTTGGGAAGATGACTTTGGGATTTCTCTGGGGAGGCATGTTGTTGTGGACATGGGTAAACCAACTCTTATTGAAAGAATGACTGACCCAAGCTGCCCTTTGTGTTCACAAGTCTGGTTGTAAAGATGCTGTAGCCTCCAGAGAAAGTAAGGACTCCGCATTCTCAACCAGCAGCATTGCCACATTCTTTCTACCTTTTTGGTTTTTTGTCTCTAAATTTCCACCACTTCCACAAAAAGCAATAATTTCACGAAGAACAAAAGGACTGCAGGAGTACTGGTAAGCTCCAATGGGCATTTTGAAGCCCATCTTGCCTGCATCAGCTTAAAAAAGATATCTATATCAGCAGGAAATGGCATCTATATCATTCTAAAGGATTTGAAACACCAGGTCTGACATCCCACAGCTGCCTCTGCAATGAAAATGGTGAACTGAGGAAGAAACTTGGAGTAGTTCTGTAAAGTCTGTGAGGTGAAAGGTGGCCTTGGTCCCTCCACAGACACAAGTAGTTGATTTTTTTTTTCCTGGTGACTTCTTTGGAAGATACCTTTTTTTCTTTTTTCATTAAAATGATTCATAGTCTTTTAGATACTGAGCTTTCATGAGCAACAAAGTTGGTGGCTTTTTTTTCCAGACAGTGGTATGCTAAGTTTTTCCACAAGAATCAAGTGATAAAGAGAGATGAAAAATCTGAGAAATTTTTGAGGGGAAATTTTACTCTATAATAAAAAGAAATCTCTCTTTCTTTGGGGAAAAAAGGCCCACAAAAAGCAGAGAACAGCTGGGCTGCAGGTTCCTAGGAAACAAAAAATACCTTTATTCTGCCATTGTCTTTTGGGGAATCCGGCATTTTTCACCAGGCTGAGATTTATGAAGAGCATTAGAGTTAGTAACCAACAAAGAGCACACAGAGGGACTGGCTTTAATGTACCTGCAGAGGCAAGGATTGAACTTTGCTTTTATGATTAATCTAAAAGACAGCACTTCTGGTGGTTCTGAGCCCTTCTGCCATGATCTAGCCACATTTGTTTAGATCTGACTCAGATGTGTGACTGTCTGCCACGAAGTCACTGGCACCAGTTTTAAAGCACAAACCATGACCTACAGCTTCAATTTAATTTTTTTTTTTAATTGGACCAGGTCCAGACTCAGAACAGTTTGGCTTCCTGAAAACCAACAATGTTGGATCTTAAATCAATCTGGCTTGAGGGGAAGAAATCGGAGCAAATCTTCTCAATGTCCAGTCTCTGAGGGGAAGAATCTACATTCACATTTCTGCCTCTTTGTGCAAAGTAGGCTTAGAATGAACACAGGTTCCAGAAAAGGATTTTTCTCATTGTATAGAAATAATTCCATATACAGGCAAGTGCTGAGCAAGCTGTTTCTCTTTTCTCAACAAGCCTCTTAATTACTGGTGTTTTTCTGAGTCTGAGGTATGTTAATAGCATGGAGGGGAAAGCCCTAATATGTGACAGATTGATGCTGTGATATTCCAGAGGTTGAGTGAATTTTTACCATTTGAGAGTGGGATGTTCACTCATGGAGATGCCAGCAGAGCTGGTTAATTTTTTTTCACCTATTTAAGTCACCACTGCAAAGGTTTTGCTGTGACAGGAGGAGGTAACTCTGAGCTAATGTTAATATTTGACTACATCACAGTCTGAGTGACCTATTAATTGATCAGTTGCAAACTGCTGAAATGACAGGTTTGTATAGGTGAATGTAGAGAAAACAGGGGACCATATTCAGGTCAGGTCTTAAGGTTGTGCAAAGATCCACAGTGGTAGATTATCTGCAGACAATGTCTAGGGGAATTCTCTATGTTGCCTGCTGTGATAATTATCAGTCTTAGAAAAAATGCCAGTTAATGTCTGAAATTCCTGGAGTCATGTAGTTTTCTACTGCAATGTACAGAACAATGTGTTCTATTGCACCTGTGCAATCTGGCCTTGCTAAAAATGAATTCACATTTCTAATCACCCTTATCTAGCTGGTTAAGTCTTAGTTCATTAGAAGATGAACTGGAATTGTGAGAGAGACAAACTAGGTGAGAAGTTTAACTGTGCTGATGTCATAGAATGAAACTTAGTGATGTGTAGCATCTTACAAACAAGCAATGCAACAAATTGATTTGCATAGGGAAAAATAAACTAAATTGTTATTTAGACTAAATTGGTTGGATAACAACCAAGTGAAAGACATAGAAATAGACTCTAAAATGATATGTTAAGGTGAAATATCCAAAGATGTGAAAATGTGGTAAGAAACTAATTAACTTAGAAGTGAAAATAAATGAGAGCTCTTTAACAGTGTTGGGACCTGGCAGGAGCCAGATGCCAGATGAGAAGAGAAGGTGAGTTAGTAAGGGTCTGCCACCTTCAGGGTGACAAATGATGGGGAAAATCTGGGAAGAATTTTTCACCTAAGGATAGTAATTTGTAGTTTAGTAGAGAAAACATAAGCACATTTGAATATGCATTTGAACTTGTGCCCTCTCTGTATTTTTAGCTTTGTACAGAGCAGCAATATTAGTGTACTGAGACTTGAGCAACAGTTTGGCAGCTTGGTCCTCCTGAGAGCAGCTTCATCTGTGGTGGAGAGGATGGATAAATAGCATGTCACTAAGTCAGGGTTCTTTTTTGGGAAGGTCTCTTCAAGGCTAGTGAGCAGGAAAGATTTTTCATGTGGATCATTGAGGAAAGCCTAGGAAGCACTTCCAGTGCATTAGTAGAAGACACCTAAGAAGAATGAGCTTGGTCTTCAGAGACTCACACTGGCTATACAGAGATTTGCTCTTTGATCAAGCAGGGTCTCCTAAATCAGCAAATTAAAACTGGTTGAACATACAGGAGGAGAGAATCAAGAACTTGGCTGAGGCATTTTCAAAGGGAAGGGAAGATCTGTGCTTTGACAAAGTTGTCCTTTCTTTCCTTCATGGGGCCCATTGATACGCACTTTTCTCAATTACTGTGACAAGTGGCTGTTCCAGAATAAAAGTATCTTCTATGTAAGGTGTTAGCACAGCTGTGCAAACAAAAACTTCATTTAAAAAAGGTGTGTGTGTGTGTGTGTGTCTGTGTGTGTGTGTGTGTGAATGTGTGTGTGAATATCCTCCCATGTTAAGAATGACTGGATAAGACAACCTGTGCATGGATAGCAAATACATACCCAGGCGTAGTCCTGGTGCCACTGAGGCTGGTGGGAGTTTTGCTAACTTGGGAGGACAGAACCAGGTTTTGTGATCATTCTGGGGGTGGGACAGACAAAGCACAGTGGACTGAGAGGTGTTCTGGTAATGTGCCACAACATTTTAATCAAGGGACTTGAATCATTCTAGGAAAGGAGATGCCTAGTGAGGGGTGGAGTGCCATAGATAAATAAGCAACTGAAAGTTGGGATGTTCATCCACCCCTTATCTGAACTAGCCAGATCTCTTTGTTGTGCAAAATGGGGCTGAAAAGCTTTAGAGGATAAGCTTCCTTCTGACATTTGATATTCTGTGCTGCTTCAGCTGCAGGCTGAAATCAGCCTCAGAGCAGTGTCCATTTCTCTGCTCCTTGGTTTGGCCATTTCCTTCACCTCACTTTTTACCATGTGCCGACTGCTACAGGACACAGTCAGCAGCTACAGCTGCTGGTGGAACCAAATCCCTTCACATCCCAGCACCTTCCCTTATAATTCTGAGTGGGCTCAATGGCTTGTAAGTCAATAACAGACAATTTAAGCAATATTGCTTTTGTGGGTGCAAGGAATTGCATCTAAACACAGAGAATTTTTAAGATGCTGAAGGAAGTGAAGCAGGATGAGTTCAGGTCTGTCCAGAAGCTGCTGCATCACTGTGACACAACATTTCCATGTGCTCCAGATTTCTAAAAGCATTCTCTTTCTACTAAACTTAGATGCGACATTACTAGTAAGCAATATATGCAGTTTAGCATTAGCTAATTCAAATTTTTTAGGCTAATCTCAGTTTCATTCTGTAGGTATCAGCTGCAGAACTGATGTTCTGGGACAGGTTTTCTCTTGGTTTGTGCTTCCAGGATATTTATGAAACAGGTCTGGATATGCAATCCTCTTCTGAAGTGTAAAATTAGGGGTTTTGCATTAATAGATGGCTGATTTATGGGATTAAACAGTTCTTAGAGGATTAAATGACATAACCTAAAGTGAGAAACGGAAGTCCAGTTAAGACAGAAATAAAAATATGGCCCTGGAAGATGTCTGGATGAAATTTATTTGAAGAATAAATTTTCAGCATTTGAAGAAGGGTCACTAGTGTCACTTTTTCACTGAAAAGTCAACTGAAATGTTTTGATCTTCAACAGCTGAAAACTGATCTTTTATAACAAGTGTATTGTTGACAAAATTCCTATGTTAGGATGGAAACTTTTTGTCTGTTAGATTTTGCACTTTCTGATGAAGGGTCATGCTCTTCTGCAGAAGGCTGATTCCTTTTATAAAAGTAGGCTGTTTACCTGAAAAAGTATTTTTGTTTTAAAAAGGTTTGATGCACCCAAGGTCAAGGTCTGCTATAAGATTTCAATCTTCCTCATGTTTGGCTCCTTGCAGCAATGTGTTTCTGGGTTTCCAAAAGGAGCAAAAACTGCAGGGCCACTTTTTATGGGTATTTGCAGAGGGGTTTACTTAGCTCTCTACACTATCAAATGACTCAAGGAATCACCATATGTCAGATTAGATCAACTCAAAAATAACAGCCAGGAAACTGCTGATAGCTTTTTTTGGAGTTCCATGAAAGTTTACATAATTGTCATTGCATGTCATTTGGTTTAGCAGCTGCAGGAAGATCCTGCTCTCCAATAAACAGAGATAATTGATTAATAAACTGTATCTGCAGCCACCACAGTTTATTCTGTGCACAGAGATCTGTGTACCCAGGTCTGGAGTCCTGTTCATGAAGAAACAATTTACACATTCATTTACTTTAAGGCCATATCTGGTCTGTAAAATTGTGGTAAATCATTTAAAGACCCAAAATTGATCAGGCCACATGTACACATTCATAGGATTAACATTTCAGAGAGAGCCCTATTAAATCTGTGGCAAAATTTGGTTTGATTTTTGTATGATGTAGGTCTAGAAGGGATGGGAAGCTTAGTGATAGTGTAACTTCAAATAAATATTTCTGTCTCTCTGCTCAAGTCACAAATTCCCACAACTTAAAAGGAAAAATCTCATAGCTTTTGTAATGTTGTGAAAAACTTGATTGTTAGAGAACCCCTATTCTCCCTTAAGGGTATTCACAGGCAGCTTGCTTCTTGTATTAAGCCAACAATCATCCCATTGCTTGAGTAATTTTTCCATGGAGCTTATCAGTGTGGGATATTTAGATACAGCAAACACATTCTGGGTCAGCCTCTCTCCAGTGAAGCTAAACAAAACTTGTACACCTTGTCTCCTCTGATTAAATGGGCTCTCTATCTCTCTAGTCAGTTCAGTAGCTTCCTCTGCATCAATTTCCCTTGTAAATTCAGCTTTCTTGCAAAGGGATGGCCAGAATCACACAGGAAGAGCTTTTCCAGGGCTGTGCACTTTCCCATTGCCCTCATCTGACAAACTCCTTTAAGCACAAGTTGCTAATATGCCTGAGCTGTTTCCAAGAGCTAATTTTGGGGGTGGATGCATCCCAGAGGCAGGCTCTGAATCTTCCTCCCCAGGCAGGGCCTGGGATACTTCAATGAATGTCTTCATTTTATGACTTTTTAGAAGTGAGAGGCAGGATCTCGAAGGCCATGACCCTGGGGGAAAGGAGTGCCCTATCTCCTGCCCGTGACTGGCCCAGGGTGGTGGTGTTTGCAAAACCCAGCTTTTATGGGGCTTTTGTGACATGATGGAAGCCAGGCTGGGAGGGTGGAGGGTGCAGGTACAGCCCTGGGTTGTTGTGGTCTCAGTGTACCCAGTGAGGAGCAGGACCCTGAAATAAATCACCTGGGCTCCAGCAAAGTCGATGTGGATCTTTATACCAGCCAATGATCTGGCCTCTGTGCTTAAGGTTATTCTGCAGAAAAAATATATTTTCCTTCGGGAATTTTAGTGGATTTTGTTCATAAAGAAGAATGATAGTGTAACTTCAAATAAATATTTCAAACATTTTTTCTCCTTTTCCCCCCTCCTTTCTCCTTGCCTCAGCGCTCTGTATCAGACAGAAACAAGGCAGTCACTGGGCTCTTTGGCTCTGTGCCTTGGTTTGCAGTGTCCAGGCTGGCCCAGGGCTCCCACAATAGGGCTGCTGGTTGTACTCCCACTACAGCCCACCAGTCCCAAAGCTCCTTGCTGAAGCTGTTGCGTCCTTTGCAGTCCTCCACTCCCAGATTTGGCTGACAATGTGTGAAGATCATGAGAATATGCTCTCAGTTCAGCCAGGCAATGTAACATGTCCCAGGCTTTTGAAGAAACCCTTTTAAGTAGGAAAAAAGAAACCCCAAAAAACAATGCAGTTAAACTTTCTGATATTCCTTTAATATCTCAAAATCTTCTGAATTTTCCAAAGGTATCAATAATAATTTAAAAAATCTTCAAAACTATCTGCTTACAGCAGATTCAGTTTATTTAAGACATGCAGTAAAACATGATATATTTAGATATATTCTATAAGTGGGAGTACATATTTCATTGGTAACCAAAATACCGTTTTCTTTCAAATGTATTTTAAAGGAAACAAAGTAATTATTCAAAATCCCATAAAAATGTACCTGCAAGTATGCAAGCATGTATAATTAAGTTTTTATATATATATATATATTCCTCACTGGAAGGATTTGGCACTGGCAGTGGAGGTAGTTGTTGCAAACTGTGCTCAGAAATCCCTTTTCATAAGATCCTGAATCACTGCAGAGTTTGACAACACATCCAATTATTTAGTGTGTTTGGGTTGGGTCCATTCTTTTACTTCCATATGCTGCTAAGTTTTACAGTTATGAAAGATGGTTGTTAGTAAATGTCCATGAACAATTTTCCTTCATGGAAACAGGAGAAAAATTGGTCAGAATAAAACAGTTTAACAACTTGAGTCAAATTTATGGAATCAAGAGAAAAGATTTCCTTTAAATATTGCAACGTGTTTTTTCTAAGAATTATCTATTGCAAACATTTTGACTTTTCAGTTGAATGTAGTGTTTCTGTTTAGAAATTAACCCTGAAAAGAACTCTGAAAGGGGGGAGATAATGCAAAAAAAAATTCAGTTTAAACAAAGTTTTTTGTGATTAATGCAAAGATGTTCTTTTCAGAGAGATTAGGATTTTTTTTCCTTTTGGGTTGATTAAAATGGGAAGTATTGTAACCACTTCTCTGGAAAAGGTCAAAAATGCCCAAGTTTAATGTCTAATACTTCCTTGAGTAAAAATCTGGAAGATGAAGCTTCAAAGTTTTCCTTCAGTTATTAGGCATAGTGTACTCTCATGTTACTTCCAAAGCAGTTTAGCAGATGTACAAAAATATTTGAGCAGTTCATGTGAAAAATTCAAATTATGAGTGCAATAAGGCATAGATTTTTTGTGTTTTACATGTACATTAGTCAGTGCCTTCACATTATCCCTGGATATGTGTGTGATGGGGATTAATCTGTGGATGTATTTTATCATATTTTTGCATGGAGGAAATTTGTGCCTTAGTTTGGACATAATCTCTCCAAATATTTACAGATGGAGGGGTAGTTTATTTTATTTGGTTGTTTCACAATTGTTTCTGATCTTTTGCATGCTTGTGGAACAGTTTATTACCTCGAGCTCCTCATGGTAGGGTCCTATTCAAAATTCAGGTGGTTTCCTCTTTCCTAGTTGTTTCTGCTGTCTGATGGCTTGATGAAATATGTGTAAAAGCAAACTATTGCAGTGTTTCCTGCCCCTGTGAACATGCTACGGATAAGCACCAAAACCCAGCTCTTCACACTTTGCGGGGGGTGACATAATAAGAGATGAGCCATAAAATTGCACCTGCTGCCCTGGAAGGAGCTGAAGTTGTCTGGCTTTGATGCCAGAGGGGCCCAGGTGCCCTCACCCTGAGTGTTCCTCCAGGGGAACGTGCCTGCGCCGAGGTGTTGGGAACAGAGTCTGGTCTGTGTCTGAGTGCACAGAGAACACAGGACTCAAAGGTCATTTATTTGTGCATGCAAGGCCCCGCTGTTCTTTCCTTGTCCTGATGTGAACCTCTGATTACCGTGTCGCATGCTTTGAAGCTGATTAACTTCTGCAGTCACCCCGTGCCCATGGGTCTGCAGGTATGTGTGTGGGGCTCTGTTCCTGCAGGCAGCCTGGCTGTGCCTTTGGGGACACGTAGGTTTGTGTAACAGCATCACAGACTGGCATGGGGGGATATTGTGGTGTCCCTGCTCACAGAACAGGGGTTGGAACTTGGTGGTCTTTAAGGTCCTTTTGACCCCAAACCATTCGATGATTCTATGATATTTAAAGACCTACTTTAAGAAAACATCTTAATTGATGCAGGGAAAGGAAAGATCTTATAAGTCCCTGAATATTCTTGCTTTAGGAACTCTGTCATCTCCTAACTCCTCAGTGGTGGGACAAGAGGCAGGTCCTTCACCCAGGACGAGAGGAGAGCTTTCCTCATTGCCCACTCTGGAGGGCAACCAGGGTGGGGACAGGCACATCCCACACCCAGCCCCTTCCCCTGCCACCAATAACTCCATCTCATTAGGGCTGCCCCATTGTCCCCTGTAGATCTAGGAGCGATGGGGCTTTAGCTTGCAGCCCTGTGAGAATATTGTCCCACTGTGCAATCCCCAGAGCAGACAAAGACAGGCTGTGTCTCTCAGGAAAGCCTGGCTCCCTGCCGTGCTCCTGCTCTGCCGACATGGGAAAGCTTTAGCCTGATGTTAGCTGGTGCTGCCTGCAAACTGCACAGGCTGAGCTGTGCCAGCTGCTGCCCCAAAGGAGCAGCCCAAGCCTTCATTTCTATTTCCACTCACCTTTCCTGTAAAGCTTTTGCTTTTGAGATCAGAAATTCAGTGACCTTGGCAGGGAGGGAAGTGGAAAATGGGTTTAGTTGGAAGATATTACTCAAAAACACTGTTCAGGGCTCAGATATCTTCCCCTGGGGATTACAAGCGAGCATTGCTAAAATCAGTGTGTCAAGATGTCACCAAGCATGCACTGGAAGAAACTTTACACGGTGTGATGAGAGTGCTGCAGTCGGGGCTCCAAGTGTAAAAAGAAATGTTCTGATTCAATCAATGTCCCTCCCGTTATCCTACTGCCTGCTCCCCATTGAGCAGGAAGCCTATTGCATCCCTTTTACTGCTGCCATGCTCTTTACTGCTTCCCTCTCCATGAGCATCTATCACAGAGCGATTCCCATCCTCCGGCTCCGATCACTACCGGGCACCTGTCACCAGACAGGGCTCTGGTGATGCTCCATCGATCACGCAGAAGGAAATGGTTATTGAGTGGGTGGCAATCAACCTTTTACCTCTCCCTGGAGCCAGAGTGCATCAGTGCTTCCCAGCATTAGGCAGAAGTCTCCTAGAAAGTATTTTTTGTACACATATTTCCTCATGTGTAAGGCTGTCGTGCTGGTGCTGAGTCACAGGGCTCAAAGGACACAGCCGCAATTTCTTGCTAAGTTTCACTTTGAACTTAGTGCCAAAGGAAAGTGGAAAAAAAAAAGATGGTGCTGGTGGTCAGCATCTTCTGGCAAGTTCTGCTTTCCAAGTCAAACCTGCTATTGAGATCAGGGGAAAAAGTCATGCTGTTGCTTGAGGTTTCTATCACCCCTCTCCACCTTAGCAAACACTAATCCAAGCTGAGGTGGACTGCAGAGACAGGTTATCCAGCATTACTGGAGGGAAGAAGCACAAATGCAGATGCTCAGTGGGAAAGAAATAATTAGTATTTAATCTGGATTGATAATATATACTGGTATAACCCTAGCATTTTCTGGAAAAATTGAATTTTCAGTCTGGAAGAAGAGAAAGAGCGCTTAGAGGAGACAAATCCTCTGTTTTCGTTACTGGAGTAGGGAGCAAACCACAGCCTGGATCTCCTGATCCTTAGTGGTATTTGGGTAGCTATTTCCTTTAATTCCTGTTAGTGTTAGCAGATAATTGCACTTGAACAGGTAGACTCCAGCCAAGAGGACTCAGAAGGACTCTGGGCTGAGGGAGCAAACCACAGCCTGGATCTCCTGATCCTTAGTGGTATTTGGGTAGCTATTTCCTTTAATTCCTGTTAGTGTTAGCAGATAATTGCACTTGAACAGGTAGACTCCAGCCAAGAGGACTCAGAAGGACTCTGGGCTGCAGGGCTGGCAAGCACAAAGCATCAGATTCTGGGCTGCCCACACACAGCACTCCACATCTGCCCATGCATTCATTTCTGAATCATTTTGCAGACATTTTTTAGTGACCTTATGAGTTTTCTAGTTGGTTTCTGATCAAGCCCTGCCTTCATTTGATACTGTGTGGCATATGGGATGATGCACACCTCACTCTTTAAGGCCACAGATCTGGATCCACTGAAATTGTTCTGCATCGGAGCACTGTGATTTCTAACTAGTACTGGCAAACCAGATGACCAGTGAGGCCACAGTGCTCAGCAGCACCGTCTCCTCATGACTGGTCTGCTGCATAGGGGAGGTCCTCAAACAAAGTGTGACATCTCCCTTCAAAATGCCATGTTAGAAACGGGTGGTTACATGCTGATTGATAATCAGCTGCAATCTCCCAGCCATCTGGGCAGTGAGAACAGCTGGCTGTGTCACCTCTGCTGCTGGACAGTGTGGAGCCATTCCCACTTGTCAGTCGGAGCTGGAGGTCCTGCAGCATAGCAGGACCTGACAGTCAACCTCATCCTATGGACCAGCTCTGGAGAAAGGGCTTCAGAATCCTCAGCTTCTATGTCTATCACCTGTGCTGCATGTGACAGTTTATTTTGTCTCAGTTGTATTTATTTGCACTTTTCCCGCTGGCTTTTGTTTGTGCTATCTACTGGGCAAGCTGGGAAGTGTGTGGGTGTTGCTTTTGGATGTAGTACTGCTACGAGGGAAAGCATGGCAATAACTCAAAAGGAGTGATTTGTTTGATGAAGCTCCCCATTTTCTATTCACAAATGGTTCATGAACATAATTCAAAATTCCCTGATGTGGCCATTAGAAAATGTAATTTGCAAATTTCTTTTGGAAAGTAACTCTTGATCTGCAGGGGATCATTCAAATTATCATTCGTGTTAGTATTGCAGACGTGATTTGTGCAGTAACGTGTGTAACTTACCAAAATACGGAACTAACTTAATGACTCAAAGCATTTGAATTCCAAGCAAGTACTATAGCTGACTCCAGAAAAAGCTTTTGGAGCACTGTTGGTCATCTGAATGGTTGCTTGCTGTGAAGAAAGGAACTGTGGCAGAGAACAGGATCCTTAGCTAATCTGTAATTGGTGTCTTCATCCCTGAGCAAGCACCTGGTGCCCTTGGACTGGTCCCCCTCAGAGGGAGGGGATTCAGTAGCATTTGCAGCAGCAAGGAGCAGCTTTGTTTTTGTACCGCATACGGATGCAGATCAGCAGCAGAATGGAAGGAAGCAGGGGTTGGTTAGATGCCTGTGGTTCTTGTTGGAAGAGGAAATAATGTCCTGCTCTGCATTTCTAGAAGACTTCAATAGGCCACTCCAAACACAACACAGATAAAAAGTCTGTGTTCTTCCAGGAATCAGGTGAACAAAAGAATTTTAGTCCCTCTGTAAGAGGAGGGGAATGTCTGTATCAGTCAAACTGGTGTTTGTGGCCAGGGGCCACGACAGTTTACCTGACTTATCAGACTTAAGTCCACATCACTTCTGAAAATTTTCTCCCCTCTCCCAGAGTTCCTATGGAAACATTGCTGGAATTTATGGAGTTTTTTGCATCCACCCACACCTATAGATAAGCATGCTTTAAATTATTGCAAAATAGTTGTTACAAGCAGCGGCAAAATATCAGGATTCACTATTTCCTCAATTTGCAAATTCTGGCAATTGTTTTTCCCTCTAACAAGGAATAAGTAGGATCACAAAGGTATTTTCTATCAAAAGGCTTTTCACTCTGCCTTGGCTTTAAGACAGTTTCCGATCCAGATCTACTGTAGATATCTCCTTTTGGCTACTATTGGATGCTCCCTGCAGCGTGCAATAAACATTCACTTCATATCACACATCTCGCCCTGACAAGCAAATCCCTTGCATATCAATGTGGCCCTGTGAAGAGATTTTGCTTTTTTACATTCCTTCCACTCCCAGCTGTTAATTTGCACTGACTAGATAGCAGGGGGTCCCACTCTGCCCCAGAGACATGCTCGCGACTTTCACCGACTTTAATAGGATGTGCATGAACATACACGGAGTCAGGTCCTCAGCAGAATTCAGACGAGCTGGCTAGAAATTTCAAAGTCATCCAGGATTTTAAACAGTGGGTTTTTCTTACCTTTAGTGGGACCAAAGTGTTCAAAGCTCAGGCAATTGTTAAAAACCATGGAGTTCATAATAATGAACTAGGTTTAGTCTTAGTGTCTCATACAATGTACTGCCTGAAATCACCTTGATCAAGAAAAAAAAATAAATGAGGGTAGAAATTGTTTTTTTTAATGGAGATTTTATTTGAAGTGAATTGCAAAATGTTCATAGGTTTGATTACTGCAAGAGTGAATTACTTCTACAAATATTGTGACAGACCTGCAGAGGACTGAAAACACCTTTCCCTGCCACTATTGTTTGTAGAAAATGATTTATGTGTGCTACTGATAACTCCTATTTCAGATTAAAACTGAAGTACTTTAGATTAAAAGTGTAGGAGAAAACTAAACTGTGCAGGAAGCACGTAAGGATATTATGTATATGTATGGCATTCTGTATCTGATTTCCTTTACCCACTTGAGGCCTAATCAGCAGTTATTACAGTTATTTTAATACACAGTGGAACTGACAAAGGCATCTAAACAGTTGGATATTCAATTCCCACAACTTTCAGAGAATATATGTGCCAAGAATACACTCAAGGAATGGGCTGGGATTTGAGAGTATTTTAGGCCCCAGTGCATTCCAGAAAGAGGAAAGCACTTATGTGTTTTTTAAGAGTCCATTTTTCAAAGATAGCATTTGGTATCTCTGGTGCCTCAATTCTGGTTTGTCTGTCCCTCTAGAACAGCATGGTGCTTCTGATGGAGCTGATACAGGCAGTGCAAAAGAACATGATTAACTGTTTGTTTTTTAAATATTAACCAAGTCTTCACTGTTCCAATTAAAATTTATCAAATTAAGCAAATTGCTTGGGGATTGGAAAGAAAAAAAACCTCTTTACTTAATTATTTAGCCAATATTTACTGGGTATGAGTATATTATTAACAGAAAGGGAGGCTATTAATTATTATTCACAGCATTTCTAATAAAAAAAGATGGCATCTGCTATTTCTGTAAAAGAAATATTGTCACTAATAATCCATTCTAAATTGTAAATGTGATATAATAAACTGGATGTGTCATTTCTCTGTTCTGCACTGACATGTGCTATATGAGGGAGCTGAGCTTTTTTGGGGGCTGTGTCAGAAGGCTTTTTATTGGTGACCTTTAATCAGCAGATTAAATATGCAGATGTCTAATGGTGTATTTGTGTATCTGCAATATATTTTCCACCAGACAACTATGCTTTGATGTCACCTTTCTTTTACTCATATTATCATAAGAGAGGCAGCAAAACTAGAAATAAAAAATCAACCAGGATGCTATTTTCTTTGCTAAGTGAAAAAAAAATTGAATGTGCCATTTATTGCATACTTTAGATGTACAATCTATTTATTGAGGCAGAGGAAGTGAGAGGAAAGATTTTCTGAGGTAAAGACTGTTGAACTGGTGTTGTTAAGGTCAGCTTTCAATTTTCTGCTTGATTTTAGATGCCCTTGTGAACTTTGGTTAATCATCCATGACCTATGTCCCTAAAATCTACAGTGTGCCATGAAAAGAAAAGATGGATAAAAGGAACATTTTGAAGCCTTTTAGGCTATCTGTCTATTCAGTGTTAGGATCACCTCTACCTAAACAACTTCTGGCAAATGTCTGTCAAATTAATTTTTTATGTTGGATTTCTTGCTACAGTTAAAATCCATGTGTTTCATCCTGGCCTCAGCATATAAGAGCTTATTCCTTTTTCCTCTCAAGCACTTCATGAATGTTTTCATGTCTCCTCTCAGACTTGCCCTATTCCAAGGGAATCCCAGTTCTTTCCTCCTGGGTCACATTTTTCTCCACATTACATTCTTGCTGCCTGGCCAGTCCTTCCTGAAGCTTGGTGCAGCCTTGCAGGGCTGAGTAGGGCAGGAGGATCTTTCAGGTGACATTTTTACTTGTACACACCAGTGTCATGCTTGTCTTTTCAAAAACAATGGAGCATTGTTGATTTATATTGTTTGTGATTCCCTAATCACTTTCTTTATCGCTACAAGAATTCTTTGTCCTGTATTTGAACCAATTGTTCTCACCTATGTGACTACATTTCATTTGTTCCTGTTGAATTGGGTCTCATTTTTCCTCACTACCTCTCTAACTTGCCACAATTTTTCTGATTCCTGTTCTGTCATTTAGTGTGTTTACAGGCTGTCTGCCTGAGCTTGATTTTATCTGTAAATGCAATAAACACATTATTATCCCTTCTTCTTAATTATTCATAAAAATACTGAACTTTTCCGGACATAGGACAGAACACTTTGATTTTCACCTGGTACAATCTTACAATTTTGACGCCAAATCGTCGATAAATTACTCTTAAAATTCAAATTTCCAGCTGTCTTAGTATGCCTTTTCTCTGTAGTTTAATCTTGACCAGGTTTTCTTAGCTTACTTGTGAGAATATTATGTGAAAAGGTGTCAAAAGCCACACAAAAGTGAAGATGTATGACATTTTCTTTTCCTCCTCTACCCACAAGGATTGTTACTCTGTTTTAGAGTGGAATTAGGTGGGTTTGACATTATTTCTTCTGGACAAATACATGCTGGCTGCTACTTGTCTCCTTTTTACTACCTAGGTACTTAGAAAGAGCTGGATTATTTGTTCCAGTACTTTTCCAGGAACCAAGTTAGACTGTCAGTCTGGTAATTCCCTGTCTCCTCCCCTATTCCTTCTTACAGATAGGTGGTCTGCTGGTGCTTCACTTTTCTGACCCTACAGATCTTGCATGAATTCTCCAAGAGATTTGCTAATGCCTGTGAGATTGTTTCAGCCTGTTCTTTAAGTTCTTAGATTCTTCAAGTATCTTGGCATAAATGCCCTAATGCCCCACTGAACTGGCAATTGGAACCCTAAGTGTTCTTTAATCTGATCTTCCTCTGTTGCAACCTGAGTTGTTGCCCCATGGTTTTATCAACTGTCTAGTCATAGTTAACCTTTCCAGTGAGGGCTGAAATAGAAAAGGTGCCAAACATTTCACTTTTCTGGGACTCATCTGGCAGGAGTTTGTTCTCTCCTTTGAGCAGTAAGCCACTGTTTTCCCTCAGTGTTCTTTTTACTGCAAATGTGCTTACAGAAAGCTTTTTGCTTCCTTTGCAGATTTCCTCTCTTTTTGTACCTTTGCTTTTCTGATTTTTCCCCCACATATTTATGTCATTCATTCACATTTGTCTTTAGTATTTCAATGTAGTTTTCACTTCCTGTACATTTTATTTAGCTCCAGGTCATTGAAGAACTCATGGCTTAGCCAAATTGTTTTCTGATTACACTTCCTATCCTTCCTTCATGTTGGCATGGCTTCTGATTGTGCTCTCACTGTCATTTCTTTAAAGAATTGCCAACTCTTCTGGACTCTTTTGTCACTTCAACTTGTTTCCGAGGAGATCTCACCCACCAATTTACAGTGTTTATTGAAGTCTGCCCTCTTGAAATACATTGCTTTTAGTTTTTTCTTTTCTCTCCTTCCTTTGCTAAAGCTAGTGAATTAGTTTCATGGCAATTATAACTCAAGTTTCCTGATCCATAAATTTGGATAACATTTGTTTGTCTCTATAGATTATAAACCCTCTAAGGAAGAAAAAAAATTATTTTATTCTATTTTTTTAAACTTTTTTTTTTCCAAATGCAACACAATGCAAGAGTATTCCAGTACCAGCTGATTCCTTTGCTTTATCTCTGAGAGATAGCATTGATAGCTCTCTGCTCTGACATCCTACTGTAGTATCTCAGCATCTCCTCTCTTGTCAGCTTCCTTATTGGCTGCTGTAAATCAGGCTGAAGAGCACAGGCAGTTGTACTGGCAATTACATCCAAATAGCAATATAAGTGCTGGTAGTGACAGAAGAAATAGCCGTATTGAAATATTTTATATATATAGTGGGTCTGATGCCTGATTAGAACAAGACACAAGTGCACAGAGATGTGTGTGTATTTCTCCTAAATTTGTACCCTGGATATGATATGAATGAATGTGGCTTTTCAGGTCAGAAAGCAGCTGTGGTAAAGTCCAGTCAGCTCCTCAGTGGGAACATCCAGGAGAGAATGTGGAGCCTACACATACTCCAGAGACCAGACACAGCATCCTACTCTGCTGTTCAGGGAAGGGCTAATGCTCTATACAGGAATGTAAAGAATTTCCAGATACAGGTATCTGATTGAAAACCTTCAATTAACTTCAACTGGAAAGAGCAATAAAGGTAGGTCACTTGGTCATCTGCTCTGCATTCATCTATGGATTGTCTGGATGTGGAGAAGACTCAGGAATTATCCACAACGTCATTGTTTTACAATCTTCCTGTGCAAGTCTCTTCCCTTGCACCACAATATGCTGCACAGGGATGGAAAAAGTAGCAGGAGTGGTTAGTAGTCAATTCTGGCTGCTTGTCTCATGTCTGAGTAGCTGTGCAGTGAGAAAAGGAGCTTATGATGCTGGCCAGAGAAATGATCAGTCAGACCTGCAATCCTCTACTCATTGTTTGAGTGCTGTTGGCACCTTATAATAAATGGCAGCTGCTGAATCCAGACACATGACACATTTTCAGCTAACTAGAGTTTGCTCAATATTATCTGACAAATTAGTCTTCTATTGGGAAATGTCTTAATATCAATTTATTAGGGAAAGCCTCTCAGGTTCATGATAATATTCCAGGAGTTAAAGAAAGGCAAGCGGGAGATATGGGCTGAAGGATGATCTTGCCATGAAAAATCATCAGTCCAGTACATATTCTTCAGGGGTGTAGGTTGTTTGGACTCAGATTTCAAATTCTAGCTTCTGTGGATTCGGTCTTTCTGCCTTTTTACTTAAAATTGCTTCCTTTTGTGTGAAACCCCTATTTATTAGATTAAGGATTTTAACTAGGGTTTACCTTATTCGTGGCTATACTAGATCCCCTGGATTATAGAGACAATCCACTACTAAGACATGTTATTTCCTTTTCTCCTCTGTGCCAGCTGTTTGTATCACCTCTGTGCTGCAGAATCCCACTGTTCCATGAGAGAAGATCAGCAGAAATCTAGAAATAGGATTTAATTATTGCAATTGTACTATTGCAATTATTAATTGAATGAATTCTCACACTTTCAACAGAGAAGGTTGAACCAAGCTCATCCAGAAGTGTTTTATAATGAGTAAAACCGGTGTTAAAATTCTTGTTTCTGCTCATAGTCATGTCTGAGGGTGATTCCTTTGGACTTATATATAGTACCCTTAAAAGGTCATCTGAACTAAAAGCTTGGGGAGAGAAAAAAGATAAGGAATAAACTTACTAATATTTTTGCAGAAAACTTATTTCCTCCATGATCTACAACAAACATCTTGAGAAATTCATAAAGAAATTTCCACTTGTAAACAAAAAAAAAGAAATGAAAACAAACTCAGTTTTATCTGAGTGCAGTAGTTCCTCAGATGCTAGAATTAGAAGATTTCTATTTCAGAAACTGCAGGAATATTAGTCTGTGGATTAGAGCTAAAATACTTTGTGGAATAATCAGCCAGACACAATGTGTATGAATAGCTTTTCACTGACTTGCTCCAAAGTCTTGAGTATTACAAAAGCCACAATGTGACTCCCAACACAAATGTTTCTGTTTAGCAACTCGTATTGAGGGATCATAAGAAAAAACTCTGCTGTGCTCCCGGCAGTGTCTGATTCAAGTTTATGATGTCATTCATTGGTTAAATGCAATCTGAGGTATTTTGTGCAACCATTGCATGTCAGAAAGTGAAGTGATCACTTCTCTTGGCAACATCAAAAATGCATTTCCTCCCTGTAATTCCGATAAGCAATGGAGCAGCAACATAAAGAGTGGGATTTGGCAACAATGATTCTCAGAATAAATCTTAAACATGTAAATTTTACTCATATCTCATACGTATTCTAATTCTATCATCTGTATGGACTAAGGCACATTCTGAAACCACACAGCATTGAGGCTTCTGTTATTTCATAGATGTATCAGTGATGACTCTGATGATTTTCACCTCACAGAGGATCTTTAAGGCAAGGTAGTAGCAGTTGTCTTGTGCAACAGTGAAGATGAAAGTGTATGCCATTACATTCTGCAAATGGAACAGATTCTGATCTTTGAGTATTGGGAACTGAGATGAGAAAACAGCAGAAATATGTCTGAGGTGGTGATCTCTGGTTGCCTTTAGATTTGGAGAACAGAATAAAATCAGCATTGTCTCCGGAGGTAACTCCTGTTCAAATTCCAACTGTACTGAGATGAGTTAAAAAAAAACACCAAAAATAATTTCTTTAGGTTTTAGCTTATTAAAAATGTATATCAACTATGACATAAAAATATTATTTTCAAGCATCACAAAGCTTATTTTATTATTTTTTTTCCTGTTCTGCAAACTAAACATCAAAAATTGATGAGATTTCCTGCATTATTTTCATAAATACTGGAACTAAATTTTTTGGCAAAGGTGAAGCTTAAAATTGATGTAATGCCACAGGTATACATTCCTCTAACAGTCAGTATTTATCTGCAACTTGGTCCCTGAAGTTGTTGCCCTAGTTTTTTTTTGTTGTTGTTTGATTTTAAATAGTCTTAGAACATGTAAGTTCCAGAATGTTTCCTAATATTTTGCACCCTAAAGTGCATCAGTACGAAGACAGAATCATTTAAATGACATGATTTTACCTTGGCCACTATATTCCTTTTTTATGCAAGCCTCTTCAGTAGCTGGAAGTTTATGTTGCTAGCATGCAGATGAAAACAAACAGATATGTAGTAAACTATTGTTGTGAGGATGATACAAAGCATTTCTGAAATGTGCTCTGTTGCTGCTCCAGATAGCTTTCTACAATTGCAATGAAAATGCTAAAGGGCTCAAGCATCCTATGACTCCTTTCACAACTTCAGTTTTTTGACAAAGTCTGTTCTGATTTGACACTCTTAGTTTCATACAGCTGGTTTTTAATTTATTTTCAAAGCAGGTAGGAATAAATTCTTACTGCTTTTTTTACTGTGCAATTTTTTAAACATATTTTTTCCACTGCAAACTCAAAATCCTCTGAGGAGGGCCCAGATTATGGCAACACATATATAACATTCCTCTTTTCCCTCTTGTGAAGCTGATATCACCTTAACCACTCTGAGGAGCTGAGGAAAACCTCTGCCTCATTGAACTACAGCTGTCCCAACATGCAGGTGCATTATATCATTATATTATTAGCTCCACACGAACCACTGAGAGGATGTAAATCTGCTGCATGAATATCAAATGGGCTTCAGCTGAAACTTATGTTTATGCAGAATAAATGACTTGTGTTTACAGATGTGTCTCATGCAATTATGTGCGTCAGGCTGGTGAATTATGTGTGTATGTGGCTGATGTTGGAAGTCTTGGTGACATATCCAAGATGAGGTCAGTAAAGATGCATGTGGTTTATATGCAACCAGAGGCCTCCTACACAAGTGCAAACAGGTGGGAGTTATTTTTATTATAGTTTTGATTAGCTTTAGATGAAGTAAACATGCTAGATTTTAAATAACTTGTTGATCTATGAGCTTGACTGTGATTATTGCTGGTCATTTCAGTGGAACAGCTATATAAATTAAATAAGTAAATACTCTGGGGCAGGAGTAGTTGATGTGGGTATGTGTTTTGAGAACACAGGTATCTACAACTGAACAGCTCACTTCAGTCATCTCAGAGCAGAGACTGAGTCAGCCAGTGGAAAGCTGTTTGTTTTAGCCAAAAGATGTCGTTTCCATTCAGTGAGAAGTATTTCTCCCTGAGACCATTGGCTCTGCTGGTTTGGTCTCCTCTGGCTACACGAGGCACCCAGAGAACTGCCTCAGATACAGATGTTTACATGACAGGGACCTTGGAGAGATATCCCAGGTCTTGGGTGGCTGAATCTAATTTAAGTCAAATTTTATTTGTTGTGTGGTACTTTAGCCAGCTCAGTGTGAGTTTAAGTAGCCATGGATGAATTTGGCTACTCACTTTGACCTCACTAAGAGACTTAATATTTGAAAACAAAAACATTTCAAGGGGTCAGAGGAAACCAGGGGTAAGACAGTGAGTTGTATTCAATGAAGAATGGTCATGGGGTCCATTTCATTGACACAAACAGGGACAATGTCTGGTTTTGGTGCTGATAGTAGGCTGGCATGTCATATGGATGCGTGTGTGTGGATTGATGACCCTGATTTTGCTGTTGTGAAGAAAGTGACCTTCACTTCAATGGCTGCAGACAGCCAGCAATGACTGCTGATACTACCTGATACCTCTCTTGCTACTGTTGATGTCCATAAGGATTTTTTTGGTTAAAAATGGCAATTATGATGGAAACTGCTTTTGTGGGTTTTGTGGGTTCTGAAATGCTGAATTATTTCAATACATACTTAGCTGGCTGTTGTGCTCATTTGAAACCATGGCAGAGGGAGAGAATTCTACTTAAAGAGCAGAGTCGGCTCCAGATTCTCTTCTTTTTGTTGACTAACCAGTGCCAAACCACACAGCAGAATGTGAGACTGAGACCATTCCTTGCCTAACTCACTTCCTAACCCTGAGTGAAGGAAAAAAGCTGAATGTATCCTTGGTGAGAAAGGCATAGACGATTTTGGTGGTTTTCCTATGGATCTGTAATAAAGGTGTGGTTTTGTGGTGTATATTAGTGAATTAAGCAACTCTAGGGTGACGCCTGGGCTAAACAAAGAGTGAGGAACCTACTAATGCATGAATAAATGTAATTTCAGCATTGGATTCAGAGTGCTAAGCACTGGGGTTATGGAGGCAGACTCATATCAGATTGACCAGGGAAAGTGCTCTTGAATGTGATAGAACAAGGCCTGGCTGCTTGCCTTGCAGGCTGGTGAGATGCAAGGGTTGATGCTCATTATTTCTCACAGACTCTCGACCTTCCACTGGTGCAGTATGGGTCAGCTATATCAAGCTTTAGTTCATAACAGAGCTCTCCTCTCTTTCAGAGCATGAGTGTGTGTTTCCATCTGGCTTCACCCAGCTGCTTCTCTCTGTAATGAGATGCACAGAAAATTCTAGACAGGAGATGTGAGCCTGGTTCTGCCACCTCTGCCTGCCCTGTAAGGTGGTTGGGTCAGCCTGCCCGAGAGTTACATAACACTGGGCTTAGCACATCAGGATGGCAGAGGGATTGTTAAGGGCTACATCTCTTCTCTCTGATCTGCTCCTGAGTAGATCTTCTTGACATGTTATAGACAAACCCCAGCTGATCTGTCAGTGTTGCCCTATTTATTACCATAAGGTGGATATTACCTCCGTGGGGGGAAATAGCTGTGCACCACTTCAGACTAAGCTGATATTGGTGCAGTTTCCTGCTCTGAGCTCCTTTCACTGAAAGAGATTTTCCCTAAGCACAGATGAAGCTGTAATTGAGTCCCCATGACCCTCTCTACAGAAGCTGCCCTGGTTGTGGGTATAAGCCTCAAGCTGTCTCAAACTGCTGCCTAGACTGTTTAACCCGAACAAGACCCATCAGATGGGCGCTGTGTTCAGCAACCTGGAGTGCATTTGAAACTGAAATCTGGGAGTGAAAGGCTTTATCCCAGCAACATCCAGTCCTTCACTGTTGTCCACACTCACACCAAGGATGAGATGGTGGCTTATTCGTTTGAGAAACAAGCCCTGTGCTTCTCTTCACTCTTTTGATTTCTTTTCCCCTTGTTTTCATAGTTTCCTTGCTTGGAATAATGAACTGAAGTAGGTTTCTCAGTGTATGCTTTATCTGGTTATTAATGGTGTGGAGCAATTCAGGACCCTTAGGACTTCTGTGTTGTTGCTTTAATAAACATATTTCAAGATGATGAGGCCACTGGCACACTTTCTATGCTTTTATGGTACAATGGTCTTAAAGTAGCATGGTGCATTTTATTTATTAGCCAGCCCATTAATCACACAGGTATCAGTTGGCTTCAGGGAAATTTTTAATTAGCGATATTTAAGGTTGAGAGAAAGTGCCTCTGTGACAGACAATGAGAGCAAGCAGAAGCAGAAGGCAGCCTATCTTTGTGACTCTGTGATTAGTACAGGATTTAAATAAAATATTCATGAAAGGAAATTGAAGTTATAGCCAAATCCAAATGTTGAACCTCCTTTAAAACTCAAATATAAATTCCTTGGAGATTCATTCTTTGTATTCATTAGTGGAGAGTGAATCTGATGAAGATGAGAGAAAAGGGAATTTGTTCCCTAATGTAATAATTTAGCAATATTTTAAAATGTTTTTACTAAATCTTCTTGAACCACAATTTAATGACATTTTTAAAATCTACATCCTTATTTGAATCAGCTCACAAGTCACTGAAACAAGTACAAAGGAGATATTAGGGGTGGAACTTGGGACATCCCTGGCAGAACACTCGTGTGTGAGACAGAAAGGAAAGATTGTGTGGATGGCAACTACATCCTTCTGGCCGTGTTGGTTTAGTGGTTGCTAACACTTAAAGCCTGCATTGTCACATGAAAAATGAATGGTACTGGCTGTGCAAACATCTCCCTTGTTAGATAATTAATCAGGTGTACTTTGTTTTGATGTAGCACCTCTCTGGCATGCTCACAGCCATCTCTTGAAATTGCCCTGTAAAATGGATTGTTAAAGAAGGGAAAAAAAAAAAGAAAAAGCCAAACAAACCCTGTAAGAAATATTGCATGTGTTTCTGTCTGCACAACTGGCAAAATGGAACATTAAATTCTTCTAAATGCACAAAGCAAATTTTTCAGTCTTGGCTGCCCACATTTAGCAATTTAAATGTGTAGGGAAATTCAATTTTCTGAATTGTTGAGCTCCTTTGGCTCCATTTCTCTGTTCTCCTTACCCCTCTTCTGTGCAGCAGAGTTCTCCCTAAACACAGAGCACAGGAAAGTCCTTTGGCCTTCAGGAGCTAAAAACCTCATGTAGACATTCCAGACAAACGTCTTTGGTCTGGATCCCTGCTCTGGAAAGGAAAGCTGGAAGTTGGTGCCTTATTAATTGAGCTTGTTGGAAAGAAAGGAACATGAGTGGTGCTGTCAATAGTGAGTCATGCTGCTCCTGGCTAGTGGCGGAAAGGGATCAGGAGTCTCCAAGGCTGCCGTGAGCAGGTACCTGACAAGGCAAAGCAACAGCCAAGAAAGCACCATCAGGGTCCTGCCTACAGTGGCTCTGCGACCAAGAAGAAGAGTTGGCTCACATCCCTTTTCTTCTGGCTTGTAGGGGAACAGGAAAAGCTACTGGTGTTACACTGGGGGTCTTGTTGGGAGAATGTGGTCCTTACACTTGCCAGCTTTCTCAGCTTTGAGAGAACCTGTTTAAGATTCCTGTATGAAAAAAAAAATCTGGGCTTTTTCTGTGTTCTCATCAGGAGACATCTAGGCAGGTGGAGGGAGCTCATAGAGGCTTATAAATAATTTAAACCCCTTTCAAATATAGACCAAATAGTTTGCACAGAGAGTCACACTAAGGCAAGTCAGGGCTCTGGGTAAGTCCACAGCTGGCTGCTTCTTGCTCAAGCCCAAATGTTTCTTATGCACTCTACTTTGCCTTGTGTGAAAGTGGGTCTAATTGTCTTCCCTTAGCCACTGAGACCTTTTTTCCATTCTACTTTTTCTGCAGAGATAAAGGCTGAAATCTTTTATCACTAAAGAAAGCCCTTACCTTTCCTTTACCTTCTTAGGTGCACACACATAGAAACACAAAGTGCTTTTGTGTTATTGCTGCTCACAACATCAACAGGTTGCAGAATTAAAAACAGATGTTCACACCTCCCAGGAGTGTAATTTTAGATGCCTCCTGATCTTTGCAGGCATAATTTTTTCAATTACAGCTTCATTAATTTTCTTTGTGACTATAATGACTGCAAATAAATGATGGAGAGGTTTTCATTAGGCAAAAAAAAAAAAAGGCTGAGATTCTGAATTTATTTCTTGACACCAAAATCAG
Organism: Camarhynchus parvulus; assembly: GCF_901933205.1. NCBI lineage: Eukaryota > Metazoa > Chordata > Aves > Passeriformes > Thraupidae > Camarhynchus > Camarhynchus parvulus. Next base: position 141,865,972 of record NC_044572.1, read on the forward strand.
GTTTGATGTGCTCTCGCTTTAGTCCAATTGCTTTTGAATAGGATGAGCATGGTGTGTACTGTTGTCCAAGAGCACAGAACTTCTTTATCACCAGAAAATACAGGTAATACTGCATTTTCCCAAAGCCTTGTGGACTGTTTGTAATTGTCTTAGTTCTTTTGGAAAAATAAGACTACCATGTGGATATCCTCTTTCTAATCTCTACCTGTGCCATGGAATAAGCTGTTAAATTTGGTAAGAAGCCCATCTGAAATGTCATGTCTATCACTGTAGAGTTCTAATTAACAGTAAGGTTTATTAGCTTAAGTTGCCTTAGAACTTGAGTAAGGGCAAAGCTATTCATAGGGTTCCATGCAACCTATGCCTTGAGTAGCTTTAAAAATTAGTTTTCCAGCCAAACCAGAAGAAAAATCCATCACTCTTCCATGTGGAACTTAAGCTATACCCATTCTTGTTATTAAATTATTGTTACCAAGAATTTAAGTTAGGGATTTTTCACCATTCACAAAGTTGGGAAGTAGAGACCATTGGAAGAGAAGTAAAAGCCTAGCCAGGGTCCCAGTGACCACTGAGAGTGTTTGTAAGTTACTGATAACTCTTTTGTCCCCTTGAAGAACAGTCCCCTTTCCTTGCACCCTCTGAAGTTCAGATTGTGTAAAATTCAGAATTCACTTTCTCCTCCATTGTAATATGTGCTTCACATTGACACATATTTCCCCTAGTCTAATTTTTCACAGGCCATTTGGCAATCCATCTTTCCAGGCCATGCTGTGCAGGTGTATGATTGTATTTGAAATTCCTGCACCCATTAATCACTGCTCTGTGACCTGCTTTACTCTGTACTTACTCAGCTCCCTTCCTCAGTTCTGGTCTGCCAGTGCTCTGTAAACTGTTTACTTTTCTGGTGCAGCATTTGCTCAGCATTTTGGCAAGCTCCAACAAAATGTTCCCAGTTGTTCCCAATTGACTTTTGGCCAGCAAAGGCAATAGACTTTTTTTTCATGGAATTTGATGCTCGCATATGTTTTCCCTTGTTCGCTGTTTCAGGCAGCTCTTTTAATGCTGTTATCACCTGGTCTCACCTTGCCTCTGTTGTGACTGTAGAATGGAAAATACTGTCACACAGGCCTGAACGTGGTTTCCAGCTCCTGCTTCTTTGGGTTATTTTTGTTTCCTGCTATATATCTTTTGGTTCTCAGGAGGCTCATTTAACTCTTGTACTGTTTTCAGTCAGACAGAAGACAAGGTTGCTCTCGTGGAACAATGATAAAAAAAAGGTACAGATCAAAGATGCAAAAAACAACAAAATATTAGAATTTCCACTACATTGTTTTTTTTTTGAAACAATGAAGTAGACCTGATGCTTTAAATATTTTCTCTACAATAGGCATACAGCCTTGTGCAAGGTTGTGCTACAAATACACTGAATAGAAATATCTAGATATCTAGAAATGCCTAAACACCAGCCCATCTGTCTGTTTTATGTTTTAATCTATATTTAGCTCACTGTTACACTTTTGTATTTGTGTATTGTATAATTTTGGCTCTTCTGCTTTGAATCTTAGCCAAAATAAGCCTGGGAAAAAAAAATCAAAAAACTGGAAACGCAAGCCCCATTGTGCAAATATTTTAGAATGTTAAACAAGGCTTATTCCTATTCAGGAGAAAAGGACTTCAAGAGTTTTATTATGGCTAGTGTGTTTATTATTGTTATTCTGTGCTGGTTGCTCATCTATCCTGTTGGAGCATAAAACACACTTTGCACTCTGCGTGCTGGTAGATATCTCAACACTTCATCTTCAGGCAGAAGAATATGTTTGGGTCACTTGAGGACAGAGTGTGGGTGGTGCTTGACAGTTTTTATAAACAAATCAAAATACCTCTGCTCTCCCCAGTGCCTAGTTAGCTGTATGCTTTCCAAGTTCTCAGTGCTGAAAGTGTGGAAAGTTAGATCCTCTCCCAGCAAAGAAAGAGAGGTGAGTGTAAGTTTGATGTATTTCATCTGACTTCTGACTTCCTAATGTCTAGCTCTTAAAATTCCCTCACCCCTACTCTATTACTGCACAGGGAAGTGCAAGATAAACATGACTTCTATCTTGAGAAGACAGCAGATAATTTGTGAGACCACAGATGACAGAGATGTTTCCAGCCTGGTTCTGCCTACACCCCTTCTTGAAGCCTTGATATTTAAATTGCACCCATTTATGCTCCCTTGTGCAGTGATGGAGTAGGTGTCAGCAGGCCCACAGGAGATTGACTGGTGATACAAAGGTACAAGGCAGAAGAAGGGAATGTAATTTTCTCCACTTTCACACCAGTTGTGAATTTGGCACCTGACAAGTTTGTCAGATGTTCTTGCTACGTTACGCTATTGAAAGCCATATAAGGCACCACTCTTGGAGAGAATTTCTGTCCAGCTGTGTCTGACTGTGAGTGTTGCTGTCAGCCACCATGTCTTTTATATTTTCTGTATCTCATGGACCTACCTGACTAACTATAATAGACATTTACTTTACTTCCAATCTACTTAGGCAGGCTTCTTCATATGTTCTAGTGATAGGTACATTTCACTACTCTGATATTTTTTAGTGGTTGCAACTTCTTTACTCACTTAACTGCTTCAGCAGTAGTCTTGAAGATGTGTTCATTGCACATTTATAGCATCACATGCCAGCAACTGCAGATATACAATAAAATTTTATAACTGGTCTCAGTGCTACTAATGAAGAAGTTGCCTTATTTGATTGCCTAAGTATTTTAAGTGCTTAGTTGAATAACATCTTGTTGGCTATAAAATTAGATTTAATGATAGAAATTAAGGCCAGAAGAGGTATTTGGGGAAGTTTTTTTGTGACTAATTTTTTTGGTGATTTGTAAAGAATGATTTTAAAGGACAAGAAAACAAGAAGATTAACACTTAAATCCATTTTCTGTATGAAAGAGCCATCACCATTTAAAAACTTGTTAGATGTGGCCTCAGGAGTGGTAGCAGGAGCTCCCATGATAATTCTTTTCCCAGAGGCACCATGAGCTTTAGAGTCCAATTTATTCACTGATGTAAGAAATTACCCATGATCATGAGTCAGTCAAGTGAGAGAGCTGGTAAAGCACCACTTCAGAAACAGTACAGCTCCTCTCAAGCCTCCATTTTCCCCACAGAAAAATCCTATTCTCTTAAGTAAAATGGGAATTTCTCCTTTTTTTCAGACATTTTGTTTCTTCCCTGCCTGCCCTTCCTGTTTTGAAACCATTTGTCCCACCAGTACAACCCAGTTCACCTTAGCAGGTCCACCAGCCATCCGTGGGCTCCTGCAGCTTCAACTGCAAATGAGTGTGACTGCAGCAGTTAAACCAGACAGTTTGTAATCTCTCTGAAGACAAGGAGGGAAATTTTACTTTCTATTCATGGCAGGAATAGTAAGATGTTAGAGAGAAGAGATGCAAATATCTGATATCCCTCCTTCCTAGGATGGTTCTCATTGAGACCATATAGTTGAAATAACTCAGGACAGTTCCCCTAAGATTTTATTCATGTCAGAGAGAACTGCAAGTCTGGACTGCATTTGAGGAGAAGTCCTAGGATCTCCCAGTGTCTAGGCAGTTCTCCTGCCTTTCTCTTCTTCCTGAGAGAAAATTTATCTTTCTTGTCCTTCAGAGACTTTCCCTCTTAGGAAGCTGACTCTGTGTACTGCTGAAAAGGACAGTAATATTATGAAAAGCTTTGAAAGCAGGGAAGGGAAAATGTCATTGAGGCCAGTGTTACTGGGAGGCAGTGGAGAAAGTTCAGTATTTTCATGTGTACACAGAGGCTGGAGATAGAACCATTCCCCCCCCCCAGCATCTTTTCATGCTGACTTCAGTGGCAAATTTTTTGTTCAAAGCCTTCAGGGTTTGAACCTTGTTTAACACCTCTCTGTTGAGAAATAATTCCTCTGCTCAACAGTCAATGCCTAGTCAACAAATTGTGCCTGTGATTTTGCAGTAGGATAACATTGTAGATAAGACACACCTACTGGGCACTTTCAAGTTATAATATTGTGTTAGTCATTGCTTTTATGTATGTTTATATACAATATCTGCCTGAAGGTACACATTGATTTCCAACCATTGAGAACACATTTAAAATTGGCTGAGTGCTTAACCTTTGTTCACTGAAAGTATATTTTAATTTTTTTTTTGCTATTAAGAATTATTAGCTCAGAAGAGTTTGATATAGCTATTATCATCATCATTATTATTGACTTAAACTAAAATTCTTCTAGAGATTTTGTTCCTTTTGTAAAGTTGAGTTATACTTGTAATTTACCTTCTGATTTTAATAGGTGTATTCTCTTCACATGTATTGATTTAAGTGGATTCAACTGTATTTCAGGTAAAGATTTTCTGACAACTAAAACCAAAAATCTAATGTGGTGTTGCTTTCCTTGTAACCAGTAATTTTGTGAATTTTTGTATTATAAAAGAAAAAAAGAAACAAAAAGGAGTTTACAGACTGAGATTCACGTTGCAAGAGTAAATGCTTAAATCCAGGAGAGCAATTCTGACAGCCTTCTTTCCAGTAGCACCTAACCTCTGAAACATCTAAAATCAATCAGTGTTTCCATTTTTTTTGTCTTAGTTCCCCAGCTGCCAAAACCTCAGTTCACTGACAGCATCATGGACTGAACAGTGGAGTTTCCTATTCCTTCCTGAACTCAGCTGTCAATTCGGAGTTGTGAAGAGTGAAACTCAGACTCCTTCCCAGTCCCTGGAGAAGAGGAACCCATCAGGAGCTCCTCTGACAGCTGTCACCCACCTGCAGTCACAGTGTGAAGCCCAGCAGCTGTTGTGCCCCTTTGAGGAGAGGGAATGGAGGGGCAGGGATGCTGTTGTCCTCTGCCCTTTCCCTGTTTCCCTCATGGCAAATCCATTCAGGTTGTGGCAGATGGTGTGGGCAGGATGACCTTGCCAGGGCTCAGACTGGTGGTATTGACTTGCCAGGGGAGCACTGGAATAAGGCCATTTTGTATCCCTCCTGTTAGAGCTCTGCAAAAAAGGATGGAGCTACAGAAGGGGAACCTGTTGGTGGAGCCCTGAGTCCTGATCCCTCATTTTCCCAAGCTCATTAATTTGATAAGCAGCATTGGAACTATAGCCCAGGTCATATTCCAGTGCCCAGTTGTAAGACTGTGTGAGATATAGGCTCAATTTTTAAATCCTTCCTCTGCTCAGCTTGAAATATCTGAAGTTTTCTGCACCTGTCCTAACCACCAGGATAAACAGACATTTCTCATTCAGCTTTGGAAGAGAAAGATTCATGAATTTTACATACAACTGAGCAGATTCAGTGGCTGTGGTAGTGAGAAAATAATCTCAGTAAATGCGTAAACATGAAAGCCAGCTTCAAATCCGTATCACTTCACCCAAAAGGACTGATGCCTAGGAATGGTGGAAGTCATGTTTCATGATGTTACCACAGAATCCCAGAATGGGTGGCTTGGGAGAGATCTTAAAGATCATCCAGTTCCAACCCCCTGTCATGGGCAGGGACACCTTCCACTAGACTGGGTTGCTCAGTGCCCCATCCAACCTGGCCCTGAACACTTCCAGGGATGGGGCAGCCACAGCTTCTGTGGGCAGCCTGTTATGGGGCAGCACTGTCTACTGGGAGTCATGCCTCAGCCCTTGGCAGGGAGCAAGTTTGTCTATAAATCCAGGCCTTAATCTCCAAGGTTTTCTTGTTCTTGTTCATTCAGAAATTGCCTACCATTTATTTACAACTGCCTATCTGGAGACAGAGGCCAGAGCCTATATCACTTGGAATAATCCTATGGACTTTAATTGGTTTAAAGCAAGGAATTTTGCTGCTTTAGAAGAATTTTTTTGTCCAGATAATTATTGAGATTTATTTAGTAGACAAAAAGACTTTTCAGACTATGTACTGCCTTCAGTGGTGCTGAGATTGTCTGCTCCATCTGCATGTCAGAGATTTTCAGGTGAAGACTGTTTCTGTTGTCATTTCTCTAGACCAAGCTTTCTTTGCAGTCAGGCATGAAGTCACTGGTTAAGAAAACATGTCTTATCTGATTCCTGGTCCTGAGATTTGTCTTTCCTTTTCCTCTTCATACTCATATTCTCTAGGCCTTTATAACTCTTAAATGCAGATTGTATCAATTTTATTGTGTCACCAGGTGAAAGAAATCTAGAGTGTAAAAAAAAATTTCAAGGTTTCACAACTATGATAGAACAAGGCAATAAATTATGTCCTTCTTCAAAACAGCTCTTCCATGTTCAGATATGGATTGTTGATGTATATCAGGAACTATGTGGCACCATGAAGGAATGCTGTGGTTCATGCCCCACGCCTGCACCCAGGATTGATTCAAATGGCTATTATCATGTTTCAGAATGTGGTGGCAGTAAACACAAGGAAGATGTGCTATGTCTAAGAGCCTCCCTTGTCAAAATACACAACAACTTTGATTGAGATGTACTGACTCGTGGCCATACAAGAAACATGTGAGATTTGTCAACCAGGATTACAGCGGTAAAATTATTTACACTCCCAAAATGTTCAGAGTGGTAGAGTGTTTATGTGAAGTATCATATTAATGGAACTACTAGAAAATCAATACCAAGATTTGGAGCAGATGCTATTTAATTTTTTTTTTCTGGTTATACATCATAGTACATTTTTTTCAATCCTGTGTGTTCACAGAAGTCCATTGTGTGTCAAGTTCATTGCAATAATTACAATGATGCTGGTGACTACAGACAGCATCATGCGTTCACTTCTATTCTTTGTGGGCATATACCCTCATCTCTGATAATTCTCTTCATCTTCAGTATATTTTAATATACCAGACTATATTTTGTTAATCTCCTTTTAACAGAAATCTGAATTGGGAAGAAGTTAAGCTAGTGATTGAAGTAGGCTGAATTTCTTGTCCTACCTCAGAAACCTTGGGGTTTTTACCATTTGCTAAAAGAGATAAGTAATTATTTTTGTTGTGATCTATATATTTCCATTGAAGCTTTTCATATCTCAACTGCTAAGCAGTCTTACACTCTTTTGTCTCTGGCAGCCCAAATCTGGGTGGGGTTGGGAGCTTTAAGATATTTATAAATAATAAACAGACACCATGGGATTTGGTCCATGATTAAAACACTATGTCAGCCACTTGTAAGAAAACATTCCAGTACCATATCTTTTCATGTCCATGGTAGGAGAATTTGTCCACTAACCTCTATACTCACTGAGGCTGGAGTCCTTTTATTTGGCTGGTAAATCTGATTGATTATTAAGTTCCTACACAAAAGCAATAGTCCTCTATAAGTCAGCCTGAATAATAATAACAATTACAGTAATGATTGATACATGAGCATTTATTTGTGTTCCTCTCAGTCATAGTAATGGGATTTTGATGCATAAATTTCTTCTCATTGTAACACGATTACATGGTTCAGAATGCAAAAATGCTTTTTCATTTAATCTAAAGAAGAAAAAGTCTCCCTTACATAGAGCTATGTAATGATATTGATCGTGTTATACTAGAGATCTTATGGAAATGCTCAGCATTGATCTGATAAAAAAATGCTATGGGGATTATAGATAAAAAATACTATTATGCATACAAACATTCCCTTGGGAACTGCTGTGATACTGCCTACAAAACCAAGATCATATGTTCATGAAGAAGCTGCACAAGGTAAACAGTGTGGGTTTCTACTCTTCACACAGAACAAAACACAGATAGCATATAATCAGGGAGAAAAGTTGGGAAAATTTTGCATGTTAATTTAAATGGCAGAAACTAGCAAATCAGCAATTTCACTACAATCTGTGCTTAATGCCTTTGTCACAGATGACATATTTTTGTTTTGTGTCTGTAGGGCAATATGCTGCCTTTGTTTCTACAGTAGTGAAATGTGGGTAGGGTGTAAACCATAGTAGTGAAGGTGCCGATCCAGCAAACAGTTAATTCCCATGCCTGTCTACTGAACTCAAAGATAGTAATCATGTAAGTATGCATGCAAACATGTTTGTGTTGGTAAGTTCTTGATTCAAGTGACTGCTGCTTAAGTTTTCACTGGAAGCCAGGAAAAACAAACACAGATTGCCTGTTATTTAGTCCAGTGCTTCAGAAGTGAACTCTCTCATCCCTGGCTGGATTTGTCAATCTACTGTTTTATATCTAGGCCATTCATACCAGAGCATTTTTCCTTCAGTTTCTAGCAGTCCTGCATTTTGATGCTGTTTTCAAGCAGCTAAAAAATAAACAGAAGCATCAGATTTAAATGAAATCTGTATTTGTACTGAAACACTCTTCAAGTCCAATAATATATACTTATACTATGAGATTATCATGAAACTCTTAAGAAAGAACTAGTGATGAGATATTAGACTGAGCAGATGAGCTCTGAATTCCACATAAGTTTCAAGCTGCAACAAGCTTATGTTTGACCACAGATGTATACAGACTCTTTCCAGATGATGTACGTGGCTTTTGGAAGGAAAATATGAGGCTGCAATGGAGTGTTAACTTTCTATTCCACTCTTCACCCATTGGGACACTTAGTGCACAGTCTCTACTTGCCAAATTAACTCCCAACATATCTGTATTCTACATCCTGCTAAACAGTTACTCAGAAAGCTGCTCATGCATGCCCACACACACTTATTCAAGAAGTCTTAAACCACACTCTAAGGGCAATCTTCAGAGCAATTGCTCTTGAAATCCTGACTTTTCCCAAAGCTAGGTTAAAGATATTAGAAATTTAATTACCTTTTTTAACTTCCATTTTCAATTAGTGGCACATTTTGTGGTGTAAGCAACACAGAACAGAAAAAAAAGAGGGTTTTTTCACTGTATTGTTTTTCCTGAAGGATGTGTCACTACTAGAAAAAAATTCAACTAAACTATGAAACAGTCTTTTTTTTATACCTCCTATAAGAGAAAACATCCCTTACCTTGGTCCAGACATTTTCTGTTTTCAACAAATGACCCTGTTGTGGGCAGGGATACATGGTACACAGTGAGCAGAGTTAAGCTAGTTTTGCCTGTGCTCTGAGTAGAGCAACCAAAAGCTGGATATGCACAATTATATCAGTGCTGGACCTGAGCTGGTTTGTTCTCCTGAAAAGTGGATTAGGTAAGGCCCAGAGCTGGGATAACCAGGTTTGAATGGCTTCTGGTTGGCTCAGAGTGTAGGAATACCTTTTGTGTGTCTCTTAGGTAATACAGACATATCCACATATGACATGTTGCATCATTTTTAATCATCAAGTATCATGAATCTCTAAAAGTACTTCTAAGGAAGAAATGGAAATCAAATATTTCCTTCTGGAGAGTATTTTCAAGCTCTCTTTCACTGTGAGCTTGTTGCACACTGTGTTCCTCTCTTGTAGTTGGAGGTTGACTCAGTACGTTGAGAATAAGGGAAAGCAGACAACAGAAACTGCTTAGAAAATCTTCCTGCTTTCAAGTTTGTATTCTAACGTAGGCTGAAGTATTACCTTTGCCTCCCTGGATAAAAGCATTTCATGAAATGTCTTTACTCATGTGCCTGTGTACAATGCATACATATGATACATCCATACCCCTGATCACAGAAGACACGAGTGCAAATCTGGGCAGTCTGAGCATCTCCGCAGTCTCTTGCTTACAAGACAGTCCTTTGTGCCTTTCCAGACTGCTCATTGCAGGAGGTATGAAAGAAGAATCCTGTCTGTGCAAGATTTATGACTGGGAGAAATCACACTCTGTCTCTTCCTGTCCACCCAAGTCTTTTGGGAAGCACCCACATGGAGTAAGTGGAGCTCTTTTCCAGTCATCTATTTAGATTGGAAGGCCTCATGATTTTCTTGGAAAGCAATCACTTATGAAGTCCCCCTGCAGAATGTTGTTGAGACCTGTGCTGTGGAAATTATTGATATAATCATATACAACCAATTTGTAAAGGCCTAGTGGGGGAAGGCATAAAGAGCCTTAGTCTGACATTTAGAATTAATGCCAGGAAAGATACTTCTCCTCCAGAGATATATGAGAAGCCAATGTCACACACTTGCAGACATAGTAAATGTACAGGACCTGAACAGCTAAAAGAATGGTCTAATCAAAAGCTCATTGAATGCTGTGAGAAACTTCCTACCAGTTTCAGAGTTGAAATATTGAATTTATTTCTCGTCTAAAACAATGGAAGGAATTAATGACTAGAGAAGGGTTTGTAGCCTCTGAACAGAAATATAATGGAGTCTGCCTCCCCATGTCTTTTGATACTCAATTTATACATTTTTATTTGGGAGATCAATCCTCAGAGTGTCTATGTAACTTACTTCTTCAAGGGAATTAAAAAAAATGCATTTTTAATAAATGTGCCACTTTATGACATTGGACTGATGACCACCAACTTCCATCCCAACCTGATTTCCCTTTCTTGTTCATTATTGAAGACACACTGATAAACCCAGGAAGGCCCACAGAATTCCTGAAGCTCAGCATGGTTTGGCCTCTGCCCTTCTGCTTTATGTAGTCCATCCTGTGGTGATTGATAGCAGAATAAGAGCTGCAGGCTACTGTTAAATAAAGCAGGTCAAATCATCTTCTCTGGCCCTAAGGGCAAGCAGAACAGCATCCACATGGCTCAACCCCTCTTCCCACCATCCCCAGGTAATGTAACAATTATTAATCTGCATGAACCACACTGTGCAGTATTTAACTCCATGGTGTGGATGTGTTTGGGCTACTTACGTAGGCAGAGCTACAGATAAGTGGAGGAACACCAGGACTGCCATTTCCACTGGAAGTGGATTTGCAATGTGATCTTAGTCCATGAACATGCCCGCCACAGGGAACTGACAGCACTGTGACAGTGTGTTTGTTTAGAATTATCTTAATTGATGCTGAAGCTATACATCGCTTCCTGTTTATACAACCTCCAATAATGTTGAGAGATCAAATACAAAAAACTAGCCTGGCAATTTTCAAAAGCTGTCAGAGAATATAACAGAAATGACTTAGATGAATGTGCTTTCTACTTCCATGAAAAATAAATGTATATGTAACACATCACTCCACCATCTATGGAAAGCTGTCCATGGATGCTTTTAGTTCTATGGGAATGTGACTTCCTCTTAAATTATCATGAAGCTTGGGAATCTCAAAATCAAAATATAAATCAAAGTATTTGAGTTTCTTTCTTACTCTCTTGGATCTTTTATTTGGACTTTGAGTTTGGGATATCTTCTCTTAATGTCTGTGGTGGGGTTCTGAACATTAATTAACCCATTTCAGTGTCATGAAAGGTGCTTAAGGTATGTATGTCCTATAAGGTCTTATACAGTTAGTTAATAGTGAATTTAATAGGATTACTATAAATTAACAGTGGTTTTCCCCAGGATTATATTATAATTATTATGTGTTGACTTGTGTTTTGGTAGTTCTTGGTGACTTAGTGCCTGTGTACTGGATCATGTGCATTGTGTGTTTTTTAATCTTGAGAACTGGCCTTGTTTTTCCAGAGTGGATGAGTTCAGCCCATGGACTCAGCAAAAAACTTTTAGATACCTTTATAGGTGCTATAGTTTGGGAATGGTGTTCTCCAATTTAGTGTTCCCCCTGACACCACTCCAATAAAAAACCATACACTGCTTGCTCACTCCCTCCTCCCCCTGTCCTGTGGTGGGGTGGAGAACAGAATTGGAGGCACAAAAGTTAAAGATCACAGGCTGTGATAAGAACAATTTACTGGAAACACCACTGAGATAAGAAAACAAACAGTTTTCTGTAAACAACAATATTAATCTGACAACAACAACATTAATAACAAATGTGTACAAGAGAGGTAAGGGGTTGGTATGCTCACCACTCTGCCAAAGGAAGCCCAATAGTACCTGATTACCAGCACACTACCCTGGCCTGATCTGGAAGGGACCCTTCCCCTACTCCTGGAAAACGAGGTTTGGTGGTGTAGAATGACCTCCAGGTCCTGGCCATGCCCTTCCTGGCTACTGCAAACATCAACACTGTCCTGAAACAGGATAACACTTAAACATGAGGTGTGTTAGTGCATGTTGGATAGGGCAAGAAACTGCCTGTGGAGATGTAACTGCTGCCTCTGCATCAGCTCTGTAAACTTTCAGGACCAGAAAATTGGTGGTGTTGTTTCAATTGCAAAAAACTACTACAACTTGTAACTGGCTATTTTAACAACCATCCTTGGGAGAAAAGAGGAGAGTTTGGCCTTTCAGTCAGACATCAATGTACCTGCTCAGTATGGGTGAGGTGGGGACTCCAATCTGCCAGTGCTTTTCCCCCTACTTCATTGCAAAGTCATGGAGCTTCTCTAGCCCATGAACAGTTGGTGTCCATTCATCTTCTAGCAATCAAATTATTTGTGATGCACAATAGTTTTGTTTGTCAACAGTGATAGTTTTCCAGCAAAACATAGTTTCATTTTCAGGTTTGGTGTTGGAATATGAGTGATTATAATCAACATATTATATCGTGTTGGCTGGCTGTAGACTCTTTCCACAAGGCTAAAATGTTACTCTACGGGTGCTGAACCAAGATTCAAATACCTCTTTTTTAGTGGTTCTGCCTTCTCCAGAAAACTTCACTTTTCTCCTTTCATAGTCCTGTGCTTTATGTTCTCTTCCTGGAAAATGATGATTATAAGGTTCTAACACATTCTGAAATTTGAATATGAAAAGAAGGACAGTTTAGCAGTGACTTCTGCAGAAGAATTTAGATCTACTAGGAGTGATTTTCTTACAGACAAATGAAACATGTTAAAGCCATATACTGGGATTACTTGCCTCTTCACATTGCAATTCATCATTTTGCCTTTCATTTGGATTCATTCTAAATGGTCACAATGCAGGATAAAGAAAAAGCTTTTCTGCCATCTGTGAGCATGATAAAAATTATTCTAAAAAAATGTTCAAGCACATTAAAGAGAAAAACATTTTGATCTACAGACTCAAATACCTTCTGATTTTCAGGGGCTCTTGCCCAAATCAAGTGAATGCAAAGAGAGTCACAAGAGGTGATGATCTTCATAGCCAGGCCAGGGTTCTGCAAAAACAAAAGTCAGCATGGCATTAGTCTTATTGTTGGAGACACTCTGCAGCTTTCTGCATATTGTAGATCTCTGACTTTTAGAAGATATTATTATATTTAGATAACCTATGGATCATCAAATCAAACATTGTGTAGTCTTGGGGGAGATGTTAAAAGCTTTCAAGCAATTTTGTGCTCAGACATTGTAAAATAGATTGGTGCATGTGTATTTGTGATGATGTAGGTTATTTTCAGCTGCCTACACATTTCCCCAGTCTTATGTCTTGGGAGGGACTGAAATACTGAAATTTTAGTTTGATTTCTGTGTCCCCAGTTGACTGCAAACTGTAATGCTGCCATATATGTCTGAGATCTACCACTGCCAGACACTTCCATGCATGTTGATGTTTTTGGCTTAGAAAAAGGAAATGGGGAGTACCTTCAAGATGTAAAGGAATCAGAGCTTCATTCCAGAGGGGAGAAAGCCTGAAATATTTATAGCATTCACACTGCAGGTAGCTAACAAGGACTGGTGGGAGATTCTCGATATCATCTTCCTCAGCATCTGAGGCTGAGTTATAATAATATACCCCCTTTCCTCTAATTTACCCTTTAAAAAAAACAACAAACCCCCCCCCCAAAAAAAAAAAAAGGAAGCACTTTTCACGTCATCTGTGTCAGGTAAGTTACAGTGTATCTTCTTAAAAGCCAGGGAAGAAAAGTAGCAGATGGGCCAAAGGTTACCTGTTGTCATCCCTTGGCAGTGCCGCATACTAATACACCTTTGCAAAATTACAATTTTGAAAAACAGCTGGAAACGGACAAATTGGTCAAGTTTCCCTCCCTCCTTTCTCCTCTCCTCATGCATTCAGTGCTGCTACTTTTGATGGATGCCCAGGTTTCTAATTTTGTCCTTTCATTTCTTGTCCTTACAGGATTTCCTCTGGGTTTCTTCACATTCTTGTGTTAACTCCAACAATTGCCATGCTCCACCTTTAACTCCTGCCCCTGATCCCTTTTCCTAGTGCTTCCCATTGATTCTACTTCTCATTTGCCTCTTTTCTGACTTGGCTAGCACTTTTAAGTCAGCTGCTTTTTCCACATCCCAAATCCTGACCATGGGAGGCTGACTTCAGCCAGCCTGACTGAAACCCTCAGTGAGCTCCAGGCACACAGAGTTGCAGCCCCTTTCAAAATGAGCAGCAGGTTTTGGGTTGATGACAGCCATTGGTTCTCCATTGTCTTGGGGAGACTGACGCCAGTTTACACCATCTGAAGATCTGTTGTTACATCCTGCATTATTCATTGCAAAAAAAAATACAGTAAAACCCTCAACGTTCAAATGACTTAGAATACAGATTGACTCACTGAAGTCTCACCTTTGGAAATGAATGTGTTTTACTGCTGTCTTTTACTTTCTGTGTGTGCCCTTCTCTTGTAACCTAGACTTTGTTATTTGAATGTCTGGTCCAGATTTCTTTAATTTTTTTCTTCTCATCTGAGTTATTTTGGCTAATATTGCTGTTAGTTGATTTCAGACCATTTTTAGAAGTGACACTGAGGAGGAAGGACCTTGAATACAGTTTTCAGACACCTCTGCAGTACTATGGCTTACTAAGATCACTAGGAATGTACACCTTCAGTAAGAAGAAAAAGGAGGAACAGAAGTTCAGAGAATGAGAAAACAATTTGACTTTAAATGAGAGAGGGAAAGGGAGAAAGGCTGCACATTACCTTGTCTTGTAGGATGCTGGTGCTACCCAGGAGGAAGGAGGATAGCAGAGGGTGGAGAGAGTCAATGGCACCTCTACCTTTCTTTTCTGAAATATGTGTATGAATGAAACAATTATCTGGGTTGGTGAAAAGCACAAGACTAGGTCACCTGGTTCTCATCCTCATATCCAACAACAACACTGTTTCACTTAATAGGGTGAAAATTGGCATCACATCAGGGTGGAACACTCTGGGCTTCCCCCATGTTGACTGTTTCCTCACTGAAGGCATTTCTGCCTGTTTACAAACCACCACTCTATTTCTTATTGTTAAATTCCTCTTGGGAAAGGGATGGGTCCAGCGTGGCTGGATTTCAACTACTCACTCTGGGTTATGTTTTGAGCCTTCCTGGACAGCCACAGCATGTTGTTCTCAATGATACTAATTACAAATGAAGTAATGAGTGCTTTCATACAAAACAGCTGTTTCCAGCTCCCTGTCTGCACAGCAAATAAGCCTTTGCTTTTACATTTTAAATTTTCACTTCTGATGTTAACCTATGTTTAGACCAGCTGTATCCCTTCACACTAATAAAAATGTTTCAATGGTTTGAAATTTCACAAGGTAAAAAAGCACAAAAGAACAGTTGAAGTTGCTATTTTGTGAGTATTAGTTCCACAAGCAGGGCTTTCCCAAACTCCTAGAGGTCTTTCAGGCCTCTGCGGGACTGTTATGAGCTTAGCCTCTCTCTGCTTTCCCATCCAAAAAATAGTTGTAAAGCTACACCTACACATGGATCCTGGCACAGGCATCTCTGAGAGTCATCCCTGTTACTTTTAGGGAGAAGAGTCAACAATTAGTTAAGTCTTGAAAGGAAAAGTTTTAAAAATAAAAAAGTAATGATAAAATAAAAAAAAGTAAGAAATGTCTCTTTTAAATAAAAAAAAAAAATAAAACATTTCATTCTGAAAATTTGACAGAAGCCTTCAACTATTTTCACTGTTTTTCCATTTTCTTTTTTGGCCGAAAATAATTCAACCTAAATTTATAATTTTTTTGCAGCAGCTGCATTTCTATTTCTTGGCTGGAATGAGGCTCTTAACAGCAAGATATAAAAATGTGGCTTCTGGAAGGAACAGAACTGTCATAAGCATGTTTGCATCTGGCTTTCAAAGAAGATTTCTGCTTTGGCAGATGGAAGTTGTCAAGGTGCAGTAGGGGCTGTGGTACCTGCAGGGCTCTGGCAGCCCAGGGTCTCACAGCCAGGGCCCAGCCTGGTGCCCTGGCCAGGGAACAGGGCAGGCAGGGGGCAGCCCCAGGCACTGGGCATGTCCAAGGGGCTGAGCTCACACCAGAGCATCAGCCTGGTGCTGGGACCAGAATCAGCCCATCGAGGGGAACCAGGCTCAGACACACCCCAGGGTGGCTCAGCAGGTCCATGGGGAGAGAATTAACAGGAGATCAAATACCAGTGTTGGAAAAAAGGTCACTAATACTCCATCTCATGAAACAGGAATGTTGCTCTAGTCCTGGCCTAATGAATCATTGACACATTTAAATGTTCTTGAAAGACTCCGATTTAGTTGTTGACCTAAATGGGATTATAGCACTATGCAGCAAGCTTTAATTTCAGTATTGCCTATAGGCAGAAGAGAGTCCAGGAGATTTAAACAAAGGCTGACCACAATTAGAGGTAGTGTTCAAGAGAAGAATGTACAAGCACACCTGTGATTCAGAGTTAAAACTCAGGCAGATAAAATACTACATGACTCGGCTTCCAATTAGTATGAAAAAGATGTGTTCTCAGCAATTCTCCTTTATGCTCATGTGAGAAAGAAGAGTTAATTTAACTACAGTTAATTTCATGCCCTCTATAATGTACCCAATTATATCATCCTAATTATTTCAAGCCCTCATATGCTTTGGTTGAATGCCTTTTTTGGAAGAGGATATTAAATAACGATTTTCCTCCTCATTAATACAATGCACAATAAAGAGAAAACAAACAAGACATGGATGAAAGGCATAAATATAATTTATATTTTTTATTCACTTCCCCCCGATCTTTCCACAATAGCAGTGGCATTAGTCATGGAGATATGAGGAGGATTGGAAATTTTTTGTCTTGCCTTGTCATTTCACTTTTGTCTGGTTAATGTGTAAGGGTGGGGGTATTTTAGAAGCTTTAAGGGCTTTTCTGAGAGCTCAGCTATTGTTACCTATAGCACTAGGCTACAGCTGCAGAAGTTGAGACTTCAATTCATGCTTGTTTTTTTAATTTGGACAATGAAGCATAAAAAGGTGTAAGTCATAGTAAAGAATAAGGCAGGAGGGTAATATGCATTTCTTCTGTATTAAGACTAAAATGAGGCAAATTTAGTGCTGTCTCATCCTTAAGAAGGTAGACAGTACTTGGAGACAGTGTATGAGGCAGTCTGCCCACACTTTTGACCCAGTAAAGATTTCAACCTTCAACTATTGAGATTAAGCAACATGCCATGGTCTCCCCCATTCTGTGAGGGTGAGGGTGACAAGCACTGTGATCAGGAGAGACATTTTAGGCTGGACTCTGTTGCATCAATGGTACAACAGTCCCCAGTGAGATCAGATAAAGGATTAATATAAAGGATAACAATCATAGAAACTATGAATCAAAAGAAAATGATTGTGTTGGAAGAGATCTTTAAAGATCATCTGGTTCTATTCTCTTGCCATGGACAGTGACACCTTCTGCTACAGTAGGCTGCCCAAAGCTCCATCCAACCTTCCTGGGGTAGGGCTCCACTGCTTCTTTGGGCAACTTTTTCCAGTGTCTGATCACCCTCATTGTAAAATATTCCTTCCTTATATAAAATCTAAATCTACTGTCTCAGTTTAAAACTGTTGCCCCTTGTCCTGTCACTATAGGCCCCACTAAAATGTCTGCCCCTGCCTTTCTTATAAGTTGCCTTTAGGTACTGGAAGGTGCTCTGAGGTTTCCCCAGAACCTGCACTTCTCCAGACTGAACCCCAACCTTCTCAGCCTGTCTTCATAGGAGACATGCTCCAGCTCTTTGATCACCTTCATGGTCCTCCTCTGCACTTGCTCCAGCAGGTGCATGTCCTCCTTATGCTGGGAGCCCCAGAGCTGGATGTGACACTGCAGGTGGAGTCTCAGCACAGCAGAGCAGAGGGGCAGAGTCACCTCCCT
The DNA here is from genome assembly GCF_901933205.1 of Camarhynchus parvulus. Taxonomy (NCBI): domain Eukaryota; kingdom Metazoa; phylum Chordata; class Aves; order Passeriformes; family Thraupidae; genus Camarhynchus; species Camarhynchus parvulus. Next base: position 141,883,915 of record NC_044572.1, read on the forward strand.
CCTCACACTGCTGAAGAGGCAGCCCAGGATAGGGTTGTCTTCCTGGGCTGCAGGTGCGCTTTTCTGGCTCATGTCCAACTTTTCATGCACCAATATCCCTGAGTTCTTCTCTTCAGGGCTGAATTTTTATAATGTAACAGTCTAGTTTGGATAAAGTACAGTGTCAGCTCATATAATTTTTATTTATGCAAACTTTGTGAAGTGCAGGAGTGTATATGCTGTACATGAAGCAATCACTGAGATGATTTCTTAATTTTGTTGTATCAAGATAAGAAGAAATGTAAAAAAAAAAATCCACTGCCTATGTTTAATTCTCAGATCTCGAGCAACTGGATAGCAGTGTTCTGTTTGGAATAGAAATGTGTAGCTGGCCTTCAGTAGCCTCCTCCTTCCCACCTGTTCTCTATATTCTTTAAGTGGGAAGATGAATAATGATTCAGCTGTTTCATGCTCTTTCAGATTCTTACTCATCAGGGAGTGCAACTGCAAGTCTCATCTAGCATGGGGTTATAAAAATGTGCAGACAGAAATACCCTGAGTCTGTATAAGCTGAGGTTGCTTCTGCCATTTGGCTCATGTAAAGATTCTTCAAATCCTCTTACAGTAAAGGGCTGATCAAAATGTGCCTGTCTGTTTTATAACAAGCAGCAAAGAGGCGTTGCTGAGTCACCTTCAGTGTGAGCTCACTCTTTTTTTAATTCCTGAGAGCAGGTGTCACATGCCTTTTCTGATGCAACTGTTGGTAACTGCTCTGCTGTCACCCATTGTGTCACTTGGCACCACGGGAAAAGTCATCTGATGATGTGAAGGAGAGAGGGTCATCATGTGATACTAAAGTGCAAACAAATTCAGATAAACATTACCTCATTGAGGAGAAAGGGGGGATGGGATAGCCCAAATAAAAAGTAGAGAGGATACAGAAAACAAAGGGAAATATCTACTGCAGGAACATTATTTTACCCTGGGCAGAGTTTTCAGCAGGTTTTGCATCAGCCAAGCACGTTCTGTACAGCTAAGCAAAGGCAGAGACAAAAATAGAGTACCCTACCAGGTGTATATTTGTACAAGCCCTTCTTGGATGAAATGCTCCTGAAAAGCATCCTGGAGCTGGGCTCAGACCCAAATTAGGCTATGATTCCATGTGCAGATATTCAGCATGATACACAGGCTCCAGCCAGTTTTCAGCAGATCAATGCATTTCTCCTCTGCTGGCTCAAAATTCTGGCAATCAATCCAGTGTGGATAAGCCTGGTGGATCAGTATCCACATAAATGCATCTATCCTAGCCTTTTCAGGTCTATGTTCATTCAAACCATTTGGAAAATATGAAAATATGTAGATTCCCCCCTCTTTTATTTTGTCTGTCCTTTGTTAAATGTAGTCTAGGTACTCATGGAGAGCATGTTCTTTTCTAGTTCACTGGCTTCAGTGGGAGAATTGAAGAGTAAATGACTGACAAAGCACCAAAAAATTCAGGCCAAAGCGAGCACTACGTGATTTTATGGATTTCTTCTTTCTGCAAAGTTACTCAATCAGGGACCACATCTTTTATTAGGTCAGCATTTGGTGGGAATGCTCCCTTTTACCTAGAGGCATTTGCTAAAGAAGAGTTAAAATAAAAAGGTTTTGTCTCATAAAAAGATGAATGCATGTGCATGCGTAGAGACCAGTAGTTCAAGCTCTGGAGCTCTGTGGGACTCAGCTCAATTTGCTTTGTCATCAGAGACCACTTTCAGTAGCCTGGTAAGGTCCAGTGGCCACCTTGTCTGTCCAGTGCTGTACCATAAGACAAACACCGAGGCTCAGGACACAGCTTGGAGGGAGATTATGTGCTTAGGGTGGGGCTCAAAGCAGGCTGGTTCAAAGCTTAGCAGGGAGCTACAGTGTGTAGCTGAGAGAGAACCAGGAGAGAGAGCTGCAGGGCCTGGGTGGGCAGGGGCAAGATGCACGTCTTCAGGGTCCTCATTCCCAATCCAAAGCTGGCACACTCTCCCAAGGGTAAATACTTGCATTCATTTTCTTTGAGACCCTAACAAGTCCTGGGAGTTTCCTCTGAAATACTGGCCAATTTCTTATTGTTACTCCACAACCTTCTTTCCTCAAAGAAATACTTTACCAACACACTTGGTAAAGTAGTCAGTGGCTGAAACACTCATCCAGGATGTCAGTGGTCAATGATCCAGGTTCAAAGTCCCTCCTCTGGCTGGGGAAATGCTGTTAATTTTCCCCAATTATCAAGCTGGGTTTAGGCTATCGTCCAGAGCTCCTACTGAAGCTGGGCAGCTGTAGCATAGGACTCAAGAGTTTCTGGGACAAAAGAGAGCACCAGCAAGACTGACTATAGTCTCCTTGGAAGGGGGAGATTTGGTTATTTGTCACTGTCAGTTTAATAGATTTTCCTTGACACAGTCACTGGATATAGCACACATACTCTGCTGATGGGGCCAGATAGTAGCTTAGGCAGAGTCTGACTTCTTTGGCTGTCCTTGGAGAAAAAACAAAGCAGACAGTGAACACTTGCTAGACTCCACACTTATTCACATGATTATTTGCATTACATTTTAACCTTAATTTTCTGTTGTGAAAATTAGCTTGCTGAGTCTGAAGAGGAGAAAACTCTTCAACCTCTTCAACAGGCTGTCTCAAACCAGCAGTTCTTCACATAAATATTTTTTGCCCATGTCTAATTTGAAAAGTACTTCATAACCAATTTTTTTCTTAGATAAGAGATTTTGAAGACCAAAAAGGGTTGTGGGATTCCTGTGCCTAACCTAGACAAATAGATCTTCTATCTTCTCCAAAAAATCAGGTGTTCCATCACTGTCAAACACCAGATTGTTTATGTTCTACCAGTTCTATGCTTCCCTATCTATTTTTTGCTTCTTCTCAAACTCAAGTCAGGCCAGAACCATAAGGCAGTGCAGATTGCTGTGTTGTCTGCTGTTCTACCCTTCATACAGCTCAAGGGGTCTTTATCTCCTTCCTCTGCCTGTGTTCATCTTTGCAGGAGTACCAACTCCATCAGTCTGCTCCTGAAAGATGGTTTAAAATGCCAGCAGTTGTCAAAAAATGTGGGAATAATAGAAACACTTTGTGAAGATACGGCTGGTTTACTGTTACCTGGAGAGATTCCCTGCCTGTATTACTGTACTTGAATTATTCTGAATATCACTGCAGAACTTCTCTTAGCAGCTCTCCTTTCCTGTTATTCTTGCTCACATCTGTTCACTGTAGTAATGGATATTTTTTGGCTGTAAGCAGTTATGCAGCATGACACTTGGCAAATGGATGTCTCTGTGTGCAATAGCTACTGTTTTTTGAAGACTCATTTGGCTCTTGTCCCCTCTGGGTGAAACAAACATATAAATATATTGCTATAAACCTCTCACCAGACTTCCATTGCAACTACTACCTTTTTGACTGACATTGCTTATGCTTGAGCTCTCCTCCGAACTGAACTCTTTTGGGGAAATCAAAAGGATTTGATTTTAAGCTTCAAATTTATTGTGTGTATGCTTGCTCAGTGACAAGTTATGCTTCTGCTACCTAGTCAATGGCATATCTGTTCTTTGTAAGAAACGTGCTGTTTATGTGATATAATTATTTCCACTAACTACTCAGAACCCAACGGATCACTCTCACAGCCATAAATGAATCTGTTTGACATCCCGTTCTCTACTCAGTGGGTAGTCTTCCACCAGCCAGCTAATTTATCATTGCATCTGCCTGGCTCTGCCAAGGGATATGTGCATTTATTCTTGTCTCTAAAAGCTTGTGACTGGCCATTATCTTGGGAGGAGATATTCATAGAACAAAAAGTTTATGGTGTATATTTCTGTCTTTGTGAAACTCTTGTTTGCAGTGACTCAAAGAGGTCTCCTCTTTTTGTTGTTTTCATTCTCTTTTACAGTTGCTACTTCCCAGTGATTGCAGAGACCTCCAGCAGCCTGGCTGGTTGGCCCAGGCTAGATGAGAATATTTCTCAGTGTTGGTGAGAAGCGCTTAATTGATATTAACATGGATGGAGATGATCTGCTCTGCCATGGGACAGACGTCATTTGGTACACTCTCCTTCCCTCTAATGCTATAGTGCTCATGCAACCTGAAATGACCATCTGTAGATCTTTGAGATTAGTGCAGGCCTGTTTATTATTTGGCTTTTCTGTTCAAGCTATTTGGCCCTATCTGTCTGGATCTGCTGAGCTAATTGCCTTGATATGTGAATGTCCAGGTTGCCTAGGTATCCCAGCAAAAAGATTTTTTTAGCTCACATTTATTCCTAATTCAAAGTCCAAGAACCTGCTGAACTGAGAAGCCACCAAAATGGGGAAAACCTTCATCAAGCCAGATCCATCCTGGATCAAGCTCTTCTGCCGTGCTGCTAAACAGCATTTTCATAGTTTGAACTCTTCATTAGAGTTTGCATTTTTTCCCTCAGGGCTCAGGTTCAACACCTTCCCTGATATGTCTCCCTCTACCAGTTAAAGCCAAAGCTCTGCTTTTGAATTACACAAAGGCAGCAAAATTCACAGATGCTGGAAAAAGTTCAAAATAGTAGGTGTGACCTGCCAGTTGAGGCTATCTTTTTGATCTCCTGTAAAATATGTGTCTTTATTCTTCAGTAAAAGAATCTCCTGTGTTTTAGCCTTGTCTTGTCACATGCAGAGAAGGATTAACACTACCAGAAAGAAAATTGAAGATGTCACTCAGAAGAATGGACAGGGCAGTAACTTATCAATAAGAGTATCATCCTTTCACCTAACTGACTCCAACACAGAGACGTGTCTTGTTTCTATTAATATTTCATAGAACCAGCTGGTACTACTAGATCCAGCCAGTCCCAATGAACTTCATTTTAGCCTTTTTATTAGCTTATAAATGTGATAGGGTTGATGGATGCCATTTAATGGAACACTTTCCACCCTGCTCCTCCCTCCCTTCCCACCCTGAAAAATCTGACATTCATAAATGGAGGAGGTCAGTGATTTGCATCCAGCTGAGTGGCTGTCTGGCTTTAATGAGATGATTTGTAATCATAAGCACTGCACTGCAGTGGTGTCTGGTACAGGGGAAGAGGAACACGTATGCATACTCCAGCTGAGAGGAGGGAGAGGTGATGGGAGGGAGGGAAAGCACATGGATTAGAAAAAGGAAGCAAGGCTGGAATGACATAAGGAGCTCCATTAAATGTAATACAATAATGCTGGCCTGGTTAGCACAAGAAGAGCCAGAGCCTGGCTGATGCAAGCCAGTGAAACTCCTGTTACTTAAGGCAGGCAGGCAGCTTGCAGGATTGCACTTATCCAGAGCTCTTTAGAGTAGCTGAAAATAATGGGTTTGGTGTTGCCAGCTGTAAGCCCTCAGTGCCCTTAATGTACAGCTCTGTCCATCCTCTCCCACTCCTTATACAAAAAAAATCTTCCAGACCAGGAAGAAAATTCAGGGGCTAAAGAGGAAATATGTTGTGGAGATGGCATGTTCCACATCAGCTATATTTTCAGCATGTTTTCCTAAACAAGAGGATCCCGTTCTGTCTTTGTGTGTATTCTTCCTCAATCTGATGCATTTTTAACCCACTTACTCTTTTCATTTCAGTCACGCAAAGTAGTAGCAAATTCCTGCAAGTCTCAGGCAGGCAGGTAGGAGAGAGATGGAGACTATTAATCCATTCACTGGGGGAAAGAATCAGAAGAGAATCCTTCTGGAAGAGAGAGATTTTTAATTCCCTGGCTTTGATAAAAGCTTCGCTTGGCATCTGTTTCAGATCAGACAGCCACGAATCCACCACAGGCAAATCCATAGGAAGCCAGGCTGAGCTGGCTGTCCTGCACACACAACTACTTTCTCTGGCTGACTGTGAGAATTTTACACCTCTCAAAGACTATCTTTCCCTTGTCTCCAGGGTTTCTCTCTTCTGTAGTAGCAATTCTCTGAGATCATCACACGATACTTTTTCATTCGGCAGCCCAGCTGTGGAGGACTAGATTCCTTTAACCATGTCTCCAGCTGTCTGGAGTTATTCTGCAGCAGGCCAGCTGGACCAGTGTAGTTTTTCTTACAGCTGCAATGGAGTAGCTTGGATCAGATTTAAGGTTATTTTAAAATTCATTAACTACTTTATGTTATTAAAAAAAATACAAAAGAAAAAAAAAGGAAAAAAAAAACCCCACAGCAATTCTGCAAACTGTTTGGCTACAATTTGCATCCTTGTTTGGCTACAATCTGTATCAAAGCAGAAGACACTGACTTGAGGCAGGGGGGCTGCTTGTTTGGCCTTGCTCACAGTGCCTCCCAGTGCAGGATAATGTTGTTCAGCTCCCAGCCCTTTTTGAGGAGTGGGATCTCCAGGACAGTCTGCAGTCACATGACATCAGGAGACTTTCAGCCCTTATTCATCTCATCTTTCTCAGTCATGACCTTGCACCCCTTTCCTCACCTGCCCCTGGAGAATCTGTCCTTCCAGGCAACAAAGAGCTTTTCTCTCCCCCTGTCCTGAGCTCCTTCTGTAAAACATACATGCTTCATGGGCTTCCTTCTCTGCAGATGTTTGTAACTCTGCAACATGGTCCTTCCCCCCTCTTCCCTGGGGAGACGTTTACCCCTATGTTAAGTGTAGAGGTTTACGTTACAGGGATGTGTGGGTGGCCTTCAGAAATTGTGCCAGTAGGATATTTCTCAACCAGATTTTCAGTTCTGATAGGAAAAGAAGAAGCAACACAACGCTACCCAGCATGCATAAAACAATTGTTGACCTTCCTTTGAGACAGAAGGTGTCTTCAGTGACCTCAGGGAAAAAAAGCTTCCTCTATGTAAGATGGACCCTGATAATGATCCTTTTTGAGAAGAGCCCTGTCCTGGAAGCAGGTCTCCCAACTTCTCTGCCCTTTCCAGGCTATCTGACTCCATCAGCAGGTTTGTGAGCTGGCAGTATCTCCCACAGCTTTTACACAGGCACACCAACTGCTTTGCCAGGTCCTTACAAAGTACCAATCCACTGTGCTGTGTTAGCAATGCATCATCTGTCAGAAAGGAATTAGTTGTGTATAGTCTTAATGTTAAGAACATAAATAAACTGTAGATTGCAAAAAGGGGTCATGAGGAGGGAAATTCATTTTTACTGTCCCTCTAATATACCTTGTCTCCTCTTTGTCTAGGGAGTATCCCACAGATGATCACCTCTCAGCCAGTAGTGCACTTTAGTGCCATCGTTCAAGCAAAGAAAAACCTTGAAACATTCACTGGGGCTGTTTTATTATTTTCCCAATCGTGTTTCCTTGACTTGACTTGTCCTGTCCCTTTGATCAATAGCAGACGTCACCCAGCATAAGACATGTTTTGGATTGATTTAGAGTGCTTGTTAGTACCAGCTTCTAAATCACTTTGCTGAGCTTCCTCACTTTGATGTTGTTGACAATGGATAAGGTCTTAGGCTGGCATTTTCAAAGGACACAACTAAAGAGTCCAGAACACTTAAAACTCTCCAGCCTCTGTTGAAAATCATAGGTAAAGAGTGCAAGAAATTTACTTGCTTTCAATGATAAGATTTTCAAGCACTTTGAGGTGCACATAACTGCTTTATGGAGTTTTCAGAGGTGCCTTTCAGAAGTTGTGTGCTTAGGCATATTTGGAAATCCTATTAGAAGCCATTCAGCATCTTTATTTGCCTAAATTCCTTTAAAGCCTGACTCAGCATACTGTGATACTCTTCTCTGTGTGTGAGAGCAACAGCATAAAGAGCAGGCTCTCAGTGAATGACTGATGCTGTATGAATGTGTGGAATACAAGCCAAATCCCAAATGCAAGGGCTCACATGTTACAGTCATATAACCCAGCCACTTGTTTCTTCAGCAGTTGTCACAGCAAAGCTGTCATTTCCTAGTTCAAGAGTGTTTTATCACATCCTTATCCTTGATACACACTCCAGGAGGAGGAAGGATTCACGAAGAAGGTGGAAGTGTGATTCAGAAACTTCATCAAACCGGGCAATGAAAATGCTCCCAGCAGTGGCCTCTGTCTGTTTGGGTATGTGGAATGGATAGCTGGAGTTCCTCACATAATTTAGGTTACATTACCATTTTTCAAGAAAAATACACAGTCTGGATTCTGTTTGCATAAATAGGAGCTTCAAAACCAAAGTCTAAAACATCTCATTTCGTTCTTACCAACTTCCAGCTGAAGGATATTTCTGATCATGAATTGTAATGGTGGAAAGTATTGACTGATTCAATGGGAGCAAGAGTGAGAGACAGACAGACATATTGACCATTTCTGAGGAGATATATCCTGTTTCCTACGAGCTTTCTTATTAAAATTATCCCAGTATATACATTCTCTATTCAAGCATGAAGTGCTCATTACAAGTCTCTACATGAATAATGTACACTTAAAATGATTCCCTGTGCCATAAATATTGACCTTGATTAATAATTGACTATGGCTTTCTCTCTCTAGTCCTCTGAACACTACTGACTGAGGGGCTGGACTCCTCCCATGCTGTTTCTTTCCTTTTACTCCTGTAATTTTCCAAGAAGATACCATGCTGATAATATCAGTATAATGATGACGCAACTTTGGACTGGAGTATACAGCAACTCCTCTACCCATCCTGGTTCTGGCTTAGTGTCCCCTGTGACTTAATTGGAAAGTGTGGAAAAAAATATTCCCTTTGTAATTTAATCTACAATTTCTCTGCTGGTGTTTGCTGCAGTCCTTGTACATTTTTGCTTTAACATGTAGTTAACATTATTACAGTAAAATACATCTATCAGTCACTTTGTGAGACTGGTTCATGGAAAGAGTTTCAAAGAGTAGTATATGGACCAAATTTGCTGCTCAAAATGTAGCAGATCCAAGACATTCCTTGTATTTAAAGCTTCCCAGCCTTGTGCTTGATAAATCTGTACTGCCTGTACTGAGCATTTGGAAGAATCTACAGATTCGCAGAGAAAGAAAAGCTGAATGATTGTAAAATGTTGCATGGCAGAGTTCAGGTTTATAATGCTAACTTCAGCCAAGACTCCAGTTCTGTGTCTCTGCAGGCCCTCACTCTGCAGCTTTTACGCTGGGCATGCAGGAAAAATGACTGTTACCTCATACACCACCATACTTTATACATCTAGAATGAGTTTTCCATAGAGCTTTGCCTGGGCTTCATACATTAAATGAAAATTGCAAGCAATGATAAAATGTGCTGAATATCCTGTCTGTGGTATTCAGGTACCAGAGAGAAATGAGGAAAGGCTTTGACAGCAACACTATGAAAAGATTTCATTAGAGTGTTATATCCTCTAAGTTCTGACAGAATTTTCCTCTTTTGGACATTCTGCAAATATGTGTTACTAAAAATGCTGTGGTTGTTCCTATAGTTCCCAACTTTTCCCCTGGTGACGGAGTTATAGCCACTCCATGTGGGAGCTGAGAACTGTGTCTCTTCTTTTGCTCTCAGCCTTTGTAATTCTTAACCCAATGGCTCCTTGTTTTGAGGGAGAGAGATACGGAGGATGCTGTCCAACAAGCAATATCTATTTATGGAGACAGTGAATACACAATGAGTTAGGAGACGGTGACCAAAATGTGCAGCATTGTTTGTGGGTCCTTGAGGACCAATAAAAATAATAGAACTGCAACTGTAAATAGCTTATTACAAACATCCAATTTCTATGCTTGGAATTCAGGACTCTGTCCAGACCATAAAATTAATCCTCATTGCCTGCTGAACCTTGGAAGCTGGGCTCCTCTGCCAAAGGTCACTCAGTTCTCAGTGGTGGCATCAGCACTGATTTGTTTCGGCTCTGTGCATAAACATTTGCTCTGCTTGGTTACAGGCTGGAATTGCATGAAGATCATTGGAAAACTGGGTGAAGTGCCACAGCCCCTTCATAGCTAAGGATTTCACCTCAAGGAAAGGCACATGAAAGGACCCAGGTACTAAAATTGACATTCTGTTATGGGTAATATAAGGAGAATGCCAAAAAGGTTTTGCCTTGGGCTAATACTTGAAATTATTGGTGAAGGAATGATGAGAATTTGTAATCATAGCTAAGGTTTGATGTGGTAAAATATGCTTTATGTTCAATGCTGGTTTTAATTTTTACTATGCCAAGAATGACAATGTCTGTCATTCTTGAAAATTAATAAATTTTCAAGTATTTAAGATTTTCAATTATTATGTATTAATTGAGAATATTTAGAAATGCTTAAAGGGGCCAAGCTGTGTTTCAGGTTTCTTTGCATAGATTTGCACTGATGTAACGTGCAAAGATAAAAACTCAGTTTTTACATCATAATTTTTATTTTATTTTCAAGTGTGTTCCTTCTTCTGTAGAATGAATCATACAGCCTATAAACTGGTTTCATATTTCTGGCAGTGGTATCCTGACACACAAGAGAAATGAACCAGAAACCCCCTCTTACCCCTCTCTTATAGGTCATCATGTAATTGCATAATCAAACTTTTAATTTAAAGTTGTACTGGAAGCAGTGTTTGGCTTTCTGGATCTTTTCTGGATCTTTCACATTAGAATGCAACATAGTCCCTAAGGGAATAAAAGGGATGTGGATACACCCTCCTGAATTAAAGTCCTGTGTCACTGCCACTGCAATCTATTGATAAGACATTTTGCTCCCCATCATGGCCTTGTCTTAGGAATCACAAAAAAACCCCAAAACAAATAAAATAAAACAAAACAAGCAAACAAACAAACAAAAAACCAAAACCAAAACAAAATCAAAAAACCCCAAACCCCCAAAAACCCCCAAAAGTAAAAAAAAAAAAGAAATATGCAGAATCTCAGGGCTGAGTTACAATGCTCAGCTGTTCCAGCAAAGATGATGATTCTTATCCTATATCCCCATCCCCTCCCTTAAAGCACAAAACCAGCCAAAGATTCTCTCAAAATTCAGTGGTGGCCACAAGGTCTTCAGAGATGATGCTGAAGGTATGGACATGCCTCCTGGCCTGTGAATGGGATGCTCTAACACAAGTCCACTCACCAAATGACCCTTATCTCCAGGCTTCTGGGACATTTCACCTCTGCCTGCATCCAAATGGGCTGCTATGGGTACGCTTGTCACTGATCAAAAAAGGTAGAAATCCACACAGGTCTGTTGTGAAGCCTGAGTGTTAGCAGCCTGCCTCAGGGCTGGTGACTGCCAGTAAGAGTTTGGCAGTGGCACAGAATGTACATGGAAGTTTTAATCTTCTGCTTGACCTACACCATCAACAACACCAAACGGGATGTAGGTGAAAAACTCAAAGATGTTCTCATTAGTTAATTACATGAACTGCAATTTACACCAGAAATCAGTGCCCCCCATTGCCTGACAGACACTTGGTAGATCATTTCCAGTTGTCCCTGTACAAGGGACCAGGTGCAGCCCATCCTGGTTGCTAAATCCCAGCCACACTGTAAGTGTGCACATCTGCTGGTGTGAGTGGACAGACCTCTTCTGACACCCCTAGGCTCCAAGCCAGCAAACAGCGCTGCCCATTAGGGCCTCCTTTTGTAACTGGAACCTAAATCATCCATCTGAGCTGCAGCTGGTATTTGTGGGAAGTACTTCCCACTCTGCTGGGCTGTGAGTGAGAAGGCAGAGCTGGGCTCTGCTCCTGCCAAGCTGGGCATGGAGACAAGTCCCTTTCCCTCATCCTCACCCTTCTCCCTCCCTCTCTCATGGTCTGTGAGCAGAGGAAAGCCTGTCTCATCCTGCTTGTATGTGCAGTGGCTGCAAAAGATGGCCTTGATCACATCTGTGGTTTACAGGCTTTATTATAGGACATGGAAACAATGGGAGTTTTATTGCCCTGAATGTATCATTTCTGTTTGAATGCTCCCTCAGCGTGGTATTCTGACTCCAGGCTTGCTGAAAGAGGCTTCATAGTAATTGAAAGATTGGTAATATAGCTAATGCTGTTCAGAGCATAATTCCACATCAAAACTCTGCTTGGCTTCTGGGGCCTTTTAAATATCCAAGTTTCATCCCACTTCAATTCAGCTTCTGAGCCTCCTCTCCACAGTGGATCAAACCAAAGGCCTGAATCCAACTATACTCTGAATGAAGCTCCAGATTGTATAGCTTCAAGTCATCTTCCTACATATGAAATTACATGCTGTACTGCTTTGTAGAGCAGAAGTCCTTGGTCAAGTGCTTTTGTCCTCTATTATGCAATAAAACCAACTTTTCCAGTTGGTTTATAATCCATGTTTATTATAGCCCCAAAAATCCATACCCTGGAGATAAAGCTGGTAAGTCTCACTTCCCAATAGAAGTTTGTCCCAAGCAGAGCTGAGAAAGACTTTCATACTAACCAAAATATGGTTGTCACCAAAGAATTCCATCCCAGTCTACAAAGGAGGGTACCACTTTGCTTTTTCCTTCTTTCAGAGACTGGAAATTCAGCCTGCAGGTCTCAAAGTCAAGTTAAAATCATTCTGCCCACCTCTTGTAGATAAAAAACCCCAAAAAACTCTGCTAATTACCACAGTGAGGAACTGATTTTCATAAAAGCTCAGTTCCTATTTTGGCACAGAGCTAATTGGTTAGAAGTCCTAAGAACCATGTACACAAATTACTGGTCTCTTTCAAAATATGTCACAATGGGAGCTGCTAGTTTGTGAACAATTGTGAAAATCTCCCCTCACATTAGCAATATTAGCAAAAGGTTTTGCATCTGGTGCTTAACTCTGGTGAGGGTCAGAATAGGAGCATTAATTGTCAAAACCAGAGGTTTCTCAGTGGAAAGCATGGTTGAACTCTATGGTTTGGCTCAGATGTAGTAAGTCTTTGGAGACTGTAGTGGGTTAACCCTGTCTAGATGCCAGGCACCCACCAAAGCCTCTCTATCACTCACCTCTGCAGCTGGACAGGGGAGAGAAAATATAACAAAGTTCAAGGGTTAAGATGAGAGATCACTCACTAAACACCATCACAGGCAAACCAGGCTCAAATTGGAGATATTAATTGAATTTACTACTAACAAAATCAAAGCAGGATAATGAGAAGTAAAATAAGGCCTTAAAAACACCTTGCTCCAATCCCTCCTTCCTTCCTACCCTGACCTCCTGCCCCAGCAGCACAGGGAGGTGGGAATGGAGTTTACAGTCAGTTCATCACATGTTGCTCCTGCTGGTGCTTGGGGAGAAGAGTCCTTCCCCTGCTCCAGCGTGGGTTCCTCCCATGTGAGACAGTTCTCCACACATTTCTGCAGTGTGGGTCACTCTTCCATGGGGTGCAATCCTGCAGGAATAGGCTGCTCCACTGTGGGCCCCCCCCAAAGTCACAAATCCTACCAGGAAACCTGCTCCAGCATGGGCTCCTCTCTCCATTTGCCTGCAGGTCCCTGCCATGGACACCCCATGGGATCACAGTCTCCTCTCAGGCATTCACCTGCTCTGATGTGGCTTTCCTCCAGGGGCTGCAGGTGGATCTCTGCATCCCCATGAATCTCCATGGGCTGCAGGGGCACAGCTGCCTCACCATGGTCTTCACCATAGGCTGCAGGAGAATCTCAACCTGGAGCACCTCCTGCCCCTCCCTCTCCACTGACCTGGGTGTCTGCAGGGCTGTTCTTCTCACATGTTCTCACCCCAGTCTTCTCTGGATGCAATTACATTTGCACAATACCTTTCTTTCTTCTTGTAGAGTGTGACACCTCTGTGTGACAGAGGTGTTTCCATCACTTCTAACTGGCCCAGTCTTGACCAGCAGCACATCTGTCTTGGAGCTGCCAGGGATTGGCCAGATGTGGGGGAAGCTTCTGGCAGCTTCTCATGAAAGCCACCCCTGTAGCCCCCCACACTACCAAAACCTGGCCACACAAACCCAATTTGCCACTTCACATCACTGCTCTAACAGTAGGATACTTTCTTCTCCTATTTCCTTCTTCTCTGTTCTCTCAACCCATTTTCTTTTTAACATGGGGAAACATTTTCTTGGCGCTCCATCTAGTCTTGATCAGCCAGGAAGTGTTGACAGTGTCGCACTTTCACTGCATTAAATCTGTCAACCTAATATGAGAATAAACTCAGATTTTCTGGTAAACATACCTAGGGCACACAGAAAGCAGCTCTACAAGCTACAAGCATGTAATTTGTAATGAATCTTTTGACTATGCATGCTGAGTGTGTCCTCTCCATCTCATAAACCAAGAATAAGAGCTGCCTTTTCCACAAGGAAGCTGGCATTGCATTTGTGGGAGCAAGAGGCTGTTTCCAAAGAGTGTTATAAAAAGCAGTTTATCTGAGCTGTGGTCAATGTATCATCCTTCTCTCGCTTTTTGAACCATTTTTTTGAGAGTGATGAATTGTAGTCATCACTGCATTCAATTAATTTTTCCTCAGCTGGTTCTTATAGTGTGTTTGTACTAAGTGTCCTCTAACAGCTGATAAATCATCCCTGAGTGGCTGCAGATGCAGCAGCAGTGACAAACACTGGACTGACGACAGGAATGTGCCACACCATGTCTCTTGTCCCCTTTTCCCGGAAAGAATTTTGTGACCTTTGGTGGCATTTGCAAGAAGCCATTTTATACTGATGTTCCATGGCTCTATTGATCTCTGTGTAATATTAATCTTAAACAAACAGGCCATATAATTTATGTAAACTCCATAGGTAATTAAATTCCTTCCAGCAAAGGTCAGGGCAGAATATTTAAGATTTCATTTGAATAGAAATTACAGTTAGAAATGAAGGGGGGAAAAAGGAGAGGGAAAGGGAGAAATTTGGAGCTTGTCATATCAATTATTATGGTGTAACTAGGAGGTATCAAGTTACTTCTCAAGGGTTCATCTGCACACACAGTTTGGAAATGTTTGCCTAGAAAGACTTAAAAATATCTTTAAGACGTGTTCAAATGGTTCTAATGGATAGTGAATGAAAACATCACCTTTTTTTCAAAGAGAACTGAGACTCTCCTTAAATGAACTGAGCACATCTTTAACTGACCATGACTGTAGTATCCATTCTTCCTTCACCACGATCTCAAGGCCATGGAGAGTTTTATTTTTCTGTTTACCTTCCAATTTCAAAAATCTTTCAATTTTAGTGTTGAAACTTTTCTTCTACCAAAATAATATGTGTTCATTGGGCAAGTCCAGATGCTCATATTGAATGCATAGCTTTTGAGAAAAGACATAAAAAACCCCTACAGCATGACAAAATTTCATGCTCTGAATATTGTTTTGTTTTGCTTGATATGTCCCAAACTATCAGAATGTTGTGCCATGTTTGGGAAAGGCTTGCATAATTTCTACCACTTATCTGATGAAATAGTCTCTCTCTGGACTCAACAAAGTTCTGTCACAAGGCTGAGAGAGGACCTGGGCTGGGCACAGAGACATTCAGCTGGTGAAAACCTGGGAGCAATCCAATCTATGGACAAGATTTCAGCAAGTGTCACAGTCACTTTCTCCTCCAGCTGAGAAGAGTCTGCATTCACAGGGAAGGCTGGGATATAAAATACTCTCAGCTACAGAACAGCATAAGGGGTAGAGGTAGGATTTTTCAGAGTAACTCTTCATTGTATTTTTTGCTTCACTGAATGGCCTGTAAATGCTGTTGTGAAGTGGAGTAGTGGCTGATCATCACTGAGAAATGTAATCCTGCTCTCATCTTAGTGCCATGCATTGCCACACCCCAATAATTTGCAGAAATTATTGTGTAAAAGTAAAAGCCCTTGTCTGCATTCAGCAAGTGGTGACCACTAGGAATTCAGAAGCAAAGAGCACCTGCAGCTGCATCTCTAAACTCTGGCTGCCCACTGCTCTGAGGCAGACGCAGCATCTGCTGCAGCTCTTGCTGCTGCAGCTCCTGCTGCAGTCCCACTTCCATCAGTAGCATCTCTCTCACCAGCTTTGCATCAGCATCTTCCATCTTGCAGCTGGCTGCCTTTGCTCTGGCAGAGGCCCATCTGCCTCCACACTGCCTGTCTCTGTTACTGATATGATTGAAATCACACCTGCTCCTCCACTGGCTGCTGCTCCCGTTATGGCTGTAAAGTCATTCACTCTTGGGCTTTCTGCTGCTGTTACTGCCATGATGTCCAGGCATCTGACTCAGGTTTGACGCAGATACTCATAACCTCTGCTCTTGTTCTAACATGAGGACAGAAGTGTAGCTGGGCTGATGTGAGCTAAAGATTCATCTAAAGCCATGTTTCTCCCCACTGGCCATCTCCATGCACTAAGGGGGAAGATGTAGGCTCTCTACAATAATTAGATGTGGGAAGATTGATGCTGATCTTCCCTTGCTCCTGCAGTTGGTACAGCAGCTATAGAGTTAGCTGGGATTTAGGAGAACTAGGTTCAGATTCTGCTTCACAACCAATTTGTTCTATGACTTAGGCATAAATTTATTGTGGAGTTTTACACTTTGTGTCACCAGTGCCCATTTTCCAGTGGTTGGTTTTAAGTATGAAAGGAAACCTAAGTGTCTTTGTCTTAAAGTTCCCCATGCAATGGATGAGGAAAGTTACAAGAACCTCAAGAATTTTCTCAAAAGTTGCAGCACTGAGAAAAGACTTCCCCACAGGAAATGGAAATTACATGGACACTTTCATGCAAGGTAAAACCATCCCCTGGAGGGATGTGCCTGTTCCTTTTCAAAATGAAAGAGGACTCAGTCCTTCTTTCTCAAAAAACTGCTGACATGTAAGTGCTCACTTTCCCCTCTGGATGCAATGGCAGCTCTGAAAAAAGTAACAGAAGGATGAGATTTCAGCGAGTTTTGGCTGTCAATTTGAAATAATGGCTTCCCATCCCACCTCCACCAGAAGTTTGCCTCAAAATTAATAAAGAGTTGGGTGTATGTAGGGAACTTTCTCATCTACAAGCTCTGCATACAGTGCTTAAAAATTCAGTAGGCAACAGGGGAAAGAGATGGACCACCCTTAGGCAGTGAAGAAGAAATTTGAGCTGTGATGATGATCTGAGCCATCTGCTATGGCTCCCACAAGTAGCAATGCTGATAGTTATGTAAAACAACAGCTTTGGGTTAAAAAATCAAGAAAAGAGTGAGAGATGTAAAGGACTGGCCTTGTAGCTCTGCTCTGAAGGACCATTGTTACAGGACAGGGAAGAGCATTAGCTGGTGAAGTCCTATTGCTGGTTATTCAATGTGATCACAGATTTTCCCAGTAAATCTCTGCCATGCAGTAAAATTCACCTGGTTACTCATGGAAATACAGAAACAAATTGAATTTTCTCATTTTCTTGTAAGCAATCATACTTCCAGGCCAAAAGCTTGGCTCCTCACACGTGCCCCTTCAGGCCTGTCTTCACTGATGTATGCTGGCACACCCAGTATTCTTTATTGCAAGCTTCAACCAAAAGTCATATAGCCATGTTGGCATGCTCTGCTAGAGTAAAAAGTCACCTTGTTTGAGCCAATAGGCCCTGAGAAGAGGCTGGGCTCCTCAGCTCAAGCACAGCCCTTGCAAATATACTGATTTGTGTTCAGGTTCATGGGTTTGTGACTCCTAATGTGTCATTTAGCTTATACAAATCTATACAGGTCTGTCCTAGAATATTTGTAAGACTTCTCTGGCTCATTATACCTCAGCATATCATAGTATGTCTCCTCTCCTCTCCTCTCCTCTCCTCTCCTCTCCTCTCCTCTCCTCTCCTCTCCTCTCCTCTCCTCTCCTCTCCTCTCCTCTCCTCTCCTCTCCTCTCCTCTCCTCTCCTCTCCTCTCCTCTCCTCTCCTCCTCTCCTCTCCTCTCCTCTCCTCTCCTCTCCTCCTCTCCTCTCCTCTCCTCTCCTCTCCTCTCCTCTCCTCTCCTCTCCTCTCCTCTCCTCTCCTCTCCTCTCCTCTCCTCTCCTCTCCTCTCTCCTCTCCCAGTTCTAGTCCCAGCTCCCTGTAGATGTTTTCTTATGGTGCACTGTCACACCCACTGCAGGGGATGCTGTGGGAAGTGGTGATGGTGCAGTCTGGCAAAGATGAATCAGGCAGCCCCACACTTGCTGAGCTCAGGACACTCCACTATCCTCCTAGAAGGCAGCAGGCTCTGTCTGGGTGCTTACATTGCAATAAGTGTGTAACATTTGCACAATCAGGAGTCCAATCTGCCATCAAAATGATCCACAAAGGCAGCTGGTCTCATGCCTGTCTGGTCGAACTAGACCAAACCTCTAAACCTTCTGAGGTTCGCCCATCACTAATAATTAATGTTTGACTTTGGTAAAGCTGACATTTGGTTTATAAAGGCAGACTAATAAGCTTCAAGAAGGCTCAGAAATCCTATCAAGTAATGTGTTGCATTACAAATCTTAAAAATTACTCTAAAAATTAACATAATCTACTGCTGGGCACGTTAGTATATTAATGTGATTGGAAGCGTGACCTCTTTCTGCTAACTTTCCAAGTGACCTCAGTAAATCTGTGGCATTTCTACTTATGTTAGAGATAACTATTTTTTACAGACCTGTAAAAATATAAGATATAGAGAATGTAGATACAAAAAATACTGCATTTTCAGGACTTTAAAAATTTCTGTTACGGGGTTTTGTCTTATATGAACCTGTTTTGTATTTAATGAGTAGCTCAAAGTTTACATGTTTTACACAACAGGTTTTGTCTGGGATTTTTTCTTTGGCTTTCCATTTCTGAGGCAGATGTTATCTTTATGGTTAAAGAGGCTTGGGCCTCCCTCTGTGACATTTAAAGGGACCCAAAACTTACTAATTTTAATTTCAGTGGCTGCAGCTAGCAAGTAGTGAGAGTTACTGACCTTGAGATGACACGCATGGAAGGACAAAGTGTGATGGGGACTTTGTCACATCTCTCTGTGTCTTTGTTGAATGGCAGCTGCAATGTGCATCTATGTGTTTTAGATGTGTTATTTCCCTCCCCAGCCTTATGGATGGACATCATCTGTATGAAATGGATGATGCAGTAGAGAATAACATGCTCAGTCACACAAGGGGGAAGAAAACAAGGAAGAGGAAGTAAATAAGATGAAATGAAAAGTAGGAAGCAATGTGTTTTCTGATACCTTCATCTTCCTTCAGCCTGACTCAGGGTGAAGGTTTTGCTTGCAATTCTTAATCTATGGGGAGCACAGAGCTAAAGCCAGATACAATATTAATGATAAACATTAGCCCTCACAAATTGCTAAATCTTTTTCCAGCTTTTGATGTTCTCTCTTTAATACAATGTTGTTTCTTCCTGTTCCTTATCTACTCCTTGCCTTCTGTGAGCATGGGAGCCCATTTTTCTTCGAATTATGGGTCTTCATCAGCAAATGGTGATTGTTGCACTCTTCACCAAATACCCTGGGTGTCTCAGTATGCCTTAAACAGATCAAAGCAAATTTTCCTCATTCTCCATCTTCTGAAATGGCTGTTGAGTACTGTACAGTTTGTCCCAGCTCCTTCTGATACGACAGCAATTAACATACCAAGAAATATGGCACACAGATCCTAGAGAATATGTGTGAAATCTGAAAAAAATATGGACTAAGGGGTAGAGCAAGTACAGGGAGTAATGAAGAATGATAAATTTTCAATAGAATGGAGTTATTAAGCTTCTTGTAAATATAAATTGAATTCACTAGGTGATATTGGGTCCAAATAATGGAGAGAATTTTTAAAATCTTGACAGTCTCATGACAAACACAGTCACAGACACACAAACATTTTGGCAGGTGAAAGTCTGTTCAGCCTTAACTGCATTTTTCCCGATGCACTTTTTCCCCAGATGAGCTACTGAAGAGGAAAAAAGATAAATTTCTTCCTGCAGGTCTAGGCTACTGGAGCTGCAGGGAGTTGAAGGTGTGCATCTCCTTTTTAATACCTTGGCTATTCCCCAAATGTGCCTGGCTGACTTAGTGGCCATCTGTGTGAATTGACTGTGTTGTCCCTGGCTCCAGTGACCACCCAGCCTGAACTCTGCAAGGGGCCCTGCCTGCCTGTGGTTGGTTTCTTCCCCAAATAGCTCTGAAGTGTGGCTTGGTGTGTGCTCTAAGTAAAATTATGCTACTGTTCAGTTCTCTGCTTGATTAAAATGTATCTTTCAGCATTTAAGGGTGGGCAGTGACTTCCTGGGATTAGAAAGGGAAGTGAACTGGCTGGAAAGCAGCAAGGAAAGAAGTTGTTTACGAGTAGTGTGAGGGCAGAGTAGCATGTGTTGCTGAAATCTGGGGCTTGGCTGCATTACTCAACTCCAGTTACAGATCTGCTAAATGCATTCCAAGTCCCGTTTTCTTTCTTAATAGCGCACACAAGGACGCTTTTACCAGAAGAATGATTCATCTGCTGTGGTATCCCAGATAAATTTCAGGAGAGCAGGCTCCCTTGGGCTGACAGTGCATCGTTTGCCTCAGGACAACTGCCCTCACAGCCTGTCAAGTTGGCTGAACACAGGCTTCTGAAGAATTGGACTTTTTCAACATGTAAGTTTTCACTCAGCATAACAATTTTTGTTCCCATAATAAATGTTTTGGACAGCTTTGGAAATCCTTTCATGGCTGTGGCAGGAGAGGCACCACCATCCAGAGGAAGTACAAGTAATATAAACTCACAAGTACAATCACTACTTGACAGGTGTGTGTGAAACATGAGTGAGTACACTGAGGTGCCCCTTCACTAATTTATAGAAACTGAAAACTTGGTTGTTTTGAAGGCATGAATGTTGCAGTGGCTGTCAACTTAATGAGCAAGATAGGTTTCTTTTATCAACTTATTTCACAAAGAAATAAGTTGATAAAAGAAACCTATTGTAAGTCTTTTAATGACCAGTTTTTAAAGCAGTCAAAACATTGGCTTCCTGAGGAAGCCAATAGCTGATTTTAAAAGTTAGCAGGTTTTTTTTCTTTGTTTTTTGTTTTTAATAGATATATGTGTATGCTTAGAATATGAAAAGAAAGTATTTTCAACCTCCAGAGTCATTGGAGTGGACAGTAACATTCTCTTACAAGTAGAGGCCAAGGTTTGGAAGGTTTGGCCCAGGCTTTGATACAGGCTTGTTTTCTGTCAGTAGCAATTAATATCATTCTCTTTTCTCTGTCAGATGAGTCAGATAACATTCTCAGTTGCACTGGAATCTGATCAATTTTCCTAAAACATCTAAAGATCCTTGGATGGGAAACAGTATCTGATTCAGATACTGAATCTATGGTTTCTGAAATTTTCTGTCTGAACACCTTTCTGGCTCAATATATTTGCATCTTAGTGAAAAGAAAAGAGGAAAGGAAAGGAAAGGAAAGGAAAGGAAAGGAAAGGAAAGGAAAGGAAAGGAAAGGAAAGGAAAGGAAAGGAAAGGAAAGGAAAGGAAAGGAAAGGAAAGGAAAGGAAAGGAAAGGAAAGGAAAGGAAAGGAAAGGAAAGGAAAGGAAAGGAAAGGAAAGGAAAGGAAAGGAAAGGAAAGGAAAGGGAAAAGATTGAGTTTGAGCTTGAACTAGCTTTCCTTCTGTCTTATTTGGTCCTCACTAATGCTGTGACACACCTTCTGGCTTTTCTCCTTTTTATTCCTCTGGATATTAAGAAAATGCCCAGCTTATTTTAATGGTCATAGAATGAGAAAATGAAATATCACTTTCTTATGTAAATTAGTTATTTTCTTATGCTGAAGAAGCAGCTTTTTTGATGGCAGTGGCTTCTGTTGTATTTATGTTCCTCCACTGATCTCATCAGGGTGCCAGATGAGCCATCCTTACAGGGCCTGAACCAGCTGGGTCCAATATTAATGAGGAAAGGGACCTGTTAATTGTAGCAAGTGGTTCAGAGACCAGTGCTTCAAAGCCAATTCAGCCAGACGAGACTGAACCTCCCTGTGCACTGTTTTTCACATGAACTTTTATAATCTTTTAAAGAATAATTCTATATAGAGACACACAATTTTCAATGAAGAAGTTATTTTTGCCATTAAGGATGAGCACTGTGACCTGCCTTCTTCCTCCTATGAGTAGAAGACTGAAGGATTAACCAAGGTTATCCTATCAAATGATGGTTTATTTTATTTTCCAGCAATAAGGTGAATTGAATCTGGACCAGAGCATGAAGAATTTTCAATTATTTGCTGTGAACCAGTCTCCTTCAGCTTGGACTTGGTGGTTTTTAACTCTCTAAGGGAAATATCTCTCTGCTAAAAGTCTATTTTGCTGTAAATTGCAGGGCTTAAACTGATCCATTCTGGTGGATATTACCATGAACTTCTTGGTCTCTTAGGCTTGCTATTCAATACTTCTCATTTTGCTTTTTTTATTCTGAGAAATATATGATGGTCATATGCACTTTTAAACTTTTGCTCAGGCACAGTGTAGAAACTCATGGTTCTCAGCTGTACAGACCATTTCTCCTCTCTTATGTCTGGTAGAGCACTCAATAGCTGCTGGTTTTGAGGGAAAAGACCTCTGGCACCAGGCAGGTCCTAGGAAAGAATTTTGGCACAAAGTTTTTTTTGTTGTAAGCTAGAAAGTAATTTGCTAGGAGCTGTTGTCAGCAATGCTTGTTGCAGCCCACCAAAGGGAGGGTTCTGTGAAGAAGGTCTTTGTCATCCTGGGACTCTCCTTTAGCAGTTCCAGCTGTGAAGACAGCAGGGCGCTCATTGCTGCTAGGCACCATGGGGGTATGGAAAAGGGAATATCTTCTGAGCAATTTCCAGTCTTTGTTCAAAAGCTGACCAAGTACTTTCTTCACGGACATTATTTCACAGAGAAGGAAGTAACGGATCAAATATTTCTAGGAGTAGGATGCCAATGCACTTAAAATATTTTTGAATCTTTTTCAAAATAATCAGTAATTTGGTTTACTTTCTGGGGTTTATAAAAAATAAGATAGGAAAAGAATAATTTCAAAAGGTGTTTATTTTGTATGTGTTTTATTCAAGCATGTCTGTAAATTTGGTTATCCTATTCACAAATGAAAACATTATGTGAACTATATTGTGATTTCAGAAGAGTTTGTAAGGTACCACTAGAAGTTATTTGGACAGTTACATTTTTTTGAGGTTTGTTTAAATCCCCAACTGTGATTATTCTCAGTAAGAGTCCTTTCCATCTGTAGTAGTGCTCCCTATAGTCTTTTTATAGCCTAGGTTTACTGACTGTGTCAATTCACTGGCAGTTCTCTTTGATCTTCCTGTATAGTGCACACTAAATATTACTTAAGAATAAAAAACTTTGTTAATGATTTTATAGTTTTTGTTAGGAACTTATGGTTGTGAGCTAATAATATCCTAGTTCACAACTGTCATTTCTATCTCTGTCATCACTTGCGCTCTGGAATTTATATCTGTGTTTTATAAGTCAATGTTCAGGATCTTTATTTTTATGTAGCCTTTTGCCCATTCTAGCTGGGATTATTTGTATACAAATAAAGATTTTTTTCACATTACGTACTCACTTCCCCTCCTCTTTGGACAGGAACACTTAGAACATTATCAATATTACATTTCACAACCAATCATCAGCTAGTTGAAACTGGCAGATGAAAAGATTTGGTTCCATTATGTCATCCCATTCTTGCTTCACTGGTCAACGTGTCATTTATAGCTGTGGTAAAATTAGTTCAAAGCATGAAGAACTTCAACAACCCATGTTCAGTAGTTATCAAGTATTGATAAAGGACAAAGCTTTGAACTGAAAATCTGTCACATGATGGAAACTTGTATAAGTTTCCTGAGGTTTTCAACTTTGTTGAGTCCTGTTGTAGGCAGGAGCTACTTACCAAAGAATTTGTGGACAGAGCAACTGCATCAAAGATTCTGCAATCTTTGCATCAGGGCAGCATGCTTTTTCTTCACATCTGTGATGAAATTTCCATGAAAGACCTTGTGATTAATGACTACAAATCTGAAAGAGATCCTGATTCATGGACAAGGTGACATGAGACAGGCATATTAAAATAAATGGAATCTTTCCTATGTTGTGTCTTCCCAGCCGTTTCACAGCCTTTGAAGTCAACCACATGACACCTTGCATAGCGGATTTGCATCTGCAAAAGATCACTTTCTGTCAAGTAACTGTGCTCTTATACAAAGTGGCCATTTCAACCTTGTTCCTTCAGTCTGTCTGCTCTGTGATCAATATCACAGTCTAGACCTGGATGACTGCAGAATCTGACTGCAGCTTAATTTCCCACAAGAGTAGCTAGACCTGCTGAAACAGCTTGAATATGCAGCACTGAGTAAGCAGGCTGAGTGACAAATGCCCTCACACCATATTGGGAAGCCCAATTAGCAGAGTGCATCTTGCTGTGTTATTTTTCTCCCTATTGCATTTTGGAAGGATTAAGCTCTGCGACAGTCATTGTTAAGTAAAGGAAAATAACATTGGAATCCATTACTGAGTAAATAAAAATCCATTACTGAGTAAAGGAAACTGTAAAAGTGCATGTGGCTTTTAAAAATTCTTCAGTTTATATAAGTGTATATAAGATTAGCCTTAAATAGTTGAGGATAAACTGGCAGCATGTTAAACTCTTAACATCCACTAAGGACTTTTACCCAATTCTTTGCTAGGTTTAACTGGGCCCGTGGAAAACATTACCTTCCCTACCAATCCTTTTCACAGTCACTGTCAGATGACACTGTCCCCTCAGTGGTTGGAGGTGCATCTGATCTACGAAGTTTAGAGCCTGCAGGCAAAAAGCACTGATGGGAACAACAAGCTTGTTATTAGGTTTGACTGCATGCACTGGCTAATGAGGATGGGTAACTTCATTTCAGGTGGCATCTGCTTTTCCTAATGCCTGTCTGCTCTGCCTGTGAACTGTCTCCTGCAAGGCTTCACTTTGAGGCTCATCATGGGTCAAGCCTCAGTCAACACCAGTTGACATTAAAATGCTGGGCTGTCATTTGCAGTTCTTTAAAGATGCTTCATTGTTATGTCTGTCCTTGCAGCACAAGTGCTGACTCTGGTAGAGAGTCAGAAGGGAAAACTTGGGGCCAGTGATTGCATTCACTGTCAAAACTTAAGCCACTGGTATATGTGAGTCAGTGAGAGAGCTCTTGGTCTGGTTTGCCAGATGAAGTGATCTTGTCCCTCCAGAGAGGTTTTGATGGATGAAGGGGAAGGTATCAGAAGCTTCTTTTCCCTGGACAGGCAGCCAGGAAGGGAAGGCAAGAACAGAAGTGTGCCAGGGGATGTGCTCAAATGACTCACCTCTGTTAGGCAATGCCTTAGCTCCCTTCAGCAGCAGATACAAGCCAAAGTAACCTCAGGGTACGTTTATGCAGAAGATTGGGCTGCACAGCTTATCCCACTATGGGCACTCTTGGCTGAACTAATTTCTAGGACTCAGCTTTCAGATCTTGTGCCAGATACCCCTGTTAAAGGTAACAAAGAACCTTCATATTACTTTACTTTTTCTGCTGAGACCTAACTAATTCAGCTGTGGAGGTGTCAGTGAAAACAAGAGCAAATAAAGAAAATGGATGTGGGGAAGGAAGGGAAGTATCGAAGACAAAGGGCTTAGGTACCTTCCAACTGGGGATCACTCATACAATGGGCCATTAAAATTTAGCTGAGTCGAGTATATTGTTTTTAATTTGTATTCCCATAACATACTCTGTTATGGAGGGTGTATGCAGCAAATGCATATTAATGATGCTGCACATTTGCATATTGTAGATCCATAATACCAAGGGTGTAGTAAAAATCTTTATTAAAAGTGGTGACTATGCAGCAGTCAATTTTCTCTGTATCTCAACCATTTTAATGCTTTTTTTTGCATACACACACACACACACACACACACTCTCTCTACAACTGATAGCTATACTACATTAAGGGACTAATGACCTGCAAAATTCCATTTATAAAAGATGAAGAAATGTTAGATTTATATGGGGAATCATCAAATTATGTCTTCTTCTGGAAGATTTCCAGTTCTTTGTTCCTTTGTTCTAGAATTTTTAAACCAATAATCTGACAAATAAAACGTTGTTAAAATATGTGTTTTTAATCCACTTCAGATTTAGTGCCAGGAGAAGATTACCCTGAATTTAGTTTTCAGGATAATTTGTATGGCTGAGATACATATTTCTGCAACTCAGCATTTTAACATGAAAAGTAGCCCTATCTGGGCTAGCTATGGATTTAGTTAGCAGTCCTTAACTAGGGAAAACTTCAGTGGTTACTTCAGCATGTCTGAGCAGACATATTCTTTTCTGGATTACACTGAATAAAATGTGGCAAGTTTGCCTCCCATCCCAACTACTGTTCATGGATGTTGCTACTCATTCAAGAGAACTTAGAAATGTGGTAAAAAAGGGACTATCCTGCTTAGTTATACTACAATATGAGCAAAAGTGTTGGTTGCCATATCTCAGTCTTGGTGAATGAAGGTTTTTTATGTAAGTGTTGAAATTGTGACCCAGATTCATAGACCCAAAGAACAGCTTGGATTGGAAAGGACCTTAAAGATCATTTGGTTCACTGCCATGGGCTGGCTGGGGTACCTTCCACTAGACTAGGTTTCTTAGAGCTTCACTAATAACCTTTGAAGTTTTCTGTAAAGGCTAAAGGCCAGCGACAGGCAATTTCCCCTCCATCTTGAATGGGGTTTTGTGTGCTGAGGAGTCACTTGTAGCTGTTTCTCATTAGAACTGAATCATGGCAAAAATGGGGAAAAGTGGACTCCAAGCTCATGGGGCAAGAGGTGGATTTTGGGAGGTCTGGCTGATGGCAAGAGGCTTCTCTCTCAGAGGGTCCCACGCAATTTTCCATCAGCTGGTTTTGTATGGAGGTGTGATGAGAATTAAATGTTCTCTGGGACAATACTGGGCCTGGAAATGTTTAACTCACTCCCTCCCCTCTTTTTTCTAAAGAAGGTGCCACCTCTGATAACCAGAAGGAGATGTGTGGTTCCACGATGTCAGTTGATCCTTGTCTCACTATGGCTCCCTGCCCTCACCTCTGCCACAGTGCAGTGGGTACCTCACAGGTCCTCTGCCTCTGTGCTTTGCTGGACAGAGATTAAAAGCCCAAGCTGTCTTCCACTGTGTTCACAGGTCTTACCATTGACTACAGCATGTGCTGGAGCACATCCTAATTTAGAGAAGCTAAATGATCTTTACAAACCTAAAAAGGCCAAAGTAGTGTGCTGCTCAATACCTGTATATCTTCAGTGATACTTTCTTTAAGAACAACAAATCAGACATTTGAGAAAACAATTTTTCATTCTTCAGATACTGTCTGACTTTACGAGTAAGATTTATATTTTCAGCTTATGCATATATCATCATCCCTTGCTTATTAAAGGATAACAAGTGAAACACTATGGGCTAAAAGCAGGTAAGGTTCTAAATTTTAAGTAAATATATCTTCCCTACTTTGCATTTGCATTTATTTTTTTAAAATCTACAGGAGTGTTGCTGTAAATCTTTCAGATTTAATTTTTATCTGAAAAACAAAGAAAATGAAGAAAAACAGTGAAAACCAAAAACAGTGAAAACCAAAAATTGTATCCTTGGTGAGGAAGGATATCTCCCCTGTGTTCTGTGTGCTTGCAGCAGTTGTCCATGACTTTCCATTCCTTGGGATATCTGCAGGTATATTCAAAGTAGTACAGAGATGTCAGAGCAGAATTGTGTCAGTGAATTCTGTCCATCCATCTGCCCTGCATAAGGTTTATGAGAGGGTTAAGATTTAAATGTCAGGGCAGTGACCAAAAAGTCATCCCAGATATATGTGGATTTACAGTTGTGTGATGTGAGGACTGAAATAGCAAAGCCCTCCTTGGTTTAAATTTTATTTTCACCCAAAAATATTCTTCCATTGCTGTAATCCAGCTGGGTTTTTGTGAGTGAAACTAATTGGGGCAGAATAAGTATTATGAGTGGCTAGAAAATAAATGGGGAAAATGGGTATAGTTTTTCAGGGAAATTTAGAGGATGCAGTATGTTATTAGCCTTCCTGACAGTCTGGTGGAGGCACATACTTTACATCCTGACTTAGTTTTATTCAGTCCCATAGGGATTCTTCATGAACAAAAAGTGGAAGCAAAAAGAGAAGAGTCAAGACCTCACTATTTTTTCCTTAGTCACTCAAAGGACCAGTTGCCCCATCCTAGTCCCTTTAGGCCTGAAGGGAGTTTTACCAGTGACGTTAATCGGAACAGGATCTGGCCCAGTAGCTGGCTATTTTGGAATTACTTCTGTCACCCTTACTGCATTGTTGCTGAGAGTACAGAACATCCTTGCCTTCTGTTTTTCACTCCTTACTATTTCCTTAGAATACTTAGGCAGAGAGTGACTGTAAATGCTTAACCTTTGTCAATGGCAGCCGTTCAACTGAGTTTGGCTGTCTCCCTCTATTTCCTTGTGGACACTGATTTAAGAATCCATCCAAAACATTTGTTCAGAAGGATATGACTAACATGAGAATCTGTCACTGTGTAAACACAGCAACCAAAAACTATTTGGCAGTGGTTTGGATCTGCTGGCTAATAACTGGCTATTTACATTTGATTTAACAGCACCAGTTGTGATGATCTAATGTCGCTTAGTTTTTTTTGTGGATAGCTCATCAGATTTTTTCATTTTACAATGATTCAGCATAATATGAGAGATAAAGAACGTATAAAGAAAAGTACATATTTCAGTAAGTAATATAAAATTTCAGTTAGGACCACATTGGGAATGATGTGCTGAGCTCACACCAGAAGAGCAACGCCTACATTTACTGGAAATATTGCAGAAAGAGTGAGTGAAGTCATTGAAAACAAATTGCCATTCCCTTCCTAAATAGGCTTGGGCTGGAAAATGGTCCTCTGGGTTGTGACCAGATTTAGCCTTAACAGCCAGTTTCCCCCAGAGAAACTGAGTAAATTCTCTTGGGAAACCAATCTGAAAAATATGGATGAGAATTTTTGAAAAGAGGAGTGATACAAGAATATAACACAGTCAAAAATATATCAAAAGCCATAAACTATTTTCCATTGTTTGGGCAGTTTCAGAAGAGCACATTCATCTATTAATGCTTTTATCACCGCAGCAGGTATAAAGTTACACTGATCCAACTGTGTCAAAAGTTATGTGAACAACACCTATATCAGTGCCTGACTGAAATACACATTATTCACTATCAAGAAAGTTATAAATACTGTGAAACCTTAATGATACAGATCCAAGTACATATTGATAAGCTTGAAGGGCATATGACTTTATTAACTTGTGTACCTTCTACTGGCATTGTTTTCAGAGTGTTGTAAAAGAGTAGGAAAATATTGTGCAATAGTTGGCATGAACAAATTTGCTTTTGATTCCCCTACTACTAAAAAACTTCTACTACTAAAGAGGTTATGAACATGTTTGAGGACAAGATCTTTTCCTGCCCACTCAAGCAGTACCCAGTTATTTTTGCAAAAAGCAGAAAAATTCTCATTTCCCCACACACACATGCCTCAGATCACCCCAACAGATCTGAGGAGATATGGAAAGTCCAATAATGTGGTCTGAGAACCACAGGAATGACAGACTTTTCCATGAGCTTTCTAAATCTAATAATGGCAAAGATGATTCTGTGCACAGAACGATCATCATGGATAGTCCTCCTGGTGCTTAATACCTTCAGTTTTTCACATTTGTAATCATTTATTTTGTTCTTTGATAGCTGATGAAAAAAAAAATTCTGTGACATATACTTTCAGCTTAGGTTAGATCTCACCTTGGCACTTTCACTTCTGTGCAGTACATTTCTTCTTCTAAATCTTTCATTTCACACTGACAAGCATTTTAGCTAGAAAGCTGTGAGATGCTATGATAGAATCATAGAAATTAGGAGTCATCAGATTCATCCTCGTGCCTTAGGGGAGGAGAAAGTAAAGAGATGACAGAAGACCAGAAAATAGCAATACTATGCTACACAAATTATTTATTGTTACCAGCCAAGTAACTGCAGATGGGAGCAGTATATATGTTTTGTTTGTTTGTTGGTTTTGGTTTTTTTTTTCTTTCTGACAATTCACTCTAAAAATTAAAATCTGCTATATTTTTTTTTTTTTTTTTTTTTTTATTTACTTCAGTCTATAATCCTTGCTTCCTGCATGGATCACCAAGAGGACAGCTATAGCTTCTGGGCTCAGCTGCCACTTACAATGTGTAGACCCTTCTATGTCCAAGAAATAATGACAGGACTCTGTTTTGGAGACTTCAATATTTCTAAAATTAACAGGAGTGGAGTAGGGAGAAGGGGAGGAGAAGAATACAGCACACTCATACCCTAGTGTGAAGCTTATTTTTCCTTGAAATCCCTCTTTCGCTGTCTTTCCTTGGTGGAGCTGGTCAAATCATCTAGTGGCAATGAGTCTTTTTTTGCCAATGTCACCTTTTTATTATTTCTCCACTCACTGTGATGGCAATAAAAGTCTGCTTCAGAAAGAAAAATATTCTCAAGATCTTGCCCTGCAGTGCTCTGAAGATGTGATTAACTTTCCATAGATATAGACAGCTCCAAATGCATTCAAAGCAAGGGCCTTGAGACTAGCTGGTAGATTTTGGATGCTTTCCAAGGCAAAAATGAAACAGAAGCATCTGGATGATCTGCCTGCACACTGCAGCGGCAGTGGGCTGTCATTCCCAGAGGCTGGACACGCCTTTCATCCTGTCCTTAATAGTACTTCCCAAAGAGGTGGCTTTATCTCTCCCACCTCATTCCTCTTCCCAACCTGAGCAGTGCATGTTCTTACCCTCCCATCTGGAGGCTCTGCTGCTCCCTGGCATTGCAGACAAACAGGCACAGCACTTCCACCGTGGTAGTTAACCTGGTTAGAGCAGGCTGAGGACTGCCTCTGAGAGCTTCTCCACCAATAAATCAGATGGGTGGTAAAGAATTCCAGCTTGGATGCAGTGATGAACAGCTGTGGGGAGTAAATGTCTCAGCTGGAACAGCTGGACCTGAAAGAGGATGTGTGACTATGTCCTAAGACAGCCAGTCAGTCTCAGACAGCTACGTAACAGGAGCAACTGAGCTGTGCTTATACAATTTCCAGGCACTCAAACAAAAGTATTACCCCAAAACCTGCCTCAGTCACCATTAAAATACTAGAGTGTCTTGCCATCTGTTCCCCAATTAGAAAACAAACATGTCTAATTAATATCTCTTTATTTTCTGGTCTCAGATACCCAGAAAAAGAATGAAAGAAGTCTTAGAAGCTGATTGTAGAGAGGAGCTCTAAATACACTGTTGCAAATACAAAATGACTCTCTTAAAAAAAATATGTATAAAAAGCTTAGAATTTCACAAGACCGAGTCACAGTGCCAAGAAGAACTGCTCTAGCAAATTGTAAAAATAAATCCAGATGAGTCTTTTCCAGAAAAACCCAAGAAACAAAATAATCAAGAACCCCGTGTGCAAAAACTACGCCTGTAGAGGGTGAAGGGTCCTTATTATACTCTGTTACCAATTTATCTCAAGCTTCAGATGAAAGTATCTTGAACAAGGCTAACATCTGATAAACATTTACCTCATTTCATGTATTAATATTTGTGGTGCACT
The DNA here is from genome assembly GCF_901933205.1 of Camarhynchus parvulus. Taxonomy (NCBI): domain Eukaryota; kingdom Metazoa; phylum Chordata; class Aves; order Passeriformes; family Thraupidae; genus Camarhynchus; species Camarhynchus parvulus. The sequence continues at coordinate 141,915,348 of NC_044572.1, forward strand.
TTTTTTTTATTGCAGGCCATGTGTATGATTTCCAAGAAAAACAATAGATTACTATGCTTCCAGTTCTATATTGTAGACTTTCTGAAGTCTGAAATATTTTTTGAACTCCGTCAACTTCTATAGGCAAAGGCTGTAAGCCAGCTGGTAACATCAGTCTGATACATCCCGTTAGAGAGGATTGCTTTCCAGCTGCCAATAATTTTTCAAATCTTTAATGAACTGGTGTTTAATACTCTACACTAGGTTCCTGTTTCAAATGTTTTTTTTGTTTGTTTGTTTTTTCCAAAAGAGAAGCTAGTTTCATGGATGAAGTTGGGGGAAAAAATCCAACAAAACAAACCAAACAAACCAGAGATGGTTTGGTTTTGTTGTAATTAAAGGAAAAAAAAAAAGAAATAAAAAAGGTGGAGAAGTTGTTTCTTGAAATTTCTAATGCTTCATGGTTCAGAGTAAGGTTTTGACTTTTAGAAACACTTAACACTTGTTTTGTGGCCAGGCTTTGGCAGTGCCCACAAGAGCAGCCCACATTTTCATTCAGTGCATTTGTTTATATGTCAGTCTGCTATAAAGCAAATCTCTGCAAAACCCTCTGAAAAACTTCTTGTTCTCCTTCAGAGCTCTTCATAGAAAGGATGACAATCATCTACAGCTATCAGTTTCTGCTTTAAGCCTAGTGGCAGTGGCAGATCTCAGGTTTCCAAGTCCCCAGTGATTTGTGTGGGTGTCAGCATTTCTCTGTGCAATAGAAAGTCTACAAAGTCTATCCTTTTTCCTCATTTGATAATTTAAAGAGTTGGAAAATTACATTTTTAGGAAATACAAAGGGAATATAGATGCAATTTCAAGGCATGTAATAAAAATTGAGATTTAAGGGTTCTTAGTGATCTTAATTCAACTCTATTATGCATATTGATACAATAATAAAAAAGTCTTTACATCTTATTTTTTGTGCCAAAGATTGTGTCATATTCATTATATAAAATGTATATGCTCAGGACCATATAGAAAAAGAAGAATTCTTAGAAGAGATACAGGTCAAAGGACTGGGACATGGAATAAGGAGGAGACATACAAAATATTATCCACCTGATCAGGGAAGATGTTTCAAGAGATGGAAAGATATAAATAGAAGGAAAATAGGCATTGTGTGCTAAAGACACATACCACTGTGCACAGACATATCTCCCTGCTCCTCTTCTTGATTCTCTCTGCATGGGAGGTGATTTTACAGCAGATGTAATTGCTGTTTCCTGGTGACTCAGGCATTGGCTCTCCCACACCACATTTGCAGACACAAGCCCTTCAGTTCAGCATTCACTTTCTGTTTCAGAAGGCACTTCAAATGGAAATTTGCATTCAGAAGCATGATGAAACAAATAGGGACAGTTTTCTTTAGCAATATTCGTGTAAAATATTGCCACAGGGACAGAAAAATTACCTTGATCATGAAATAATGTCTGAGATGGATTATATCACACAGTTCTCTCCCTTTGGCAATGTTTTACTGATGCTCCCTTGAAAACCAGTCAGAATTTACATCCTCTATAAGCATTCATATACACATATTATATTCAATTGTCTGTCTTTAACACAAAATATATTTTTTAAACCTGTAAAATTATGGATATAATTTTGCATCTGCACTTAGCTGGTGTAATTTAGGTCCTGGAACAGGTAGCAAGACTGCACCCTAAATTACTGAGATATAAGATACATTAGGTGAAAAAATACCTCCTTGATGTCATAGCATATATTTAATATATTATGGAAAGCAGACCTTACTCTCCTGTATCATTTGATACCAGGAGAAAGAAAAGTATCATTCTTGCTCATAAAATTTCAGCGATGCTGCATTCTCTGTGTCCCAGCTCTACAATGTCACAAAATTGGTACCTCTTGCCTCTTATGGTTCTTACTAATAATTAAATCTCTTCATGACATAAAGCAGGAACTTCCAAGAGCCACACTGTGCTTTGTGTTCCCCTAATGGAAAGGAGGTGTCAGGAGCAAAAGAAACTTAATTGAAGCACTCTGCTTTCTTGATTTTTCTTGGGCACCAGAGTAACCCTTTGTGTGTGTGGATAACCAGGCAGAACATTCCTGAGGCTGCTGTAATTTATGCAAGGTATTGGACTGACATCTGGCTGTCTCCAGACTCCAGGGAAAGATATAAGTGGCTTAAAGCCAGTTTTGCCTGTTCTAGTGATGAGAGCAGCTCCGAAAAATCAGAAATTCTGGCACTTAAGTATACAAATTATAATAATAATATTTTGGGGCATAGGAAAAAATAGATGCCAGGATGAGCAAATGTGGCCCAGTAGTGATGCACAAACAAAACCCCATCTGCTGGAGACTTTTCAAGCCTTTAAGACATAGACTTTTGGGTTCATAGATTTTTAATAAAATACATAGATCATCAGGGCAAGATTGGGGACTGATAATTCAATTGTGACTTGTATTTTGATTTCTTTTTAAAGCCTGGCACTTCCAAATACTAACAGTAAGGTTTCTGTTTTCCTTCACAAATCTGCTTTACTTACTGTTTGGATTATAAAACAGGAATGAAAAGGGACTGGTGGGATAGTCCTGTACTCCTACCTCCATCTTTCTGTGTGCTGACATTTCAGGATAAACTGTCTTTCCAGAAAACTGCAACAAGAAACATTCCAGTTAGAATATGCTGATTTTTGATGTTCACTAAATGCACAGAAGGTATGTTGTATGGAATTCCTTCCATCTCAAAACCTTCTTTTTTGGCCATTGACACATGCCACTAACATAACTTACACATATTTTGTGGTTTTGCTCTGTGAAGGAAGTATTAAGCTTTGAGACACTGTAATAAATTTGTTTGGTTCTGATAGAAATTGGCTGCCTGAATGCTACCATTTTTATCAGCTATAAATCGCTCCACCAGCTGTGGGACGAACGACCTTTCATAGTCAATTTTGACTTAAACCGCATAAATCACTTGCAATGATTCCTTCAAGAGGTGTCAGTTCTTTCTCCTGTGTAAATTTGTCTGAAAACTCATTTTCTAATGAATTGTATCATTCTCACTCTAGGGAGTGTTCACAAATAATGCCCTGCAAATGCTTGAAATTTTAGGCAGCCTGGTTACCAACTTACCCTTGTGGTGTTTTTTGTGGTGGCTATAGGATGGCCAGATCCAGCAGTGCAAAGCAAATCTATGTTTCAAATGCAACATTAATGCCACTGTCAGAGCTTTTTGGGCCAGCCCAAAATGTGGATCCTGGTTATCCTGTGCTGACAAACCACTCACGAATTGAGACAACACAGTGACAACACTTTGTGATTTCAGCTTGGGGCTTATTGACCCTTTCTGGGGACAGAGGGAACCACACTGGGTTTCTGCCTTGTGGGAAACTATACAATCACTGAGAAAGCAGTGTGAACTCCATTTTTCTGAAAGGGACCCAACTGCACAATATTGAGTGGTCAAGACTACAACAAGGTCATGATAAGGGCTAGACTTAATATAAATTTTAATCCAGTATTGGAAAACTGTGCTCTCCTTTAACTTAAACAAAAGTTATTGGAAATATCCTTTCAATTAATACTGGTGTGACTGAGCCAGCTTTTGCTGCCATTCAGTTTAATATTTCCTAATCTTTCTATTTTCTCCTTTCTGCAGTGTCTGTCATAGACTTTTCCTATCCTAGAGTGAAAATAATTGAGCAGTTAGCAGAACTATCAATATCAGAGTTAACCTCTTTTCTGTGGTAAAGTGGCATTGTGTTAATCTCCCTAAAAGAGAGCCACGTCCCTCAGAGTGTCTGAGGATGGAGTTTAGTTAGATAAACTAAACACCATCTCAGGTCTCAGTGATCTTCTGAGGACCTTTGAGGCATATTAGCCACATCACTTAGAGGTGAAATCAAGAAATGTTTTCAGATAGAAAAAAGAGGGAATTTCTCCTATCTAATGTTCTTAATTCTTTCTGAAACTGAATGGAAACCAAAGCTATTCTCTGAAATTAAGCTCTGAAAAATTCCTATGTGCTAATCCAGACACTGTGAGTTACCAGGTACCAACCTGAGAAATAACATCAGTGAGTGGTACCTGCCCTACTCTTAGCTAACCCCAGAGAGCAGTTTTCCTCACTGTGCAAGAGGCACAGATAAGTCTCTTAAGGTAGATAAAGTAGATAAAATACTTGAATCCAATCTTCCACCTCCTTGTTGTGCTGCTGGTAGATTTAATCTCAGTCTCCCAACTCCTGGATCAGTACAGTTCACTTTTCTGTCTGTGGTGAAAGACTCTCCCTGATAGACTTGTCCTGGGACTGTGCTGTCCTCACAATTTGTAGAGATGATAAAGCCTGATTTTGACAATTCTGCTCTGCCCTTCTACACCTTTAAGTGGCACGGAGAGTTACTGATCCTGGCCTGCTTCCACAGAACTGACGTTGTTGGGTCTGGGATTGAACTTTTTATATGCCATTAGAAATGAAGCCCCTTGCCTCTGCTCTGCTGAGAGGTGTAAAAACATCATCAACATTCTTAGAACAAATACTTTTTTTTTCCCCTGAGCCTGCTTGGATAACCTTGTACTGAGTAGTTTACTGCAGCTTTTCATGTGGATGTCACTCTCAAAAGAAAGGGTGGAATAGGAAAATGATTATTTACACATCTATTTACATCAATCTCTCCCCATGAGAAGACAGGACTTTTCCTGCCCAGTATCTCAGTCAGTGCTTAGAAGACTGGTGTTATGCCTGCCATTGTTGAAGGGTTTACCTGACTATGAGAATCATCCTTCATGTCACACAGCACTGCTAAATATATCTGTTATTTGAGCTCATTAGATTTGCCAAATGTCTAGATGTTTCCCTGACTCCTAGCTCTACAACATGCCTTTGTCAGGGTGACTCATTGATTCATGAAGTCTTTTTAGCTACGTCAATGTTTTTCATTATTTACTGACCATCAGGCATTTCTCTTTTTAAAATTTTGCTCCCTTCCTTCCCCTGCATCATTGTCCTAGAGAAAAAAATCCAGTTTTACCCAAAACCAAAATTACAAAGAGATGAATAAAATAACACAACAGTGGCTGGTTGCATAGTTTTTAAGGAGCAGGGTGCTTTACAGACCCACACAATGGCAGTGTCATAAAGAAAAGCCAAGCGGGTTCCTCTGTGGGTGGTGGGGCGACTTTTTTTCAGAATAAGAAAAACAGCTGTGAAGTTTTCCAAAGTCACTGTCAGAACTATGTTTTCACAAAGAGGAAAAAGAGAAAAAAAGAGACTAACAGGGAAAACATGCAAAGACACCACTTAAAGTACAGGTGTTTCATGACAGGTCAGAACAGAGTAACCCAGCAGAAAAAGAACTGTGACAAGGCAAAACATTAACATAGAAAGTGTTCAATGTTTTTCCAATCACAACCATTGTTCTGCTTAACTGATGCTGGCAAACAACCCTGCTGTAATCTTTTAGGTATAGAGGATCAATGAACAATTAATGGTGCCACTGGATACACTGTGATGCACAAAATAACTTATATTAAATTCCCAGAATGGCTGTAATTCCTGCTTCCCTTAGTGCTGGAATCAGGAGTTCCCTATTCTGCTTATCTCTGTAAAGTAGAATAAAAACTTGGATCAAATCTGGATGTCAGCACTTGAGGTCATTGTGAACTGAAAGAAACAAGGGCACACCCAGTGTTAAAAGAAACATATTGATTTGGTCTCTGAATATTTCTTTTTGTCCAGCATGATGCACATGCTAAGCAAATCAGGAATGACTAATGGGGTTAAATGTGATCATCACCATATCAAATATCGGCTCAGAGTTGCCCTTTCTGCACTAATGAGATTTCACGGTATTAGGAGTAGAATTTGTTTTAATTTTGTCTTTATCCCTTCAGATACATACCTGAGTTAGATGCGACAGTTGGAGCCATGAGGTTGAATCCTGTTTCTCACAATCAAAGTATGGTGCTTTAGCCACAGCTTAAGCTAAAATGTGGTAGCTGTAAGTACCAGCCACTTAATGTCTATGAATCTATCATTATATCCAGAGAAATGAGAAGCTAAATACTTCCTAATTTCTTGTTGACAAGATTGATCAGTTAGAAACTAACTACATGCACCGAGCAAAATACAGCCAAGAGAGAAATGGACCTGAGCTATAAACCAGCTCACAGCTCTGGCTTTTGGGCTGACCCACAAATAGAGCAAAAATGTAAGCAGTCCAGCATGTCATAATAATTACCATCTTCCAGGCATGGGCTATTAGCAGCTCACAGTCAGCAACAGCCCAGTGTCTCCCTGCTGGTCTGTACTTAACAGAGGTTTCCCCCACTGCCATCCCAGCCAGCACATATGAGGAGGACAGGATTAGGAAATAGGGGCCAGCTTAGGAGGCAAGGGTCTGTGCAAGCATATGCCAGATATCTGAAGATGGAGGGCATGATGTGTACTTGGCACACATTTTTATCCCTGCCTCCTGCTGGTCCCAACTGCTGATGCAGTTGTTCCTTAATGCTGAAAACTAGGATGCAAAAGGGCAGCTCAAATTCACTGCTGTTTAGACCATGCAGTTTTGACCACATCTCAGCTCTCTCCTCTCTGACAAAGAGAGGAGAATACTGTGCTGCTGCAAGTTTGGGAGGGCAATAGTTAATCCTATGGTCACAATTTCTCTAAAATCAGTTGACTTCTGCTATGTCTGAAATGCTATTTTAGTGCTTTAAACTTCAGGCGAACTTCCAGCACAGACACTCCTATATCCCAGAAGGCTGATTTAAGTGCATATATGTTTAAAGGCTGGAGAAATGGCATTTAGTGCACTGTGCCCTGGATCTATTACATAAAGGATTAGGAATTTTATCCTCAATACTGCTACTGCTCTTCACCCATAAGCAAACTTTTTTGACATTGGTGAGTTTACCTTGGTCTAACAAATTTCTTACTTTCTGGAGAAATGACCAAACTGCACAGTATTTAGCACAGACTATAGATGTTTGGAGTGCTATCAGTCTTCCCTCAACCCATTGTCAGGACCTTATCCAATTTAAAAAATAACTACAGTATCTTCAAAAAAGCCTAGATGACCCTGAGACCTAAATTAAATTAATTCCCAACAGCCATCCAGGTTCATGTTTGGCTCAGACTTCCACTGCAATGTAAATTCTTAAATATTTTAATTGCAACTGAGAAACAGGATCCTAAGTCACTTTGTTTCTTCTAAAAATTTTATCTGAGAACTGATGAACAACATCTAAATTGTCAGTCTGCATAAATACCTTAAATGGGATCACACTTAAATCACTTTTTTTCCCATAAAAGCAAAAAGAACTGACAGATCAATTCAACAAGGGAAACAAAGGAAAAAACCCAGCTACATCTCCTCTTGGTGGTGAATAAAAACTGGCATCAAGGATCCCTAAGGATTCCCAAATCTGCTGGCATGATACAGAAGGATGCAGTAGCTGGTGTCAGTCTCTGGAATCCAGCTGCCTTCTGGCAAGATTGGTTTAAAACTGCTATTGGAATTTTTTTCTCTGTAATCAATATCTCTTTGCTGCTCACTTGCATCCTGGCACTTTGAGCTTAGCTTGATAATACTCAAGGAACTTTTTGTCATGCAGGTGGGAATTTTGTGTTGTGCCTTTATGAGGATGATGCAGCACTTGGGTGAATGAAGTTTCTCCCCAGTGTCAGAATCATCAATTCCTGTGAAAAAGCAGCATGGGGCTGTCAGCTCTCCTGAAAAATATTTTGTCACTGGCCAAACTTGATAGTAGAAACCAAAGTACTTTATTCCTTTTAATCTTGATTACAGTGTAATATGCATTTTATATATCTCCCTCTCTGTAGGACTTCTTTAGCATAAATCAGCATAAGACTGCTGAAGATAAAGGGATGCAGCCTCCCACTACTACATATTAATCTCACAGAATAACAAATTAACACATTGACATACTACAGTGTTTTTAGAGAAGGAATTCCTATCTACAGGAGCTTGGAAATGAGGTACCTTCTGACAGCTGGGATATAAGAGAAACTTCTAAAGTTCCCATTCATTGCATGTCTGTGCTCTAGTTCTGGGTTGTAATTAACCAAAAGCACTTATGGCATATTTAGAGGGGTTTGTGCATCTGTTTCTCTAATGTACACCAAAGATGGTTCTTTCCATGATACTCTGGTTTTAAATGCAAATAAAGAATTAGTGGAGCCACAAAAGGACAGCATACAATTTATATTCCTAAAAAACCTATGGTGTTTGATAAATGGGTAATTAGGGATATTTTCTTATCCTGGAGAGCTATAGGGCCTAACTGGAAAGGAAAACATTACTTTCTCCATTATGAAGTGACATATAGAAAATGTGACTCTTCCAGTGTCACCAACAAAAAATCTGTGACAGAGACAGGCAGAGAAACAACCTTAAGGAGAGTCCTCCTTGTGGATTTCTTTTGTGTGTCATTTCTCTCCAACCAGTTTTCAGGAGATGTATTTTGACTTTTTCACCTCCTTATTCATTGTCTGTTTCTGGCAAAACTCCATCTTGCTGCCTATTTCTTCAACAAGAGCATAAGGATGGCCACCCTGCGACAAGGCTGAGGCCCATCCACAGGGAATGCTGGTAGAGGGGTGGCTCTTTATCAGATGTATCAGATGTATTATGCTCTTTATGAAATGTGATGGATTTCAATGAGGAATAGCTGTTCTGTGCATGGAACACTAACCTTAATCTGCAGAATTTTTTGGGGACTAGATGGAAGAAAGTAACTGCCTGGATGTTCTATGCAGAAATAAATGACAGGGTGGCTAAAAAGGGGAGGGAAGTGAAGAAAAAAGAGAAAAAAAAGTTTGCATTTTTGAAAGGAGCTATTTTGGGAACTGTTTTGGCACATTTCCCAGTTTCCTGTCCTGGGTCTGTGGCAGTCAGTTTTAATTAGTTTTTCTCCGTACAGCTTCTGAAACACTGCAATTGTGATTTGTGCCCGATAGGTCATTAACTTTCTTCCAGCCCATTTTAATGCAGAGCCTCCTCAGAGCTGGCAAAAACAAGTTCTGGCACATGACTCATATTGATTGATGGTCGTCTTGCGTCTGACGTAATAGATGAGAAAAAATGGACATGGACACAGGAAATGTTATAGGGATTTCTGAGCGAAAGACAATTAAAATTATAGTGAAAAGATTATCCTTCAGTATTCCTTTAACCATCAGCAAAGCCTCATTTCCTCATTGTGGCAGATGTTCTACACTACCATATTTTGTCTCAAAAAGAGCTTAGCTTCTATCATCATCAGAATTTGGACATCATTTCCCACTAAAATCGATTTTCAAAAATCACATCACTAGGTGTGATGTGTACAAATGACTTTGAGAATTTGAGTCATACAGTCTAAAAGATCAAGGCAGGCAAAGGGCTGGGTGGGCTGCCCTGAGAAGTGGACTGGTTTGTTCCACATAAAGGTAACTTGTGGGCTAGAACAAACAGCTTTTCAAGTCCTACTAGAGAATTACATATTTTTTTTATTTTTCCTTTGGAGAGAGAAATAGCTGTATCTGTACTGGATGCTCAGGCCATTCCTGTGGTGAGTAAAATTAAAAACCTCTCTAAGGTTCCCTGTTGATCTGCCTGGACTTTGCACCGAGACTTAGGGTTCATGCACTGCATAAGAAACAACACCAGCATTGTAAGAGGGCACCTCATAAGTTCATGAGACACATCTTTCTTTCTAAATGTCTTAGAAATGAGGCATCATTGGTGAAGCTTAAACTCTGAGCCAAGGTTTCCTACCCAGATGAATCCACCTCTCTTACCAGTGCATCCTCTCTTGGATCTGTACAGCTGGGGGTTCTCTTGCAGGCTGTTATTGCCAATACAATGTGTGCTGATTCTCAGGTTGCCCTTATTTTCCCCTCTTACGGCTCATTCCTGTGAGATCTTGCTTATCTAGAGTCATTTACTGCAGGCAGCTGTGAGCCATCCAAGTCCTACTAATGGCAAGCAAGAAGTTGCATTCCTTGGTCATATAAAACCAATGAAAAATGTAAAATAATTAAATTTATCCCTAGACACCAACATATTTATTCTCCTAGCTGAGGCCTGCTTTATCAGAACAGCATGGAAACAAATTCTCATTATGCTGATGGAAGGCAGATTCTGTTTCCCATGTAAGCCGTGTGGAAGCCCCTTGCTTTTGATGCCATATGTTTTCATGATCACAGTGATTTGCCTTGGTTTGCTTTCATTTACCTCCTAGAAATATGAGAGTCAGGGGAAATGGTAGGTGCTGTATTTGCTTCTGCTTTGTTGATAACTCTGTATATTATTCAAAACCATGTATTTATTCCCAGAGGAGAAATATCATTAAGGTATTTTTAATGCTGGTAACATATCACTCCTTAGAGTTAGGTGAGTGAGTTATTTATTTATTATTATTATGTAAGAAGCCAGTCCTTTGGATTATTATATGCTTGGGAAACTCTCAGTTACATGTTTAAAATCAAATTTGTCAGTAGATTAACATAGTTGTGCACTTTTTATCTCTGAGAGAGAGACTCCTTTAGGTTCCCCATACAGTTGTCTACTGAGGACATGGGTCGCACCAGGATATTCAGTCCTATTGGGGTGGTGAAGAAAGAGAAAATCTGACTGCTTTCAAGGACCCAAGAATAAAACTTAGCTGGATGGACCATAATTTCTTCCATATATAAACTGATATGTATCAGTTCCACAAACAGAACTCTTTGTGACTTATTTGAAAGATAATTATATACCAATGGGACCTATTTATTTAATAACCTAAGTCTGGGCAACAAAAAGGCCTCAAGTTCATCTCAGCTCATTACTTTAGTGTCTGAGCAATGGGCATTTTGATACCTTTACAACAGCCTTGGAGAAAGGAAGAGCTCATTGCTCTTTTTATAGGTGAAAAACTGAGGCAGAAAAAGAGACTGGGGTCATGTTCATGGTCACCAACAGGAAAAGGTTCAGCAGAACTCAGAGTGGAAGCCAAATCCTAGCACCGTAGCAAGGATGCTGTCTTACCCATCTGAGCAGCTGACCTTTGAAATACCCTTCAGGTTAGGAGTTGCCCATGCTCAGCTGCAATCTGTGCAGCTCTGGGTTTCGAGCCAATCTGCAGAATTAAAATTTCCTTTTATCCAGGTTTTTGTTTGAGCTTGCCCATTCTCTGCCCAAACCCTATCAGTTTCAAGAGAAACCTTTCTGCCTAAACTATTCTCTACTTGACTTTAAGTGAACACTTTGCCTGCCAGACATTGATCTTTGATCGGAATTTCCTTGCCAGCCCTTCAAAACCGCCGCTGTCACCATGGCATCTTATTTCCATATTGTGTCTGAGAGCGACAGCAATTATTTCCTACTGGAACTGACTTCAATGTCACTACACTGATTATTCAGCAAAGGTTACTAAAAGGAAAGTATTGGTCTTCCTTTTCCACTGCAGCAGGAAAATGCCAGATCTTAGCAGCACAGCGCCTTGGGGATGGCTGCATTGGTTTTCCAATGAAAGGCTCTGCACAAGTCGAACCTCCCATCCCCCATGCCTCCTTCCCACCCCTCTCTTCCTAAAACACACACTGAGGTTTAGTGTAAAGTTAATTCTATAACCCAGGGTGCTTTTTTTTTTTTTAATGCTACTGACCTTCCATTTCCTTGTCAGTCGACACCAAGCAATTCCCCAGATGGAGAGAAAGATTTCCACTTTGAATATCCCTGAAACACATTTAGAGCCAATGGCTTTATCATGGGAATAAAAGCACTGAGGTTCTCACAGCTGGGAAGATTTATACAGCTGAGCCTTACCAGCTTAAATGCCTACAGACAGAAACAGCTGAGCTATGTATTATTTCTTTTCCTCCAACTTGCAAGGGAGATGAAAAGCACAGAGGCAGGCAGCAGATAGCTGTGACTGACAAGGGAGGGGCAGAGCTGTCTGCCCATAGCTGCTGCAGTGGCATTTTTATCAAATAATTTCAGCTCCAGAGGTGAGGGGGCTGGGGCTGACATGACTGCCCCAGCCAAGGGGAGCTGCCCTTTCAGTTACTGCACTCCAGACCGTGCCAGGGAGTCTTAAACGTCAGTCAGGGAGGCAGGGAGCTGATGCCTGCCAATGAGCCCCAGGGGAAAGGTGCTCAGAGGAAGATGCACTGAGCTGAGTGCTCTGCACAGCAGAATTGCTGTTTGCAGTCTGTGTAAAAACAGAAGCCAAGCTGCCTCTGCTCTTCTCACCACAACAGCAGCAGTATATTGTTCTTAAAAATTAAGGGCAGACCTTAAAGAGTTTAGTCTGACAAAACAGTCATTCAATGGCCATGCTTACCCTGGAGAAAAACAAGAAGGGAGATTCCCAGAGGTCAGGTTGCTGTCCATCCACACATGCTTACCTGACTGAAGCGACCTGCAGGCTCCTCTTGCCAAAGGTGGGCAGAGCAGCCCTGAGTTCAGCAGCCACAACAACATGAGCAGGTCTGTGCCCCTGAGCATCCATCTCCTGCCTCTAACACGATTCTGTTGCCCTGAATCTGCACTGCCTCTGCAGTCAGTTGTCCTTCATGTCACCTAAACCCTGGAGATGTGCGCTCCACTCTGGTGAGCACAGCCCCAGCATATCTCACAGCCCTCAGTCTTGACTCTAATTCAACCACACACAGGTGCCTTCCTGCCAGAGAGGGGGAAGAGGTGTAAGAACAGGTAGACCTCAATCTGTATGGGATCCTGTGTCCACCCCACTGGGAAGGTAAGAGACCTTCCAAGTCCATATACCCATGCTGAGCTCTTCATCACTCCTGATTTTCCCACCTGTTCAGCCTGTGGTCCAGCAGTGCATTAAGTCTCCCCTACTTCCCAGGCAAGCTTGACATCCAGCATCCCTTGAAGAAAATGTTGACTGTGAGCCTGAGGTCATCTTTTCCTTATTATAAAATTACTTAGATTTTAGGGTGCCAGTGAGCTGCTTTCAAAATGGTGAGAATGGTCCCTGTGCTTGTAAATCACTGGAAGAAGAGAGCTGCAGTTTCTAAATGCTGCTAGTAAAATGCAACATAGGACGGGGAAAATAATTCAACAAACCTGGATATTGATTAGAAATGTCTTTTAGCAATGGGGAAGAAAATGAGATATCCTAAAATTAAGGGGTCTGTAAAACAATTCAAAAGACTGTATTGCCAGTAATAATGTATCTAGTGAGTGAAGTGCTCAGAAATAATCAGTGTCTCTGCTTGTCCAGCCTGAGGGACTTGATAGGGGGTCTAATTTACAATACCAGTGAAAAATCGACCCTTTGAAGACCAGGTTACTGTGAATACTCAAAAATCACTCATTCTGCAAAACTTATGTCATCATGCCTGCCTGTCAATATCCAATTGTTGTCTTATTCTTAAGTGTAATTTTTCTTGGGATATGGACTTTGAACAAATGTCTAACAGCTGTTACTCATGCTACTTAACACAAGAGCCACCCCTCAGGGTCAAAACAAAAGTCCATTTACCTTAATAACCCATTGCTCACAATGATAGTAAATAAGAAAAGAATGGGGTCATTGGGACTAGACACTAGATTTAAAGGCTTTTCATCAATTCATATATTGTGAATTTATATAGAGCATAGAGATAGATGCTTTATGTTTGCCTGTACCCTTCTGCTAGCTCTCTGCTTAAATTTGGACTGCCCTTGAGCACTGGAGGGATGTTTTATTGGGCATTGCGCTCAGCATTTCCCAGATCTTTACCATGACGGAGTAAAGCTGAAGTACAATCCTTGGCTGTGCAGATATGATTTCTTTCTATACTGTTTGGCATGTGTACTGGATCTGCCATTTTTTCCCTCTCATTCAGTCTTATGAGACTTTCCTATAACTCCCCAGTTTTTTCTAGGTTTCATTACATTACTTATTTTTCAGTCTTTGCCATAGAGTTCTTCATTCTCTTTTCCTACTGTTTTTTATGGGCTTTAAGAGCATGGATCTCTGTGGATTTCCACTGTGAGCTCCCTTCAGTTATATAAATTTAACATTTATCCCAAGTTTTCCTTTCCATCTTTTAAGTTTATTCAAGTTGTGATGATGATTTGTTCCTTTGTCCTGTGAAAATTTACTTTTTTTCTAAGACTGTACTGAAGGGCCTCATGAAAAACTTTCTAAAATAAACTCCATTATTTTAGCTGAAGCATCTATTCCACTATGAGCTTGGTGGCTCTGTCCTACCCACATCTACTAAATCAACCCTTCTTGTTGTTTCTACTGATTTGACTGTGAAATGTGACAAAATTTATCCCTGAACCCTTTTTAAAGGTCACTGTCACATTTCCCATCTTTCTTAACATTGACAACAAAGCTTATTTATGCAAAAGGAAACACACTGCAGCTCAGCAATTTCACAACTGAATTCCTGAAAACTCATGAATGAATGAATGAGTGAATGAATTCTGTCAAGACCTAGGGTCTCATCTCTTCTATTTTATTCAGTTGTTCTAAAAATTCTTCCAGCAAAGCCTCAATATCAGACTGTCCCCCAGATTTACATTCAGCAAAATATCTCATCTATGAGAAAACCTTTTCTACACAGGGCAGCAGCACAATTATCTGCAATGGTCATAGCTTCAAGTGCTCACTGTGAGTCATTGGTAGCATCCAGATGTTTTGGAGGACAACATGGATTAAGTTAGTAAAACCACAGAATAATGCAGGGTAATTTTTTGTTGTCATATGCATGTGATGGCCTAGAGAAGAGTCTTGTTCTTTCCTTTTTTCCCTCAGTCATGACATCTGACTAATGTTTTCATTCACAAACTGTTCTCAGGGCCCTCAGGCTCCAGTGACCTCCATCTTCACTGCAAGGACAAACCCTGTCCTTGACCTTTCCTGCAGTCACCAGGAGGCAGATTTTACACCACGGAGGCACAGACAGAGTGCAGATAGCTGGTGATTATCCAACAATCCCCTGGAAATTGGCATGCTCCAAATGGTGATAGCCATGAAAATGAGAACAACTCTCCTCTCCCTCTAATATTTTCATATGTTTCAATAGAATCAAAGTACATCTGAAGGGGAGCATAAGAGAGACTGTTTAGGGATGGGGAAGAAGAACAGCCCTCTCTCAGAGCAGCAACCTGGGCAGGGCAAAGTGGTGACTCACTTTAGGGCTTGGGAGTGGAAAGAGCCAACAGTGCAGTGAAAAGAGGGAGGGGAGGGAAAGAGAAAGCTACAGATTTATAATCCCTCCTTTGGGTGAAGAATTGGAAAACTCAGCTCTGCTGTATGTTTTTCTGCATTTTTTAATGTCTTGTGAGTGACTGAACCTCCCAGTGCAACACATTCTCACTCCTAAAAACATTTCCTTGTCTTCAGAAATTCCAGCCCCAGACAGACAAGATCTATTCCCCTGAAGAATACCATCATGTAGATGCCAGGTGTATTTTTGTACTCTGTTTGGAGAGTTTTGCTGCCTTGCAAACTCCAGCTGCATATCCTTGGCTAGTCAAGCTTTGCTGACTTGCACAAGCCCAGAGTCTAGCCTGAGACTCAAAAATGCTCTGTGCTAATCCTCTGTGACCTCCAGTGGTCTCTTTGGCTTTGTGGATGTCTTTCTCTGCCTCTGCAGACACTAAATAAGGAGGCAGAAAAATGACAAAACTAAACTAAGGATAAGTATGAATGAAAAGCCTATGCTTGTAAAAAAAATAAAATTCAGAAACTTGCTGTCTCAGCTATAGACTTCAAAGGGTAATGACACTTTTAGTGATCATAAAACGTGATTTCTATTAAGCATTTGGAGAGTCTTTGTAAAGACAAGTGAATTAAGTTCTGGAATCATTGAAAATTATAAGAAATCTTAGTTAATATTCACAGGATTTAGGAAATGTAGTTTTGTTTATGAATAACAAACAATATCTATCATTATATGGTATTCATAAATGATGCAGGTGCAAGGAAAAACTTTAAGGTCCTGAGTCTTCGAAATTAATTTGATGAAATTAACTTAACTTAAAGATCATTAACTGCTTATAGTTGAGAATTTGCTCAGAAAAATACAAAATTCTGGAGCACTCTACCACTTTGTGTCTATGGGTGCAGCAGTAACTATATATATATATATATATATATATACACCCTGTTGTTGTTTCTGTGTGATATCTCATCCGTGGGTTTGCTTTAATTGTAGATATAGTGGAGATCCTCACTCAGGCTTTCTGCCTGCCTCCTACTTCTCAAAGAGAGAATCTTCTCCAGAGATAAATAACATTTTATCTCACACTTCTCTTTAGAGTGTTGAGGATGGGTGAGTGGAAGAAGGAAGTCATGACTTCAGGTTGCCTGTAATTCCAAGCGGATTAATTCTTCACTTTGTAGTAAGGATACAGAAACCAAAAGTTCTTAGGGTCTTTCAATACCTTCAAAACCTTCATCAGGGTCAGAAGCCAAACTTTGGCTGCACTAGCAGAATCCATCGCTGTGTGGAGGACCAGCAGGGCAGGAATGGAGGTGGGCACTAGCGATGGCTGATTTGGGAGGGCACTGCAGTGTGACCACTCAGCTCCAAAGCTGGGTGTGCTGGCTCTGCTCTAGGGTACATTATGTACCAGAATATGGTATATGCCCATTCTGACTGTGAGCAGGCCTCATGGACATCCAGAGATCAGCTGAGATTTATCAGATGTATTGCCTGTGCTGGTGATGTTAATGTGAGAACCTAAAGTATCACTCCTTGACATCACAGAGCTAATGAGGATCACCCTGTGGTAGTTTGGAGCTGAACATTTCAGCAATAGTAAGATTACAGATAGAACAAGGAGTGGGAAAACATGCAGAAATGTTTTCTCAGATTGAGACTGTAGGAAATAAGTACTTGTGATTTTTTTTAATATAGAATTGTTGGCAGCTCCACATTTTGATTTTACTTAGTGCTGTAAGGGGATTCTGTCTGAATCCCTTATAGGTCTGAAGCTTAATGTTAAAGTCTCTTGACTCCAGGGCATAAGACAAAGAATGCCATTGTTTATTCTTTGATGTTCTAAAGCATCTTATTCTTCAGGGATCTCAACATGCTGTACACATATTAATTAAAGTCCATAGTACTCCTAAATCAGTTGCTATTATTCCCAGTTGATTGATGGAGAAGCTGAGATGGAGAGAGATTATACAGTGCATTTTCTAATGTGGGAGTATGTGAAATTAGACCCATGAAATTCGTGGCTCAGCAATTAAAGGGAAGCAATATGATATTTTTCACATATACTGAAAAACCTCTATGTTCCACTGAAACAACACTAAAAATTTATTTTTTGAGACCTTGGTTTCACAGTACTTAGAAAACTGCAAGGACTTTTTGATGTGCAAGAAAGCTGGTCTGTGTGGCCATCTTCAGCAGGTGCCCCCATGACACCTCAAGTTCAGCTCTAAATCCAAATATGCCCATGATGCATAGTTATTTGTATTTACTTTTTTCAATTTAAGATATTTAAAAAGAAAACAAAACTCAAAAAATACAGTCAAAGCTGAACCTGCGAAGTCAGCAGGTAGCATCAAGCAAAGCATTACTCAAACCAGCTACTACAAGAAGAATCAAAATGGCACTGGTGAGCACAGTAAACTGAGTGGTATATCATCATATTTTGTAGTGGAAGAAATTAAAAGGAGAGGTTTTGGTCTCACTCCATGCATAATACCTAAGAAGCATTTTAAAAAGCTTCAGTGAAGATTGATGACAGGTTTTTGTCTATTTGTTTTTACATAAGGTAAATTTTCTTAAATGAATAAGACACAACCTTCTCAAAGGGGAATTTAATCCCATTCTCTGAAGAAACAGGCTTTAGGAACTCCATCTTCCTCTCCATCAGATGTATGCACAGATACAACCTCCTCCTTTTCTCTGGTTCCTTTCTCAGGTAAGAAACATCCCTGGCTGATGGATCACAGTGTAACTCAGACCATCTGAAATCAAAGTAAAATTTGAAATAAATGATATTTGAGCTAATTGCTATTTTGCATTTTGCTTTCTCATTGGACTCTAGCATTCCTGCCCTTGCAACATCCCAGACTTGGGCCCTTCAGGATGGTCCTGCAGCCCTGGATCAATCTGAGTCTTTGCAAGGGAGTTGGATCCACGCAGAATGGATTTGCTCCAGCTCTCAGCCCAAAGTTTCACAGGTTTTGCTCAAATAGTTTGGGAAAAACTCCCAAACATCTCCCAAAGCAAGCTGTATGCTACAGACATGGAGCCAGTGGATCTCTACAAGCAACCAGGGCATTTTGATGGCTCAGAGGCAGCAGAATGGGACTTCTTACTGGCTGCTTTCTGATTTTAAAAACATAACTCCCACTATAAGGGGGAATATTTAGAATAAGCTGATAATTTAGAATAAGCTGTCACAGAGAAACATTCAGGATCTGAAAAGAAACCTGACTCATGTTTACAATTGCTATTGCAGTCAGCTGAACAAATAATAAAAAAAAATCTGTTTAAGCTTAATAAACAGGATATAACTTGTTAAGCTTTAAAAAAATACCTAAGCAAGCCAGTCTTTTGAATTCTATTTCTGTCTTAGCTACTGTCTTGCTCTGTGACCTTGGCATGCAATTTCCCTCCCTTGTCTCTCTGTTCTGCCTCCCACCACTTTTCTGTCTTGCCTATTTATGTTTTCCTTTCCTCTCAGTATTCAAGTTTATTTGTTCTGTCAATTGAATCCATTCCATTATTCAGGGAAGAGTGTACTCTAAAGCATTTTGTCATCCAAAACATTCCCTAGAATATCAAAATTGAAAGTAATGGAAAGTAAATAAACACTCACAAGCCATTATTTCCACATGGAGCTAGAACCTTATTATACCTGGCTGGCTGACAAGTCTGTCAGTCAGTAACACTTATTTCTCCTCACAGTTGGCTGTGCCACAATGCTCCTCTGAGTTCATTTTTCCAAATCCCTAAATGGAAGTATATCCTCTACAGTGCCTCATATTCACATTAAAGCTTCACTTTTGAAATGACCAGAAAGTCCTCAGGTGGTCCCAATGTTTCATCCTGTGTGCAGCAGTCTGGGATATTTGTGTTTGTAAAGCCAGAAATCCCAGCACAGGGCAGGGGTCACCTAAACAAATTGTTCCTATAGGACACGTTTGAGAGGAGAGTCTGAAATGTTACCTCTGCAGCTCAGACTTTCCACCTCTAATATTTTGTGATTCACAGTCCAAAGCTGTTTCCTAAACATGTAGTATTAAGTGATCAGGCTGAGTACCAAGGAAATGAACCACTTTCTCCTTTTGAAAAGCAGCTGCCCTGTGGGGGGAAGAAGAGGTCATGGCTGTCTCCTACATTGTTCAGTGCTCACACACAAGGAGATCTGCATTCAGCTCACTTCAGCCTGACGTTTTTAGGGTTAGGTCCTGAGCACCAGGATATTCCTACTCACCATCCTTGGAAAGCAGCAGTGTGCGGAAAAAAAGGGCAAGATTCAAAGGGCCAGAAGCAAAGAGAGAATGACAGAGGATATCCCTGTGACAGAGCTGAGTGCTTTTTTGGGGGCCAAAACAGTGTATTCTGATCTGTGCTGCTAAAACATCTCAAGTGCTGTGTAGGAAGAGATATTAGACACCATTCATAACCAGACCTGAATTATCTCTCTTTCCTTAAAGGGTTTTTAACTGCTCAAGCCTGAACTTTACTTTTTACTATTATTTCTAGTTTTGTTAGTTTTCATGGCAGGGAGGGGAAAGCTACCTGTTTTTTGGTTTTTTTAAACAAGTACTTCTAAAATCAAAGCTTGTGTTTTGGTCTCAGTACCAGGTTCTCAATGTCTGAGCAGCCCTGCCTCATCAGTGCGGCAGCTTAGCTCTGAATTCCTGAATACACGCAATGCTCACGCTTGCAATAGAGCACCCAGCCAGAGCAAGACAGAAGAATCTGGTTTCTACTGACAAAAACATGTTTCCATGATGCCTCAGGCAAAGAAGTGATCAGCCAGAATTTTGTGGTGTCAGCACCATAATTCTATCCACAATGTACTTTGGGTTCCTTATTATTTTTTCAGCGTCTGATAGCCAAGTACATTCAGCTATTGCTTCTGCAAGTGGCTGTGGCAGATCAGGATAGTGAGTTCTGTCAAGACATGGAACACAGTCAATCAGGCACAGGAGATGAAAGACTGTAGATAGGCCCAAAAAATTCTCATTCCCATGTGAGATCTTTAGAATTTAAGGATTTTAGATGCCTGATGGGGTATGGTCAGTATGAGAGGACCCAGCCCAGGTTTCTTATGCTCTGATACCAGACTTGGCTTGTTTCAAGCTAAGCTGGATGCAGAGCACACCAGGTAGTCTGGTTGCTATTCTGTTTAGAATGAGGTAAATAAATTAGCTATAGCTTGTATCTGAATTAAGACTGGTTGGTTTTTGTTGGTGTTGGTGGTGGTGTTGGTATTTTTTGGGTTTTTTAATGTAAAAATGTTAAAGATTTCACCATTGGGAGTTTGTGATATGGAGAGAGGCAGGGGTACCATTGGTGGATGACAAATACTCGTCAGCTTGGAAAGGATATTGGGAAAAATATTCAGAGTACAGTGTTTCTGCAGTCATGTTCCCCAAACTACTCTCTGCTTTCATGAAATCTCCTGACAACTTTCCATTAACCCTGAGATGGGTTTCTGTTGGGTGGACAGAGCAAAAATGAAGGAGTCTTATTTCAGGGAGGTTTCTTTGCAATTGCTACTCCAGAGGTTTTCAAGTTGTTGTGGACTGGACCGTTAAGATAGAAGGAATATCTACAAGTATCTACAATGAAAATTTCATCCACCAAAAACTAATTAATTATTTAATTACTCTAGTTTTGTCCGTGGCTCCATCAGAAGATCTGGTAATCAAGCTCACTACCCTTGTTTGTTACCGTAGAGGGACAGCAGAAATCCATCCATCTAGTGTAAGCTGCTACTCTAGTATTTTAGCTTATTTTATCAAATATTTTCCCATGCAAAGGAATGAAGTCTGCAATATTTTATACAATGGAGCAGTTCTTTGCAAGAATGATTTAGGTCTGACAGGTAGGACACCTCTAGCTCTCAGCTCAGTGACATTATCTGCATATAATCCATCATGACAAAGATGTAAATCTTCAGAGTTACAATGTTAATAGTGAGGACTAAATCTTTTGCAACAAGTCTGGAGAGAAATAAGAATCAACATCAAGAACAGAGTCTGAAAAAAAGGCTCAGGGGAGACCTTATAGCTTTCTACAACTACCTGAAGGGGATAGCCAGGAGATAGCCAGGTGGGGGTTTGTCTCTTTCCCCAAGGAGTGAGTGATAGGACAAAATGAAATGGTCTCAAGTTACAGGGGAGGTTTATGTCAGGGAAAATTTCTTCATGGAAAGGGTTTTCAAGAATTGGAACAGGCTGCCCCGGGACATAGTGGAAACACCATCCCTGCAGGTGTTTAAAAGATGTGTAGATGTGGCACCTGGGAATGTGGTTTAGTGCTGGTTTAATGGTTTGACTCGATGACATTAAGGGTCTTTCCCACACTCTGGTTCTGTGATTCTATGATTTTGGCCATGTCAAATTACACCAGCTGTGGATGCATCTCTGTATTGCTTTCTTGTACCTTGTAACCTGCATTCCTGAAAATCCTTGCCCATGCTACTGGTTAGGCTCGTAGGATGGATGTGGCTGATAGGTGTTAGTTCCTGCCATATGGATCACAACTGGAGGTTCTACAACTTGCTAATGACCTGCTTTAGCAACAGTCTGCCTGAAATATGGAGATGTGGAATCTCTCTGTATTTGCCATGCTAAGCTTTGCGTTGGCAAACACTTGCTAACATATGTCACCAGCTTTGAAAAGACATGGTTTATTTATATGTTAATTACTGCAACACTTTGGGGAAAATATTTGTTGATGTAAGAACTGTGTAAATAGTCAAGTGTTGAGAGGCATTGCCATTCAAAACTTAATGATTTATAGCCAATAAAAGTCAAGAAAAATCTACAATATGAAGGGCCTCTCCTTTCTTATGGCTCAGTCCAGTCCCACAGAGATCTGAATCAATTTTACAGAATCACAGAATTGCTGGGGTTGGAAGGGAGCTCGGTGGATCACCCAGTGCAACCCCTCTGCCCAGGCAGGGTCACCTAGAGCAGGTTACACAGGAATGCATCCAGATGGAATTTGAATGTATCCAGAGAGGGACACTCCATGACATCTGTGAACAACCTATTCCAGGACTCTGTTAACCTTAACATAAAGAAGCTTTTTCTCATATTGGGATGGATCTTATTGTGTTTTAGTTTATGGTTATTTCTCCTCATCTTGTCTGTGGATACCACTAAAAAAGGTGCCACCACCCTCTTGGCACCTGCCTTTGAGATATTTATATGCATTAATGGGATCTCCTCTCTTCAGAATAAATGGTCCCAACTCCTGCAGTCTCTTCTTGTAAGAAAGAAGCTCCATTCCCTCAATCACCTTTGTGGCCTCCACTGAACTCTCTCCAGTAGCTCCTTGTCTTTCTTGCACTGAGGGGCCCACAGCTGGATACAGCGCTCCAGATGTGGCCTCTCTATGGCCAAGTAGAGGGGCAGGATCTCCTCCCTGGACCTGCTGGTCACTCTCATCCCGATGCATCCCAGGACACCCCTGGCCCTCCTGGCTGTAAGGGCACAGTGCTGGCTGGCAGTAACTTGTCACCCACCAAGGCTCCCATGTCCTTCTTTGCAGAGCTGCTCTCTAGTGAATCAGCCCCCAGCCTGCAATAATACTTGTGGTTATCCCTCCCTGGGTGCAGGACCCAGTACAGATCCCTGGAGAATGTCCCTGGCCACCAGATCTACTCTTCTGATCACAACTCTCTGAGCTCTGCTATTCAGCCAGGTGTTCATCCACCTCACTGTCCATTCACCTAACCCACCTTTCCTGAGCTTACCTACAAAGATGTTACGGGAGACAGTGTCAAAAACCTTGCTGAAGTTGAGGCAGACAACACTCCTGACAACATTTCAAGACAATTTCTGTCAGTTCTGAGTCAGCCTTTAACTGTTTCTCATGCAAATTTTCATTAAATCACACACTCCCTTCCATGAACTGGAGTCCTGCTTTGAGACACTGCACTACATTTGAACTCAGAAGACAGAGGTCACTTCTGGGTGACAGCAGGGAGTGGATGGTGTGCAAATGTGGCTGGGAGCAATGTCAGTAGTAAAGCACATCTCATCCTTCTGCAGACCCAGAGCCTCATCTGGACACAGAGAGGGGCTGGTTTGAAGGTGTCATGCCTTCTGTGAAAGAGGAGCCTGAGGCCTTCACAGCTATGATCATTAATAGTACCTTAACACTGTTTGCAAGAAAAGTCTGGCGTTTCTGCTGTCTGAAAAAGTGTCTGGGCAACTTGTGAAACTTGCTGTTCTGAAGTCTCCTTATTAACTGTTGATAGCAACTTTTCCCTTCAGACCAGCCACATCCCACACTCCTCATAGAAATGTGGGTAATGACATATCAGACTCTCCACAGCCAAATTTCTAGGTCATAAAGTACTTCACAGGGAAAATTGTTCTGTCAATGTATTGAATTTTCATAGCATTGCCATTAGCAATACTATTTACCTTGAGGCCAAACAACAAAAGAAACAATTCCCTGGGATCCACTTGGCTGAAACAAACACCAGATTGTTTGTAAAGTAGTTTACAAACTCCTAGTTTTCTGTGTGAATAGTATTACAGGGTTGTGATGATCAAAAATGAGACATGCATTTTTTCTGCATCCATGGCCCAGATGCTGCTGGGCACCACACCCTTCCTGTGGGCAGAAAGTTGCTTCTTATGCAACCAACATTGCTATCCAGTTCTTCAAAACTACAAAATATTGAGACCTGAGAATCCCAGAGGTTCCCAGCTACCAAAAATACCTATTTTGCTATGTGTCCTATTCACTCTAGGGATTAGGGTAAAACATGGGCAAGATAAGAAATAACAATACAATCTTTAGCAGGTATCTCCTATATATGTGCATGTGAAGAAATGGAGATGATTAGCCAACATGAATGGGAAATATATCACATGATACCATCTGATAAAAGTTTCAGGTATCAGTTATGTTTATTATATCTTCTAGAGAATATATTAAAGGAGATAGGTGGCATGAAGGGCCAAAGGATGAACTTTCAAAGCCCTTTTAGCCACTTGTCTCTCCATTCTCAATAAAAGCACTATAAAGGTTGCTATTAAGTATTCCTTTCAGGTCAGAGACACAATGGCTCAGATGTTCTAGAAGGGATGTCATTGTTCTGCTGAGATCAGATTAAGGGCAGAAAAGTACACAGCTCAAGGCTGATATGTTTGGCTTCATTCCCTGCTGTAGAGTATCAAAAGCTCAGTGGCTTGTGTTTTTATGGCAGTGATTTCTGCACAACAGTCAAATAATTTCAAACCACAACCACTAGTAAACTAAAATAATAAACTTTGTCATTCAGAGACTGCTCCTTCCTGGTAACAGTGGATGATCCTGTGAATAGAAAGATCATCATGGATTTTCATTTACATTGCTACTACAGTCTTGTGTAGAGATTTTGCAGTGCCTGAATTGTGGGGAAGAGGAGGAAGATTATGTTTAATACACAATTCACAGTGAAAAAATAGAAAACTGAAGTTTTGAAACCCTGAGAGAGAAAAGATGCCTGCATTTGGAAATATATCCAACCTTCAGATCAGCTCCGCTGTCAAGAAAAATAAGCTACTCAGTTCTGGACACAGCAGTCAGAGAAGGACTCTGCCTTGATGTGGTTTGGCCCTTGATCTGTGCAGTTTAAACAGGAGACAATCCTATGTTCATAAACAAAACTATCCTATGACCTGTACACTCTTCTCAGAAGTCACAGAAAAGCAGTCTTCAGGAAACCACACAGGTTTAATAGACAAGTCACTAAGTGTCAATATTCTTAGCTCCACCCAAAAAATAAGCCTTTTATGATGATGTTTGCAGCTTACCCCACATCCTGTTTAAGACAGAACACCTGTGCAAAATAGGTGGTTTTATTTTTAACCACCTAGCTCTGATTAACCTGTTACTGCTATTATTTCTGCCACCTGCAGTGCCTTGGTTGTTGCCTAAAAAAGCATCTAGAAGTGAGGAAAGCCTCAGGTGTCTCCGTGTCAGGTGCTTCAAATGTGTTGGGTTTCTGGGTTGGGTACTGCCCTTGGTGTTGCACGTACAGCTGTTGCATGATGCATTCCTATTTTCAGGAGCAACTCTTTCTGTATCCTTTGTTTAGCAATGGACATCCAAAGGCACCACATCCCAGTACAGTGACTGATTTTCCTTCTAGGAAAGCAGAGGGAAATAAAAATTTAGCAGCCCTAGGTACAACTTCATAATATGCCACCCCCCTTATAGTAGCTGTCAACCGTTGAGAGCTGAGGAGATGCTGTAGAAGATGAAAATTACAACAGCTGGATACATTCCCCACACACAATCCATTGCCCCAAGAAAACAAAGATTTTTTTTTTTTGACTGGTCATAAAACTCTCAAGGGTCCCATAATCAAATAGTTCCCAGAAGTTTCCCTTTGACAGTTTAATTCAAATTTTCAACAGATTAAATGGCCGGGCTCTACAAGGTCTACATGGCAAATTCATTATTCAAGGGTTGGCTCTATCAATTCCACATGAGTGATTTCTCATCTTTTCTTTACATTAGCAAGCAAGTAACATATTCCTCCAGTCTGCCCCTCCTGTTCTTGAGTTGAGACTGACACAGCAAAGCTTCACACTAGCACTACACTTCCTTTACCTGCTGATGTAGTTTCCAAAAATCCCTGAGAAGAAACAACAGGGGTAAAAACCACTGTACTTCACTCTTCCCAGCCATGGGCTCCATCAAGATTTGTGTATCTGGAGCCAAACCTCTTCTTTTGACAGATTCAGAGCAGAAATGTTGATGTCTATGAGTTGAGAAGTATTTGAAGAAAGGTCAGCGTAGCATCTGTGGGAGTGCTAGTGCCCCCTGTACAGTGGGGCTTGGACTGGATATAAAAGCTCTGGGAACAAGGACAGAGAGCTCTGTAGCCTTTTATTTTCTTATCCACTGTAATAATACTTTTTCCTGGCTTGCTTTACAAGGCTCTTTTGTCCATTAAAATTCCCAGAGAGCATGTAGTTCATGTTTGTCCACATTTGGTGTTTGAGGAGTAATGGGAAGGCAGCATGTGCAGGCACTGTTGGCACACGTGCAGAAACAGCTTTTTTGTACCAGTTGCTTCACAAGGAAGGTGGCCTTGGTCATCAAATGAACCAGTCTGAACAGCACTGAAGTGACACTGCTGGTCAGTTATGAAAATGCAACAGGGTGAGAGAAGAGCAATGGGATGTGAAAAACTGAACTTACGGTAAAGCTGAGGTTTTTCAGCTGATTGGGATGTTAAACAAAGTTACTTCCTCGGTCAAAATGAGGACACACCCAGGCTGAGAACAAAACAAACTTGTTTTGATTACTACTCTGTTCCTTTCACTTTTCAGACGCTCCAGCCTGCCTCCATTGTCCTAGTTAGGGTTGTGTCCTTGCCTGGAGAGACAGGACTTTTTTTTGGCAGTTGTTTCTACTATCTGGCTGGCTTCATAAGGAGCAAAGATGCTATCAGTGAACTGCAATAAGATCTCTGCATCAGTTCCCTCACATTATAAGGTGGTAGTGTACAGGACTCTTCTCAGTTTTCTTTTTTAATTGGCAGAGTTATTACCTATATGAAACCAACTTTTTTAAAAGATTTCTCAGTGAAAGGCACAGGAACAAACACCAGACGATGCCCTATGATGACCTTTTATTTGCTATTGTATAACTACGTCCAGAAAATATTTCTCTGGCAAATATCCTTTTCTCTCTTCAAATAATTTGGAAGCAAATTGTGCCCAGGGTCACACACAATGTTGGAGAAGATATTTTTCAAGGAGCTTTTCCTCCTTTGTGCCCTTGCGCACAGTCTGAAGAAGGTCCCACCTGAAGACGGGTGATTTGCCTAGAGAATCTGGATTCTCAGCTCCAACTCATGTGTTAGATACTTTTGAAAATGTCACCAGAATCTGCACAGCATGAGCTGTAGTGCCTGTCATGCCCTGCAGACATTGCAGTGCATACCTGGGAGGAAGTCTTTGGATCATTTTAAAGTCCAATGACACTATAGAACAGGGATGAATGAGTGAAGGCCTTCCTCTGTGTCTGAACCTTACAAATATTTCTGTGGATTATTCTGGAAAATTTTGGAATATTTGGGAGATTTATTAGGCCAATATTCTACATATTTATATTAAAAATTCTATCTATATAGATATACATATATATTAACAAGGGATAATACTTTAAAATGTCCAACTCTTAACTTCTGGAATTGACTTGATCAGCATTCTGTATGAAGTCTGAAGACCCTCCAGATAGATGCCATCCACTCTAACTTTCAGAAGCTGGTAAAGCTCAGCAAAACTTCTACTATCATCTTCTAGAGCATGGAAGTTGATTCTCTGCTTTACGTCCAGCTTGTGTTCTGGCATTGAAGGAAAACGAAGAGGCAGCTTGGTTTATTTTAACAAAGTATATCAGGTAGGCCTAACTGAGTTTTCCCATTGACTTGAATCATTCTCTCCACTTTGTGGACTGGAAGCATAAGATTTATGCAGAACCTGTGATTTGTATATACATTCTTTTTGCCTTGAGTTTTCTGATACTGCTTCCCCTTACTCTCTTGACGCAATGATTTTTAAAGATTTTCATTGTAGGAGTAGAATTGAAACCAGTATAGAAGGATGAACTAAACCAAGCACACTTCTTTGTGGCACATTGAAAAACTATTCCCTAATGGAAAGCAGATGAGTTTTTTTCCCCCAGCAATAAAAAATTCCCTGTGGGACACAAGCTACTGGCTTTTAATATCATTACTCATCTGTCTAGTGTAAGTACTTCGAGAGCAAGATGACTATAGGTTTGCACTCCTAATTAAATTCTTACAGCTCTCTCAAATTGTCTTTTCTCTTGTGAAACCTTGCATGTATGCGGGACATGAGGTTTTGCATAGGTGCAGGTTTACTTGACACCTGTGTGGTTTTTACTGGCACTTGCAAATGGCAAAATCCTAAGGGACCTCTCATGCCTTTCTCTTGGATTCAACGCTTGTGAATCCTGAGCTTAATCCAAATTGAAAATCGTATAGGCTGGATTCCTGGCTGTAAAATATTGATATTTCTTTACTGACTCCTGCAGAGAAGTGCTGATTTCCATCAGCTGAGGGTATGTGGAGGTTGGAGGATGCCCATCTGTTCAGCAGTGTCCTGGGTTGACTATATGATGCTTTTATCCCCAAATCGTCTCATTGGTTTATGCTGAATAATAATAAGTTTTGCACCTTTAAGACTTGTTGCAGAGAGTGAAAGGGGGGAGAGAAGAATCGCACAGTTCTTTTTTTCTTCGCTCAGACATTGCACTCCCCCGCATTCCTCCTCCAGGACTGTGTTGTTGCGGACAGACAGACGGCAGGACAGAGAGCTCTCCTTTGCTTTTGTTAGTTTTAGCTGGCTGAGGCAAAAAGAGGATCCCTGGACTGTGGTTTTTTCTTTTCCTTTTCTTTGGACCTCTTGGAACCTGCTCTGGACTGAACACCCAGGGAAGCACCGGCAGCTCACACCTGTGGCCACCGGGCCAGGCCGGGCCTGGCCTGTGAGAATTCCAGCACCAGAAGGACTGATAAGAGACTGAGTGAGCTGGGCTGCAACGGGGGTTTTCTCAATTGGTCATCTCTTTTAGAGCGGCAAGGGGTTTTATTGTTTTAATATTGTTAGGTTTATTGTTTAATAAACAGCTTTTTCCCCTTTTCTTCAAGGGGGGATTTTCTCCCGGACTGGTTGTGGGGGAGGGGCGACTGAATTTATCCTCCTACTAGAGCCCCTCTGGGGACTCTCTCTCTCTCTCTCCCAAAATTTTGCTCTAAACCAAGACAAGCAGCCAGTACGAGCTGTTCTCATCAGTGATCCCTGCCTACAGTGTTTGAATTCTGACCCATCCATCAGTGTCCCCAGGGTGATAAGTCTGACAGAGGATAGGTTCAGTGACTGCAGACTGTTTGTTTTAATATAGTTTTGTTTTCTTTGCTTGGCTCTTTTTGAGACAATTTGAGTTTAAATTACCTCTCATCTTCCAGGTCAGCCATGAGTGATAGAAGTGTTCCAGTAAAGCAAAGGGAAGATTACATGCTGGCTTCCTTCTCCAGCCTTCTGGGGGAAGAAATTTAAGGTTTTAATTTCCAGACCTGCTTACAGGATGCTCATAATTTTTACAAACCACAAGTTTTGACTATCTTTCTAGTTTCTCCTTCTACTCAGAAAAAAAGATGAACATTAAAGCAAAGCTGAAGAATGTAATCAAAATGGGATTTATGTCCTGAGATGTCTTTAAACGTCTTTGTAGTATTTAAATAAAGTTGAAATTATCTTCATTATTTGTGCCAAGCTGTATCATTTCTTTGCTGTATCCTGTCCTATGAAATGGGAAGTGGTTTTGCAGACTTCCTTATATAGGGCCTCTGTTTAAAATAGTTTGGGGTATTTTTTTCTTCTTTAACTGTGATAAGAGAATCTAGACTCTGTTTACATTCTTCAGCTCTCTGCCTTTTTATCTTCAAGTGAAGTGCTGTTTTTCTTTGAAAGGTAAAAATGTCATCCTTAGATGAGAATAGCATTGTGCTAAGACATCTGATCAGACAACATTTTAGTGCCAGTAAATCAAGTGAAAGTATGAGCTCTGCACTTGGCAAAAAAGGATTCCTAGCTCATGAGTTGCAGCTGAAGAAAAACTTACCATGGCACAATAGGATCAATTAAAACACAAAGATTCTGGCAGAAAATCAGGATGCTGCAAAATAAGCAGTGGATCTTGTATCTCAGGACTAGATGCAAAGGAAGATGGTCAAAGCAGGAGAGGTGTGAGGAAGTGGGGTAAACACCTTCAGTGGAGGAGAAGTATTGTATTGCACATGGTATTTCCTCATGTGCAGCTTAAAGCATTTTTACTAGCATAGCCTAATAATTTCAGATTTGGGAAATGAACAAGGATAGAATAATTATAAGGGAAGATTCTCACATGGAGCTGCTTCTTTAGGAGCCAAAGCTGCCAATTGATTGTAAGACCCACATGGAGAATCTCCTCACTAGAGGAGAACTCTGAAATTATGTAAAGCTAGCAGAGCTCTGACATCATCAGCAATTTACTGTCCAGCTAACCTGCCTCCAGTGCCCAGCAGCAATAACTTCCTTACAGCAAGTAGGTTGTAGCAGCTGCCTAAGCCACATCTGGAGCTTTGGATTCCATAGGCAAAGCCCTAACTGACTCTCCTGCATCTCAGGGATGAGCTTGGCCTGAGCTCCTCCCGAGGCAGACTGAACAGTGGCTCACCCACCTACAAGAATAGGAGTTGTTCAGGCAGGGACAATTCCTGCTTATCTTACTAAGAAATAGGGTGAAATGAAAGCACCTCATTCCTATCACACAGTTACCTCCCGAAAATGTCTGAGATGAGGAGAAAGAAACAGAATAGTAACTATGAAGAAAAATTTGGAGGGACAGAGATTAGTGGAGGTAATGCAGAGGACAGCCTATGGAGAAATATGAAGAAGTACTTTGGCTATGGATCAGAGGCAGCACTGTGGGCAAGTGTGCATGAGTGTGTGGTAATTAACTGCAATGAGAGTATCAATCTTCTGCACAAGGACCCCTGCAGAAAGGATTGACAAGTGAAGAATATGAGGGAAATAAGAATGGCAGAGCATTCAGGGAGAAAAACCAAAGGGCCCAAACCCACACAGCAATGGGAATTGGAAATGTAGGAAAAATGCAAGAAGTGATTAAGAAAAAGAAAAGACGAGGACTAAATAAGTAAGACAGAGGTGTATGACCAACAGATTATAGTTCTGTTCATGCACATTATTTCTCAGCATGTGCTTCCTTCCTGTCATCTGTCCCATATCACAGAGAATTTTGGGTCACCATGATGAGGAAAATATATGGAAGATGATAACACAAAGGTAGAGCAGATAAGATTAGAGTCAAGGTGTCCAAGTCACTGTTGTCACTTCACAAAAGCATTAAAAGACCCCTAAACATGTAGGGAAGGGAACCAAGTCAGTGACACTTGAAATATTTGTGAAATTCAGCATGGTATCACATTTTTCAAACTTATATGTTACAGACTCAAGAAAATTCTGATACTAGTATTAATTTAAAGCCCCAAAACAATGAAGAATAGAATGGAAAAGTGTGTTCCCCTGAAGAATGAGAAGAAAGATAAATGAAATATCTCTTTTTCTTCTATTTCCCCATTCCTTTTGGAAACAGATGAAGGAATTTCACATCTGGAAACATGAAGCAGAGCCATGATGTCTCTGGTGCTGAGACACTCTTTGCCTTATGCTAAGCACTTTTGCTGCATAACAATACAATTTTACTCCAAATTCAAGACTGAGGCATCAAACTAGAGTTTCACCACATTTGACCTGGGATCAAGGTGCAGGGAAAAATTCAGGTACTATGATGAAACATGGACTCTGTGCATCTTGAACTAAAAGCATCAATTTGGTTCCTCTGTGACTATCTTGTCTCCATGAAAAGAAGATAATATCAAAAATAAAAATATCAAAACCATCCTTTTTATTTAATAGCAAAGAGAAGGTTGCAATTATTTGTTTGCATCTCCCTGATGCAGTGGATTTTTGAGAAATAGTTCCAGCTTGTTAATTCCCTTCCCAGTTCAACTCTGAACCAGCAGATTGTCAGCTTTGGCATGCAGAGGTCCTGAGGAAGTTTATGAGTACATAAAAAGGCAGGATATGTATTAACTTTTGACTCATAAACAAATAAGGTTTACTCTGAAACTGTAAAAGTGTAAATATAGAAGTGGTAGTGGATTACCTTTTTTTAAAAAAACAGATGAATAAGAAAAAAGAGGCAGTTTTTTCCCCAAGAGGTCCTGGAAAAAGCCTTTGTAGGAGTTGATTACTTGAGATGGATCCTGTGGGAAAAAGTCATGAAGTGATGTGGATTGGTCTCCTACTGAAGACATTTTCACTGTGGAGCTGAAACCTGGTTTTAGGGCAGCAAAACAGAAGAGTAGAACACTTTTATAATTTCCCTGTAATCTAGGAGATGGGTCTGCTGAAATACTAACAAGACATTGCAAGTTCCAGCTCAGGTATTTCCATGGTTTTATGGCATATTAAAATAAGGATCTTTTCCTCCTTGCTAGAATTGAGTTCAATTGCAGATAAACTAAACTGTGAGTTTAGTGATTTCATTGGCCTCATATGTATATCAAAACCATCTCTCTTCTGCTTCACTGTCAGGCATATGTTGAATGCCAGCTTGGAGGCATTTTTGTCCTATAGAAATGTGTGGTTCCATGTTATAACCAGACCTCATGAAGCAACATACAGAAATCCCAACAGGAACAAAACCAGAAAATATTTCAGGAGCAGAGGGAGAGGCAGACCCTGAACGGAAACCCAGTATTTCAAAATCATCTTAATGAACTGCAAGAGAAACAACAGATAAGGCAGCAGTAAAACTGCTGAAGCACATGAGACTGACTTTAGCTAGCTCAGTGTTGTGACTCTTTTGTTGACCACTGGAGAATATTTTAGGAAAAGATGTAAGGAATTTGGTTACTAGGCAAGGTGACCCTTCCCTGACAGTCAGCATCTTGGGATCTGTCTCCCAATAATCAACTTTAATGACCCACACTGGGCCTCCCTTTTATGTATCTGCCAAATCCCTTTTCAACCCATTCAGTGCATTGTTACATTTGCTGCCTGATCAATTTAAGAGGTGCCATCTAGGTATGAAAAGGTATTTTTTCCATTAGAAAAAACACAATGACAGTTCTCCATTTCAGCTAGATAAGAAGATACAATGCAGGCTGGCATGGTTTCAGAGGTGTGTATTACTTGGTAGTTCACTGATGTAAATGCCAAAGGCCTGGATCCGATATAAAGTATTACCCATTTTCTTCTTACACTCGCTTACCTTTCTGAGACAAATCAGTTGTTTTCTTGCAGTAGTTATAATCCCAAAAAAAGCTGCCAGACCATAGACTCTGAAAAATACAAACCCTTTTGATTTGTATGTGATGGACTTTTTTTCTTAGTTTGTTTTTCCTCCTGTAGTTAAAATATAGTAACTTTATCTATTCTCCTTCTAGATATATTTATTTTATCTGTAATAGGAGGTTAAGCAAAACTTGGTTTGTCAAGACTACAACTGCTTTGAAGACTCAGTGGCAGCAGAACAGAAAATCCTTATCTTGTTTGCCTTTGCCAGTAACAGGTTTGTTTAGTCATGCTAGCTAGTGCTTTTATGCAAGTCTTGGGACCATTTACAGAGCAGTCAGAAAACATGTCTCTTTCCAAACAGTTTCTCAATGTGGTGACGTATCCTAGCCATTATTTGTGTTCCTTTTAGGATTCTCTTAGGTTAAACCAGATGCTACACTTGCTTTAAGTAATCCAGTGCTTATGATCAGAGCAATAATCCCTTAACCTTTCCTATCTTGTATCCTGTTTGTCTTCCTGTTGCTCTTTCTGTAAAATCATCTTCACACATACTTGAGACTAACTGTACCTGCAGTACCAGTGCCGTGCTTAGCACATCCTGGCACCTGACCTTATTTGTGCACAAATAGATACCTCTTACATCTGCCCATCAAAGGACCATCACCATAAGATGGAGTCTCATGACCCAGAAAAGGATGCATATGTGCTTGGTGCATTAGAGCTGATCTCTAACACATAACATACAGAATCACAGAATGGGTGGAGCTGGAAGGGATCTCTGGAGATCATCTGTTCTACCTTCCCTGCTAAAGCAGGTTCACCTGAGCAAGTTCAGCAGGATCTTATTCAAGTATGTTTTGAATATCCCTGGAGAAGGAGACTTCATAACCTCTCTGGGCAGTGTGCTCCAATGCTCTGGCACCTTCATAATAAGGTTTTTCCTCATAGTCAGATGGAGTTTCCTATGTTTCAGTTGAACCTATCACTCCTTTTTCTGCCCCTGGGCATCACTGAGGAGAGTCTGGCCCTACCCTCCTGACCCACCCAGCCCTAAGATATTTATATGCATGGATGAGGTTCCCTCTCAGTTGTTCCCCTACCAGCTAAACAGGCTCAGCTCTTCAGCGTTTCTTTTTGGTAAGAGAGAAGCTCCACTCCACTAATTGTGCTGCAGTCCTCTAATTGTCTTTGTAGTCCTCCACTGGACCCTCTTCAGTAGTTCCTTGTCTTGTCTTTCTTGAACTGTGGAGTCCAGAACTGGACACAGAACCTGAGGGCTCAGCAGGGCTGAGCATAGGGGCAGGATCACCTCCCTGACCTGCTGGCAGTGCTCCGCCTAATGCTCCCCAGGATCCCAGTGAGTGCCCCAAGGGCACTGCTGGTTCATGGACAGCTTCTTGTCCACCAGGACCCCCAGGTCCTTCTCCACAGACCTGCCTCTGATGCCTGGGGTTATTCTTGCAAGGGTGCAGGACCCTGTACTTGTCTTTATTGACCTTCCTTATGTCCCTCTATGCCCAGCTCTCCAGTCTGTCCAGGTCTCACTCCAGACCACTCCTCCCACTCTTCTATCATCAGCAAGACAGCTTTGCTGACAGTTCACTTGTCCCTTCTCCAGCCGCTGATGAAAGAGACAAATGAGATTGGACCCAGTTCTGACCCCTGGAGACACCCCCAGCTAGAGGCCCCCAGCTGGACTCTGCACAACTGATCACAACCCTCTGAGCTCTGCCATTCTGCCAGTTCTCCATCCAGCTCCCTGTCCACTCACCCAGACACACTTCCTGAGCTTACCTATGACACCTTCTATGAAAGTAAGCAAAGAAACTTACTACCCTTATCACTATAGAGTAGCCTGTTGTATACAATTGCTTTCATCTGCAAGGAAAAACTGGACCTAAGAGTTTGGTTTTAAGTCTATGAATCAGTGATAACAATGCCATCAGTATAAGCAGGCTACAGACTTGGAAAGGAATTTAGAATACGCAGAGAGGCACCTGCCATTTAAGCAGTTTCTATTCCTACAAACACAAAACATAACAATTGTGCTAGCCATGAAATAAAACAAAGCCCACTATGAACCTGGCTGTGAGATGATCTGATAGTTGGTGTTTTTCAAAGTGTGAAAGCAAAAAGCTTTCTTTGAACTAGAAGTCACTGGAGATAACCTTTCTCTTTTCCCCTGCTACAGCCTGGACCTCTGATCCCAGAACTGGAGCCTGGGTCCTGGTAGTGGAAAGTCCTTGACTGGTGGCAGCAAAGAGAAAATCATCACCTGTTCAGCCACAAAAAACACACAGGCCTGCAGCACTGTTTGTTAAACAAGATCAGTTAATAGTTGCACAGCGGAGCTTCAAAGCTTCACAGCACTGTTAATGAAGGCTTTGTAGATGTTGTGTGCCCACCAAAGCTTTGGATTTTGGGGTTGGTATTTCATGCAAGAAACCCAACGCTGCTTGGACTTACCCAGTTTTCATAAAAAGGAATGGAATTGCTAGGAAATGAGCACAAATTTAAACCACCATATCTGATCACAAATTTGTTTACACTGTTTAAAATTACTTCAAACTAAAAGAGATTAGAGGTTAGGAAGAAATTTTTTATTGTGAAAGTGGTGAGACCCTAAACAGCCTGCCCAGAGAAGTCGTGGATTCCCCATCCCTGGCAGTGTTCAAGGCCTGGTCTAGTGCAAGGTGTCCCTGCCTGTGGAAGGGGAGTTGGAACTGGATGATTTTCTAGGTCCCTTCCAACCTAAACCATTCTGTGATTCTATTGTGCTACAAATTCATTGAATCAGTAAAGCAGATATCCTGGTTTTCAGGTACAAGTGCAAACCTTGAGTTGGAGACAAGGTTGTGATGAAGTTCGATTTTTGAATGGAATTAGGCCTCTGTGATGGAATTATATGGGCTCCTCAGCCCTAAATGTGTTGTTTCCTCCAGAACCAAGCTGATACCTAACTCATCCACATGCTAGAATGTATTGAAGGGAAAGTTTGTTTTACAAAACATTTCTGACAACTCTTCTCAGAGAATGCAGCCCAGAAATTAAAAAAAAACCAAAACCACTATTTTTTCAGTAACATTGCAAAGTTTTTAGCTCAAAAATTGAAATATGTAAGATTAAAGGGATTTTTTTTTTGTATTTCAGTGAAGGGGTTCTAGCTCAGAAGCTATTTTCCAGAAGTAAAAAAATATCAAATCAATAAAAACCACACAGAACAAGTTAAAGCTTAGTTCATACTATTAAACATTTTTGCTAACATTTTCTTAACAATAGTATATATAGCCTTATATCTTAACAACTGGGTATATATAGCCTTATTTTTTCTGCATAGACATATGTATCTAGGTATGACTGTATATAAGCATTGAAAACCTAATTTCCTTCTGTTTCTGCCTTTCATTTTTGTAAGGGTGAGCTGAAGTATCTTTCTGTAATTCCAGTTTAATCAAATGGTGCTGACACTATGAGACTTATGAATGACATTGGCTTATGAAAAATCTTCTTCTGGTCCTTGTCTTGTTTTTGCTGGGCATGGAGTCTCACTGCCACGCAGTGACACATTGGGTACCCAAAAATGGTACACCCATGACACATCAATGCAAGGCAGATACCCACATTACCTCTGGACGGGGTATCAGAAGGCTGTGATGGCCAAACAAACGAGGATATGAGCACTGCTGAACCTGCTTTTGAGATTTTACCACTTCCTAGTTCTGTGATGAAGGAATTTGTGCAGAGCTATCAGACATGAATGAGCTGCAGGCACCTTGCCACCTTCCAGCTCTGCAGAGGCTCCTCAGCCTTCAGCAGAGGGGTAACAATGAATAGCTGAGCAGGGAGTAACACCTTAGGATGATGCAGACATTTCTTTGTTTGCAAGACTCAGGGATACCCAGGCTCTCTTGCCTTTTCAGAGCCAGCTTGAGCCCTGACCAGCATTGCATCTTGTCTCTCTCAGCAATATTGGTGATACTTACTAGAGAACACTATTCATGTGTGTTCTCATCAAGCCCACCTAAGTTAAGCCTGTATCCTTTTACCCCTGTTGAAACCCAGAACCATTATTTTTCTTCAGGATACTGGGATTTCTTGTACTAGAAGGTTATGTGATGGTGTCCTTCAGAAAGGCTCTTCAAAATTGCATCCTTTATCCTGAGTCCCCCTGCAGTGCCAGAATTTTTTCAGCATAGTAAAAATATTTCATTCATCAGGAGCTTAGTCATCTGATTCTTGGTGCTGATGCTGCCTTTTGGAACAATGGCTGGCTGCCACTCTGTCTGCTGCTGTAGGAGAGCTGCACTCGATAATCTTTGTGTTTCTTTCTCTCTCTCTTTTTAATATCCTTGGCTTTATCATGGGAATTGATTTTTCTAAAATGTCCACCTGGTATATTTTCTCTTCATTAGAAATGGATATGAGGTGTTAATTTGTGCCAATGTCACTGACTTCAGATGATGAGTTCAGAAAGGATGGGAAATCAAAGTGTATTCCACCATGCCTAGAGGAGCAAAACTGTGTGGGGAAAATACATGTCTGGGCAAAGTAGCTGGAGGGCACACTACCCCTTGCTAACTGTGCCTTTATGTATCTGCCTTTATCCTCTCTTCAAATGATTGGCATGACCAAAGGACCCCGGGGGAAAAGATAGAGAGAACAAGGAGAGTCCCACAAAGCTGCATCTTGCATTAGCTGTGAATAAAACAAAGTCAGGGAGCACAGCTCTGATCAGCTTTACTCCATCCTCTCTGTCCCTTTGGGGAAGCCTCAGATCACACATGTCAGCTACCAGGGACACAGCAAGAGGTAAGATGAGCTGCCTGTGCACGTGGAGAGTGATGTAGACACAAATGTAGAGTACACTGATCAAATACTAACCTGATGGGAATATATGGCGTGGAGCATCCCTGGGTCTGCATTTTTCTCACCCAGCTCCCAGCTCCAATGATATCATACTCATTCTACTTTCATGTGCATAGGAAAAAAACAGCCCAAAGAGTTTTTGCATGACTTTATTTCTCCCTGGATTTTCTTATACTTGGAAGGAAAAACAGAATATTATGACCATGAAAATAATAAAAATGTTGGGTAGGAAAGGATTTCATGAAGGCTTCTTGATCAGGATATTAACAGCAGCATTGTTGCTACACCACAGAATCATTTAGATTGGAAAAGATCATTGAGGCCAACCTTTGACCAATCACTGCCTTGTCAACTGGACCATAGTACTGAGTTGTTCCTTGAACACCTCTAGAGATGGTGACACCATCACCTTCTTGGGCAGCCCGTTTCATTGCCTTACAACTCCTTCCATGAAGAAATTCCTCCTGCTCTCCAACCTGAACCTCCCCTGGTGCAGATCAAGTCTTTGTCTTCTTGTCTTGGGACCAGAGCAGCACAGATTGCATTTACTGCCCTTAGCCTTGCACAGATTGCATTTATTGCACAGGAAATCTGCAGTTTCTTTGTTTTTTCCCTCCTGGAAAGTGAGCTCTAGAAACACTTGTGCACCTTGGGCACAGGGCTTCATGGCACACAGATAACATGGCAAACTTTCAGCAAATGATCATCAAAGCTATTAAATGCCAATCAACTTAGCTGAAATTATACTGGGTCATCTTAGTGGCCTGTTGACAATGTCTCTCATTACTGAACTGATACTGCAAGAGTTCCTGGGCAGAATGCACTGTTACTGGTTTTTTCCTGATTTTTTTTCTCCTGTTAAAATTAATGAAGGCCAGAACTTGAAGAACTGAAACCCAGACATGGGCTCTCATGTCTGTAGTTCGGTTACCCAGATTGGCCTGACTTTCAAAGATATTGAAATGTCTTTGTTCAACAAAGAGCAACAAATCCCACTGAAGCTGATTAATATTTTGAATATTTTGTCTAGATTTTCGGGTTAAACAATTAACAGAGATATGCAAATCACTGATGATCCAAGATAACTGCTTTATTTCTGCTGACACTTCCGACAAGAGATGTCACTGTGGAAAGGAAATGAGTCAGGAGAAATGAATTTCTGAATAGTGTGAATACATTGCTGGCAAGACCATTCCAGGAAAATTAAACAGAGTAGCAGATCAAATACGCAGGCAGATGAACTGCAGTAGCAAAACCCATCACACAAAGAGAGTTTTTCCCTCTGATGTGATGACCTGTGTGGTTCTCACAAAAACCTTTACAACAGAGTGGATAGCTTCCTGAGGCTTGCTCAGAGCAAAGCAAAGGGAATAGTACTGAGATTTCATCCTCGTGGGGTGTTTGTATTCATTCACTTTTCATGCAGAAACTGATTTGTGACTCTTCCCCTGTATGACAGAAAAAATTCTACCCGAAAGTGGTAAAACTATTACTCCTCTAAATTCCATCAGATTGTTATTTACTTATGCAACCTTAAAGAAGAACTTTAAAAACTTTTGGTTACTGTCATTACCAGGTTGGCTGGCATAATGAAAAATTAAGTTTGTGACAATCTGTGATCATCAAGGATAGGACAGAAGGCTTACATGCCCTGAAGTCTGTGGGAAACCTGGCATTGAAATTAGAGACACTAATAATTCAACACTGATCTTCCCTTCAGAAATGCTGTCTACATGTTACTTTGCCCAACATTTCTCTGTGTGTCTCCTATACATATTTAAATCACTATGGCCACTGTTTTCCATGCAGGGATTATGTCTGAGCAAGACAATTGCTTATGTACTCATTTAGATGTCACCTACATTAAGCTCTCTTACGGCTTTTGTTCACAGAACTTCATATTTTTCAATTTTTATGTTTTATCCAAAATTGCTCCTTATATTGACTTTTAATTTAATACCTTCAGCAGCCCACACATTAGAAGGGAGCATGTGTCATTGATACAAAGAAAAAAATTCTCAAGGAAGGACAATTATTTTAAGCAACACCAACAACCTGATCTAGTTTCTCCAGCTAGGATGCTTTTCAAGTGATGACATGACTATGGGTCAAATCTGAATTCAGTGGTCCTAGAGTAAATCTGAAAAGAGGAAGGAGTGTTTGGTCACACCCTGAGTTGCTGATATGAGTCCCCGAAGTCAATAGAGTTGAACGAGCAGAACTAAATATCCCCCTCTGGTTTAGTGACATTACCTTGGATTTATGTCGGTAGAGCCAAGAGCAGACATTCCTTTAGCAGAATATTGCCAAGAGGAAAGATCATGGTGAGCTGCTAATATTTGTTGCTGGAAACAATCCAGGAATGATGAAGAAGCCATATTTTTACAAAGCTTTGAAACCATCCTCTAGGCACACTATGTGGGTCAAGGTACTAGGAAATAATGAAAGTCAAATGGGTCCTAGACCTTTCTAATCCTGTCTGATCCAGTGATCCTCCAATTTTGGTCATTTCACTTGAGTCTCTTAATCAACTTCAGACCAGCAATGAAGGCAGGTATAAGAATGCCTTAAAATCCAGCTAGGCTCCAGCTTAAATAAAAAAATATAAATATATTCACTTTTTCAGCTTTTTGCAAATGATTGTCAGAATTTCACACAGAAACTCAACTGTTAACAACCCAGTCTGGGAAGGTGCTGAATGCAGGAGGTGAAAGCCATCAGCTGCCAAGGTACAGTAACACAATGGCTCTGAGCGCAGAGCTGTGACAGTCTGTTCTGAGAGACACTTAGAGTTCTGTAATAAACTGGTTTTACTAAGAAAACCGCTTGTGGGCTGAGAAATCAGCACAGAAAGGAAGTCAGGTTTCTTGCTCTCAGAACACATACAGGCTCGTGCAATTTTATAAACAATGTGCTTTTTTTTAGCAGCTTGGAATTTAAGACAAATGCATCCCCAAAACTGTTTCCTGGTTTCCTTTCACTGTCAAGGGTAGATCTTCCTTTTAGTGCAGACAATCAGAAAATATTATGAACCTTCACAGGAACATGGAAATATCTGATGATGCTCTCATATGATGGCTCAGATGCTCACTCTCAGTCTAAACAAAATATCTTCTGGGGGAAAAAAGGTATGTAAGAGTGGGTGTATATGTATATGAGTGCTTATGCATGTGAATTTTCTTTCTGCCTCTCCAGTGAAAGAGGAACACCTAACTTATTTTCTTGACATATTAAGATCTGGTAAACTATGAGTGAATTCTGTCACTATTTGGTTAAATTAATGTAGCAAGGTTCAGGGGAATGATCCAACTTTTTTCAGGTTATGGATGGATATATGTTTTTAATTTCATGACTATTTGTGGTTTTGCCAGTAATAGCAGATGAGTACTATTTCAGGCTGACTGTGTGACTGCTTTGAGGAATCCATACAGCTGATTAGCAGCAACAAACCCACAGTTCATATCCCAGGGAAAACATTGCAGTAATATTGTGCATTCTGCATGCTCACCTCTTTGAGAAGTCAGTGAAATTTAGATGCCTGATCTGATAAACAATACCAAAGTAAAGCCCTTAAATTCCTATTCCAGAAACTAGTTCAAGTTAATTGCTAACAAATATTCCCCTTGAAGTCTTTGGTTATGAATTTGTCAGATGAAGCCTCAGACATTGACCCTTTTGTCAAGGTGAACCTAATCAACCCAGATAATTTTTTGTTTATCTGATGGAATGCAGGAATGGAGCTCTAATGACAATCTTCTCTAATTCAAACTGCTGTGTAAATATCATAAAAACATACATTAAAAAGATGGCCTGGTTCCAGGCATGAAAATATTGCCCTTTGTGATTAATCAAATGAAGAGAAGGGAATGATTATAGTGCCAATGCTAAGGAAAAAGAATGTTTAAAAAATCAACCAGCAGCAGGAGGTTATACTACTGTTTATTTTCAGTAGTGCCTATAGTGTTTTAGCTGGGTTAACATGCTCTGGAAGCCTTTAGCATCTTGAAGACTGATGTCTATCTGTGACTTGGATCATTGTGCCTTTCATCCCATGTCTTAGAAATATTCCCTGGCATAAGATTTACCTCTTAGAATACAGCCTTATCAAAGAAGGGATGGTAAAATAGAAGACAATCCAAGCAAGAGAATAAATTCAACAGCAGATAGCAATTAAAATATTTGCTTTTTATATTAATATTTCTTTTGCTTTGACTCATTCCTATGTATTTTTTTGCCATCTTTTTCCAAAGCAAAGTTTCTGACAGCGCACATTGTAGATGACATGAAATCCCCCGGCAGAAATTACCTTATCTATCTTTTGATATTCACACCATAAGTTTGTGTCTGAGATGGTTATCCTATTGTAGTCAAATCCAATAGAGACAACAGATTTGAGAGTGTGATTGATCTGATCAAACGCTTCTGCCTTCTCTAGGATAAGGAGTGCTGCACCTTACAGTTTTCTGAGTTTACAGGCCTTTCCTCTATTGATTGTGAAGAAAGCTCACGGTCAGAAGTTTAGATATAGCAGTCTACACTGCAGTGAGATATATCTCCTTTCTCCTGACTTTAGACTGACTTAGTCTAAAGTAGACACATATACTGGGGTTCTTGGTCTTCCTTCTTTTTTTTTTAAGACAATGAAAAAGAACTTATCCTCTGGTAACACAATTGTTTTTCTGTATCCACAGAAATACCACAGTGCGCCACTAACTTTGCATCATCATTCAGAGAACAAACACTGGACATGACTGAAAATTTTCCTGTAAATCTGTTGTGAATGTGAAAAAAATTACTCATATGAGTTTTCTGTGTTTCTCTCTTTCAGTCTATCTGTCTGAGGAGACAAATTGCTTCAGTTCACCTTTAGCATGATACAGATGCCTCATCTAGGAAAACAAGAATCTTATGTTCACTTGTCTTCTCTTGATAATGTCTGCAGGTAGCTTAAAGCTTTCCCTGGTTGCTTTTTGTCTCTTTTTTGGACTGTTTTTAAAGACATTCCAAGGTGTTGCTGGACAGCTCCTTTTCCAAAGGGTAGCAGTAGCAGAGGCAACAGGAAACCAAAGAACATCCTGCTTAGTCTGATGAGCCTTTTGTTAAGAGGACATGTGGGTTTTTGGTGTAGTCTACCATGATTTGAAGAAGACCAGAGAGGTACACTATGTCAACCATCTGATGGTTAGTGCTATCTTTTCCATCCACGTTCTGTATTCTTTTGCCTTCACGGGTTTAGCCTAGTTACTTTGGGAGAAGATTGTCAGCATTTTTACCAGACTGAGATGAATATCTGTTTCTTGAGACTGAATTCAGTTGTTACTTACATGCAGTCCTACTCATTTGTGAATGCCTATGAGATAACCTCAACCTCAGCACTGAGGTTTGAATTCACATATATAAAAAAATTTTACTGGTTGGAATGGCAAAGTCTGGGTAGGTAATGATGCCTCTGTTATGGTGGAAAGATTGTCAGACTAGATGTGAG
Source organism: Camarhynchus parvulus (assembly GCF_901933205.1). Taxonomy (NCBI): domain Eukaryota; kingdom Metazoa; phylum Chordata; class Aves; order Passeriformes; family Thraupidae; genus Camarhynchus; species Camarhynchus parvulus. Next base: position 141,958,759 of record NC_044572.1, read on the forward strand.
ATAATATTTGAACTTTGAAGAATGAGACATAATGTAGACAAGTATTCTCAGCCATGATATAGCTGTGTCACATGTTTTCAATCTGAAACATGACCACAGGTTGTAAATGCAAACAAGGCTGGGGAAGGTCAAAATTGCTTCCTTCTGAGAACTATAAAATGACATTTTGGGAAAAGAAGGTTCTGTTCCACTATGAAGTGGTTTCTGGATATTGGATATGACAATGTAAAAAAAAAAATCTAAAATGAATAGCTTTATACTCTGAATGATCTTAAGTTACATATATTTTTAATAGCACAGAAAGCAGATGAAATTGTGCCTCTGACTTCAGTACACCATCTACAGTAGGCCAGATCTGGCGGAAAGATCTGGAGGCCAAAGCAGAATATGTCTCTAATAGTTATTTTTATGCACCCACTCTGTGAGTGTTGTTGCTGCTTACTTTCCCAGTTCAGGTCTTCCCCCTCATCTCACAAAAACGTCATGTCTGTGTGCACTGATGGACAGCACCAGGCAATGGCTCTCACAACCACCAAAGCAGGTGGTTTGTGGCCACTCAAATAGGCTCTGAGAAATCATGGTGTTAAAATAGAGGAACTGCATTCAACAAGGACTGCACATCTATATCTGTGGGAGATATTAAGTATATCAGGTGTGGAAAAAAGATTACTCAGGTAGATCTACTGATGCAAGTGTGGCGTGACTAAAGAGGAATGTACCTTCTGTGTCCCTAGAAAAGCCTATCAGTGCAATACAAGAGCCATATTGGCTAATAAGTTATGATCCTGGTTAATGGTTATTGAAATGGTTAATCTTTTGTTACCTCCCTTATCTACAACATTTTTCCAAAGTGATGTGATAATGTCCTTTTTGCCTATTTAGGGGACCCTTGTACAAATCATTTCTTGAGGAAGTTGATAGACTGCTAGTAAGAATGCTAAACAAATTATTTTAAAATTAATTTAGAAAATTAAAAAAATTAGTGAGTATTTTGTCTTCTGTGAGAAGATGTTGAATGTATATACATTTTATCTTGTGTCTACTTAAAACACTCCCTAGAAAACAAAATATAATGGCAATTAAATAGCAGAAAGATGATGAAAAATAATATAAAATATGATTCTGAAATGAAATCCACAAAAACTTTAAGAACACAGCAGTCCTGATGCTTTTTGATGTGAAATATCTAGCAACCTCATTTTTAAGTGCTACTCAGGTGACTGGGGTAGTAAAAAGGTAACCAGACTCATACATTGCTTCTAGCAGCATTTTTGTGGTTTTGGAAGACAAAGAGACACCTCTCATGACAGCCATGAAAAAATCTAAATCTGTCCTCTTTTCCCAAGTTTTTCTTTACAGCGACATTTTAGCTCTTAGCAATGCTTGCTGATGGAGACATTTTGTCCAGAAAATTCAATTGCCTACTCCTGCTGCTGCTATGGTTACAGATAATGGCATAACTTCTTGTTCTGGTAGAGACAATGGGTTGTTATGATGGGTCAAAGCAGAAAGTTTCAAAGTTAGAAAAATTTCTCTGAAGGATGGGTGGTTGAGTAGCACTTGAAGCAAAATCCTGTATCTTTTCTCTAGAAGTTGAAGAAAGAGTAAGGTTTTCTTTTCCCCTCCTCTGACAGTTTTAAAATTGCATGTGTCTTGTTAAAACAGGGCTATGTGTATACATATTCTTCTAATTATCTCTCCAGAATAAAGAACACAACAATGTTAGGAGGCACAGGTGAAATCAGATTTAGAGGATGATTAGATCCAATCCCACCCAAAGGCTTCCAGCAGACTAAAACCCAAATATTTGTGTTTTTCCCAAAGCTGTGCTTGTTGGATTCATCTCCTTTGCCTATGCTCATCTCATTGACTCCTGGGCAATGCCTCTGTCACCCCACAAAATCCTGTGCTTTCAATGAGGTCAGATGATTTCACTTATATGCAATTTTGGCATGGTCCTGTCACTTACATTTCAGTAGTTTATTTGTGGTCTTCAAGGAAGTTCTCTTGCAAATCTCCAACACAGTATTGTTCCTGTCTAACCCTTTCTATTGAGAGGGTGATGCAGGAGAAAAGTACAGGGGAAATGTGTCTTTTGGAGATTTACTGCTTTTGTAATATTAACTGTAATTCTCAGGGGTTTTTTGCCCCTTGCACAGCCTGACAATAGGAAAGATATAGCCTGGCTATAGCGTTCCCCAAGCCTTCATTTCCAGCAGCTCTCTAGTAATTTTGCCAAGCCACAGGGATCAAAAACCCTCGGCCAGAATCTTCTCTTATTTACACTGGCATACATTTGAAAATCAAGTCAGCAGAGTCAACACAGTTTCACAACAGTGAAAGTGATATGAGATCAGAGTTTGATGAGGTGCTTTTGGTTGTCTTTCAAAGAATTCGGAGGTATTCAAATACATTTCAGCCTAGGCATTTGCTGAGTATTTCTCCATATTCATGTTAGCCATCAGGATTTTCTCATCCTGTTCTCTGACACTGGCCACCTCTGCTCAGGTACTTCATTGTATAGGCTGCATTAGTGCCAAAACATGAGCTTTTGATGAGATGATGGAAAGCTGTAGAATTAGTAGTTAAATTCAACAGTGCTAAGTGCACCTGCTGTTATCATTGTAATGTTCTCACAAAATTTAGTGATGCTTTCCCATTCAGATTGTGAGGGATGTTTTAACTTGTTCCTGGAGTGGACTAGAGTTCTCTTTTCATGGTATACTGCTGAGGGCATGCATTTTATGCCCTGGGGTGCTTCATAAGATCAGGAATGAACATGCAGAATTTTCTGGGGCAACTTGGAGGACAGCATGGGGAAGAAAAAGCTACACTTGTTCAATGCCATTCCAGCAGGGTTCCCTCCCACAAACTGTCTGGACTCACAGGCACACCCAGGCTTTGTTCTGAAGGGAACTAAATTCTTCACAGCAAAATAAATTCCAAGAATAAATAACAGTTATGATATTTATGAAGCAGGCAGGGATAGCCAGAGAACCAAGACACACAACTGATACTCAGGTTATCTCAGACCTTGAGCATAACTGGATTAGGTTTCACCTATTCTATTAGCCAGTGTGTTGTACTGAAAAAGGATCTCGACAACTTGCAAAGGGTTAGAGTCAACAATGGGAGCCTGCATGGGGTCACACAGCTGGCTTTGCTCCCCATTTGGTTCCATGGACCAGCATTTGGTTAGAGCTAAAGCTTCTTTTTTCCATTGTCCTGCATGGTGCTGACAATGAATAGGCTCCTGGGGTTGTGTCTTAAGGGGATTATTAGGCGAAAGAAAAACATGCCTCATACAAAAATCCAGCACTAAAATTTATGAAAGTTTCAAAGACTGATGAAGAGAAGGTGTTGAGCTTTAATTATGGGCTTTGTCAATGTACAAGGCAGAAGAAGCAAACCAAATTCAGGTGGAAGTTTCAGCTCCCTCAAAACAAGCATAGCAGGGTCAGACCAATGCTGGTTTTAATTGCTTGAACCAGAAGGAAAAGAAGACAAAAAGGAAGGACCCCCATATTGTAGCAAATTATGTTCTGCTCCTGCTTTTTCTCAAATCCACAAGTTGCTGTGGCTATGGTAAAAATGGTGCTTGGGTGGCAGGTATGATTTAACTGCATACACAGCTCTACCAACATTGCCAAACATGCTCATTTTTATATAGTCTCTTCCTGCCCATTACAGAGTCAATTATTTGCATGATCTTGTGGCATCAGAAACAGAAGGATCTGGGTTTTCATGACATTATTCGCTTCTCTGTGGGAGCATGTGATTGTAAAGTCTGCAAATAAGCTTGCCTGGGGACAAAGGTTTTTCTATAAAGATTTTCTAAGAGGCTCCACAACCTTCAGCATTACTGAGACTTCTGTTGTCTGTTGACTCATACAGAGAAGTCAGGATGAGATTATTTGCTTTCTCCAATTTTAATTATTCCTCTCTTTTTCAGACCACTGCTCTGCTAGGTCATGGATGACAGTATGTGTTTCAACATCTTTTGGGAGAAAGAAGGGAAAGAGCTCTGAAGGTAGCTTGCTGCATATGCAATCATATATGCAACTCATGACCCTGGCCAAGTAAAAATTGAAATGTAAGGAAGCCCTGATAGATTGCTCTTTATTTCTCTCTCTTTTTCCAGTAAAAAAACATTCTGTCTATGATGTTGATTAAACCTCTTAAATGGTCTGCTTCCTTCCTGTCTTTATAATTAGTTCCCTATTTAATGTGCATGTACTTTGATTTGTCTTTTAATGTTTGTACACATTTGTTATCCTAAGAGTGATAAAAAATTGCAAGAGATTTTAAGATCCTATTAGCACTTTGCTTGAGTAACAAAGAATTGAGACACTTAAACATAATTTCTGGAAATATTTACTCGCTTATTCACTTTTGGGATGCAGTTGTTTATTTTGTAACAGTAGCCTGAAAAGAGACCACAGATAAACTGTCAGCTTTGACTGAGTTTCAATTGGAAACTTCAGCTTTTCAAGTGGAACTCAATGAGCATGAGCTGCTGCATCTTCAAATCAAGATAATATTCATATTAATTTCTTGGAAAGTAAACTGATATTGTGCTGTATATTTTCTAGCTTCTGTGTTGGAGAATGAGATTTTACCCTTTCTGCATTTGCATGTTTAGCGCAGGCCATTTACTAAAAGATTTATTTCTAACTCAGAATCATGAATACCTTCACTCTTCTTCAGCTTTTGGATACACTACTGTGGTGGATTGACCCAGCCTGGACACCAAGTGCCCACCAAAGCTGGATGGAGAAGAGAAAATATAAAAGAAAGCTCATGGGTTGAACAGGGAAAGATCCTTTATCAGTTACTGCCATGGGCAAAAGAAACACAAATTTATTACAAATCAAATCAGAGTGGGATAATGAGAAATTAAAATAAATCTTAAAGCATCTTCCCCTCATCCCTCCCATTTTCCTGGTCTCAACTTCACCCCTCATTTTCTTTCCCTCCTCCCTCTAGTGGTGCAGGGGGATGGGTTATGGGGACTGTGGCCAGTTCATCACATGTGATCTCTGTCACTCTTTCCTCTTTGGGGTAGGGCTCCTCACACCTGCTCCAGCATGGGATCCTCCTGAGAGAGTCCCTCACAAACTTCTCCAATGTGGGCCTCCTTCCCATGGGCCACAGTTATTCATGAACTGCTCCAGCAAGGGTCTTCTACAGAGTCCCAGGTTCTGCCAGCAAACCTGCTCCAATGTGGGCTCCTCTTTCCCTGGGGCCACAGGCCAAGGACCCTGCTCCAGCATGGGCTTCCATGGGGTCAGTCTCCTTCAGGTCCCCACCTGCTCAGCACTGGCTCTGTGAAATGCAAGGGAAGCTTCTGCCAAGTCCTCACAGAAGCCACTCTCTACCATAACCATGCCAGACAACTCCCTGGCAAAGCTGCTGGTCTAGTAGAAGAGATTTATTCAGCAACTGTATGAACTTCTTGATATGATCTCAACTTTCCTGTGCAGCTATCCAGGAAACTATCGAGGAACAGGCATCACATACTCTATTAGTAGTTTTTGTACACCTACAGGCAAAAAAAAATAGTCAAAGAAGTTTGTTTTATAATTTCTGCATGCCATATGTGTGCTCATGCCTGCTTCAAAATAATTGCACAGGAGCTGTGATTTGTTTTGTGCTCAATGTGACCAATTCTGTGCCAACAAGGGATTGCGCTTGTGACTGCCTGTTTGGTGTGTGCAATAAGGTGTTTGCACTTCTGCATGTGTGTTTGGGAGAATACAAACCAGGACCTCGCAGTTCACAACAGAACAAATGAAGCATGGCAGTGAGTCACAGAGAAGACTGGCTTTGCATGCAAATTCCTTGAATCAGTAGAAGTCCTGGTTTCTAGGACGAAGGCATCTTGTTTCTCTGATTAATTCTTTACACATTATTTTAAAACTTGCTTATTAGCCATAATTTGTCTTTTGTAAGCTTGGTAAACAGGTGTTTTTAGCCCTTAAGACCTACAGAGCAGCAAGTTTTCTTTTTATTTACATTTTTAAGTGCTCAGTTGTCACAGCCAGCCATTATGCGGAACTGATTCCAGTGACTAATTTGACTTGACATTTTGATGCCTGTTTCTTTCAGAGTTCCATGGTATTTGACTGATCTTGACCTGGGCCATGTCATTCAGCAAGACATACCTCCATTTTTTAACTACTACTCTACTAAAGAATTATATTCAACCTGTCTGTCTATTTTTCTTACATGTATCTACCCATAGCTCTCCCAGATTTTCTTTGTGTCAGCAAGGTCAAACTCATTCCTCCTCTAATTATATACAGTACCTATTCAAATCTTTGCTATTTGAGCATGTCAGCTGTTGAAGTAATTACATTAGCGTGAATGTCAAAGAAAACTTAAGAAAAGGAGGGAATACAAATAATTTAAAGCTTTAAGAGGAAAAGAAATTTATCCTTTCTGTCACTTTATGTACTAAGTCCACTCAGACAGTATAGTTTCAGGTACTAAACAGTCTAGGGATGCATCTTGAATTTAGGTTTCAAAGGCTCATATTCTTCACTATTCTTTCTTTTTAATGTTTAGATGAAAGCCATAAGCTTTTAACCAAATTCATTACCTTCAGGGGAGGATCTGGATGTCTGAAGAAGAAATATTTGGCTTTGCTAACTGAACTTACTGTTGTTAAGATTGCTTAGAATCCCCCAGAAAAGAAATAGTGTACTAACATATATGAAGTGAAGAGTTGCCAGACCCTATTGATGAAAACATAGTGGAATCCAATAAATTTTCCATTTGTATTGCATCTCTTCCTTCTGGAAAAATGTATTGAGAAATTTATTATGATTCACAGTTCAAGTGAAAATCTCTGCATGCTCTTTGCTTTTTGAGTAAAGACCCTCTGATCTATACTTTATGGTACAGGTCTTTACTGGTAGAAATCCTCTCATTTAGCAGTGGAAAAAGCTTAGACATCCTGATTTTCTTATGTATTTCTGGTTTAACATTCTTTTCTTCTGGTGTGTGTAGTTCCATCGTCTGTCTTAGAAAAGAACAAGGAGGGAAGTCTTGTGCACACGGAGCATTTTATGTTAGTGGTGTTTTGACTGATATATTTTCACATATCTTGTGACTTGGGTTTTCTTTGGGTAGAGACAGTCAATGTAGTATTTGGCACTTAAAAGATTACACAATTAATCTTGCAGATGTTAGTCTGCAAAGAGCCCTAAACCAACTTTCCCAGTGATGACCACTTTCTGCTGCTGTCCTGCACATGTACCCCAGTTGTTGTTTAATCTCTGCAGGGAGACCTGGAGGCCAGCTGAGCTTTCTCACCTGATTTTGATCACCTCAGAAGCAGAGGAAAATACCTCTATTTTTCTGGTTGATTTTTCCTGAAGCAGAGTTAAATGTTCAGAGCGTATTTAATCAATTTTGACAGTGGTGTATTCTGCAGTTGTGGCTATATGTGGGGGCCACAGCAAGAGAGTACCACTGTTGAACACTATGTTTTAGTGCTTTGATTTTTGCAGTCAGTTACACTTCACAGAAATTGAGTAACAATGAAGCCATCATCTTTGCTGCAGGTCAGTGAAACAAAAAATCTATGTTTCAACACTGATGATGAGAAACTCCTTTCTCCAGTTGAAATAGAATGGATTGGGCGACTAGATTCTACTCATTCTGTAATATTATATCTGAATCTCTTCTGCATCATGAAGGGAAGGTAAGATATATGATTATATCAACAAATATATTACACTTAAGGGTTTCTTTTTTAAACTGGCTAATTTACTCCTGTTCATGTTTCAAAGCCATCCATGCACCCGACTGAAATTTTTCAGTTATGCATTTATCTGTGGAGGAATACCAATCAGGTATTTGCAGGACTTGCAAAGTACTTCTCAACTCATTACTTTCAGCTGAAGAAAAAAAAAATCCCAAAATGAAATAAATCTTTCTCACTTTAAAGATAAAACTGATTTTTATTGTAAAACTCTTCATTATAAAATTTACCTATTTTAACAATAAAACTCTCATAGGTTGTATATTTCAGGTTTAAAAATATATTTCTCTCTTTTAACTTAAAATTATTTAGGAATGAGCTTGTTTTGTCTGGGCAAAAAACACACCAAAACAATCTTTTTTCAGTTCCTTCCAAACTTTTTCTTCAAAGCATTTTTTTTTCAGTGCTTTTCCTTTTTTCAAGTTTCTCCAGCTTCTCATGAAAAAAATTTTCACATTTCATTTTTAGGTTAATCAGTCTGATTTGAAAATTCCATTAACTTCTGTGAAAATTTTCCTTTCATTATGAAACCAAATGAAACAAAGTGATGCAGACTGAGGTTTTATTCACACCACCTGGAATGAGAAGAGAAAAAACAGAGGTGAACTGAACTGGAAGAAAAGTCACAGTGGACATATGCATAAAACTTGCATTGAAATAAAGGAAATAAGGCCTTGAAAAAGATTTAAGACAAATCTTGTCAAACTGGACTGATCTTTATAATAAACACACTCAGTCTTGTGATCTAATAACTCATTTCATGTTTGGGGAAGTTGGGATTGATATTTTGCAATAGGTTCCAATGCCATGCTTGGGTAATTTTTTTGATTTGTTGCAATTTGGAGGACTGTGAACTAGACAGGGCTGTTGAGCCCAGCATAAATAGCTTCAGAGCTATCAAATGTGGAAATTCCCTTTCAACAAAAACTATCCAAAGTTCAGGAACATCACTATTGCATTCAAATTGGGTCAGTTTGTTATGAGAGAGCTCTAAAAGAGATTATATCATTTCCTGACATTAAAACCACAAATTTGAGGTTTTTTATGATAGCAGAGTTGATCAGTTTTGGAGTGTTTCAGCATTTTGGCATGCCCATAACATGGCGATGCATCATCAACACTGTAATAAAAGAGCCAGGCTTGATGAAATCTGACCTTCTAGAAAGTCCCATTGAGAAAGAAAGCATTCAGCTCTTAGTACTTGCCTTTTTATCTAGCAAGGGGGTTTTAGAGTCTGGATTGGTTGCTCATACCAGGAAAAGAATTCTTCTTCCTCATTAACAAAAAATCAGGTTTGCAAGTGAAGGCTTAACTTTTGTGTTTTAAAGTTGTGCCTGCAGAGAAGATAAATTCCAATTCTTCAAATCTAAAAAAATTCCAAACACAAAGTTACAGATGTAAGACTTGAAAAAGTCCATTATATCTGAATGTCAAATCTTTCTGATTTGTTTTGGATATGTGTCTGCAATTTTTACTATATTGTTATTTATTTCTAAATTAGTGCTTTTAGATATAATCCTTCAAATAGTCATAATAAAGCAAAATAATAGTTAGTATATTAGAATGCAGCAATTTTTACCTGCAATTCTAAGAGAGGATGGTGGGGTGCATGATCTACAGCCTGCTTTCAATTTTCAATTGGTTTATTAATCTAAAGTATTCTAATTCTCAAGCATATTAATTTCACAATAATTCACAATGTGATTTTAATCCAATTAGGAAAACTAGTCCAAACAGATTCAATTACATAAATTAAAAGATATGTCCATACTTTTGCTTGCTTTTGTTTATATGATGAATCTCAATCAAAACTCTTCCCATGTGCAAGCATATAGTTATAAAATTCCATATTGTAGATATCTATGTCTATTAATGTTTATGCAAAACAACATGTACCTTTTCTTATACAAATGATCTATAATTGTACCGTAAATTTTTAGCATGTAAATTTTTTTCCCAAACAATTGATCCCAATGGGATAAAAAATATTAACCTTAATTTATTTCCTTATGCTGGATGCATTTTACTATATAATCAGATTGTTTTTCTTTAAATTAATGCTGTCTCCATACTGGTTTTCTCTATTTGAAGGTATTAATAAATAAATTTAAACTCTGAATCACAGGTGTTTAAATTGGTTGAGGGAATAAATGTATAACTACATTCATAAATACATATCAAAGCAGTCAAAGGCTTAGCTATATATTATGCCTTGATGTGTGCAAAATTTCCATTACTGTTATTGGGAGATAATGTGGGTGTTGTGAGGTCAGAATATATTCCAGGCAGTATCCTGTGACATGTTTTTTTCCTACTAGCCCCATTTTCCCTTCTTTGTATGCCCTTTGCTACAGTAACACAGCATTTGAATTAGAATTTTAGGAACTTTGAAGAAAGCAGTTGCAGAATTTTTACGTTTGTCACAACAAAACAATTTTGCAAGTTTCACACTTGTATTGAAAAACCAAAGACCAAAGTCTGCTTAGCCAGATGTTGATACCTAAATTGCAAATATCCATGTTTAAGCAGATGAAGCCCTCCTGATTTTCTGTTTTATGATTAGGACCACATTGAATGATAACAGTAAAAGAAAAGTGCGTGGTTACTAATGTGGTAGCACAGGGACATTGGCACCGTGATGGTGGTGCAGGAAGATGTTCATGGGGCAGAGAAAACCAGTTGTCCTGTAGGCAGGCTGCAAACCTGACAGGTGAAAGCAAAAAAACCATCATATTGGAAATGTTTTCTCAGGATGTTTAACACTTATTATGAAAAGTTAAATAAATGTTTCTCTATATTGCTGAGCTACTAACAATTTTTGTTACCACTCCAAAAATCCCCATTTTTTTCTGCCTGCATCCCAAATGACACTTCTCTGGGTTTTTATCCCAGCTAGTGCCAGGAGTCATCAAAGCATTTTCAGGTTCAGAACCTTTATCTGTATAAGAACCAGAGCCAAGGCAATTCCTTAATATTGTTTATATCTAGTGCTTTCCATACTTTTAATACCATTTGGTTGTGCCTTCAGTTCTCTTGAGAGAAAAGGATGGAGAATGCATAAAACTAAGATATTCCTCTCACAATAAAAAAGTCAGTGCAGAACATCCCACAGCCAATTTCAATAAGTGACTTTTGTTCCCATTCCTGCAGGGATGTGTGTATAGCATGGTGACTAATGAAGTGCTAAGTACTCTGCTTAGCCAAGGAAAAGGGCATTATTATTCTTCCCTGTGAAATGGTTTAGAGAAAATTATTTAGAAGAAACATCTGAATAAAAAAAACAAAAACCAAAGCAAAACAAAACACACACGTACACCAAAAAAAAAAAAGGAAGAAAAAAGAAAAAAAGGAACATAAAATTCAACTACCTCACAAGCCAGTAAGAACTTCTCTAATACTACATGTGTATCACTGGTGGGTACACTTACTGTTCCCTTAATGTGTCCCAGTTATCAGTAGCAGGCAAGAGAACATACACTTGGAGAGGGTGCATCCAGGTGCCAGGCAGCCACCACCTGCAGACTGTAAAATTTTGGGTGACATAAATGCATATTTTTTCCCTTGACTTCGCATCAGCTTCAGATGACACACACATCTATTTAATTCTTTTTCAAGGTGAAAAATTTTCCTATCAATTGATGATTAATAATCTCTAATTGGAAAAGGAAGAAAATGTAAGTGGAGTTAAACACACCCTCTAACAGTGGAAAGGATCTCTGATATTGAAATAGTGAGGCACTTGATCTGCATACTGCACAGAGCAAAATGCAAATACATGAATTAAAGTCACATTGGTTCTAATGATGCTCCAGGCTGTGGTTAAAAACTTGCTGTTATGATGTAGTACTGAGCAGTTTTATTTGTTCAAAGCACAATACAAGTATTACTGACCTTGTTTAGCACTGATCTCTGCAGATCTATTAGATGCAATAAACAAAGAATTAGAAGTACAGAGAAAAACAATAAAGGTAATGGTAGAAATATTTCAGCATTGTTTTGCATGCTGTAACAAACTGTAATGTGTGCAAGCAACAGTGGGATAGGTCCTGGTACAACAGGATAATATAATTTACTTGGAAAATCTGCCAGGGGAAGGTGGCATTCTCATAGAAAAGTGTAGATTTGGAGGAACCAATTAGAGTTTTAAACCAGAAGAAAAAATGCCCATACAATTTCTTGTATCTATGTCTTGCTTTGGCCATTTTGTTGAGCTCCTAGGGAATTGAGTGCATTTTGCTTATAATAAAAAACCTTCTGGGGTTTTTTAGCCTATATTTCCTTATGAGATCTTGATCTTCTAACTGTGGTATCAATGTCTAGGGCAACAGATGCAAACAAGTTACAGTAGTCTCTTGTCTACAGTACTATCGTATTTCATTTTGAAAACCATATGAAAATATTTCCTACAGAAAAACAGTCCTTGCATTCCCTTATGTGTGAATTACATGCCAGAGTGCTCCAATTAGACATCAAGTGAAGAACATGTCCAAGAGATAATGTATTTATTTATACACAATATCTCAACATTGTTCAATTTGAAGTACCATAAATTCTTAGTGTGTTCTTGGCTGAAGAGAGATGTTATGCATGGTTCATTGTATAGACTTGGACCAGTTCACCTTCAACAAGCTGAAAGGATTATTCAAGGCTTTTATTTATGTAAATAGCAATTTTTTTGGTTACTGTGTCCAATCTCCAAAGCACAGGGAAATAAATAACTTCAGTAGAGGATGTGATGCCTTTTATTGGATTATGGTATATAATGTCTGTAAAAGTATTATTTTCATAAAAATAAATTATTTCAAAGTTTTCAAGTCTGTACCAGCCAATACTGATTCCATCAAGGCCACATTTTCTTCCCCTCCTTTAGAAAGGCTGTTTCTTGCATGGGCCCCAGCCCTGCCCTGGGACAATTTTCTCAGCAAGACTTAATTTCCAGGGATTTCTTTGCACCCCCTGCTTTGATGATCCAACCCCCACTTGATGACCCAACCTACTTCTTTGAGTTGGTCCATGGTCCTGAAGAAGGGAAATAATTACTGAAGCACTGTTATGCCTTCAGCAAAGGCTCCAGTAAAGTATGATACAATAGTTAGAAGAAACTTTATTAAGACCCTGATAATGACTAAATTACATTCCACATTTACTGGTGTGAATTTTCTCAGCTGAGCTATGGGGAAAAAGACCATCAAAATAAATAAAGTCAACAGTGTTGCTGCTGGGGGAAATTGGTACCATACAACAACAAAAAATCTCCACTGCCATGCGCTATGTGGTATTCTGTTGGATGCTTTTAGCCCAACAATGGCAAAATATGCTCATCCTCTCTTGCAAATCTGTCCAAAGTTTGGACTTGCTTTGCAAGAAGGTAGGATTTTCAATGTAAGCATGTCTACAAAATCGAAGAAAGTCGTTTAGCCAAACTTTGTTGTTGAGCAGGAAATAGGAAGAGCCTGAAACCATTCAAAAGAAATTTAAGAGAGACTTAGTTAAGAGCCTAATTTGTCCATTTTATATGTGCACATCCCTTGCAACATGTTTATTTTGAAGCAAGGGAGTTAAAATTTTACATTAAAACCCTTTTTTATGATATGCACTTAACTGCACTGCATTTCTCACTTGCTATTTTCTAAGTTTTGAGTGCATGACTTTGAAATGTCAGGGTTCTTTCAGAAGGGTGTCTGTGCATGAAGGAGAAAGAGGCTAATTTCCTAGAGTTTTAATAAAGGAAAAAGGAGAAAAACAAAACAAAACTTCCATCAGGTAGCAACTGAGTGGCATGCACAGGTACCCTTTCAGCCACAGCAACCTTTGCATCCACTGCAGAGACCTCTTGTCTCTGGAATTAGTTTTGTGACTCCTGGGTGATGTTCTCATACTTTCTGCTGAGCAGCACTAGCAGATACAAAAATGCACACTTTCCCAATGGAGTTGCACAAAATGCTTGCTGAGGGGTTTTGGAACTGTGAAGCTTCAGATATATCTGTTCCATTTTCTCTAAGTGCTACCTGTCCTACTATACAATGCCACACCTGACTTCCAAACTCTTTGTGAGCTGAATTTTCTCGGATACACATTGGGCTGTATCCTCCTTCAGAGAACCTGGGCTTAGCCATCAGCAGAGGAAGCACTGAGTTCACACAAAGAGTGAGAAAGAAAGAGACACTTCCTGGCCTTGAGAGCTGGCAGCAGGCAGGAAAACACAACCAGTGAGGAAGGAATTTCTAAGCATGCAGCTGCCAACTGCCTCAGCTCTTGTCTGAGCATGGACAAACTCAGGAGCCTTTTAAAAGGCTACAACTAAGAGACAGAAATGGCATGCATAGTATCCTTAGTCCTGACTTCACTTCCCATCTGCTACATTTTGAGTATCTACCACACAAAATAACATATTCAGTGTTACTCAAAAAAACAGCTGTTTTATTTGTCTGAAATGGGCAACCACTGAGTGTTACCTGAGTGTCTTTCTGAGTAATGGGTGAAGTGTTTTGCGCGACAGCGTCTTTAAAAATTCAGTCTAAGACAGATAACAAGTCTGGGTAATTTTAGCTTGAGTGCTTACAGTTTGACAGAATTTTAAGCCACTGAAAATAAAAATTTATTAAGAGTGTTGGGTAACTTCAAATTTAGGCGGCGTTGCCACCTCTATTAGCAATATGTGTGAAAATTCAACAGCTAGCTACAGAAAATGAGACTCATGTATTAGAGTGTTGGTCTATTAATATGCGTATGGAGAAAGGGAGAAAATAAAATGCTTCTTTCCCTATTTTTTTAATGAGACAGAATCATACGTTAGAAAGAAAAACAGGCATATTTAAGAAATTAAATTGAACAGAAATAGGAACAACTCTGGGTTTATACATTCCCTTGACAAATCTCTCAAGTTTTTATGACTGTATAATCCAGCTCCTGTCACAGTTTTCTGCCATGGTAGAATCTTTCAGATGATTGGTTTTGTGCATAGTTATTAGTCTGATGCTGCTAATCTCTCATTTCTGGAGGAATAAACTCAAGTGCTTCTAGCTGAATGCTTATACTTTCTTTTAAAAGGATGTAATTCAGGTGTCTTAATGGGAAAGTGGATGATCCATATTTAAAGACAATGTTTGATGTTTTGTAAATGCCAGGTGGTCTAGAAAGCAGGCAGTATATGGGCAGTACTTTCCAGTTGTATCTGGAAGATGACTAATAATATGCAATTGTAGTTAATTAGGAAAAAACATTTGGTGGGATTTCCTTCACCTGTATTGGTAGGGTTAAAAGTAATGCATGTACCCCAACACAGTTTCCCCATCTATGAAGAGTGTGTCTCATCCCCACAGGGCACAGGTCTATATCACAGAAGGATTAACCCCCCTGTGGAGCTGCTTATTTTTTCCTTTTAATGTATAGCGAGAACAATCTAAATTATATGTGCACACCAGGCACGTGAGATGGCTACACCTAATGGAGATGAAATTCACTTGGGTTGTAATAATTGTCCCCTTCCTGCAGGGATGAAGCTTACATAGACCTGACGGTTTTGATGTCTTCTCAGTGATCTCATCAACTATTAGCAGCTCAGGTTTATTTTATCCTGACCTAAGACCAGCTCTCGAACAGATGCAAAAACAGTAAACTTGGTCTGCAACTATGCAGGATACAGGTGAACCCTGGTTCTGAGTCCTCTCTTTAACATTTTGTGCTTTTTATCACAAGACATTCCTCACTTACCTACTAGCATTAGCATAGCTCTACAAAATTGTCAAATCTTGCTTGTAGACTTTATCTGAGGCTTCAGCCAGAAAAAGAAAGTTATGTGCAGAAGACATATGAGTAAAGAGTGTGCCTTTTAGAGTAAAATGCTATTTTTGAGTGTGTTCTTAACATTGATCTGGAGCAACTAAAACATAGTAAATATGTGAGGATTCCTACTCATTCTGGTTTATGACCTTTCTTTTTGCTTGTTTCCTGACTCTGGAAACTAATTCTACTCATTAATTCCTGTCAACAGTAAAGAATCATAAGTATTTTTGCTTTCATCATACGAGAAACTCTACAGTTTGTCTTCTTTTCAATCTCCTTCTGTAACCTATTTTGGTTTTGGATATCAAAAGACTAAACATCTGTTCCCCTATTGATACCAGCCTTATGTCCCAAGAATCACATTTTTTTTCCATTGCCACTTTTAGATTTTTTCCCAGTATTGAATAGCAGAGGAGCTTCTACCACAAGAAAGTCGTGACTCCTAGGTGGGACCTGTGGGTTTAGCTGCAGTTTGAAGGATTATGGTCCCTTTAGACAGAAAATAACACCGCCTCTAGAGAGAGTCTTGGGGATTCAACCTCCAAATTTCCTGCAGTCTATGTCCTGTCTTTTGTTCTCCAAAGGACAAGAGACCTGTGGCTGCCTTCCTTACATCTCAATTAAGCAAACTCTAAGTCCAGAGGTTGATGAACAGATGTTGTCTCTTCTCACCTCTCACCATGTGACCTCTGAAACCCATCCTGAGAAATATCTCTTTGTTCCTCAGAAGAAAGGCATTCTCCCTACTTGTCCTAGGCTGTTCAAAATATGCCAGCAAAGAGGAAGTGTTTCTTCCTCCTTTTTTCCTTGGAGTTATGCAAAGACCAGAAGTATTTATGGCCATATTTTCCCAGTGATCCTTCCCACCTTACTTTCCTGCAGAGATCTCTTTGTCCACTACTTGTCTTGTCATATGTCAAATGAGAAAGAAGGGCTGTCTGCGCCTGATTCATTCTTTGAAGTATCTGCCACAGCAGTGTAATAAATAACCAGAAACTTTGTGTCCTTAAAATGAGAAATCAATTCACAGAGGCAACTTTTAGATATTTCTAGAATAAGAATCCAAGGAGGAGGAAGATTAAGTGAAGAAGTGAAGAACTTGGCTGTCACCTTGCCTCATGTTTGTTAATTGAACACAGCTGTAAGAAGAGGCAGCATTCAGCTTCAGGGTGCTTTCTGTGTGGAAAGCCAAGGTGAATTCCCTGATTTGCTACAAAAGCTCTCTTCTTTCAGTTGGATTATTGATTTCTTTGACATATTTTAAGCATCTCTTTCTAGCTTCTGCTTTTTTCCTTTCCAGACTCTGCCTGCCCTCCTCTGGTCTTTCCACACCTTCACAGGCAAGGAATTGAAATGTTGAAATATTTGGTAACCAGAAAATATTATAAGAAGAAAGAAAGAAAGAAGGTGTGAATAAAATAGAACTGGTTAAGGTAGTTACGCAGAATATGATGCCTTGCCTTTATCTTAGCATAAGTAATGTGAGAAGTTTTTACCAAATTTAGGATCACTGGCCTATAGTCTAGGTAGAGTTTTTTCTCACACCTTGTTCAGGAACCTCAAAAGTCTCATGACAAATGACTGTGTCTGTGTGGGCAAAATGTTTATTTCAGGAAAGAACAGTGAAGTGACCCACACTTCTTGGGTCACAGTAAAGTATCTAGTAAAGTACATATCATCCTGTCTTTTAAGATTACCTTTTTCAATTTTAAGATGCATGTGAAAATTTAGGATTCAGAAGTTTGTAGAAAAATAAAAATCAAACAAGATTGTTAGCATGAAACCATGAGGGAGACTTGTTATTTGGTTGTGATGTTTTCTCCTTCTCCCCAAAGTTACAGATAATTTCAAACTTCTGCTGGCAGTACACAGGGAAAATATCTTCTCAAGTTTGTCAATACATCTACTAATTTTTGTTCCTGTTCTTCCTGACCATGTGATGTAGCTGGGCAGGTATAGAGCAAGAGAGAAAGAATGAAGATATCCACAACAATGGGGCTGTGCTGGAAAGTTCCTATCTGACTTGTGATGACAAATGATGCTTCAAAGTAATCACTGCCTGGAATGGACTGATACACACAAGAAAAAACAATATATCCTAGTGGTTTCTGTTAGTCTTTCTTAAATTTTAAAAACATTTACTTATTCTTTGCATGCTATTCTAAAATATTCACAAAGATCAGTGATGTTCAGGGAGCTCATACTGAACAGCTGGAAATCTTTCGTGACTGATCTGACTCACCGTGTCCTCCTCATAAGTGCAATATTCACCATTCCCAGAGATACCCCCTTTTACAGGGAAAAATGTAAAAGCAGCACTCTGGAAACATTTTGCAGGAAGGCTTTGCAATGCAGTTAAGTACAGTGCAATGTGGCTGAAAACACAGCCCCCTTGATGCCACTAGAAACCTGTCACGGAGCTGTAGAGTGGTTTGTGTTGGAAGGGACCTCAAAGATCAACTAGTTCCAGCCATGAGCAGGGGGACCTTCCACTAGGCCAGGTTGCTCAGAGCCCCATCCAACCTGGCCATAAACTCTGCCAGGGATGGGGCACCCACCACTTCCCTGGGTGACCTGTTCCAGTGCCTTGCCACTCTCACAGTAAAGAATTTCTTCCTAATGTCTCGTCTAACTTTACCCTTCATATTATTAATTTAAAACTCTTACCTCTAGTTCTACTACCACGCTCCCCGATAAAAACTGCCTTCCCACCTTTCCTGTACGCCTCCCTCCAGTACTGGATGGTCGCTATAAAATCTCTGGAGCCTTCACTTCTCTAGTCTGAATGACCCCAACTCTCTCAGTCTGTACTCAAAGCAGAGGTGCTCCAGTCTCTCCTCAACTTTACTGTCCTCCTCTGAACCCACTCAAGCAGGTTCATGATCTCCTTGAGTTGGCATGGAACCACAAAGTGGTACCTGGGAGTCCAACTTGATACTTAACTAAGAAACTATGTGAAGAAATTAAATAAAATTCTAAGTCTTCAGTAGCTGTAATACATTTCATCCCTAGCTGGCATGCAGACACCTCAATACAGGGTATTTTCTCCAACTGAGTCCTTCTCTAAAAGGCAAGTTTAATAAAATTAAATAATGTTGCTGCAAAAGTTCCAGCTTTTACAGTATCTGAGGTTAATAATTTCTCAAAACGACCTTTAGAAAATTTCCAGACCAAAATAATTTTTCTTAAACCCTTCAACATATTACTCGAATACTTTCATTTAAAGTACTGTGAGCTTCCTAACTAAGGCAATTTCTTTGTTTTTCGCTTCCACATTTATAATTTCACAGTGATATGGTCATAAATTAAACATCTACAAGTACTTCCAATGTTTCCTGATTAAACTTTGTTATTTTTAGCTGCATATAAAGGTATGAAAGCAGCTTAAGCCCTTCTCTAGATGCTGTAAAAACTACAATGAATGCCAGTCTCTAACTAGATAGTTTTTAATTTGAGGCATATTCTGCTGGTGATGAGCATGAGTAAATTTCCCATTAGTCTGTATGAATCACTAATTTATACTGTAACATCTTAATTTCACATCAATTAATTGTGTTTATTGGTTTAAGATATTCATGTGGCAAAAGGTTTTGAGAAAGATGAGTAATGAAACTGTTTTGAAAAGCAGCTGGTTTCTCACAGTTGACAGGAAGTTCTACTTTTTGTTTGAAAGGGATTACAAAAATTTCTGCACTCATACAGGAAGAAAAAATCCCCAGTATTTTTAAATCATGTCTATTGAACTGAGTGCTATATCAGTGAGATTCTGCAGTCTGTCTACTCAATTCATTCACTAAAAATAATAATAAAAAAATAGGCATTGAGCGGGAGGGGGAAATACAGAGGGAATTAGAAATAGTGGATTTTTCGGTGTCAGTTTGTTATCGAAGGCCCACATTGCTGAAATAAATGGCAACTTTGCAAATGTATCTTCTCTCTGTCAGCAAATAAGTGAGAAGGAAGTACAGTGTGCAGTTGATCAAACAAGGGAAGACTGTAAATGTAAAATCATACCTAAAACTTCCATATTAACTGAGTAATTGAGATTTGTTCCCTGTGTGCTCATGTCTGGTACTGAAGACACTGGAAGTTACTATTGTAGGAGACCATGAGAACTAGGCTGTAGAATCATGGAATCATGGAATGGTTTGGGTTGGAAGGGACCTTAAAAACAATCTTGTTCCAACCCCTTGTCATGGGCAGGGACACTTTCCACTAGAAAATCAGGAAATGTTTCTTACTGCAATGGACATTCACATCAGTTTAGAAAGTTTCCGAAGTGCTTTCATTAGCTCATGTTTAACAGTCATTCTTTACTTACCCCTCTAAGTATTCCCCTCTATGAGACTAGAAACTGCTCTAAGATTGAAACTGGCCCCTTTTTGATGTCTCAAGTGCCCAGCTAGAGGAGACAGGGAACATCTGGATCATCTGCTTTACCATTTGTGTGTACTCCACTTTCACCCTATTTTCCTTCTACCTAAAATTCTGTCTTTTCATTTGATCTTCCTACTTATTTCCTCCCTGAAGGCTCAGATTTGCATTCAGTGAAGCCAGTATGAATGCTATATGAGAAAGTTTAAGCCTTTAGACTGTGATTTAACAAGGTACTTAAGCACATGCCTGGCTTAGCACACAAGAACCTTCTCACTGAAAGCAGCAGAAAGATTGCTACTCGCCTAATTGGGAACAAAAGCCATCTATGAACCATCAAGCAGCTGCTGAATTCCACTGCAGCAGTGGCTGTATTTACATGATAGGCTGGGTGTGAGCTCTGTGAACAGTTTATATTGTGCTTGGGATGCTTAAGAATGAAAGCACCTCCATGCCAGCTGCACCCAGCCATGGAATTTACCCGTCTAGACAATGTATCTGCGGGTCCACAGCAACCAAGAAGCTTGTAAAAAGTAAAAAGGTATTTTGCAGAACAAAATGAAAACTATATCTGCCCAAACTTGAGGGTAATCTGTGAAAAATATTTCTCAAGACTTTCCAGAAGAAATGGAAATTATTTTATACGTCTCTCTATCACATGCCAGAATAGGATTTTAAAGCACTTCCCGGTACACACATATCCAGGCGTGCACACACATTTACATATAGGATATTACCCACAGACTCTTCAGTCTAGCTGGGCGAGACTAGGAATAATATCTCTGAGTTTGCTCTGATCTCTGTCTTCTGATGTTCCAGAAAGTAAACTCTCACCAGAAGTTAACAATAAATACTTGGGAAAAGCGTAAATTACTTGTTTTATAAATGCCAGAATATTAGCAAAGACTGATGAATTCATCCACAGACACAGTCCTATCTTGTTACTCCAAGTAATATTTGGTACTCCTGTAGGAGATGTTTGGTATGTAGGTGAGTGTCATATAGTCATAGATACATTGTGCAGTCTGTAGGGAAATGGCTGTGACTTATGTGAGAGACAGTAAATGTGGTGATAAATAGGAAAAGATAATGTATGTTTTTGTAGATTGATGTGATCCTCTCACTGCCCTTTATAGTGAGGTGAATGTATGGCCCATTTAAAGCTGCGAGATGCACACCCCTCCATTTCCTTGATCTTCTACCCACTATAAAGCATCATAATCCATGGGATGCCAGGGAAAATATCTATGCCCTGGCTCATAGTTCAGTGAAGAACTCTGTTGTGATTGCACTGCCTTTTACCCTACAGGAAACTGTGAACCTGTGGCAGTGCCAGTGGAGCATCCTGGTCCTCTTCCAGCTCAGGCTGCTCCAAGTGAGAGGCTGAGACTCATGTCATATCCCCAAGCACAGGCAATGTGAGACTTACACCAGCTGTACATATCCCATGCTCAGAGCACTCAGTAGGAGGATGGTTTTTGGGATCATTTAAAATGGCTTTGGTGTAAATGCAGTATGGGTTAGTGGCCACTTAAATCCCACTCTGTGCCTTCCCCTGCACTAGGCTCTGGGTGAAGTGATTCAGAAATGCTGTTGTAGTGCTTGTTATTGCTCCTGCTTACCCACAAACCTAAAAAGTTGTAGCCTAAACCAGTCATTCAACAGCCTCTGCCTTACTGATTGAAGACTGTTCATGCAATGCACACAAAAATGGTGTTGAAACTCTGATAAATATAGGCTGCCGTGGGTTTAGGGGATCACACAGGACAGCGTGTCCATAAATAGGCTATTTTTCTTAGAAATTTAACACTCTGTGGTTTTTTAATCTAAGATCTGTGCACCACGTCTGGAAAGCAAAGCTTCTTCTTTTAAAGTTGTATTTGAGGTTTGCATGTAATTTATTTTAAATCAGCACAGGAAAACAGCTATTTTTTTTTAATTTAGCTTTTCACTCTAAACTTTAAAATAATACTTTCAGCCCTTCTTGGCTGCATAATATGGCACCTGTGAATACCTCTTGCCACAATCTCTTTAAGAATACCTTCCTGTTTGTGCCTATGGTTACGCAATTCCCACTACAACTGTGCAAGCAGCCTGAAGAGTTACTGTTCTTGAAGGGTTTCCTATGAGGTGAAACTTCCAACAGCACTAAAAGACATGCAGAAGCAGCAATTTCAGAAGCATCACACAAGTGCTCAGGCAGACTTATTAGAAAGAAGAGATTTTTCTGCATTATCTTGAAATGTAATGAAACTCTCCTTTTAAGGGTTGCACTTTGACACAATAGACTCAAACCTCTCATTGATCCCAGAGTTTGTATGTGGAAATTACTAAAGGGCTGCTTGCAGTTTGCAAGCGAGAGCTGGAGAAGAGCAGAAAGATCACTGCCCTTAAAGAAGTGTATCACTTCTGCAGAATGGTTAGACCAAGGAAAGCCATCTGCAACCACTTTTGTTTTGTTATTGGGAGCAGCAGCAGTCATCCTCTGGGGTAGGTTGTGGCCTCAACTCTAAAGCACAATACTGTCTGATATGGTCTTTGACTTGAAGCTGCACATAAAATATCATGTGCTTTAGAGTTTAGGAAGTGTTCAAGGATATTTGCCAAAAATTTGGACAGAAAGGCATTGTCTTACTGCTTGTTGACTTTAAAGGGCACGCCTAATATTTGCTTACTGGGTAAAGAAAGGGCTAATAATGAAAGGTTCATTGATTTTACAGCTTTATAATTCAGAAGGGATAGGTGTCAAAGAAACTATTTTTGCATGTGGGGATTAGAAAGCAAGAGACTATAAACTCAGAACAGTTCCAGGTGTCTGGGCAAAGCACAAGCAAAGCCTTAGAGTGATGTTGATGAAGATAGCTGAGCAGTTGAATTCCTCTGCTGCTTCAGGAACACCAGGAGAAATAATAGAGCATCCTCCCAGTCACCTAAACTGCTTAGAGAAATGCATTTGCTCCTTTCCCCATTTTCCCAATATACCACCTAGTTAATTCTCCCTATGGCCTCTTCAGCCAGCCTTGTGTATTTCCAAATTGTCACAATTGAGAGCATTTGATTAAGTTGAATTGTCACTCCTGAAAATCTGTTGTTTCTTTGGCTTGCCCTAAAATTCTCAAGCTGCCTCTGATCCCTGTTGTTCAAATTTTTAGGCAGAATATTTTATTTCTGCATCATGTCATGTGTTCTTATTTTTAGCTTGTTCACGCAATTCCTAAAGTGTTTGTTTCTAGTTTAACTAATTTCCTAATGGCTGCATATGTTGGTTTGGGGCTCAGTTCAGCAAAAACAATGGCTGGATTTTATTGTTTATGAATTCCCTAAGTGCATGGCTCTGCAAAGATAACTAGACAGAAAGTCACAATTTCAAAACACTATTGCTAGATGACTTAGGCTCTATTCCAAAAATAATTAGGCACTTAGAAAGCTGATTTTCTATGAAAATCAAGACTATGCAGGAGACCTTTGACTGGAGATCTCAGGCTCGGAAAATGATCCTATGAATATTTGGAATTTTACTCCTGACTGTGATTCAGTAAAGGGCATCTTGTAACCCACTCATTACAAGTAGTCCCATTAAACTCTGTTTACCACACCATGAGTGAACTGGGTTATGACCTCAGTGGGGACAGCAGCAGTGAGTAATTGAAACAGATGGACGGGATGTTAAAAGAGGCAATATTATAATTGTATATGGCTATTATCTCAGGCTCTTTGTTCCTGTATCGTCAGCCTGGTAAATATTATTACTGTTTCAAGTAACTAGTAGAAGACAAGTTGGCTTGGTGTGTTTGGCTACATTTTTCACTTGCTTATCACTTTGTTAAACGGTAGTTGCTTGGACTAAAATTGTTTAGTCTTTGTGGATAATTTTGTTTGCTTTTTCTTTTCTTTTGGATTCTTTGAAAATGTGATGTGGAGAAGGTTTGTGAGGTATGAGGATGGGGACAATGCTTTTTTCTTCGCCTTAGAAGCGTTTTGCTGGGAAGCCATTTTGAAGAGAAGCATTGGGCCTTACAGGCTTTAAAGCAGGGAATAGAAATTTGGCAAAGGGTGGGCTTGCTATGCAGAGTCTTTTGCTTTCTGTGTAAAAAACATGGCCAAATCATGTGTTTGAAAATAATCCCTTTCCACAAGCTGAAATCTTGTTTAAGATCAGGGGAAACGGTTCCCTGTCTTGACAGAACAGACTCCATCCCAACAGTGAACAAGGACACCCATTACCAGAGCTGCAAGGTGGGGCAAATTTCTTTAGAGCTATTCTTCCTTGTTTCTTGTTCCCTGGGACCATGGTGGCAGTAGTCACTGAAAATTAGAAAAGATTGTTTTCTCTGTCAGAGTTCCTTCTGCTGATGCCGCCACTAGGATTGTGTCCAGCTGAACCAAAGGTATGAGTAGAGGTGAGAACAAGCTGTCCAGTACCTCCGTCAGGGGGAATATATGGATCTCACTAGGAAGTCTCAAAGGTCAAAATATTGTAACTGCATTGGAGACTCATCCAGAAATCAATCTACTTGCCCAAATTAGTGTCTACTTTGGATCAAAATCCCCAAATTAATTTTTGCTATAATATTTAATTTTCTATGCTACTCTCTTAAGAGTGAAAGAAGAAAATGGATGTTTCACTCTTCAGAACTTCAGGGAAAACCTGTTCTGCAGCATTTTCTTCTCTTAGCTGGAGTTTTGCCAGCTCATCAAAGCTAATATCCCTCTTTCTGCAAATAAATGCCAAGGGATCTTTAATTAGCTAAAATGACCAGCAGTCGGGACCTTGATTTCTCACTTAATCTGAAAATAGCACAGTGTCCCTTATCACTCTGCTAGAACATTGGCACAGTACCAACAGAGAGAATTTAGTGCCATTTACTTAATCATACACTTCCTGCAGTTTCCCCTACATTTCTAGTTGACTTCATCTCAACAGCTGGAGAAGGGCATTGTAGTTTCTGCAGCTTGTGGTAAGGGAATTCATGCTTTCTTTGGTAATTGTTTGTAGGTCTGTTTCAGATCTTTTGGTTTAGTTCACTCGAACGTTAATACAGCAAACTCTAGTGGTCAGTATGGTGCAGTGGAAAAGAGTGAAAAAGGCAGCCCCAACCTATCCTCTGCTATGATTTATCCACAGGTGAAACTTGGACTCCACCCCTTGTACTCATTCTACACCACAGACTGCTGTTCTTAGCACAACCCTTTAACACCTGCACCAACAGAGAATAAAGGCTGAGCAAGATGTTTGCAGGAGTCTCAGTGAGCTGTTCCAAATCTCTGCAAGTAGTCATAGGATCACTGCAATAGCAACCTGGATGAGTGTGCCTGCAGCAAAGCTCCCTTCCCACAGCTCCCAAGAAGAGATGGGAAAGTTCTAATATTGTGGATTGGCTCATCCTTGCCCTAGGGGCTAAGTCAAAATCAACAGAATGTAACAACTTCAAAGTATGCTTTGACATATCTCTCATCTTCAGGTACTCATCAGTGGATCACAATGATATAGAAAATGCTGGAATGAGCACTTAAAACAGTGAATTTCTGTGTCCTGCAGGAAAGACATCCCAGTGTCAGTGAAGGCAGGAGAGTGGATGCAGCAGGGAGCAGAATGTTGTGGTGGAATTGGACACAATGGGAACATGCTGCCAAGGGCCAACTTCCTGGCTTTGCACAAAGACTTGTGACCCATTTTTGCAGAGATCTGTTTGGTTTTGACTTTAACTGGCAGTGCTGAAGTGGAAAAAAAAAGAAAAAAAAATGATGGCCATAATGGATAATGAAAGCCAAATATTCTGGTATAAATAAGTATAATCCTGCCTAAATCAACAGAGACTGACCTAATTCAGATGTAGACATCGACACAGATGTCAGGTAGTTCTCTCTTTACCTGTAACCCGTCTCTTGGAAGAAACAATAAGCTTTCATGTCACTGTTAATTAGAGTCTGAATGTGTTGACTCCACAGCTGACTTTTAGTTCCTTATACTTCTGGGCTGGACAGTGCAAGACACGTTCATTCCATGGAGTGCAGGGTTTAGGATAAGTGGGGGCTGGTACAATTTCCTCCTGTTTTGCTGCTTAGCAGCTTGTCCTGCTCTCACCAGCACTGCAGTGCAGGGCCTGTTTTCCATGGCTTCTGACACATGGCTTGCAGCACAGGTGTGACCAACCACGCATTTAAATTTCTTAATGCTTCTGCTCCAAACTTGAACAATTTCTTCCCGTGGAATCCCACTAGTAGCAGTGAAGTTTTTCCAAGGATAGAAGCCTCAAAGCACCACTGTGAGTAGAAAAGGAAAATATTTTTATGCCCAGCTTACAGACAGGGAAGTAGAAGTTCTTTAATTACTTCCTCTGCATCATTGTAAAACTAGACTTACATGAAGAATGGGTTAGAATGAGAGCACAGAGGTTTTCTCTTCCAGCCCTGTATTTATTTCCATGTTTCTCTTTCTTTCAAGAGACTCTACATTATAACTAAATTAACAACAAATATGGTTAAAGTAAGTGGTTCAGTTAGGGTTTTCTGGAACATTATATATAGAGACTGCTTTCAAGCAAGAGTGGATTTTTTCTTTCTCTTTCCTTTTTTTTTTCTGCAGTAAGCCTCCATTTCCTGCTTTCTTTGAAAAATTGTACTACGAATTATCAAGAGGTCACATATTCTAGCATATAGCAGGAGCTGCCAAACCTGCAGTAAATATTCTCTTTAAAGTAGCATCTTGTGTGTTTCACTTCACACATGGCCCCGGAGCTTATAGGTCATGCACAAATACAATGGTGGTCTTTCATGACCACAAGAGTTTCTAAATTTCTGTGTTTTGCATCCTCTACATCTGTGTGACTTATTCTGGTCACATAACTTTGCAAAGAATGACCCTGGCATACTCAGAATTTTGCTTTTCACACCCCTCTCCCCTCAAATGTGAAATTAATTGCTTCACAGCTCTTTGCAGGATTGCATATAATTCAGTTTAGGGCATTACTAATGCTCTTAGAGGTCTTTTACAAGCTAAATTATTCTGTGATTCTGTCTCAGCTCTAGGTCATACCAAATGTCCATCTAGCCCATTGACCCCTGCTAGCAATGCCCATGCAAGGAACTATTGAGGAAAGTAAGAAAAGAGCAAATACACCAAGTGTCTGCAACCTCCCAGCTTCTAGGACAAGTGAATAATTGTATAATTTTCTGATGTGACCTGCACAGCGCCCAGAACCATAGGTGTGGCAAAATAAGTTTATTAAGAAAGGATTTGGGGTAATTTCGATGGGTATAAAAATCAGGCTTCAGTTCCTACTGGACATGAAAATGATTGATTGGATAAGAGTAAAAAATGGAATTCACAAAAGCTCAGGACCTTCCTTTCCATGAGGTTTTGTGGCTACAGGAATTCATGGCTACAGGAATTGAAGACCAGAATTACAAGAAGAAAGGATATCTGTGCAGATTAAGAACTACAGTTTTTTACCCACTATTGATAAATGCTTAAATCTTAATGTATTTGTTCTCCCCAAAGACTGAATGAAGATTTGTAATTTTTTTTAACTTCAAGTTTTTAATGTCAACAATGCACTTAAATGATAATTAAGTCACTGCAAAGTCCTTTTGGTTCAAGGATTTCTAGCACCCATTATTCTGAGCGCTAATAACTGTAAGCATTGATTATCTACATGCTACCTGAGCACTGAAAGCTCCCCCACAGGCCAGTGCTGATCCTGATGTCTGATCTGTAGCTGTTTGCAGGACTTTTAAGGAAATGACTGGTGACATTTACAAATGAGAAAGCATGTGGACACCGGCAGATAAGTACCCTGGTCTCTTGCTTTGAGGTTTGGTATCAAAAGAACTGAAAACTTTTTAAAAATGCAAGTGAAACCAAGTCTTACTTGGTACCTCCAAGCACCAAAGTTTGATCAATCTTTATGCCTTTTTTCTTCAATATCTAGTGCTTCATACACAGGAAAAAATTGCATGGTGTTACTGCAAATTCAAACCCACTTATCAGATCAAACACATCTGCTATGCAAGTGTGATAATTATAAGATCCTGAAAATCCCATTTATTGTTTTTCAAACCCTCTTCTTGGTTTCCCATGTAGTAGTCCATATACCCACAGTGGGCCTTTCTTGCATTCACTCTAGCAAAGACATTGTCCATAGCACAAGGTTGCTCCAAGGCCTCAAGCGAGATCAAGGAATATAATTATTGGAGAAAAAAATCATAAAAGTTATGCATTAAAGATGTTCATGGCTGGTGAAACTCTAGGCATCTAGTTTTAAACCAAACAACTCAATAAATACATTGCCCATGTAATGTTATCAAAAACCTGGCCACTGACTTACAAGTCTCCCAGGAGATAAGGCTATTAATCTAGTAATCTGATTTCTTTGTATTATTTGATTTCCTTTACATCTCTCTACATAAAAGCAAGTATTTCAGAAGGGAAGTCCTTTGTTTGAAAACTTTGAGTTGAGAAGAAATCATTGTTTCATGGTTAAGGTATGAGTTTATTCAGCACCAATACTGATCAAAAGTGTCCACTATTTTTCTTCTGAATTTCTTCAATATCAGTTTCTACTGAAGTAACTCTACAAAGACTTCTTTGGACCCAAGTTTTCTCTCTACAAGAACTTCCTGGTTGGAATTTCATTCTTTGTCTAAATAGTCTCTCTATGTTCTTACTCAAACCAGTCCGTCACCACTCTCTTTCATCCCAACACAAATTGCTTCTGTAGCATCATATCTACCTCTGTTCTTTCTGTAGGAAGCCAAAAGATAATGACAAAGGCTTATCAACATCCCTTAAAGACAAGAGGAATTCTCCTTGTTCCTTCTCTGTCTTTCTAACACAAGTGGTCTTCTGGCTTGCTCGAGCTCCCCATAATTGCAGAGCAGGTCACATTTACAATAACCCATAAGTGAAAAATTGTACTTAGTGGCTTGGGTTTTCAGATCCAATCTTCTTCCCAAGGACAATTGGAATAAGTGGTACAGACTGCAATTTTCTTCTCTTTCTTTTGGAGGGAACAGTGCTCGCTTTTAAATCTTCATTCTTATTCAAAATGGGTGTGCAGCAGCCCTTAAATACAGAATATCAGCATAAACAGGTCCCTGGAGCCATCACAATGGCCAACAATGTAGGTGTATAGCCAAAGACCTGCTAATGGTTTAATTCCTACTAAATGAGGAAAAAAGAATTTTGGAAGCCTAAACTTACAACTCACTTTCAAACCAGTGGGATAATATCTCTTTGAGAACCAAAATTTAAGAAAATCTTTTAAGTTTAGATTTATTCTGTATGGTATTTTCCTAGCTAGGTCAGCCATTTCAATCCTCTTTAAAATTTTCCACCCTTCTCCTCTCATGTATTGGCCAAATAAAGCCTCATGAAACAATTCTGAGCTCACAAACTGATAAAAGAAGCTGATATTGATTTTTTTTTGTAAAAACAGTCTGCCTATAAGATGCCAAACTGGTTATAATTTCAATGTAGCTTGAACAGTTTTGCTTGTTTAGGGAATAGAAGTTGAGTTTTATATTTGACCTTCAATGAATTTCAGGTGAATATTTTACAGTTTTGATGAATATTGAACATTTTTGCTAGCAGTAGTGCCTGAAAGGTATTCATTTATAACTCCATACCATGCTGGCTCTTTACAGCATATCAATTTTATGAATGCCAGAGTAGACTCAGTGGGATCTTTAACATCTCTGATGTATGATGTGGAATAATGTCATGATGCTGAGTAATCTGACTGACAACCTGAGACAGTCAATCAGGTGCATGTATCTGTCTCTATTTTTTTCTTTAACTCATCTTGGCTTCAATCTGCCTCAAATCATTGTGAGGGAGTTCTGCTTTTCAGCTAAAATAAAGCTTGCTTAAGATCAAGTGAGTAAAATTCCATCATTAAAAATGGAGGACGAGATTGTTCACACATAGGAAAAATGTGCATGGATTTTAGGGAAGCATTTTGGTTCAAATTCCACAATAAAACCCATGTATTGAAAACAAGTGATTTGATTTTCAGCATTGTGGTACTTTGCTTACTTCATTTAAACAAAATGTTGGTAATAATAAACGTGGTGATAGCAAGCAGTTTCAGACTGTGGTAAAACAATATGTTCTGCATTGAGTTCATTTGACATGAAATGAATTTGTTTCACAAAGCTATTCTTTCTATTTTTTTTCATGGTGATTCAAACCAAAATTGTCAGAAATTTTCAAAACAAAAATTAAACAAACCCTGAAGTATTCCCTCAGTTGTTACATTGAAAAAAATTACCATGAACCAAACAACACAGAGGTTTATGTCAGGTTGCTGCAGGAGAAATAGATTTCATGTGCAATGCATAGTAGTATGTGGATATTTGTAAGCAAGGAAACAATTAACTCAGCAAGTGCAACTGCTTAATGAGGCTTTTTAAAAAGTCCATTGTCATAATATTTGTGACATGAACTGATTTTGTTTACAGATTATTTAAGAATAGTTTTCAGTATGTTTAAAATCATTTATTGATGCAATTTTTTGTTTTGAAGAATAATAGGGTTCCTTATGCTACAGATTTCAAAAGAAAGGGATTAGATCTATGAAATGAGCTAGTGTGGAGTGTTTTAATACTGAATATGGGCCTTCTCTTCTATTACATGTCTTCTGTATACAGGATTCTATGTTGAAACACTTATAACAATATTTCTTCTTCTTGTTTTGAAGTCAAGAACAACAGCACCTAAAATAGCGATGATTAATCCCAGCACATCCAGAACACTTCAGCCAGTTGCTTCTGTTCATTAGAGAGTTAATGGAGAGAAAGGATTGTCTCTGGAAGACAGGGCTGCATGTCTGGAAGTATAGAGTGCTCAGAGTCACCAACAGCAAATGGCCAGGAGTGTGTCCCCACTGCATTTTCCGGTGACTCATGACTCACCACTGAGCCCCTGCAGCCCCTGCAGCCTGTTCTGAGGTTAAATAACCTTCACAGCAACATCCCCACTGTGCTGAAGGGGATGTGACACCAGTGCTCACTTTCTCTCATGGTAGCTCAACAACTACTAAAAGTAGGAGACCTTTTGTGTGCAGGCATGTTGATCTGTAACTTCAGCACCCTGGGCTGGCCTTCACCACCGAGCTGTTGAATATTTGGGAGAATCAGAGGAAGAAGAATTACCTTTCACATCTCTTGTTGAGATTGATTACTCAGATATTCATGGACAAGATCTGAAGCAAATGAGAATTTGGCTGGGGCAGGGGAGGGAAGAGTAGTTAGAGAACAGCTGAGAATAGGCAAACATGGCATTCTGATACCTGGAAAATTATACATCCAACCTATTTGATAAAAGACAGATATTGTGGGAGGGAGATGATATCGTGTCCGAGACTGTTGACTGAAAATCTTGGTCCTATGGAGCAAAGTTAACTCCTTGCAATGGTAAAAGAGAGATATAGAATGGAAGGATTCCAAACCATAAAGAGGCTAGAGAATGGAAACTAAAGAATAGACTTAGGTAGAATAATTCAAGCTGGAAGGAAAATACAATGACCATCTAGTCCAACTACCTGGCCACTTCAGGAATGACTAGGAGTTAAAACATATTATTATCTACATTACCCAAATGCTTCTTAAACACTGGCGGGCTTCGGGCATCAATCATGTCTCCAGGAACCCCATTTCAGTGTTTGATCACCCTCTTGGTAACGATAGCTTGACTCCAGGGAGAAGAACTCAGCACTTCCCTCTCCCCTTGCCCTCCTCAGGAAGCTGTTAGAGAGCACAAGGTCACCCCTCAGCCTCTTCTTCTCCAAACCAGACAAGCCCAGAGCCCACAGCTGCTCCTCACAGGACATCCTTCCAGCCCTCTCACTGGCTTTGTTGCCCACCTTGGGATGCATTCAGGGACTTTCACATCCTTCTTCAGTGGTCACTCCCAGCCTTGCACCCAAGGCTGAGAAAAGTGGGATAATCTTCTCTTTTTCCTGGCTTGTTGTGCTAGGTTTGGCGCACCCCAGGATGGGGTTAGGACTCACTGCTGGCTCTTGGAGAGCTGCTGCCCAGCCAGCACCATCAAATCCCTGTCTGCTGGGCTGATCTCAGCCACTGCTCTCCCAATTCATTCTTGTGCCCACTGTTGCTGCATCCCAGATTCATCCCAGATATGGTGTTTCATCTTGTTAAATTTGATCCCATTAATCATTGCTCAATGTCCAAACCTCCCATCATCCTCTGCAAGGGGGACCACCTCCCAGTTTAGTATCATCAGCCAGCTTGCTGGTGCTGCATTCAATTACTTCTTTGGGTTTTCTATACCCTCTTCCTGCACTGAAGAATGTATTCCTTTATTATGCCTTAGCCTGTTGTGATCAGTGGAGTAATTCTGATTTATATGCAGGAGAGGAATTGTTGACATTAACCATGTAATGGTTCATGTAATATCTGGGACAATTTACGAATCATTTACTAAATGAAAGTAGAGTACAGCTAGATTGACTTGGAACATATCTGTACGTTCCTATTTCAGGTAAATAAGTTTTGGCATCTAGTTTGCTGGACCTGTGACCTTTTGGAGAAACACCAGTGTCTTTATTTTAGCTCAACAGTGCCTTCCATTTGGAAGAATCCTAAAGTTCCTTTGCCCTCAGTACAAATGACTTCTCTTTCCTCTTTCTGCACATTTGGGTGAGGATTTAAGACAGGAATTTTCTTCCTTCAATGCACTTTTTCCATAGCTACTTTGTACATAATGGTGTTCTAGTCTGAGAAAACAAATATTTAAGAAGAGACATGAGAGGAACATGACAGTGCAACTATTAACTTCTTTTGCACTAGGAAAGAGCTTCTTGTTCTCAAGATCTTCAAAACAGAAAGTCAATCCATTGAGAAAGGTGACATAATAAAATCCAGATCTCTTCCCTACTTTCCTCAGTAAAATAATACTATTTTCTACAGAATAACAGTCCAGATCTTAATATTGGCAAAAAGGGCCCCCCAAACAGGAAACGCATGTTTCACTTGCTCTGTTCAGGCACTTTAACATACAAAGATGCTCAAAGTCTGAACTGATGAGTTTCTTTGGCAGTGATTATCCCACAACAGTATTTCATTAAGCAGTATGGGGGATTTCCTCTTTACTTCCGCTCCAGGCTTACTCACAGATACCACAGATGCAGATCTCTCAAATGACAGCCTTTTCTCCCCCTTCCTAAACCTCCAAGAATTTAAAGATTCCTTTTAGAATAATAAATTTCCTTTTTATTATGACTCAGACTTATTCAGTCCAATCCAGCCTGTGCAAACACACATGCAGCTTTAAATTAGCATTTGTGAACAAGCTGGGTTTCTTTGGCTGTTTGCTGAGACTTGGCAGTTCAGTTCTTTGAGGAAAAAAGAAAGAGAGATTCACGTCTATTTATGGCTTGATTTTCAGACATGCTGAGTACCTCCTGTGGACTTTGAGAGCTGTTCCTCTGGAAATCAGGTCACTGATGTGATGCTGGAAGGAGAAAGCACAAGAAAAAAGAAGGGCTCTGATTTTCAAACACAAATGTTTATATGGTTTGGGGAAGAGAATAAAATGGATAAATAAACCTGTTTTAAAATGTCTTGTTTGGAACTATGACTGAGCTCCATATTTCAGACTGAGTTCACCACTGAAAAATGCCTGTGGGCACAAAAGCACTGACAGGCATCTATTTTGTAGCATAAGCAGAATGCTTGCTTCTCCCCACAGCCAACTTGCTAATAAATCACTAAAAGCTTTCCCAATGCAAGTCCAGCCCTGGCTGGAGAGGTTCTTGCTCTCCTGCCTATCTCAGCTGCCTGTCACTGCCTCCAGCCAGAGGTTCCTGTCCTCTCAGCACAGCACAGAGCAGTTGCTCAGTGGTAGCAAGCACAAAGTTATTCAGTCTGAGAAGAGCAGCTAATACATTTTAAAAAGTCTGTCCTTCACTAAAATGCAGTAGACAGTGCACATGGGACCTGCTCAGATGTGGAATCTGACCAGGGTGGCATTCTTCATCAGAGCTATTAGGTGATAATTGTCTCAGTTTTTTCTAAAGCCTCTTTTTAACCCAGATTTTTTTTTCTCTGTGGCATCCAAAATTAAATCACAGTGGCACAGAGAGTAGTTGTTATAAATCCAAACTACTAAAGAATTTTAAAAAGGAATGTTTTCCAAAAGTTATGATAGTCAGTTTATAAAGCAAACCTAGAATTTAGGTCCCATGTAGAGTACATATAATTGTATTACAACAATGCACTGGTTCATTTCTTATTAAGCATTAAACATGTTGCATATGCATTGCAGGCTTTTATTCCCTCACCATCTGCTAAGACAGTGTTAAAGGTGGAATTTCCAAAGGTACTTAAGTTCCTAAAGTGAGAATTTCTAAGTACATTATAATTTTACTTAAGTTGTTCTAACAGACTTGAATAAAAAAATTAATAAACAAATGTAAACCAGCTTATATTTTTGGGACATATAACATTTTTTAGCTTTTTTATATTCAGAAGATATTAATAAAAATGTGGTGGTTTTATACATTTTCAATGCAATTTAGTGCAGCCATATTCCTGCCAAATAAGCCCAGTGATTTCTGTTCTTTATTAACTCTCAGACACCCCTCAGTGTCAATGAGAATCAAGTATTCAGATTCCTCCGACACCTCTAAATTCTGCAGTAAATATTTAAATTCTGTGACTGCGGTTGTACGTCAAGACCCCTTAATTGGAATTGAAACAACTGCTATCAAGAAAAAAAATATTGGGGGAAAAAAAAGAGACTGAGTAAATTTGTTGGTTTGGGTCTCCCTGAAGGACAGAACAAGTCCAATAATTTCATTGCCAATAGATGCCAGTAGGATAAAATACCTTGTGAACTGTTTTTTATTGATTAAAAAAAAAAAAAACATGCCCCCTCCATCCCCCCATCCCACAAAAAGCAAAAAAAAAACCCAAAAAAAACCCCAAACAAACAAAGAGCTTTTTTAATGCCAATTGTCTGCAAATATGAAATATTTAGGATTTGGAATAAAAGCTCAAGTGGGTAAAACTGCTTCTGAGTGTCTGACCTGCATCCTAGTCCTGTCAGGTGGGTTTGAAAGAAATTCCATTAAATAAGGGATGAGTGGAAGAGTAACCCTTACATTTCTATCACCTACCATATAGCATCTTTCATAGCCTTTTTTATCTAGGGTAATAAAAACAGTGTGGACATGTCTTGTAGAAGTTGCTTGCAAAGATCTTTAAACAACATTATGAGAACTAGGAAACCTGTTCATGACAAAAGAGGAGTGAGAAAAAATGAACACTGTCACACTGAAAAGTAATTTATATTGCAAGATTAAATAATCCAGTTGATATGTTCAAAAGCAGCAAATTTCAAAGCAGAAATTTCAATAATTTCAATCTGAACAGGATATACAACTTTAAAAATACAGTCTTTGTGTATTCAGGAAGCTTAAAAGATTGTTGTTCAAACCTGCTCCCTTTCTTTTGTGCAAGAGCATCCCTCAGTAGGTTGGACTGGTCCCTGCCCAAAGAGCTCTCACAGCACACAGCTGTGCAGACACCAGAGAAGGGCAACAGCAACAGGGATTTACTAGGCATGATATCTTACAGATGTAGGAGTCCAAACAAGAAGTCAAATAAAAGTAATTGGGGGAAAATAAGTATTGTTTATGTTTGAAAAGACACCAATATCTTGATCTTTAGGCAATAAATCAGCTCTTTAGCTACCGATACATTTTAAACCATAATTTATTTACATCTGTTTGTTGGCTAAAATGGTTTTGAGCCAAACTCTGCATTTCTTCTGGCTTCTGTCATTGTTTCTTTCCAGGAAGACTTTTGGCTGACTGGGTGACTGATTGGTAAGAATGAAAATGCAAGATGCATGTAATGACAGGGTTGGAAGGGCTGGGTTTTCCTCCTGGTTTTACTCTGAGAGTCTTTGTGATTTTGGACAACTCACTGCAGCTTCCAGGGCTTTGTTTCTCTTGAAGACAAAATTCCAGATGTTTTTCTTGAAATAATTCCAGGCATAAAACACCTGCAAACATTGAACTTCCAAGAAAATTCCACTTTGTTATTCAGTTTCAGACAAAACTCCAGACAAAGCTGAAAACCTCTCTCAGCCTAGTCCATATTGTGTAACTAGAAAACAGTTTGATTCCACTTTATTTCTCAATATGAAGAAAATCATAATTCCTAGAAATGTTGTTCTCATATCATATTTAGAAACATGGCCAAATAAAGAACATAGTTCAAACATGAAGACTGAAAAATAGCCTGTGATTATCTAAGACAACATCATATCTCAATGTTTGAAAGTCTCTGTCCTAGCCTAAAACAGGCTGCTAAAATTATCTCTTTCCAAAAGGTCCACCACTTTGTCACATTTCTTGAAATCTTTTCTTCTTGTGAAATCTTTTGTAGTTGATGATGGTTTTTTATTATTGAATGTTGAAGGCCTCAAGAAAGACCTCCTGTCAGGTTCAAGAGGCTGGATGTTATCATACAGAAGGGAGAATTCTCCTTTTTATGGTATGTATTTTTAATATTTCTCCACCTCTCAGGACCTCTTTCTGACCTACTTGAAATTTTCTCTTCTTTCTTCAGCAGAGATGGTGTCCTGCATCTTAATACTTGTGACTGTCATATTATCACTGCTGTGCTCATACTCTCAAACATCTGCTCTTGAAAATTCAAATCTACCAAAACATCTGCAAGAAATCAATCAAACCAAACATATTACATTTGCTTTCTTCAGGTGAGATCTGGTTTTGTGCTGTTTCTTTTTTCTTGTCCCTGCTCACTGCAGAGGAGTTGCATTAGGTGACCTTTAAAGGTCCCTTCCAACCCAAATTATTGTATGATTCAATAACTCTTGGGGAGTTAAAAATGGCTTGGTATTTTTCCAGGCTTAATATTTGTAGTTTGTAGACAAGCCTTTAGCAAAGCATCTGCCTGACCCTGAGCAGTGGAACATGGTGTTAAACACAACAGTTTGGGCAGGTGCTTGAGGAATGATTAAAGAGTTCTTCCCGAATCCTTCCAGGGTGGTGCTCCCACGTCAGCTTGGGAAAACCCAAACAACCCAAAACTTTCACTGGATGGCCTCAGTGCCCAGCCAAGCTTGGCAGAGCACAGTTACCAGTTATGGCAAGCAGTGCCCATCATTACAGGTGTCAATGCTTTTTCTCCACACATCCTGATCGTGCGTGAAATCATTAACCTTGTTGCTATTTGCATTGAGACCACCAGAGTTCCCTTAATGCTCACTGAAAAGCACGGAGATAGCTCCAATTTACATTATCCTCTGAATACTCAGGCAGACTTTTTTGTATCAATTACAATCTCTTCAGCTAAAAGTTTACTCTAAAAGACCCTGGGACAGAACAGTATACTGACACAGAAAACCTAAGTAATTTGTGCAAGATATAGGAAAGAAAATTGTGATTAAAAACAAAACAAATCCCAAAACTTTTAAATGCAGCAGGATCTTAAAACAAGAGTGAGAGAAATAAAGGAAAGCGATGACTCCTAAAATTAGAGCAGGAAGTTTTGAGGATTTGTTTGCTATTTTTTTGTAATTATATATCTAAAAACATGATTTGAGTTACTTTTCTGCTAGAAGGTAACAAACAGAACTATTTACACATTCATTTTGTTGGTTTGGTCATGTTTCTCATAAATTTTTCAGTGCAGACCCTTCCCCTGAATGGCTGCCACACTTTGAACTATTTATCTGCAGGTGGTAAAACATTTGCTGCTTTGAGATGCAGAGTGATATTGCCCACTCTCTCCACCCACGTGTCTATGGGTTCTGAAAACCAGACAGCCAACAAAACAGGTTTGTATGTATGTCTGCAGCCTCCTCAACCCCACAGCACTCTACAAAAAGAGGAAGGGTGCACTGACCTTCTTTGAGTGAGCAGTGATGTAATGGTGCTTGTTAATGGAGTCTCAGGGGTACCACGATTGCAGGACTTTCCATTACAGTTCCTTTTCTGGGTCTTCTCCAAGAAACAAATCCAAATCTAATCACCTCATGTGCTGCAATGGAAACAGCCCCAGAGTATCACTCCAGTGTTTCAAATAAGGCAAGCCTAGAAAATTAGCAAAATTATGCTGTGTGTTTTAATACTGATTTCCTGCAGTACTTTTCTACATCTTTCACTGTCTTGCAAGAGTTCATGATGTTTTTAAGAAAATATTGACTTATTGGAGAGTAAAAGGGAAAAAATGCACACAAAATTTTGCAAAATAAAAGGAGAGAAATGCTAGAAATAACAGATTTTATGAGGTTCCAGTACACTGTTCCAGTTTCCTGTTACTGCAGGCAGTAAGAACTCACATAATCCCCTTCACAAATTGAGAGAACTCCACCCTCAATCTCCTTCGATTACTTTGTACTTATTTTGGAAAACCGTTCAAGAACCTCACTCCTGTGAATATTGGAATCTTTATTGTTACTGACCTGTCATTGCTCAAAACCAGATTAATTTTCTGGTTTCCAGCTGATTTTCCATATTTTACTAAAACAGTTCATTGCCTTCATGTAAGCTCTTTTTTTTTCTATTTTTCACCTTTAAGTGTTCTTTTTTATTCTTTTTCCAGACTTCATGTCATTAAAGAATTTTACTAGTCTCTTACTATTATATTTTTGTCATGGTTTCTGATAAAAATAATTAGTAAGAGGTATTTTAAAACTATTTCTAGAGGAACTCCCAATTTAACACAATTCATGGGTTTAGTGTTTTCAAATAGCTTCTTACTGGATTTAGGATTCATTTATTAATTTGCATGTTTTCCAGTTTACTTTATGCCTTCACATGTGACAATTTATAATCTTGAAAGCCAAATAATTTTAATCTACCAAAATTTCTTAATCTAAAAATCATTCCTCATTAAAAGATATGGACCTATTCTGACTCAATCTGTCTTTGGTAAATTGAAGCATCATCTTTTGCATAATTTTAAATATTTATTCTACAACACTGCATAGTTAAGATCAAACTAACTTTAAATATATTTTCTTGCTCATTTAATATTTTCTCAAAAAATTGCTCTTGGGAGAAGAACTTTAAAGAAGAAAAGTGTTTTTTGTCAGTGATGCCTAACATCTGGTAGCAGAATGGATAGAGGGCCTCATCCACAGTATGTATAAGTCAGCTGGAGTCTGTCCACTGACTTAACAATCTGCAGGTCACTCTTACAGTAGTCTAGAAAATCACCACTTCTTTTTTAATTTTATTATCAGCAGAAGCATTGTGGCCCAGCTCCCGAGAGAGATGAGGAATACACACAGAATTATAAAACAGATTTTTTCTTTTTTTGCTGGCTATTTAGTAACTAATTTTCCTATCATTAGTTCTAAAATTTTCAATATTTTTATGGAATATGTTACACTTATATGTTGATAGACTGTCTAGTCTCAAAAAATTCCATCTTTAACTTTCAAGACTGTCGTTTTGGAAAATATTGCTTCTGGTCAGTATAAATCAAGAACAAGACAAGTTCTGTGGGATTATGACAAAATTCTTATGGAGCAGTGACAGCAATACCAATGCTTGTTAACAAAAGATACCTATATATTATTAAAGAAACATTCGTTAGCTAATGCAATTATTTGAGCTCAGAAATAGTGTTATATCATTGACTCATAAAAACACTGGCATTTATGTATGCTCATGAGCAGTGTTTAGAACAGGCATGATTCCTTCAAGGTTGATCTCAGGAATTTTGTGTGCTCCCTTAGGTAGTTAACATATGGCATTACAATAGCCAATGGCCAGAAATTCCCTGAATCCTCAGCACAGTGAATGAGTGCACTTTTGAAATCATGTCAAATTCACCACATCATTCTAGTTACAGAACCAAGATATAATATAGATCTTAGCCTTCCAGGCTGAGAGGAGGGGAGTGGAAATCAGGCACCAATTCTTTAGAAGAATACAAGTTTTAATCTCTGGTGTATTCATTACCCCTGTGTTCATTCCATCAGGGATAAAACTTTTGCTTTTCCAGCTCCTCAGATTATTTGAACAGCAATACAGGATCTTTTTCCCAGCTACTGGAAAGTTCACACTCTTGGAAAAGTACCCTGACAACAGTAAAATAGGTGAGACACCTCTGAGCATGGGCAGCAGCAAACCCCAGGAGGAAAGTGCAATCTCTCTGTATTATAAATTGGCAGTGCAGGCACTGCTTGGTTCAACCCTTGTGTCTCTATTTTCTGTACCTGGCATGGTTTCCAGCAGGATTGCTGCTGGTCCATGTGCTAGCTCCCAGAATTCAACAACGAGGTCAGTTGGGTCCTCCTCTTTCACAGCCTGCCAAGACCTCAATGTCTAAGTTTACCTGAGATAAACTTTGCCTTCAGGCTACAATCTATTTTTTTAGAGGTTTAAATATTTCAGTGACTGCTTTTAAGAAGTGCTGAATAGAACAAGGCGGATTTTTGTGGAATGAAAAGGCAAATGAAATGCAGATAATACTTCTGAAGTCCTAGATGTTTCCATCCTTCCTCAAATCTGGCTATGGAGCAACAAGTGAAGAGACAGTTTGTTAATTATCATTGCACTGACCTCAATTTTTTGTTTGAAACCAGGAGGGAAAGGGTCAAAAAAAGGGTTAAAGAACAAAGTCATCCATCTAGGGATGATATAGTAATGTGTTGTAATGCTTTTGACAGACATTTCAGTAATTATGGGAATCAACAGGGATTTGCACTCCATACCCTCTAAAATTGGGAAGAGGAGTAAATCCAAAGTAACAGGAGATGGTGGTGTCATGATTAAGCCAGGGGAAATATTCTGGTTTGGATTAAGCAACATTCAATAGAAAAATACATTTTTCTGTTGGATTGTCAATATTCTCTAAAATAATCCATTTTCTGTATAACTACTCTCTCCCATACTGATTCGTACATTGCTAGGTTGTTTTTATCTAAAATGCAGGGAAAAAGTCCTCTGGAAAATATCAGGAGAGGGATAATGGAAGAAAGGTTTTGCTTTTGTGTTTTGAGACAGCATTTCTAAACTGCAAGGCCCTCAAGCTCAGCCACAGAAATACAGCCCTCAGTCAAATAAAAATAAATACTGTGCATAGGAAGAAATTTAGGAAAAGTTTAATGGATAGATCACAAGTCTGAAATCACATTTTACATTTCTTTCCAGCAGACAGTACTTCATGAGTGTTTGCTTTTTAATATTTTATCTCCATGTAAGCTTTGCTTTCATTTTTTTTTTCTAAATTTGTAGCTCCACCAGTTCATGAGATAAAAAGTTGGAAATCATACAACCCTACTTTCAAATTTACCTGTAAGTCTGGCTAGAATGGATTATTTAAATAAAAAAGAAAAAAAGAAGGAAAAAGAAAGAAAGAAAAAAAGAAGGAAAAAGAAAGAAAGAAAAAAGAAGGAAAAAGAAAGAAAGAAAAAAAGAAGGAAAGTGAGCTGGTATTGCACCGTCAGATTCTTAATTCAAATCAGTCAAACGTTTACAGTCTGACCACTTGAGCTCAGCCTGTTTCTTATTGGAGTTATCTCTTTGATTGATTTACTTCACAAGCTGAAAAGCTGTATGGATGAAATGTTGTGGTTCCAAGTAAAAGAAGAGAGGAATTCCACTGTGGAAGTGTGGAAGACACCCTCAAAGCTGTGTCTAAACCAATCCCTGTGGTACCACCCTTTATGGTTGGATGTGAACCCCACCACACACAAATCCCTGCTTACCTCTCAGTCTATGTGACTTCAGGATATTGGTTGCATTCATCTGACTGTCACAGACATCCTTTGGCACCCAGTCCCTCTCCCAAACAGATCAAGTGCCACTATGAGCACAATAAGTCTTTTTTTCAGTCCCACTATTCCCATTGTTCCATGAAACTCCCTCCCCTGGCAATA
The DNA here is from genome assembly GCF_901933205.1 of Camarhynchus parvulus. NCBI lineage: Eukaryota > Metazoa > Chordata > Aves > Passeriformes > Thraupidae > Camarhynchus > Camarhynchus parvulus. The sequence continues at coordinate 142,000,575 of NC_044572.1, forward strand.
AGAACCTTGCAGCCAGTTTCCAGCCTTGAGTCATGCATGGTAGGTTTTTCACTCATTCAGCCTTAAGCTGACATGTTTCTAAAGCTTTAATAATCGATTCTCTTTGTGGAATATACCCTGATGCATAAAGAGTCAGGAATTACATCCCTTCTCAGCATTAATTTTGACATACTAAGCAAGCCAACACTTCCAGACTCCTATTACAAGTGAAACTCTGTCTTCCTCTCAATAATGGTTTCCATGAACATGTCCTATATTTCTGTTAAAAAACCTCTCTGGATTTATACATGAGTCCAGAATTTCTGTCTCACTTAAATCCACTGTGTATTAACTCCAGTCAGACTGGGTCCAAAAATATTAAGTCTTTCAGCAGGACACGCTCAGCTCAGTTTTATATCTACTTGGTACAGCACTTCCCAGAAGTGCTACCCCTGAATATTGTGGTTCTGGAGATGTCAGACTTACTGCTCAGATATTAAATATGAGATGTGCATGTGTTCAGTGAGCCTGAAGAGATGCAAAACATTAAATTTAGTGCCTACAGATATTTCACTGCTCTTGAGCATATGTGGGAAATGTGGGGAGGAACAGAGCAGTTCTCCCTGCCTTAGCATCACCCTTTACCTGTTTCCAACAGGAATGAGCAGAGGTGATAGTGACTCAGCACATTAACTATATGCACTACACTTGCAGCATCTCACCTAATTACAAATTTGATTTACTTTTTACTTGGTCAAATCTTAGTGCTGTCTCAGAGTTCTTTGTCTTGCCAATATAGATAAATATGGTAATTGAACTGCTTTTGAATTTATGTTTTAAATTGTCATTTTGTTCCAATGGGACAAAACTCTCAGAAGATGAAAATTTGACCTAATACCATGGTGAATTAATAAAAAATATGGCATGTATTTTTCATTATGTGGATGAAGAAGAGGCAAGTGACACTAGCTTTTCAAAAGTCTTGTTTGTAGTATCTCTGTATTTGTTGGCTGGATGATTTTACAGAAGTAAATTTTACCAGATCAAATAGAAAGAGACTTTTTTTTTGTACAAAATGACTGCTTTGACCTTCAAAAGTACTCTATAGTGGTCAACTCATCTTCCTCTGGAAACAAACTGAAGTAAGAAAGAAACCTTTTGGAGTGTTGAATTTGAGACTCAGTAGATGAGAAAGGGTAGAAAGGTGGGTCACACAGGATACGACTCACACCCAGAAGCTCTTGTTCAAGTGTGTGTGCCTTTTGGTGAGTCAACTACAAAAGTTTTGTTTTTAAAGGTTACTGCTACTATGATTTACTGCAAAAGAGCATTATTGGTAGTAATGTCTCACTTTAGTAATGCCTCACTCCATCCAGCTAAACTGTGTTTAAGTTACTATAGCCTTAAGCACTCTTGAATCATTTCAGTAAATGCGGTTTTAATATAGATATAAGGATTGGGTAACAGCAAATCAGTGCCAGAGCTGGAAAATAACCCAGGACTACTGGCCCTTAAGTCTATGCTCTAATTAATGCAAGTATTTCCTCTCTTATCCAGCAGTTAGGATTGTAAGTGATACAAAAAGAAAGTGAGGAGTTTGTGTGGATATTTTACTGACCCGCATCTTGTAAACATTAGCTACAATTGGACTTTTTGTATAAATTCCAGATTTTAGTATAAATTCCAGAGCACTGTTCTCAGGCAGATACTTCTCTGATTCTTTGGTGTTTTTTGGGCTTTCCTGGCTTTGTATTAAGGGAATTACATCTCACTGAGTTGTGTAAGAAGGATTGAGAGCTGTTCCTTGGCTAAAGCAATGCTCACACAAAGGTAATCAGTGCCAGTAAAGCTGCCTCAAGTCTGCCAACTAACCAACAGCACTTTTCTTCCACCTTTTATTTTCTTTTTTTATTCCCCCTTGGCTGTGAATAGTCCTTTATTGTCTCCAATTCAGTCCTTCTGGCAGGAAGGGTTTTCTTGAGGATAACAACACAGCCAGGGTGTCTGAGCCTCTGTTGGGCTTTTGCCAAACAGTCTAAATCAGTGTTTCCGAACTGTTGTCATTCTGTAACTCCTCATCTTCAAGGGGAGGTATAAGCCTCCATGTAATAAGTTTAAGCCTCCTAAGAAGATGCCCACCATGGTCTAATTGACAAGCTCTTCAGAAGACCTCTGGGGTTACAAGCTGAAATTAGCTGGCCAGATTCAAGGTCTTATATATGAACTTACATCCATCTAGAGCATTTTCAGTCAAAGGTTTGAGATGAGAGAAATATTTCCAGTGTTAAATTTTTATTTAAAAGCCAGTCCTCCATTAATGGTGTTTCCACTACATTAAACCATCTGCTTTGTCAACCTATTTACTAACATGGTGCTGAGTTCAGAACTTTCCAATTGTATCAACCCTTTCATTTCTGAAAACACTAGTCACCTTTTGAGCTGTTGAATTTGTGGGAAGAAGGGTGGGAAAAAATGAGATACAGTTCAAATTATAGCTAGTGGAAAAGCCTTTCCTCTCTTAGATTATGCGCTTGTGTGAGAAATATTGAGGGAATTTTCCTGTTTTCTGGGTATGATCAGCTGTCACACAACCAGGGCAGCATCAGTTACTCACCACAAACCTTTCATTTCTGCACCCAGGTGGAAGTGTGAAATGGTATTTCTTTATGTACACACACAGTTCTGCTTTTTGTGGCTGAGCCAATAGCTCTGGTGTTTTTCTAACGTTTTCTTCCACCAAAAGATCAGATGAGTAACAAGTGATTTCTGTCATGGGGAAATATGGTGGTGAGGACATCACTGTTTCAGAGAAGTCACAAGTTATGAAAGGAGAGGAATTTATAGCCAGGAGTAAGAAGGGCAGAGTTGTAAACTCTTCAGGTTAAAGATTTTCTGGGATCTCAATCACATAAGGTGATAAGATAATTCAGGAAAGTTTCAGGTGTTCCTGAAAACTAGAGAAAAGTCCTACAAAACAGGTCTATAAAGCTGGGTTATTATACAGACTGAGTTATTTTCAAATTATCACTAATTGTTTCTGTTCCTATGTGTACAGATCTAGAAACCTAATTTAAGTTGCTGCTTTTTTAATATGATAACCTGGAATATAAATAATTGTCTTTTTGAAAAGTAATTGTCCATTGCACTGTCATGTCAGGATGCTAGTACAAGATTAATTATGTATTCAGGAGCTGAGAAAATCAAATTTGTCTCAACTGGCACTGTTTTTCATTTCTTTTCTCATGAAGTCTCATGAGATTTGGCTTCCTTTCTGCAGAAAGTGACCCAAAAAGAAGTGGGAAGTTGTTTTCTACTTTAGACAAATTACTTCCCAAACAAAGGAATCCATCTTCACTGCATTACATATATACATTATAAATAGAGCTTATTCTGACTTGTAGGGGATGCCCTGGTCTGAAATCACTCAGCAACTAGTGAAAAAGATCAGAATGAGCAATACTTCCAACAAAAGATACATACCAAAACTCTCAGATAGTCGCCAAAAAACAGTCAGGGAAATCATTTAAGTTTTTCCATCTTTTCATCTACAGTCTTATGTGTTTTTGAGATATCCATTACATGAGTGGCCAAAGACCCTCAGTGTGACACGGTGCAATTTATCTGATTCTAGACCAGCTACAGCAAGAATTTGCTTTGTCTGATACATATACATTCTTCTACTGGCTGCCAGTTAACTTTCAACCACATGGTCATCCAATCCTTATAAAATATTAATGATTTTTAGAGAAATTGAAATAATTTTTGTTTTTGCAGCCTCACCTTACCCCTTTTATTCATTGCACAGAACTTGCTCACACCAGGATTAATATTCACAGTCCTTTGCAATGCCACATTTGCAAAGCAAATCTCCACAGTGAACCCATACAGACCCTAGGAGACTCAGCCACAAGCTCTCAGAGATCCCTTCGGAAAAATGATGGCAAAAGCATCCAGGGATCCATGTCCACAGGGAAATCCTGCAGAAAACAGGTGTTTCTTATAATGACTGACAGGGTGCTCACCAAAGCAATGGATATGATATAAAAGCCTGATAAAGAAAAGTTTGCACAGGCTCTTTTTGTATATGCAGGCATCCTCCTTCAAGTCCTGTGCACATCAATGCTGTTACATATTTCCAGAGCCATTCTCTTAAGCAATCTCACTGAACAAAGAGTGAGATTTTTGCCATGTACAATGCTGACACAGTCTTCAGTTGTGCATGTGTAACTTGGCAAAATTTACAAAGATTTTTACGGTGTAAGAAAAAAGTTGCAGGAATCAACCACATCTTGTGTGATTGTCAGGAGCTGAGGGCAGAATTAGATGATGCCAGGATGCCTTTATGCTGCCCACTGATATCTATCTAGTTGAATGCTACTTACGAAGAAATTAAAATCTTCTGTAAATGCTAATGTGATAAGGAGTGATGAACAGAAAAGCTGTACAGGAAAAGGTCCTTTTTGTATGGAAGGAGGCATAAAAGGGGTGGGGGATACTGTGATGGTTAGCAGAGGAAGTGAAGTATAATGTGCCCTCTCTGAGGGTCATTGTAAGTCTTAGAACTGAGAAAGGGATTCTGTGAGTGCAGAGAAGGGGAAGAAGAGTTAATTAAAGTGTTCATGTACAGAATGAACATTTTCGCTGACAGGAAGACTGAAAAACGTCGTAACTAAAAAGTAGAAACTCCTTTACTTTCCTTTTTCCTCCCCTTTTTCTTTCTTCTTTTTCTTTTTTCTTTTATCTCTGCTCAGTATCTCTGTGGAAAAACTTGTGAAGCAGAGATGTTTTAAGCTATTTTTTGTGGGAGGGAGCAGGAAGGAAATTGAGAAGGATTTATGTACAATGCTTTGCTGCTTTCAGAAGCAATAGGAAGTTTGTTTATTTAAGTGCTGTTGGCCAGAGAAGAAAACTGAAACTCTAATTTCAGAAGAAGATAAATCATTACCTATTTCAACACCATCGCTTTTTTAGATTTTCCTGGGCTCCAGTTATTTTTTTGTTTCCATGGACAAGGATTACTGACTAACTCAGTCTCACAGAAAGTGGCTTTTCATCTCTCAGAGGAAACATAGGCAAAGATCACACCCTTGCAGAATGGCTGTGCTAAGCTGCTTGTCTCCAGAAGACCATCTTGCTTTAAGCAGTGGATATGTTCCTTGCTACTGACTGGAGAGTGAAAGTGAAATACAAGTATTACAAATTACCTGAGCTGATGAAGTATTAGAATTACTCACTCAGCCAACTAAACCTGTCCTTCTGCTCTAAACACTAAGTTCCAAATAAAGGCTCCATTGTAAAAACATTGATTTAGTGTCTCACAAAAACAGACTTATATTTGGTCTTTTCTGGGTTCTCTTAGATCCCCAATAGACAGATGTGAGTGGCAGTGGTAAAAAATGCTCTTCCATATCATGTAGGTCATTATTGGAAATCAATCCAGGTTGTTGTAATCTCCTCTCAGCCTAGGCTTGTTTCTAACCTCACAAAAAATAGCTTGTCCTTACAGCATACCATGCAGTGGTAGATTTGGTTATCCTTTGGTCAGTTACATACTGAAGTAAAACAGTATTTTACTGGCATGGAGATGGTAAATTTCATGTATAGGTTGTTATTGAAGACTTCTAGCAAATGATCAGAAACTTTGGCATATCCATTCCCCTTTTCTCACCCTTTTCCCAACATAATATTTTTCCTTGAAAGACACCTCTTCCCTGCCCAGTGAATCCTAAAGCTTCTGCTTTCATCATACAAGCAATTATTTCTCACAAAAGACCTTTTCTTCATCCTAAAATTAGCAAGGCTTGTGAGGGGGAGGGAGAAAATTTTTATTTGTAGGAAATAATTTGTTTTTCTTCTATGAATGATAATGAAGTGTTGAGGGTTGGGGTGGGAATTATCAGGACATTTTTTCCCAGCACTAGTTCCATTGTCAACATCACCCAGTGCTGAAGATGATTATAGAAGGGGATGGAATTTCTGATGCATTTTCAACATACTCCATCAATAAAATTTCAGACAATTCTTTCCCCTAACTTTCCAGCCACCTATAACAGTCTCACAGCTTCTGTAAATTTGTGTTTTAACCATACTGGGTGGAGGAAGCAACTGCACTAGGTTTTCCTGTTCTAAGCAGGTTTGAAACCAGTTAGTTTTAAAGCAAAGAAACCACAATTGTAAAACCAAAACCATGTTCAAGTTGAGGACGACACTACTTACGGGTCAATTCCAAGAATGTTTTCACTTTGTGCTACCCGACTGTTGTATAACATTTGGTCAATTATACTTAGGTTTCCAGAGAATAAGAATTGTCTGCTTTCATTTATAACTGACAGCAAACTTCAAATGAAAGGAAAAATAAATAATAGATCAAAAATGAAACACAACATGTCAGTAGTAGCTGAGCATTCATTGATAAAATCTAGTGACTATCAGAACCTTTTTTGTTCAATGTTATCTGTTTTACTTATTCTGGTTGATTAAAATTGCATTTACAAAAAGATGTCTGTTTCAAAGGAATTTCCATAGATGGTCCTTTTCTGCAATAATGAGTTTTAACACAACTCTGAGGCCCAGGGCCATGCAAAATGTTGATTTTGGAGCTAAAACCAGGAAATGCTTCTCTGATTTCTGCGTTATGACCAACTTACCTGATTCAGAACAAAACTGATTAATGATTTGTCATCACAACATCTTTTAATGGAATATCCTGTGTTCAATTATGTTTCAAAGGGATCATGTTCTGTTCTGAAATCCAGGAGAATGTTATCACAGGCAGCTGGTCTTAAAAACATTCCTCTGTCATTAACTTCTGATTCTTATGTGTCATCAGCAACAGTTTGTCACCCATTCTATTTCGTCTACTGATGCACATCAAGAGCCAAATGAAAACAGAACTGCTGAGATACTGAGCAATCTTGAGTGGTAGTCAAAACAGAAAGTAAAAAAGCTCAGGGTTTTATTTTTTAAATGGACTTTTAAACTTCTTTGGAATCTTTAAATTAATATTAATTCACAGGAAGATGAAGAAATGCTACAGTATTATGACTGTGACAAGATTTTTGCATTTCTGCTAAAGTATTTAGTTTTGCACATACACAAATTGTCATATCAACTAAGAATAGCAGGCTCACTTAAAAAGACCATTTTTTTGTGTGAATAAAATATATGCTGTGATTCAGGCTGGTAGGAATAAAGGGGTTGAAAGTTTTCTGTGAAAGACTGAAAGTAAAAGTGAAGACACTATGAGAAGATCTAAATAGGGACACTATGATAAAATCTATATACATGGTGCAATTGCTGCTGACAGATGAATACTTTCCTTTCTACAGATACCATGGTCACACTAACACATAGAGGGAAGCGCTAATGTGTCTAAATATATTATTTTAATTAACTATTCACAAACACCACACAGGCCTCTGACGGACTCTGAAGCACATGCATGACCTTTTTAGCAACAGTGGATTGCATCTGGGTGACAAATTGTAGTGAGCACAGGTTAAATCTGCCTTATAACCCCAGAAAACCCAGGATGCTTTCCATGTGTAAATATGCTGGTGGGAAAGGACACCCTTGTACGTGCAACAAGTGGGAACATGTAAGATGTTGATGAAGCCTTAAATTTGGGTTCTAACCATTATGTGACAGGGAGACTGAGCCAAGAACTTAGCAGCTGCAGAGAAATTATTTAATCTTGGGGCATGCATTCAACAGAGACAGTGACAGTCCTAACCTACTCCTTGATTTTTGCTGTTCATACACCCATAGCACTTCACTGCCCTGAAGTGTTGTAAATAATGTATGAAATTCTCCTGTACAATTATAGCCCAAAAAGAGCAGAAAATGGCCTAATCATTTCTCTATCACCCATGTGAACAATAACAACACAGGTCATGAGTTATCTCACGTGATATCACACACTAACTACTGTGTATCCTATGTAAATTAATTTTTTTCTAGCACAAAAGCCCTGGCTCTTACATTTACTTCTGATATCAAGTTGTACTTGATCATCATAGAATGACTTGGGTTGGAAGAGTCTTAGGATTATCTAGTTCCACCTCCCCTTCCATGAGCAGGGACAACTTCCATTAGATCTGATTTCACAAAGCCCCATCCAACCTGGCCTTGAGCATTTCCAGAGGTGGAGCATCCACAGCTTCTCTGGGCAACCTGTTCCTCTGTCAACCTCACACAAAAGTACCTCTTTGTAATATTTAATTGAAACCTATTCTCTTTCAGTTTGAAGCGACTCCCCCTTGTCCTATCACCACAAGCCCTTGTGAAAAGTCTCTCTCCATCTTTCCTGTAGGCTTCCTTCAGGTACTGGAAGGCCACAGTTGGGTCACCCTAAAAGGCTTCTCTTCTCCAGGCTGAGCAATCCCAATTCTCTCAGTCTTTCTTCATAGGAGGGGTGTTCCATTCCTCTAATCATCTTGAAAAGGCAGAGCCACCTACTGTGCAGTTTGTAGACAAAATATGTCATTGTTATATTCCTAGGCTATGATTTTTCATGTGCGATTTGTATTCTTCCAAGTACTAACAAATTTTTGGGAACTGAGACTTTATTCACTTTTTTCCTCTAGTGATTGATCCCTTGAGAGCCAGAAAGTTTAAGGATCTCAATTAATCCTAGCAAAGAGAAGAAATGGGAAAAGGAACTTCCCCCTTAGATCAGGGGAAGGTGGCTATTCTATCACAGTGCTCATGGAAAATCTTTAACGTGTTATATTCTTATTACCATGGCATAAAACTTAAAAAAAAAATTTCTCCTTACCCAGAAAGCTGGTAAAATATTTGGGGTTTTTTGTTTTTTGGTGTTTTTTCTTGTTTTGTTTTTTGTTTATTTTTGGGGGTTTTTTTTGTTTGTTTTTTGTTTTGTGGTTTTTTGGTTTTGTTTGTTTGTTTGTTTGTTTGTTTTGTTTTGTTTTTGTTTTTTTTTTTTTTTTTTTTTGCTAAATACTGTAGCATATAAAAAGCTTAAATACGCACAATAACCTTCCATACTTTCTTTTCAGGTAGATTCCCTCAGTGGGCTCATGGCATCACCCAAACCCACTAAGCACAGGAACAGGTTGGATGTGGAAGTGGAGAAACCCACATACATGGTGGTATATATACATATAGAAGGTTAGGCAAGTTTCTGGTCAGTTCAAGGAGAGACCAAGTACAGGGTTCCACCAGTGACTAGGAGGCTCTTGAAAACAGGACACCATGGTATGATGTATTTCCCAACCTCAGCTCAGTCCTTGACCTGTTGGTTTCCATGGTAGACTTCCAGCTGGCTAACAAGCACAAGAGAGGTGGTGGTGGTGCTGTGCAAATGCATTACTTCCTAATTCTGGTGGGAGCAGAAGGTAAGAGCCAGCTCAGTCCCTCTGAGGCTTGACAACTGTTGCAGGCAGCCTGAGGCAGGAAAAGACAGAGGCAGTTACTTGGCAGGACAAATGAACTGATCAGGAGAAGCACTGATTTCCCTCTGCTGCTTTTTCAGATAATGTTTCAGATTTTGTGCAAAGACTCCCACAGCAGCCAGAGCATCTCTCTCTGTACACACCACACACACATACGTGTGCAGGGGGCTGTATAGGAAACACAGCCTGAGACATCCTTTTTGTCTGTGAAAGGAAGTGTTTGAATTGGAAGAAGATTCTTCCAAGGAGAAAACATCAGGGACACATTTATACATAGAAGTAGAAATTTCTCTCTGAACTTCATATTGGAACGAGTCTGAGAGGCAGATTTTATAAACAGACCCCTCTGGATCTCTGAAGAGAGGATTTGAAAAGTCAAACATATCCAAGACATGCCTATAAAAGTAAAAATTACACTGCCCAGAGCCTTTTAAGCAACAGACTTATTTCAAACAACAGAATACTATAGCTCTTAGTCTTTCTCTCTCTCTCTCTCTCTCTCTGTGTAGACATACACTGGCAAAACTAACCCCTGAGTAAAGATGCTGTGACTTTAGAGATTTTATCCATTGCAGCTGTAAAACCCATGCCTGAAACTTGTTGATCCTTTCTGCTGAGCAATAAGACAGGCAAGTCAGATGCCCAGAGACAAAAAACCTTCCCCTTGTTTAGCTAAAGGAATGAACTGATTGGGCCAGGAATCATTTGCCTGTCATTTAAGAAGCATTTTGGGTAACTATTCTTCTATTGGCAGAGTAAGTTGAATTAATTAATCTGAAAATGAATTAATTCACCTGAAAGTTAAAAGATTTATATCCAGAATGAACAGTTATTGTAATCTGCATTGGATAGACACTATGAAAGACAAAGGATGCTGGAAGAGTGTGCCCAAAATGACTGCAGGAAACCTCAGGACTCGTGAGTTATTCCCAGTCACTTTCAGAAAGGTTTTTTTTCACAGTTTCTTCAACACAAACTACTTTGCTCTTCTAGCACAGTGAGAACTAGAGATGTCTGCAGGCAAACACAGTCAGCATTGGAGATGTTTCTCCCTGCAAGTGCTGAATCAGATCCCCTTAACTAGTCAGCCTTGAAACTTTTAGTGCACATTACATTTTTGTTCTGCAAGGCACCTGGAGAGTCTATCCATGAGTGGTATGCTGCTGTGTTCTTACAGCTTCAGCAGTTCAAAGGGGGAGTCATGAGCCAACCAAACATGATGTTTGCAGTTCTTCAGGAAGAACAAAACCACTTTACTTTTTCTTCCTCACTACCAGTCTTTCAAAGAAAAGCAAAATTTACAAGTGTTCCAACAGTTTCATTAACTGCTGCCTCTCATCTATAGACAGCAAGGGTTAAGGATGCATGGCCCTGGCCACTTGTCAGATTTGGCATGCTAGAGCCAGCAGCTGGTGGAGGCAGTTAATTAGTCCTTTGCCCGGCTCAAAGTTCAGCCTTGATTGGCAGGGAAAAGCAGGCTGCACCAGCCTGCTTCCCTCTTTCAATTAACAAAGGCCTGTGCCATCAGATTACCTTGGCAACACGCCATGGCATCCCTGCCTGAGCTTTGCCATGGCAACAGGAAAGCTAACCTTGCCAAGGCAGCATCTGGTCTATGGGTGGCAGATTACCTGCCAAACAGATTTACTAGCTGCAAAGTGCTGCTGACTGCCCTGAGAAAAGAAAGGAAGCAGGAAAATCTTGTGACAAAAAGATGATTATCCATTTTAATTTTCCTTTCCAAGCAAAGGTTAACAGAGGTCCAATTGCTGATGAGTGGGTAAGGGATGTCTTTATTCTTTGTGGGCATGAAAACCATTAAATAAATTAGGCTTTATCTTAGCCACAAGGTCTTCTGGGCATTACAGTTGCAAAACTCTTTGTTGAGGACTAATGTCTATTATGCAGTAACCGGGCTGGTCTTGACAGAGCACTGCTGGTTTTTCATTTCATTTTATCACATCCATTTTGTTGTGTTGACACCAGAGATACCAAATAATTGTGGGTCCAAGTGCTCATAAACTAAATGGAAACTCAGCTCTGAATGTCAGAATCACATCAAGTTCCAGGGGCCTGTAAACTCAAGGACAGCTGGCACTAGATTTGTAAGCAGTGCGAGACTTTTCCGGTGGACTACCTGAACTCAGTAGAGTTTGAAGTTCCTGGATTCATAGAGGGCAGGGAAACAGACTGTAGGCAGTGCAGGACTGGCTCCATCTCTACCAAATGACTCTTGAGAGCAAGTCATGTTACAAAGGAAAGCCAGAAAGGCAGTGGGCAAATCCCACCATTCCTCTGTTTTGGGAGACCATTCCTTTCTGACTCTAACCCAGTCAGTCCACTAACACCAAGCTCCTGTGAAAAAAAACACACTAATTAAACTCTCAAGTGGTACATGAATGGAAATACAATTTGACTGCCACTATGCAGCAAGGAGTGAAAGAACAAAGACTTTTTCCAGTCCCTCCTAGGTCATTGGCATACATCTGACATTTCTGTGAAGCAACAAATGTGATTGAGCAAAATAATTTCCATCTTATTTCAGCTCTTCTTACAAACCTAAGCATCTTATAAACTTACTCACTCCAGGATGCCCCTATCCCAGTTACTGCCTCTGTGAAATTTAAACACTGGACCCTGAGATTAGTTTAGCTGGGAAAAGTGTGGTGCTAATCATGCCTAGGTTGTGGCTTGTGGGTTCAATCCCTGTCTGGGTCATTCACTTAAGAGTGAATGGATTCGATGTTCCTTCAGTGTCCATTCCAGCTCAGGATATCCTGTGAAGGAAGAAGTGCAAAGAGTGACAGTAGCTACAAATGCAGCAAGCAGAGAGTGAATTTGCTGCTGCAGGGGGAAAGTTTGCTTCAGGTTGGAAAGGCAGGTTGTGCTTGGTGCAAAAAGCACCACAACATTCTTTTGATTGTCAGTGGTCTGGATTCTTCTCTTCCCTTAGGTGTGAGTTTCTAAGATATAAGGGATAAGTTTGGGAGAGCAAGCATGCACATGTCTCTCAGTGTCACACAGAACTATATGTGCTGAGAGAGAAAAATCAATACCTAGATGTGGACAAAAGAAATTGGACAGCTAGGACATGCTTGAAAGGCTCTTGGCAGAAGGATAGCCTCACAGGTCAGAATACAAATAACTTGAAAGTTCATTTGGTATTTTTGTATGAAGGTAATAGACAGCACCACTCTTCACAGAGAGGTGAAGATACTGAGAACTGAATGACCTCCTTATATTCACAGAAGTCTCACCAGAGTGCTCTCTTTCAGCTCTCTAGGCTGTGCTGTCTATCAGCTCTGCATTCTATTAATTTTATTCTCTTCCATCCATTCTGGTTCTCCTGTTCCCAATGCAAACATTATTTCAGTAGAGATCAGAGACAAGCCGAATCCTGCAGCTCCTCAGTAGATGACACAAGGAGAGGCTCCATATTGACTTGCTGCTGCACCAGCTGAGACAAATGTTGATGTTGAGATCGTGTGAGAGATTAGGTCAGGGCTGGGAAGGACTAACAAAGGGAAAAAGAGGGGCTTCTATGTCCCTTTGAGGGATCAGTGGCTCCACAACCTGAGGGATCAGCCTGTGTCCATCAAGAATAGGAAAATACAGCCCCCCAAGGAGAGCTGGGCCTCCTAGGGTGGAGGTCTGGGGCTCCCACGAGTCTTTCTCACTGCACACTTTGGGGAAATGCTGAGGGATGATGTGGCCTCCTTGAGTGCCACATCCCCAAGGAGCCTGTGACACGGCCAGCCAGACCACTGGCATTGTGATTGTGTCTCTAGGTGAACATCCTCCCCTCAGTCAGGGACATTTTTCACCTTTAATTGTATCAGCTGCTCCCAAATAGAAGCGAGCTGACTGTGTTTTGTATATGACTAGCTGCCCATGAAGTTACAAGCTTGGCAGAGGTTTCATCCTTCACTTCACCACACTGATATATCCCTTAACCAGACCTCTTGAGTTTTCCCTGCCCTGCTAAGATGAAGAAAGTAAAGAAATCTTCCAAAGAAAGGCTCCTGTCATTTTATATCATATGTTGGCAAAAATCAGGAAACAGCCACACTGATGAAAAACCTTTTGTTTCCAGCCTCTAGTATGTTCATTAGTCCTTTCCAGACCCAACTTTACCATGTCAGTGTTTCTGTAGGCAAAAGGCATCTGAGCATGTACCTTTTTTTCCTCTCTTCAGTAGTGGTCAAAAAGAAATTCAGTAAAGGAAAAAAACACGCAACAGTTTCCCCCCTGTCTTTTAGCTAATGGGTGTTACACTACAAACTGGTGGTTGGGAAGTTAATAAAACACCTTGAGGGTGCTGAGCAGACCCACTGAGATTTTTGACCTTTGCTCAAAGCGTTATTGATCCCAGAAATTGTGGGTGCCCCATGCAAGGTGGGATGCCTGGGAAGCAAGGTGGGAAGTGCCAACACCCAAACACAACACACTGGTCCTAATTTTGGAAAGAAAACACTAATGATAGTGGCTAAATCAGAAAGGAGTTCTTTCTGGATCACTCAGATTCAGGCACTCAGGATCACGGGCTAATCCATAACTTGTTGTGGTCTTTAAGAGGAAAGCTTTATTAATTTCTGTAGCCCTGGGCTTGTGTCCTGAGAGTCAAGTTCCACCACCTGCACGAGTTCTGTAAAACACTAATCCATAGGTCATTGTGTGAACTCTTAGTTCAATTTCAGGTTGTAAAAATTACATAGATTACAAATATAAAAATTACAAAGATAGCTTTGTGTCTTCCACATGTGTGTTGTTTCCCTGCATGATGGGGAGATGCTTGGTTTAGCCCTAACATGATAGCTTTGCTATGAAAGAGTAAAAGAGAAATTAACTACAACTGTATATCTATATGTTGCTTGCTTCTCTGTGACCTACCTGTACCCATAGCAATTTTGAGACAAAATAAGAGAAAGAAGCACACTCTCTATCATCTCTCTGTGATCAGAAGAAGTGTGTATTGAATATGTGCTTCAGAGGAGTGGAACCGATCTGAAACTCTGTCACTTCATATATACTGCTGGGCCACCCTATGAATCCTAATAAATCCTTCTGGCTTAATTGCTAAGCTCTTAGGGGCGAGGAGATGTGGACAAAAGCAGCATGCTAAATGGCCTTCAGGATGTCAGGAAGTCTAAGAAGCTGAAATGAAGTATTTGTTATCACAGAAGCATTTTATTGAAGGTTTGAATATGTTATACTTTATAAGAAAGCCTTTACTGGAATACTGGAATTGTTTCATTATTTATGGGGTTGAAGAATCACCACACTGGAGTCAGCAAGAAATCACAAGGGAAATTTTTTACTAACATAGGAAATGTTTTCATATGTGGAATTGAACCTTTCATACAGCATGAGACAACTATTCTTCTTCAAATGGTGATACTGCCTCTTCTGTGTTTGAAAGAATTTTGATGATCAAGCCATTTCCTCATGCCAAAAACTGAGTCAGCAATCCAAAGTGTTGTCTCATGTTAGGATCTCAGATTAAGTAATTCTCTTTTATAATGCAGGTGGCTTTTTGCAAGAGGGTCTCCTGGACACTATCCCCACTGCTGACAAAGTTTAATCCAGAAGTAGGTCAAATCCAGATGGTGAGTCAGGAAATGCTAATGTGTTTTAATTATTAGGCTATTTTTAAAAGGTTCAGCATGTTATTTAGCCAGGAAGTGAAGTGGAGCAGAAAGTAAAATCCAAGCTAGATGATTCCTTCTTCTTGAGATAGGGAGATGAGTTATGCATCATTGACACTATTAATGAAAAATAAATTGTGACAGTTCTAGGTCTAAAAGCTGAATTTCAACACAGAGCATCTACCCCAGAAAGCAGCACTTGTTTACTTATGTCATGCTTTCTGAATCCCAACAAGTAACAGAAATTTTCAGTCAGTCCTTTTATTGGTTCTATGTCCTCCTTCCTCCCATTATTAGGACACTGAAAATAGCAGTTATTTTAACCTTCAGGAAGTCCTTGGGAATATTTTCCTTGTGACTGAGACTGTAGGAGTAGAAAAACTTGAATTTTTCAGGGCATTTACTCATTTCTGGTAATAGGTAAAATGATGTAAATAAGCATCAGGTACCCTTACCTGAGACTTCTCTTGTGTATTACAAGATCTAAACAGAATCATCCTGAGGCTGAGATTAGACAGCAATTCCTTTAGAGATTAGTGTTGAGAGATTTTGCACAAAAACATGTATATGTATTTGAAAGTGGAGCAACAGACCTAGATTTACTGGGTATCAACTGCAACTCCTGATTATGGTTCATTTCTATCTAGTGTATTTTTATCTAGGGTCTGGTTCTAGGCTCTGCTACATTTATCTTGAGTGTGATCTTGAGCAAATCATCTCCATTCTCTGCCCATCATGTGCAGCATAAAGAAATCAATACCCTATGCCTCATGACTCTCTTTTAATGTTTATATGTGTAGCATCTGGCTGTAGAATTCTACTCCTGTTTGATATTCCTCAGAGTTACTATAAAAATAAGAATATCTAATTTCTGGAAATAAAATAAAATAAAATAAAATAAAATAAAATAAAATAAAATAAAATAAAATAAAATAAAATAAAATAAAATAAAATAAAATAAAATAAAATGTCCTTGCCCTTTTCTCATCATGCTACTTGTGAATCCAAGCGAAGTACAACCATTACTGATTTTTCCACATAAATAGAAGCTTCCATTCAAGTTAAATCTTTATGTAGTTATCAAGTAAGGAGAACAACAGAAACCAAGTGTAATGCAAACAGTAGAACAGGTGCAATGAATAATCCAGCCACCCCAGGTTTCCTGTCTTCCGCCTCCATCCTACCCCTGGAGTAATTACAGAGTTTCTCTTAGGCTGAAAAAAATGCTTGTCTTGCAGTTGCAAGTATATCATGATGGATTTCAGTTTTATTTTTAGTCAAGTGGATCTGCTGTCTCTTGTCAGTTTATTGTGTTGTGTTAGCAGGGACATTTAAACAGACCAGGTTTTTGCTGGAGCTCCAGTGGGCTCTTGCATATAAAATCAAAGTTCTTTTGCTTGCTTCATGTTCTCATTCATTCAGTGTCTCAGAGCCTGCCAGCTCTGTGGGCAAGCAGCCAGTTTTGCATTTACTACAGGGTTTTGTGTTGGCTGCCAGTCACAAAGGGTGGTGATAAATGGATTCAGCAGCACCTATTAGGATTAACCGAAGGCTTAAATTCATTTTGAACCCTCTTACTGCCAAAATTAATTATAGTAAAATTAATTATGCTATGTTATCCACTGAAGAACAGGCCAAGGTGAGGAAAATACCCACCTTCATGTTTACTGCAGCCTGGAGCTGACATAACCAGGGGAATCTAGAGAACAGAATCCATCATGCTCACTAGACTCATAAAGCTTTTTGTATTGCCTGCTTTCAGCTGTCTTCAGGTTTTGTTCTCAGAGACCTTATTCTACATGCTGGCTACAGTGATTCAGGTGTATCAGAACAGCACCTGTGTGGTGATCTGCAAAACAGCTTGGGCAGTAGGAGTATCCTTATATTTTAGCCAAATCATCAGCTCAGTTGGAATCCCAGTTACTGTATGGGATGTACTTCATGGTATGGCATTTGGAAGAAGTATGTTAACAGAAAATCCAGTGACTTGATTGCTTTGAACCAATGAGGTTCTGTCCAACTGACCTCTTGTTTGCAGTAATATAGTCTGGCCTTGTGCTGAAGGGAAGCTGCTGAAAAACAGTGTAATATCAGATGGAAGCCCTGAAACCCTCTACTGTAAAGCAGCAGACGCAGTAGAGCCCACCATGGAGGCACAGGGATGGTGAATCAAGTTCTGCCATGTCCATACGGTCATAGCTTGCACCTAAGAACAGCACCATTGGATTAGAGCTCCCTTTGAAATTGGGCATTGGTGTGAGTTATAAATGACAACAAATTCACAAGGTCTCAGTATATGACTTCCTACATTTTCTGTCCTCTTCTGTAGTCTTATAGGGTGTGAGGCCCATCTACAACATAAAAGCAATCAAATTTCCTTGACCAAAAAGCCTATAACTGAAGGAGGGGAGTATGGTTTAAAAGACGGAGGAAAGAAAGGACGAAATGTAAAAAAAAGAGCCATTTTATAGAAATATTGATTAAAAAGTAATGAAATATCACTCTTTCCTGTTGCTCCACAATCTAATCCAGGCAAGGAATTTGTGCATTTTGACTGTTTCAGGGAAGTGCCTGATTGATATAACCTTTCCACAGGTTCACCTGTAGTGCTTAATGTAACAAAAAAAACAGCTCTTAAAAACTCCACTCAGTAGTTTGCATTCAGGGCTATCTTACTTCAGTCATTTCAGATCAAACACTGCTCTGCTCATTTTGGTTCAAGTCACAAAGAATTCTGTACTTCTCTTACTACTGTCTGCCTGTCCTTAACTTGCAGAGAAAAATCTTGCTTGTCTCTCCTGCCAGAAAATGTAGTTATTGGTAGATATTTAGACTTATTTTCCTTTTGAAAGGCAAATTATACTGCTTTGCCAACTAGTTGTGTATTTCTTGGAATGTTTTCAGTGAGGAATTTTTTTTTTGTTATAAAGGGAGATTTAGTAATACCCATAGAATCAAAGCTAAGTAGCTATGTTGATTTTTTTTTTTCTTCTTTCGAGTAATTATGTGTTTTACTGACAGAGAAAACATTCCAGATGGGCAAAATACTGGTAAACCAGCTTCAGGCCAGGAGCTTGAAACATGTATGAGAAACATTAAAGTCAAAACTGTATTAACTATGGGTTCCCTCTCTCTTCAACAAGGAGACATACGTGCCTTTGGAAAGATTCAGCCCAATTATTATTTGAATATTTATAGAGATTGTATGGTGGACTTAAATTCCTAGTTTATGTCACCTCCTTATCAGAATTCTCCAGAGTATCTCCTGAACTACTTCAATGCTCAAAGTCTTGGAAGAAATTATTATAATCAGTAGACCTATATTGGACATTAATAGAATAAGACTCTTCCAAATTCTCCTTTGTTGTCTTCTCACTCTTTTTCATTATACTAGTGAACATTTTTTCATGTCCTTCTTGATATTTATTTATTTGTGCAGAACCTGAAAGCAGAATACAGATCTGGGTGCCCCATCAGGTCTTACTCACAAGCACATTTTCAAGTTCTTGTGACCTTTGACTTTTTCCATCCATCTGCAAGTTTTCTGAAGTTCATTTACAGATTTCAGTTAGAGACTAGAATGTCTTGACGAGGTGGTTTGAATGTGAAATTGTACAGTACCCTGGTAACTTGGGTATTTTAATTCCAGATGAGAAGGTCAAGATGGCAGCTTCTGAAAAAGAAAACAGGAATTAGTCACCTGCTGTGCCAAAGATTCCAGAGAAGATCACCACCCAAAACTGTGCAGCATAACATATAGGAGTGGATTACATGGCCCAAAAGAAGGCACTTAATATCAATAGTACTGGGATTCCTGGGTGATATTTCTTGCTGCAAGGAGTGCAATTTTTTGAAATGTCATTGCTGCAAAACCCCAACATTTAAACAAGGCTGCAGGGTCAACACATAAACATCCTGGAATGTGACCCAGTTCAGAACAAAGAAACCCTCTGCAATATTAGCAGGATCTAATTGAACCTCTTGGCTGTTAAGCAAAGCAATTAACAGTGCAACAAGCAATCATGCCTGATGTTCAGTTAACAGCAAAATAAACATGATAAAATATGTCTGCAACATTTTGAGTCAAAACCTCATAGAGAATTACCATGTGCTCTTACATCTTCCTCTGTGCAAGTAGTGCATCGTTAGCAAAGGATTATCCATGTGTTTTACACCACTGCCTAATTGCAGGGAAGGCAGTTAAGAAGATCAAAGAGCTCTATTAACAACAGATAACTACAGAACAAATATGATTAAAGTAATTACAGAAGGAAGTAATCTGCTAATTCTTAATGATTCTGAGTACTCAGAGAGGAGCTCTCAAAGTGATTCTCCTCACTGGAAATCAGGGTGTTACTGCAATGGACTGATATGATATTTTAGGTTTCAAAGTGTGAGCCATTTTTCTATATATGTTTTCTCTTATGCCTTCCCTTAAACTTCACACTCAGCTGTGACTTGATTCAGAAGTGGAAGCATCCTTACCACAACAGTTACCAATCTTTCTTTTTTTCCCTTCCTTTCCCCCATCTTTCAGTGCCTGGCAAAATTTTCCAGACCTCTTCTGATTTCTAATCAGAACTTACCTTTACCTCTAGAAACACATGTATGAAATTTTCCTCACACTTCCTTTCCCCACACATCCTTTCTATCTTATCAACTAGGACTAGAGATGATTTTTCACTCCTTCCACTCTTCCCCCTCTCACTCTACCCTAAAACCTCCTCCCTTTCTTACATCACCTTACCTTCAGACATCCTACCAGCATTGACACTAATAAGCCTTTTCTTTTTTTTGTTCTTATTCAGTAGACAATTGAGCAGTTAATATGGAATTATCCTAAGAACAGAACCTTTTAAGTGTGCACCTTCTGTATTTCCCCTCTTTTCTTCCTTCCCCAGACATTGCTTCTCTTTTGCCCTTTCCTGTCTTCACTGGCACCAAAATATGCTTGACCTTGGTGTCATCAAGCACTGAAATTCAAGAACCTCTTTGACATTACACAGCTTCTAATGGTGTCTGAAGCTCCACTCTATCTCTTTGCTGTTGACATTAAGGATCACAACTAGAACAAATGGAAAAGCTCATTGAATGTTTCAGGGTTTGAAACCAGCACATTTTGTTCAGCTATCATCAACTCACTTGACTGTATTCAAAACTCATGTTGAACCTTCAGAGATGAGCTGTGCACACAGAGAGATTATATTTTTGTAAATTTATCTATTCCTTGCTCTCCAACCTCTTTTGCTTTTCATTCTCTCCTCTTCAGATGCTGTTGAAAAATCTCATTTCCTAGTATCTTGAATCACCAAAGTATTTCTTCTCCAGGCCTGAGGTCTTGTCTGTACTGCAGGAAACAGACCAGTGTCATCCCAGTGCAAACACTGCCTTTGTCAAGACTAACATCAGAAAGCTAAAAATAACAGAGGCCAGATTCCTACATTTGTATTAGCACTCAGTAAATAACCTATTTTTTCCAAAATTGCTTACATGCCCAGCAAGTCCAGGTTCTCTGGAAAAAACATGGCCAATTGTGATGTCTTCCCAGAACCCAACAGTAAGGAATCTGTTCTGTTGAAAAGACAGTATAAAAAAAAAAATAAATCATGTCATGCTTAAGCACGTCTATCTAACTAAGAGCAGAAATACATAGGGAAGGAGTAACTGGTCCAACATGGATTACCATCCTCCCAAGACATATTGCTGAGTGCTCTGTGCCTAGTAATGACGGCCATGTCAATGAAAAATACCCTTAATCTTTGTTAAGGAAAATTTAAAATGTCAATTTTTGCTTTCAATTTTGGTAGATTTTCCTTTACTGTTGATTGACTCACTTTTTTTTTTGTAAGATCCCCCTGGAGGTAATTCAGTGTCTTTTGGAAATCAAATATTTAAATTTTATAAAGATAACAGTGTACTGTCTCTGTTCTTAATTTCTGAGGTGTCCAGCTTTGTTACATTGTCTGATCTTTGCAGTTAGAGCTTTCTCCCTCTCCTAGTAACGCAGACATTGCTTTGTCTCCTCCACTTAAAGGTGGACAGCAAGGTAAAATACACACTTCTCATAGTCACAAACAAAAAAAACCATATTCCTGAGACAATACTATCTCCCAATTTTCACCCACTTATCAGTTGACTGATAACTACACACTCCTTGCTGCCTTTTAGATGAACTATTGCTGTCAGAGCACCTGCTTGAAGACCCAGGACTGCAGGAGTACATTTCTAAAGGGATGGGAGGATAAGAGTTTCCAAGTAAGGACGATTGCCAGGATAATCCCTAATTGATTAGCTGATGTGTAATTTTGTCATATTCACCCTGTGCCTTCAGGGCTTTTGATCTGCAGGGTGCTTGGGGAAAGGTTTCTCATTAGAGAGTCACTTCATTAGGAAGTTTTGCTTTATGTAGGCTGGGCTGTGCAGGATGAGGTGTTTTATAGTAGTAGGCAAGGTTCTTTATTGAGAGCTAATGAATTTGTACAAACAAAATGGTCTGTGCAACTGGGTGAGGAAAGCCTGCCCACTGCTCATGTGGGGTGTATTTACCAGACTATTTCAGGCTCTGAATCAGGCCATTAACTTGATTGTGCCTCAGAGTACCTGAAGTCAAAGTCTTGGTCCTCCAAAACCCAAATGGAAAGAGGGAAGTGCTTCCAGAGGGCAATTCAAAGCACTTGCTTTGGTTACCTATGAGCTGTCAGTGCAAGCAGGGTGAACTTTTCTCCTCCACCAATATGGATTTTGCAAAGTTTAGCGAAAGTCTCTGTAGATTCTAACAAAGATGGCAGGAAGAAGCTCAGCTGTCTAGTAGGAGGTAAGCCCACACTTGCCTGACCAATTTTCTTAGAGAGGAGTGTCCTCCTCCATGTGGTGTGTGAGGAACATGAATAGCTCCTGTTACCAGAGGACATTAGGACTACTGTGCTTACATAAGCATAGAGTTCCTGAGGTGGGAAGAGATCCATTAAGACCATTGATCCATTAAGATCAAATCCCTGCAGGGCTGCCTTATATTTACTTCTATTTTCTGTTTGATAGCCAAGTTAGTACTACTGTCCCTTGACTAAATCTAAGGGCCCTAAACAGACAACTGTACTTTTGCCAGATCAGGTTCTTAAAATCTGTGTGTAGTGTCACAGGCAGTTTTTTTAAGAAAGAGGATGAACTTGAGTGGGAGGGAGAGAGAGCCTAGGAGAGGGAAAATGGGAAGTCTTTATACATTTCACACCTATTTTCTAATAAAACTAACAAGCAAGTAAGCTTCAGGAATGAAATTACTACAGATATTCTCTCACTGCTTAACTCCCTACTTCAGCTTTCTACTGAAAAGCTGACATTTCAGGATGCATTTAAGGTAGTTGCTTAATTAGGTTGAGAAAAGACAGATTGCTACTGTGCTGGTTAATCTGTGGCTTTCTTCCCTACTTTTTCTCCACAAAGGTGAATATTGTTAACTTTGCTTATAATTTTACTTTTTTTTTTCCAGAATGCATGTTCTCACATTCCCCATGCCATGCAGCTTGAGTAGGAAAATTGTGCACTCCATTTCCATTCCATCATGTGTTGTGCTCCAGCTGTATTTCTGTGCAAAGCTGTGAAGTGTGGGTGGTGAGAGACAGGAGATGTTTTAACTGAGATTTTGAGAGCTTTTATTCTTGCTTAATTTGAACTAAGTGGAAGCTAATAGATCAACCAAGCCTAGAGATCCCATTGCCAAATAAAATATACAAAGCTGGAAGTTAATAGCTATTTTTATAGAACACGTTGCTACTAAAAGAAATAGTGGATCCTTTCAGCTAATTCTCTAACCTTTATTTTAGGCATGTGAATAAGATTCCTCATTTTAAAACAATGTTTAGCCTTCAAAACATTTCCTTCATGCCATTGGGACCTGATAGGTGCTTAGCATGCAGAATGAGCAGGTGATTTATTCAGGTGCTTGAAACTATAATCCTGTAAAGATTTATTGTTTCAAAATCAAGTTTAAGACTTCATTGTGCATTCTGAAGCCTAGTTTCTAAGTTCTTGCTTTCAGTATATTGGTGTTTTGATTAACCAATGGGTTTAACTTACCTTTACTGCCAGTTTGCAACATTTAATGCATATAAGATAGTCCCTAATAAATAACTGGAATTTTATTAGCTGAATAGTTAGAAGGATATGACTGATAAGTAAGATGTCACATAAATCAGTACCAAAAATGACCAGCTCTGGAGGCCAAACATAGCAAAGCCTTAAATCTCTGCATCTTCTATAGATTTATTTATAAATCAATACACAAATCACAGCTGGGAAGTTAGATTGAAGAGTAATTAACTTTAGATCAAACTGTCTTGATACACTGTAAAACAGCCAGAACTTTGTGAACATAATTAACTTGCTTATTGTTTTGTATTCTACCAAAGCATGGGCTAGTTTGAAGAAAGGTTTCTTCATGCAAGAAATTGTCACTTATATTGGAGTGGTGAAGTAACATGACAATTGAGAGTAACTGCACAATGAACATAGAAATGTGACCAGATCTATAAATAGTTATACAGCAATATTATTTATTTTTGTACTAGATATTTTTCCTTCACTTTCATATGTGTTTTTCTGAATGTCACTAACAAAGCAGAAATTCTTAGTACAGAGATGATCTTTTCTGTAGCTGTTCTTTCCCTTGCTGATCTCTTTCCCTCACAATCCCCCCCTTAAAAACTGAACATCTATGTAAATTATTTTTTTTAAACTGACATATAAAGGGGGAAATTGAAGTTTTTTACATGCCAGAATCCAGCTGCCGTAGTGGAAAAGTGAAACAGGTAAAATCAAATTAAACCTAGTCTGATTATTATCTTTAAAAAGTAGGAAAATATTCTTGTCAGCTAGTGGAGAAATACTGAGATAAAGCAAACACAAAGCTAATTTTCTAAGTATTGTGATTACCCAGAATTTAAAAAGAAGTAAATATGTAGATGAATACCTCAAAGTGAACCCATTTTTGCCTTTCCTATCATCAAACACAAAAGCTTAGGCAAAAGAAGATATGTTGAAAGGTATGCCTACATTTTACATTTGGGAATTATCTTTTCCTGCAGTTATAAAATCATATTACCAGAGTTGAGATGAAGTTTTCATTTCACTTTCTGTTGGTTGTACTTCAAAATATAGTTTGAGCTTTTTGTGTTTCGCAGCTCTTCATGACAACTAAAATGCTTCCTCCTAGTTGTGCAATCCTGTTTTCTTAAGGAAAAACCCCAACCAAACAACAACAATAACAAAAAAACCACAAACAAATAAAATCCTACACCTCCAAATTCCAACAGAAGTCAATTTCAAGATTTTAAAGCGCAATATGTTTTCTAGCTAAAGGTTTTATATTGTTTGGTAAGTAAATGCACAAAGGGCAGTTGTGTGCTTGCAGTACTCTCAAGAATAAGCCAAGCTACTGTGAGTATCCCTCAGTTCTTTCTGGAATTGACAGAAAATGTGCTAAATTTATATTCTCTGTGATTTATTATTACCATTTCCTTCACGAAGCATTCTCACACAAAAAAGACCTTGCACTCACCCTGCCAGAGCTCTCAGCACAGAGCACATCTCAAAATAACAGAATATTAATGAGTGAGTGAATCCATGTAGGAGAACATCACTCACTGCTGCTTCCCCTAAAAGATGTCTGATACATTTCCTGTCTGCTCCAGAGCTAAAAGGGAAAAGCAGTTTAGGATCTGCAGGAATTGTAAATGTAGCTCAACTGGTGTAGAAACTCGAAAATAGGGGCCAACAAGTGCAGCAGGCAAAGAAATTAAGTATCTTGAATTGCTACTTCTACCAAGTTCTGGGGAATTATCTCTGTACCTATGGAAATAATTTAAATTGGAACTCAGGGCGGAAAAGATGTTTTTCCAATAATCATATGGTTCCCTTTCTCAGGAACAGTGATTTTGTTCTGAGGCATGCTTAATGAAATTTAACAGTTTGGGCCATCTCCCCGAAGGTGAACATTTATTCACACATCAGGACTTGATGCTGTTCAGTGAGGTCTGTCATAATGCACCTGTGGATCTGGGACAGGCATACTGGAAGGCAAATTTGTAGTTTAGTTTATCATTCATGAATTTTTGTTCTTCAGGTGAAAGATGAAGTAGGTGGAAGGGAAGGGCTGCATAACAGGAGTCTTATGGTGTTTCTATTTGTTGTGTATCCTTGTTCTTCCTGAGACATTTACCACATTTAGAGTTAACAGGCACTCTAGATAAATGCCAATGAGCAGTGGGAATTTCTGAGAGGAGTGACAAACTTGAGAGAGCATGACCCTTGAGCTCGGGTGATGTGGAGTGCTCGGAATTTTAAGTTTAAATAGTCAGGATTATTTTTCAGTAATGTTCCATTTTCCAGAGAAGTAAAGTGCTATAAACAGATTCACAAACTTTGGCTCATAAAGAACTTTCTCCCTGTTGCATCATTCCAGTACTTGGATATAAGCACTTAAATCTTCAGGAAGGCAATAAGTACATTTTATATTTTGGAAAAATAGTGTTGAATGCTTTTGGAAAGATAGCATTAAACATTCTAAATCAAAGCTGGAGACCTGCTACTCTATGCTGAAGACAAGAGAGCAAGACTGGTAGTTCCCAATGTTAAAGTTAGTTGCAGTGGAGGAAGTATCTCCTGGTCAATAAGGTGGTAGGAAAAAATGCAGGATAAAAATGGGGCAATGGCATTACACTGTAGACAGAGGAGAAAATATAAGAAATGTTTCAGTATTCAGTCCAGAGGGCATAGTCAGAACATGTCCTCCCCAGGAGTTAACAGAGCTTCTGAATAAAGTGTCCTGTTGCATCAGAACGTGCTGAAGATTGTCTGCTGAAACATGTTAGTGGTGCATGGATGGAAGTGGGCTCATGGGACTGAGTTCACATCCTGCTAATGAAGGACTGACATCACTGGAGTAAAAATAAATATATTCACCACATGTTTTTCCATGACTGAGAATGTAATGTAGTTTTGTGACAATTATTATCCAAGACTTACCCACAGCATGGCAAATGGTGATCTGCAGATTCATGAAGCATAATGAGCATTAGCCTTTTGGAACTCTATTGATTAATTTTTTGTTAAGTTCATTGATGTTGCAGCATAATAATCTTCCAGCTTCCTGTGACAAATCTTACCCCACTGTAGAAGACTGAAATGTCTCCTGAAGACCACTTTTTCAGAAGCTTCAAATACTGTTCAGCCTTTTTATTGCTAAGGGAAGACAAATATAACGTGGGGCATTGAGAAGCAAAAGCATCCGGGTCCAATGAATGCTTTTAAAAAAACACTCCTGAAAGGTGAATGGACAGTGGTTTAGTTGATGGTAGGAAGCTATGGATTATCATCCCAATTGGGATTATCATCCCAATCCCATTTTTCTGATGCTACAATGCTTGGTAGAAATTATTCACAAAAAGGAAACAACAGTCTTGGGAGGTTAATGCTTAATTTAAATTGATGACCTTGTCTTCACCTGACAACAGTATCTGCCTCTGACTCCTAAATGGAGAATATTAGAACTCCTCATCTTTGTATCAGTTGAGGCAGGGGAAAAAAGCATAAGTGGGCAATAATCTCTTCCTAACAGTTACTGTTGTAGAGCTTCTGGCATTAGATTTCCCCAGATGGAGATCAATTATTTCAGCCTTAAAGCCTCAAGATTGCTATACTTGAACAATGGATGATGATGTTAAAGGCAATCTTTGTTTAAACAATCTCTAGGAATACTAAGAGACACAAATAACTCGTAATAAAATGGAATTACACTTTAAAAAATGTAGACTAGGAGAAAAATTGTAGCTGTCTCAGGAAATCTACATGCTGGTTTGGCTGTCTTCATATTCCACATGAACCATATACATCCAAGAAATTTCAGTTTCTTCCACAAGATAGACACAATTTTTAGGCTTGTTTCCACTTGTGCATTATTTAAAGAAATATTGAAATTATAATTCAACTTATCAATCCTTTTTTTTTTCTGTTTGCATGGTCAGATATGTAGATGAACTGTGTAAATAAATAGACTCTTCCATTCTCCAACTGCATTAACAACTGTTTTTGATGCTCGCAAACATTTTTCACTGTCAAACAATAAAGAATATTAATTCATCAAAACTTTGTTTATTTGTTTTTATGACAAATTATGGTCATTTAGTTCACTGTTCAAATAATATTTTGATACTTTCTCTATTTTCTAAATTATTGAGGCTAAACAATTAACTCTCCATTTTCTTTGCAAAGCAGCAGGTCAGCCCCAAGAACTACCTTGAAATGGATGTATATAAATCATATCTTTAGTTTATATTATGCTTATTTCTTCACCCAGACTATACAACGAACATGTCACACAACATAAAACACGCCAGAATTTGCTGCTAATTTTTGTTGCTTTCAAACTGTGTTTTGCAGCACTCTCTCACTGAAAATAGAGCTAGTTAGAGTTAGTAATAGGATGTGAAATTCAGCCTGGGTGAAACAATGAGTTTCCGTTTTCCTGGTCTTCCTTCCACTGGCAGGTCCTGCTCTGGGGTATCCCGGGAATGTTGCTGTGGGACATTTTTAGCCTCTTGCCAGCTGAATGAGAATTGTTTCCTATCTCCGAGTCTTGAGTTCCATGCATCCCTCCTCCTCCCCCATGCCCTGGATTGAAGCTCTGAGCTTCCTGTGAGGTCTCTGCAACAGCCCCAAGGGCCTCTTCTCCTACCATATGTATGTAATCACAAACTGAAAACTTTTCTGCTTCTTAAAACACAGGGCTGCCATGTGAGATAACTATCTATAGATAGCAGCCTCACACTGAAAAGCCTTCAGATCCACTGCTGATTTTTTAAAATTGTCCTTTC
The DNA here is from genome assembly GCF_901933205.1 of Camarhynchus parvulus. NCBI lineage: Eukaryota > Metazoa > Chordata > Aves > Passeriformes > Thraupidae > Camarhynchus > Camarhynchus parvulus. The sequence continues at coordinate 142,028,478 of NC_044572.1, forward strand.
ATGCCTTTTTTTTTTCTTTCTCTTTTTTTTTCTGTCACACAAATTGGTATTAACATAATGAATGAGAAACATTAATTATTAATTAATTATATCAGGACATGGTTCCACCTTAAGAACTTAGCAGTGTGCCAGACCTTCTCCACAATAAGAAACACACAGCAATGCATAACCAAAATCAATTTAACTGCCCAGCTGCAAGGCAGGAAAAGCCACTTAAACTGGTACGCAGAATCTAAGTTATTTTAAGTCTATTCTATTCATACTCACCTGAATTTGTATGAATGTATTTGCAGTGCAAGGACCTCAGAGCTCCAAGAGTTCTGACCCAAAAGTGCTGGAATTCTGGGACCAACTCAACAGCATGTGGTTATTTTTTAAGGGCCTTCTGGAACCCTGCATCCAAATGCAGGGGTGTTTCTCTTGCTCATGAAGCAGTTGCAGATTCACTGTGGTTAGTAGGCTGCTGCTGGAAAATGGACAGAAAAAAATAAAATTAAACTTCCACTAATTCAAGCTAATGAAACAAAACAAAAACCCCACACAAACAAGAAAAAATCAAACAAAACCAAAGAAACAAAAGCTGAAGTAAAACCTGTGGTGGCTCATTTTCTTCATGGAAAGCTGAAACTCACTGCAATGGGGTTGTAGCCCCAGAGAAGCATCTCTTCAGCTGGGGTGGGACCCCCACAGGGTAGCTCTGTCTGCAAGCTATGCCACAATAAACACAGTTTTTGTGAGAAACAGATGCATATTTTTTTTTCATACAGTAGCTAAAATCAGTCATCTCAAATGAACTGAGAGGAAGAAATTAATTTAAATTCTGGCCAAACAATGCCAGTTTTTAACCTACAAATGGACCTGGATTTTATTCCATAATTTCTCCTCTTAGTTAAGTGGTATGTCAAGATAATAATAACAACAACAATAATTACAATAATCCTCTTTCCCAAAATTTTTGCCATTTAATGATGCAACAGTAGTTTGCTTTCAACTTTTAAATGGGCCAATGTAATGCAGCCAGTCTAAGTAAAGCTATGGCCTATTCATTCTAACAAACACAGAGTAGTTTGCTTCAAATAAAAATATAATCTAGATGTTATATAAACAAGTGCTAAGAATGTTGCATCAACTATCCCCCTAATCTAAGAACATTTCAGGATTTCATCTTGGAAAAAACGAATGTAGTTGAAAGGACAGCATTGTTCCCAGCCAATGGAGATGACAGCATTAATTAATCCCCGAGCCAGCACAGGTCGCCTTTGTGAGAGTCCTCTGACTTGGCTTGAGCCAGATTTCAAATTGCCTCCTCTTCCACTTCTTCATTCAAATTCTTGTAACCTGGAGTAAGGAGGGTGAGGGGTTGGTGGTGTTTGGTTTTGTTTGTTTGCTTCCCCTACAAAGTGAGCAACTCTCAATTAAGAACTTACATAAGGTTCACATTTTAAAGCATGCTCAATACTCCCACTGTGACTCTTCCTAAGAAAAAAAATCTTGCTCAAAGTGGGCAAAATAATGACTTCCCCACCAACTGCAGCACAATTTTTGTTGCAAATATAACTTTAAGTATATTTACACTTCCATCCTTTTCATTACATGATTTCATTATGCATTTAAGTGTTTTTTTCATTATTTAAAGAATTAGACATGGAATTTTTTTATGGTTTAGCCTCCCTCCTCCTGCCCAGCCCAGGGGAAATGCAATTTTTTGCTTTGCATATATTTTTTCTCTTCTTTATATTTATGTCAATGTTCCCCTTTAACAACTTTGAAAACTCAGGCTCTTTTTGGAGTTATTTCCATCAGTGTAACTGAGCAATGACATGATTCACGAGCACTGATAATTAACAAATTTCATGTGTACAGATATTTCTTCCACTGGTAACAATCATTTAGTGATGCAATTATGCAGTGAATGCAAATGAGATCTGAGGCCAAATTTTGTTTTTGAATAATTTGATTTATTTAAAAACCAGATGGCAAAGTTTTACTTTAACTGGCTAGTCGTTTGGTGTACAGATAGAATTGTCTTATTTTCTCTGAGAGGCTTTTCTTTGGCAGCACATGTTACTTTCAGCCTTGTGACAGGAACTTTGATTTCCGTAAGTTTAGGTTTCCCTGTAAACTGGAAACTGAAGGAAAAGACCAATTTTTTTGCCAAGCCACACAGAGAATTCAGTGTCCTTAATGATATATCAAATGTGGGGACTTCATTATTTCTCTGGGAGTCTGGAATTATTGACATAAAGTTATTAATAGTGCTGGTAATAGTACTGCTAATTCAAAATATTATGAACAACAGGTATTTCTTGTTAAAAAGATGCTTCCAGTAAGACAGAATATTATTTAATAGGAAATGCCAATATCTGAAAATGGATTTATATATATATATATACATATATATATATATGTAATTTGATTCAGTCCTCTAAAGGAGAAGTCACTGAAGGAGCACATTCCCACTTGAAGAGCATTAACTCCCAGCTTGTTGTCACCAGACTAATCTTTCCTTATCTTCTATTTAGCAGGAGAAATTCCTCTCCCAGTTGGAACTGCCAGGTTTTTCTTAGAAATCCTCCTTGCAGAGGAGATTCTGAAAGCCTAAATTCCACAGAGTGTTTTGTCTTGCTAATGACTTCAGAGCACAATTGGCTGCCCAACTGTGCATCTTTGTACTTGGGCTGGTTTGGGACTGATTTGTCCACAGGGGGAAACAGCTACAATTATGTTTGAGGGAATCTTCCCTCAGAGCATGTGGGGGACATGAACACCACTGCCCTAGCAGACCCTGGTGTTCTCTCTGCAAAAGGCAATAGCTAAAGAAAGGGGCTGACAATGGGATGAAAGGTTTTCTCTGAAGTCATTAAACTGTGAGGAAATGGTGAGGGTCATGAATTGTTACATAAAAGGAATTAATGAGCATGAGGTGGGAGGTAAAGGTATTAATGGGAATCTGACACCTAAATTATAAAGCAGTCAAGCTCCCATACCAGAAAAGGATATCTGCATTTTCATAGCAGATTTATATTTTGATGATCAGACACTTTCATTTCAGCGTGTTCAAGTATTTCACATTTGCTTTATCCATACAGCTGTTAAAACTGTGGAGCCATAAACCAACTTATTCACTCTATGCAGTGTTCATGTATTTGTCTGTAAACGTCTGTCCCAATTGATTTCCTCAGGAAGAGAAAGGTCAGAGGAGCACCCTGAACCCAAAAGGCCCTTGTACTCAGATCAGGGGTACAAAGCAGAAATTTGAGTGAGTCCAGTGATACAGCAGTGAGGGAAGAAAGGGAGCACAAGTAAATAGGAGTGATACTCTAGACTTCAAACGCAGAACTAGAAAATGATGTGTATCAATGGCACCCACTACACCTCAGGTCAGCCAAGAAACTTATAGTTTATCTTCATGGGGACGTGAAGACTTGGGGGATAAGCTGACTTCACAGCTATTGGGAACCCCTGTCCTGCTACAAATCCTTGTCCTGTAGTAAAGCTCAAAACTGGCAGAAAGCTCCAGAAAATATGTAATTGTACCAGGTACTGGTAGTGTAGGAGAGAGAACCTTGTCCTATATGGAATATTTGGAGTCAGCAGCAGGGAGAAATCTGAACTAGCAGGTCTGTTGTGTTCTCACAGCTCCCTAACACTGGAGCAGCATCTCTCAGGGACAGAGAGTAGAAGGTATAAGCAGAACTCAGTTTTCCCTTCCTTTTGCCTGTCCAGCATGTAAAATTTGATCTTCAAACTCATGTTCTGCTTGAAGTAATTTTTAAACTCCCTTGATACCTTCCTAACCAGTAAAATACCCAGGATATAAATATAAAATCTCCCAGAATTGCCCACAGTTTGATAGCACCAGTAGGGGTACATCACAGGCATTGGTGATTTTAGCAGGACTTGCTAATTTGTTCCTGTCAAGTATTGGTGCTGTAAAGGGCTCATTTGCACAGAGGACTCCCCTTAGCTGCAGGCTAATAAAGCTGTTGAATACAGAGCATATTTATTGTTGTGACTTGAAATAAGATTAGTGAGAAAGGATATTTATTTTAATTTCTTCCAGGTGGCACAAAACCTTGGGTTTTTTTGTTTTGTTGTTTCTTTTTCTCTTCACTAATTTAAGAAAAGCTTGTGGTTCAGGAATTAAAGACCTAATTAAGCTGCATGTCAAAATCAACAAAATACCAACACAAGTGATTCCTTCTGACAAAAGAGCCTTTCAGTTTGGGCTTTAACCTTGTTTAAGCATCAAAGGACAGGTCTTCTGAGAAACAGCTTGTCTTAAAATCAGTCCAGCAGTGACAGCTCCAGCCCTTGAAGATCATCAATCTGCTTCTCCACGCACAGCTAATAGCAGCTATACCATGTATAGCTAATAAAAATTATGTCAAGGAACTTGGAGCCATTCTCACTGGTAGGTGAGCTGTATCACACAATATACAAGAGATGCAATCAGTCAGAGGGCTTAAAATATACCATGCAAAGTCTGAATAATAGCTACACCAACTTGTAGCATAGGGGAAGATAACAAAGAAATTCTGTGCAGTATGTCTTAAGAAACCTTGGAAATGGGGAGAAAAAGATGTTATCTTAGGTCTCCAAAGGAATTTTCATGTTGGCCATATTCCTAAAAGCCTGCAGTGAATGCCTGGTAAACCATGAGGTAGACAATAAGAACAGCCATGTGCTATGTGATGGGGACAGGTATGGTTGATCAAAATGCTTGTGATGAAGCACTGAAAATGTAACATTGTCTCAGAATACTGCAAAACATCTCACAAAACAAGAACTATTCTGGAAGCACAGAAAAGGGATTCACTTGTACATGGAACTGAAGAGAGGAAAAAGTGAATAGATGATCTGTTGGTGTTGCGACTGTTCCATCAAAGCTACATGTGACAGCACTATGAACAAGGGAAGGGAGGAAGTGTGGTCTAGAGAAATTCCTCCAAGGTGTGGCTGGAGCCATGGCACAGCTCTATGGCAATGCTGCAGAGAGCACAGGGCGTGGGATCTCACTCAACCACTTCACAAAATTCAAGTGGAGGATCTCAGGGTTATGGTGAGCAAGCAGTGCCATACTCAGCCTCAAGGTTTTGCAGTACAACAATTCACTTCTTTTGTTTGAACAGGGCTTTAGACACCTCTTCAGGACACATGAAATATTTCTTTTTCTGTGTGGAATAAGTAAAATTTTTAACTGATGTTTATCTTTCACATATTGAGCCACAATGAGCTGCAAAGGTGTTATAGGTAAAAGTTAAGTTAAACTAGGGGATAGTTCAATTATATTGTATTAATTATGTTATATTAATTGTATTATGTTAAGGGGGCCGGGGGGAGGCTTATTAGAACGTTCTAGGAGAAGGGTCCAGGATTTGGGGGAACAGCGGTCTGGCAGGGCAAGGCGAGGTCGAAGAGGGATTGGACGGAAGACCTGACCAATCATTCGAAGCTCTGCAGAAACAATTGGCCAGAATGAACGGCGTTAAAGACCAATGAGAAGCCTGGAAATGGACCAATCATCATGCGGATCCAAAATGGACCAATCCTGGACTCAAAGGGGGCTATAAATGGAGGAAATTCAGGTGGGTTGGAGTTCTTTTTCTTTTTGGATACTGGTTTGTTTTTGGGGAAAACCCAGTGCGCTTGGGGTTAGCGCGTTGTTTTGGTTTTTGGCTCGCTGTGTGGGTGCCTGGGCTTATCCTGGGTTCTCCATTCCTTGTAGCTATTTTAATAAATGAGAACCTCTTTCTCCGGAGAAAATTTGGCCTCATTCATATTCATGATAAAGGTACTTGTATCAAAACCCAATACTACAGATTTCATGGTTTTTGACATTTCTTAAAGCCATTTTCTTTAAATTAACATGACAGATCCATAAAATTGACTGTTTATCTAGTATTTTTTTAATATCTGTTCTCATTATAAGAATATTTGTACTTAATTTTTCTAACCTATCAATGTATATAGTAAAACTTTTTTGTCTCTTCTTTAATGACAGATTTTGAGAACTGGATTGCCCAGTTTCATCACACAGTTAACATTTTTTTGCTTACTTTCCTAAAGGAGTGCTATGAGCTAAAAATTAAGATTTTGTTCTACCTTTAACCAAAACACTGGACTAAATATTGGATTTTTTACACAGAAACTTTAAGGTTACTTACTATAAACTAGAGGGCAAAGAAAATATACGATGGAGAAAAATGATATATTGGAGCAAATATTCTTAAAACATTAAACAATGAATTTTTAAAACTAAAGTATGTTACTAGAAGATCACTGTGATGAAATTCAGGTTTTTGATCAATAAAACTTCATATACAAAGTGGGAAGTTTATTTAAGAATATCCTTTCACATAGAATTTGCATGGCAGAGATGTTAACTGACAATTAATGGTACTGAAATATGATTGAATGATAGGAAGGCTGAATTGGGACTCAAAATTATTACAAATTGGAATTACAAATACTGCTAGAATACAGGACAAAAAAATGGAATAAATCTGGATATGAATCCCAAGTCACAGTGAAACAGTAATTGGTTTACAATCACATTCTACAGCTAATTTATTCGGTACTCGTGGCTGAAGGACATCACAGTAATAATTACAGCTAATCAAATAGCCTTAATGGTGACTTGCACAGCAGACTATTAAAATATTATATCAAAATAAGGCTTATAGAAACATTCTCTTCCCACTCCAGCCAACTGTTAGTTCTAGAAGACAAAATATGGTGGTTTTGATTCAGCCTTTATTTAGTATTATACAAAAGTAGTTTCAAACATAAATTAAGTTACTACATATGAGGAAAACAGCAGGTAATTTAAGATATTTTAAAGAATGGTGATACCAAAACTAAGGAGAAGGTATTAATCTGTTTCACTGCATATAAATTAGGGTCAACTCTGTCAACTGAAATACAGAACAGTGTAAGAACTCACCTTCATCTGAGTCCCTAAGTGCAACAAGAAAGCTTTTCCTAGGCAGCAAGATACCCAGCATCCAGCTTTACAACATGCTGAGTTTTCTTCACAGGGCTTACTAAGTAGGATTTGTATTCTCCTTACAACCTTGAAGAACAAAAGGGAGAAAGGAGAATTGTGGTTACTTTTATATTCAATTTTATTCATAAAAGAATGAATTTATGTCAGTATTGGATTTTTGCTCTTTTTTTTTTTACATTTTATTCCAATGATTCTCTTCAGATGTTAGGGAATCGCTGTATTTTTCTTCTGCTGCCTTTTTTTTTTTATCCCTTAAATATTCTACTTCTTATTCATCAAGAAGTGATGACTGTGTAAAACCTGTGAATTTTTTTGTTTTATTTATCAGTTTCACACTCTTTGACAATGACCTTCGGTATGGGCTTTTTTTAATCAATTAGGGGTAGAAAATTTGAAGAGTCTAGTTGCCAGGGAAAAAGAAAACCAGCTGGTATAGAACACCTGCTTTTTCCTTCAGAAAAGGAGCCTCTATATTTTTCATTCCAGGATGTTCAGAACTGGTATATAACAGAGTCAAAGCAAGGTCAGATTTTGATATGATGAACTAATTTTTTCAGTGTTGGACTTTAGAATATGCTTCAGTTTCTTTCTACTGTTTCCCACACCTCTTATCCTAGTCTAATTTTTTTTTCCTTTCTTTGCTATGAAACTTGATTTCAGTGGTATTCCTGGTGACTCTCTTGTAGAGGTGAATTTTGAAATCTCTTCTCCCATTTCCTACCCCCCCATCCCCCTTTTTAAAAAAAAGTGTCTCCCAAGGATGGAGAACTGGGAAAGGTTGAATGGAGTGCTGACCTGAGGGTACATCTCAATGCATGCACATATTTATTATCATGACATTAGTTCCATTATCTAAAAATTATTTAGCTGCCATTATTAACTTAGATAAAGTGAAGCAGTTGTCTACATCTTTGTGATATTGACAAATTAATTTTCTAAGAAATGAAAATATCTTGAAATAAACACCCGTGGGGTTCTTTACTGGAAATTCTTGATTTGGTGTCAATTTTCTGTCTTCTGATACCGTTCCCTTATACTCATGGTTTCTTGCAAATCTTCCACTGACAAATCAGGACCTCTTTCACACAATTCTGTAGAATAAGGCTTACATGTGGCAATGTAAAAATGTGCTTATTTCACTACTTTGACTATTGTTCAAGCATTCTTGTCCATGTGCACTAGAAGTGCTTAGTCAGATTTTCTATTGGCTTAGTAGAATGTAGGTAGATAGGGTCACTCAGTGCCCAATGCTGATAGGAAATTTATTCTCTTTATATAACTTTGATTTTTACCAAGGCGACAACTATGGCCATTCTTGAGACAACATATTAAGAACTGGGTTGATTAAGAGTCTAGAGTATTTTCCTAATAGATTCTTCAAGTTTTGTCTTAGTGACTCCAAAAAATACCTGAATATATATATTTATGTTGGCATGTGTATATATATATATATATATATATATAAAAATATATAATGTATATGCATATTATAGATGTATAATGTACATAGGCATATTTGTGGAACCATATATATACTACCATTTATATTTTAAAACCCCATAATTTATTAAAAGAAATTTTAGCAAGTGGTTAAGTTTTGACTGAGGAGAAAGTGTTAGAGATTCAGACTCTTGAATCAGGATATAATACTACTGCATTTTGGTATGCTGAAGAATCATTTTTGTGATCTTGGACAAGGCAGTGATGGGCACTCAGAGTCAGGTGATCCTGCAAAACTGTGTAATATCTGTATTTTATGACTATGGGCCCTAGTCATCTATGCTTACTAGGCTTTTACAAATATAAAGGAAAAATAAGTTTGGAACAGGAATCTCATAAAACAATGGTTTCCACTACCAAGAGTGGGTCCAGAATTTTATGCTGAGATGTCAGTCTGTGTGCAACAAGCATTGGATGAACTGAGAGGAAACAAGTCGTAATTGCTTGTGAATGTGAACTTTTCCCGGCTGGATCTCAGCTCCAGCCAATCTGGCAATTATTGCTAGGTGAACATACATGTCTTTATATTATACACTTTAAAAAAAATTTAAAATCTGCTTATGGATCTCAACACCACAGTGTTTGGAACAAGAATCAAAAGAATTTATCAAATTAGTCAAAGGGGTGAAAGCTGAATATATGAGAAATTCACATTTAAACCCACATCTGTGTAAACTCCCTCAAATCTCATGCAAAAGTATTACTGGAAAACTATTTATTCTGTATTGTTTTCCATCACTATACAACTGAAGTCCATATTGTGCTTCTGAAGTAAAAAAACTTCCTACAAGTGTAATTAAAATGCATTAAATTAGAATATAATGTCATTGTGTTTGACCACTTTGGTTTTCTTGTGGAAATTCTGCAATCAGGGATGCTAGCTGGAAAAGTAGCTGTGACATCTCCCTCGCCTTTGTCTGAGACCCCAGGAATGAGAAAGACCTGAAAGGATGGCTGTTTTCTACTGCCTCATATTTTGGAAGTCAATATGAAAGCCATGCTGTACAGAGTGACCCAACTCACAGCAGTGTGGAAAGAAAGTATTAGGGAGAGAAACCTGAGGCGAATATTTCTGTGGTCAAGCTATTCTGGAGGTCTCACATGAAGGGACAGAGGAGAGGAGAACACTGTCAATGCTGATAAGCATTTAAGATTGAGGAGTGAAATATCAGAAGTGCTTACTTCACAAAGTAACCCAGCCTGACTAGTGAAAGGACACTTGTGAACCAAGACGTAACTTTAAAAAGTATATTCTGTGGTGCTTTGTGGTAAAAACAAGCATTCAGATAGACCCAATAAAACTGTGTCCAGTCTATTCTTCATTTCTTATTTGAGTATTTTTTAAATTTTAAGCTGACATAAGTAAATTTTATTTTGGTTAAGACAACAGCAATGTTCACTTTTACTTTTACACATATTGTTACCTTATATATATATTTGACAAGAAAATAAGTACTAAAAACCCACCCCTTATATGAGATATGTCAACCTATTGCAGGTTTGATGAGTTATGTAATATCAACAACTGTTATAGAATAGATGTGCTATGAATAAACCCCTGAATGGAATATACCAGTGGGGCTGATGTTGCCTGTGTTTAACAGAGGTTGCTGTGGAGTTCTTGAACATGCCCCCTTCTCTGAAAGATTGTTTCATGTCCTTGCATCAAACAGATCCTGGACTAACTTCACAGAAGTTGGCCTTAAGGTTGCTGGTCTTCATTCACAGCACACTAAGCCTCCCCTGGGAACAGGCAGAAATTTCCAATAGCAGCACAGTTCACGTATTATCAAACACTAAGAGTAGGACTTTGATGTTCAGCTTTTTAAAAGCTCTCAGAAGTATTTTTCCTCATTATCACCCCAGTTGAGTGAGCTTTATACTCCCCTTTCAGAGAAATGTTTAAGCACATGAGGAATCTATCTTCCCAATGCTATTAATTAAAAGATGACAGATTATTTTCTGTGACTATTTTTTATTTACAGTACTTCATTGGTTAGGATTCTTGACAAACAAGATTCAGGAGAGAGTTAAAAAAAGCAAGGTAATTTTGGAAGTTTTACCACACATTTTCCCCTTTTTGGCTATCTGCACATCTATGTTTCAGCACAGTAGCAGGAAATAATGTGCTTCTTGTAAGTGCCTGTTTTTATTAATTTTTATTTGCCTGTCAGTGCAGGAAGTCTCCTCTGGGAAAAACTAGAAATTTCAAACAGCAGTGAGGGCCCACATACTCAACAACGATCTGATCAGCTGGAGATGAGAACAGCCAGTTTCTCACTGAGAAGGAACATTTTTCAGATTAACTCATACATGATTTCATCTGGGGAAATGGAGAGTTGAGATGATACAACAGTTTCTTTGTTTCACAACTTTTATGAAACTTTATCTCAAATGCCCTTCCATCAGTCTTGGACCAGAAACAGTTTCTAAAGAAGCAGCAAGAATCCTGTATGAAGGACAAACTGATCTCAGGCTGCGCTAGAGCAATGTGTCTCAAACAGCGAACAAGTTTTCATGAGTCAAGAAAAAATGGAATTGTGCACTTTGTGAGATGTGATAGTTTAGGGACTGAAATTGTTCACAGGCTAAAATTGTTGACAACTAAATGAAAGAGGAAATTCTACTTTTTTTTTTTTTTTTTACTGTAATGATTTCTGTCTGTAGACTCCACATATTCAATCACACTTGACTCACCATTTTCATGTTACCTTCATGGACAGAGTCCATGTTAACATGTTGCATATGCAAGGAAGTGTGGTTTGGAAAGGACTGCCACAATGGAGGGCTCCAGATCTGTGTAGGGAAGGGTCTAAAGGCATCATCAACTCCTGATGGGTAACCAGGTAGGAAAAAAGATGGGTCTAACACTCAAGTGCTCTTGAACAAAGCCTGCTTTTATACTTCAGTGAATCATGGCAAGACCTTAATCTAAAATGACTCTACATAATGTATCAGAACCCCTTTGCAGAAAGCAAGTAGTGGCTCAGTGGGTGGAGTGCAGGCCCAGAGGAACAGGGCTTGGCACTGGTGAAGTACCTGCTGACTTCCATACTCAGCACAGTCTGTGGTGCCTAAGGAAGTCAGGATAACAGAGGAATGTCTCCCTAAATGCAAGCTGTACTGGAGGTACACTCTAACGCTAGCAAGCTACCTGCCTTCTTGTGCCTCGTCTGCAGACCAAGATAAGGATATTTTAATTCTTTCTCAAATGTTGGGAAAACTAATGAGTTACACACACCAAAAAAAAATACCAACCCTCTAAAGGATCAGTAGATTTACCAATTGTTTGTGTTTACTTATTTATTTTCTGAAATCGCTCAGTCAGGACAGGAGGAAGGGAAATATTGTAGAAAGCACAGTAAGCCATTTAGAATTGATCTTGTTAAAAGACATTATCTTGAATGATTTTGTATCCCTGTAGTGACGATATACTCTGTTTTGGAGTGTGATGTTTCCAAAAGGTAGTTAGGCGATCTCATAGAGATTTGACTGCTCATATAGTCAAATCTCTATGAGATGTCCAGTTTAAAGCCTCCTCTCACTTCCTTTTCTAGAGGAGCTTTGTTGCTCTCCCAAGGATGAAACTTAATGATATTTTATCCCCACTCCAAAGGCTCTGAACAGGAAAACATCTTTGTTGCCTTAGGAGTTGACCTCTCTGTCTTGCTTCAGTACTGGGGACAGAATATTTGTGCAGCATTGCAGCATTCAAAATAGCACTATCTCTTGTTTTACCAGTTGTGAGTCCCCACTAAGAAGAGACATCTTTGTGTTGGGCAGAGGGGGGTGCCTGATGATGTGATCTGCATCAGGGAAGCAGGAGAAGGTACAGTTCTTCCACTAAGATGCACTAAAATGCTCACTAAGGTCAGATGCTGTTTTCCTCAGGACTCACAATGGCCTTTTCTGGAAATATCAAAGCAAGCTTTTCTGTGAGTTCACACAGATAATGAAGAATTTGTCCCTAGTTAATTTAAAAATCTCTTCCCAGATGACAGAGTGTTGCAGACATCTCTTTGTGAAAAATCTTTCTTTGGGATTTTTCCTTCTGGGAAGCTGAGGCCCCAGAAACAAAAGGTAAAGAATAATTATCTGCTGCTGTGGAATGCAACAGGGTGATCCGTGATTGGTCTCATGTGGATGTTTTGGTTCAGTGACCACTCACGGCAGAGCTGGCTCTCACTCTCGGTCAAGCCAGCTCCTTTGTTATCATTCTTTACTTTTCTATTCTTAGCTTAGCAGCTTCTGGAAACCTTCCTTTCTTTTTCTTTTTAGTATAGTTATAGTATGTGTATATATCTTAAAATAGTAAATCAAGCTTTCTAAATATGGAGTCAGATCTACGTCTCTTCCCTCATCCTGAAAACCCTTGTGACCACCATCACAACAGAGCAGTGTTTTGTAATTGTGACTTTCACACTTTTTGGTGTGCTTTGAAACCCAGCACCTATGATCCCAAAGGATCTCAAAGTGCTCTGCAGTCATGGGCAGAGGAGTTTAGTTGCCTTTGAAGAACTGCACTGATGCAGTCTGTAGACTAAAGGCCCATTATTCTTTGATCTCCAGCTGCTAGAAAACTTTGCTTACTTTGGTAAGTGATCATAGACTTGTCTGATGGACTTCATAGAGATATATTTTAAAATGGCAACAAAGTGCATTGGCAATTAAAGTGCATTGATCTCTTTCGGACTCAGGTGCTGTTTCCTTAATTGAATACTTTTGCTTAATTTTTAATGGACAGGGAAGTCTCAGGTCTATCCTAACACTGATTTGGCACTTCAAGACAAAATGGAAATCAAGAAAAAACAGATGTGTTTATGTGGAAAAATTGTGTTTGTGGTTGAGTCTTTTTTCAGGAAATTTAGAAGCAAAATTACAAATTTTCATGTGAATCATGACTTTTATTTTCTGTTTACCATTTTAGGTTTTTTTGTTAAGTTTTTTACTATTGCCTTTTTGACTATTCATTTTTACTTTTGGAATGGCTCAAGTAGGAAAAAAGTTTTGAAAAGAAAAAAAACCCTCCAAAAAAAAACTCTTGGGTGAAATAAAAGCAAAAAAAAACCCTATAAAAAGAAAAACAAACATTTCCCATTCCCAGCCGTTGCTATTTAAAATTAACATGGTTTGGCTACTGCCATACAATGACCAGCATTTTGAATTTGCTTTCTTCTTTTGAAATATTTGCTTCTTGATGTTTTATTGTGAAGCAGATACCATAGATATTTCATATATTCATAGAATCATAGAATAGTTTGGATCAGAAGGTACCATTAAAGACAGTTTAAATGTCCAGTTCCACTGCCCTGGTTAGGTACATCTTTATTAGATTAGGTTGCTTAAAGCCACATCCAACCTAACCTTGAATGCTGCCAGGCATCCACAACTTCTCTGGGCAACATGTGCCAGTGTTTCACCACTGTGACTGAAAAAATGTCTTTTTTGTGTACAATCTAAATCTACCTTCTTAGATTTAAACCATTGACCCTTGTCCTGTCACTACAGGTCCTATTATAAAAAGCTCTCTCCGTATTTCTCATAAGTACTGAAAGGCTGCAATGAGGTTCCCCTGGAGCCTTCTTCTCTCCAGGCTGAAAAACCCCAAGTCTCTCAGCCTTTCCTAATAGGTGAGATGTTCCAGCTTTCTGATGATTTCTGTGACCCTCTTCTAGGCCTGCCCTAGCATGTTTATGTCTTTCTTGTACTGGGGACCCCAGCACTGGACACATTATTCCTGATGGGGCCTCACCAGAGCAGGGTAAAAGGGGAGACCCACCTCTCTTGACCTGCAGAGAACCCTTCTTTAGATACAGACCTGGACTCAGCTGGCTTTCTGGAAGGCAAGCACCCGCACTGCTGATCTACATCCATTCTTCATCTACCAGTACTCCCAAGTCTTCTCAGGGTTGTTCTCACTCATTCCCCAGTCTGTACTGATACTGGAGATTGTCCTGATCAAGGTGGAGGACCTTGCATTCATTGTGGTTCACAAGGTCCCACTCCTCCAGCCCCACAAAGTGCCTTTGGAAGGCATTCCTTCTCTTAAGCAAATCCACCACTTATCTTCATGTTATGCACAAACTTGCTAAGGGTTCACCTGATCTCATTATCTATATAGCTCATGAAGATATTAAATTCTATTTCTTCCAGTACAGACCCTTGGGGGACGTCACTTGTTACTGGTTGTCACTTGGACATTGAGCCTTTAACTCCAGCTCTTTGGACACCACCATCCAACCATCTCCTTATGCCTCAAGTTGTTCATCCACTAGATCTTTAGCTCTGTGACTGAGAGGCAGGACTGTAGGTAGAGGACTGTGTCAAAGGCCTTAATGAAGTCGAGGTAGATGACAGTAGCAGCTTTTCCCTTGTCTGCTGATGCAGTCATTTCACCATAGAAGTCCTGTAGCTCATTGTTTCAATATGTCTTATATTTTTACCATGCTGTTCATTATCATTGTCTTTTACAAGCAGCATCTAGTGAGTCATTACAACTAGCCTGTTTTTTGAGAAAGTATTATTTTACATGCTTCATAGAAAGAAAACAGACCAAAAGACCCAGCCAAGGTCTTTTATTGTCAGAATTTGGTTATCTGCAAAATGAATTGTCTTCTTCCCTGTATTCCTTATTAATCTCTTATTCTGACAGACTTGTAGGTACAAGTCTGCAATATGAACCTGTGAATTTTTCACTAATTCCAGAACTGATCTTCTTTCATTATTATCTGAGTGTAATTGCTGGAGCCAGGCCACTTTCTGTCTTATTCATTTCCCACGCATTCACACTCTCTTATTAATTTCATGCATCCCATGAAGCACAAGCTTAGTTTATCAGGTTTAGTGACTTTGCCCTTGCTTTCACAATGTTGAAAGCCAAAAGCCTCACCCAGGTCTCAGGCCATCCACCTTTTGCTGTCTTGATTATACATCTCTACACTCTGCAGTGACTCTCCTGGACAGTGGCTGAATAACATGGCAAGACTCCAGTGTACAGAAGTGCAGCAGACTGTGCTGATCTGCTGTTTGATAATGAGCTGTGTGGTCATTCTGTGGTAGTACAGATTGATGTAAATACTTCTAGAAGGAGCTATATCTTATTTGGTAAGAGAATTATAGGGGATAGCTCTGTTTGGGCTCAATGCCCAGCACTGCTGTTCTCAGAGTAAACATTTGACTATTCTCTGCTTCCAGTCCACAACCAAAATAGGACAGCCTTGTCTAAAATTAACTAAAGAGGCTCTTTCATCTTAAGAACATTTAGATTTGGTATTTCAAGTAAATGTTTTTTAAAAAGTAATTCTGTTTTACTGCAGCAATTTCTTGGAATCTGGGCTAGATGCCCTTGGCCAGATCCACATGAGATCTTCATAAGTGGGAAATGAACTTTATCTCCATTTGTCCTTCCTTTTTTTTTTCCCTTTAATTTTAAAATACATTGACTCGAGAATTGCATTTCAAGCTATGTCACATGTCTTCCTGAGGGTTTGTGTGTCTATTAATAGGTAGGATCAAACATCTTCCCACATCAAGCCTTGTTGCGGGGACAGAATTGGACGGATGTAAAACAGAAAACTAAAAATTTCATCATCAGTTCATTTCAGGTTCTAATGTGTGTTTTTCAAAATCTCTTTCCAAAGGACAAGAAGTTCACTTTCCTTAGAAAATCAGTTTCTTGCCATAAGGATTTCAGAAAGACAGTCTCTGTAAACTCATCCATATTTTTCAAAGTTCTTTTACTTGAGAAAGAAAAAAACTTCAATGCTTATTTAAAATACTTGATGACCTGACTCTTGTACTGGTGAAAGCAGTAGTAAGTACTGCCTCAATTCCTATGGAAGAAGGATCAGGTTCCTAGATAGCTACATAAATATTAACCAGGCTGGGAGGAGCCTGGTAACACCCTCCAAAATAAAGGTTGCAATATAGCCTTCATTTATAACTTCCTGTTCTCACATGTTAATAACTTCCCTATGCTTTAGTCTTGCTGGCAATTCTCCATGCTTGGTTTCTGCCTGGAGGTGATGTGTATTTGGAACAAACTTATACCACACTTTTGACTAGGCAAGCAGCCAAAATGGCTGAGATTTGTTGCCTGGTCTAGAGGTAACCAACTTTGAGGCCTAGCACCTTCTCCTGAATGGGAGAAAAAAGTAATTAGAATTGCCAAAGCTATTAAGTGATTCCAGGATCACTTATGAGCCAGTGTTTGACTTTTTGGAAGTGATTTACTGTAATCACATCATTTTATTGTTGCTGGTTTATGTCTGAAGAAAGCTGTCCATTTAGAGTCTCAGTTAAGTCTCCTTGGGGGTCAAGAATTGAATGGGTAATTCATTCTTATTTTCCTCATTATTTCATGTGGGTGGAGCAAGAAAAAGGGAAGAAGGTACAGATGGCTTCTACCATACCTTCTCTCTTTTACTTAAATAAAATAATGTGTATTTAAGGGAGTTAGCCAAAGATAAACTCTTCCTTCAGATATTGAATAGTGAACATTCAAACAACATAGATCAGCCAACTAAAATCTTTTGAGTACTTTGAAAAGCTAAAAGTCTCTTGTCCAATCCTAAAAGATTCTGAGCTTCTTCAACAGAAATAAAGGAAGCCAATGGTGTTTGTCTCCTCTTGTTCATTACCCATACTGGTATGAAAGCTCTGAGTACACAGCTTTAAAGGTGGAGATAGAATGTGTTAATTCTCCTTTCCCTATTTCTTTTTTTCACAGTAGGTAGGTAGTCTGTGTCCAAAAAACTCCTGCCCTGTGGGGATTTTTGACATTTCAGAAGCACACTATCATGTCTCTGTATACAATAGCAATGATGAACTGGAATGCATGGTATTTCCTTGCTTCTGTAGAGGAAGCAAGGCAGGATATTGAATCAGACAACTTGAATCTGAAAATCTCTCCCTTTACCTCCTCCACATGATCTGATGTCTCCCATATATGCAGTGTCCAGAAAAGTGCTTGACATGAGACTGCAAGCATGAGAGTGCATGAGTGACTGCATGAGAGTGCAAGAGACTGTGGTAGGAGAATTTGGCAAGACTAGTGTTATTTTGCTGTATCATCCCAGTTTCTAACCCATCAAGTTGATAAAAGGAAAACAGAACAACCTTTTCCAGGAAAAATCATGTTTGCGGTTTATAGCTATGCCAGATAACCCTGGGTGACAAGAGAGCCTTGTGCTTACTGGGAAGTGGACAGGTCTGCACATCTGTGAGTTCTTCCAAAATGGCAGAATATCAGTCAGCCCTAACCCAAAAAATGTGTGATCCTGATATCTGAATGCTATGTTGGAGCAAACATAGCCTGCCACTGAGCATGGCTTACTACCATGGAATCATTACTGTGCCAACAGAATTATACAACTTCTGGTTGCTTTAGAGAGTAGGCAGACATCAGCAAGTATCAAACTCCTCTGGTATATCCTGAATTTACTTTCTCAGCTCAGCACCTGAAAGGATTTGAACCCATAACAGAAGGCCTCCATTACTATGTTTTATCCAGCAAAACAATTCTGGTGAGGTTGTGTGAGAAAGGGAATGATATATTATTAACCCAGTCTGTCTTCCAGGAGAGTTGGTGTTGGGTGAGCAACAAAAAGAAGCTGACCTGGGACAGCTCCCCAGCTGTTGCATGAGGGCAGCAGTCAACAGCTCCATGGCCAGATGGGGATCAGTGACAAGTAGTGTCCCTCAGGGGTCTGTTTAGGACCCAGTCCTGTTTAATATCTTCATCAAAGAAACAGACACTGGGACTAAGTGCACCCTCAGCAAATTTGCAGATGACACCCAAGCTGAGCGGTGCAGTTGACAAACCTGAGGGATGGAATGTCATCTATAAACACCTGGACAAATTTGAGAAGTGGGAGCATGTGAACCTCATGAGATTCAAAAAGTGTTCATGTTCTGGATCCTCAAAGGTTTCCCAGACCAGACTGAACAAAACTCTGGGTACCCTGAGCAATTTGTTCATACATCATACACTGTCTTGAGTAGAAGATTGAGATACAGACCTGGTGAGCTCCATTCTGGATGGATGTTATCTATGAGCCTAGAAATGTATATTTCCTCTCCCATGTATGGTCTGTTTTGACCATACATAACACTATTTAGATATATTAATAACACCGTACATGAACAGAGAAGAATGTGCTTCTAAGTGCTTGCTTGAAATACTTCTGGTAGTGCAGTGTCAAATTCTCAGCTGACGTCTCAAAGAAATCATTTTCAGCAGCTGATTTCTTCAACCACAAGGCTGTATTGTCAGAATCACACTGCTACACAGGAGGAGTATGTAAGGTGAGAGTGGCCCTCATGGAAAAGGTTAAGAAATGCTGTCTCTAGCTTCTCCTTGCTCTCCATCGTTTCCTAAAGAATTGCAGAACACATCTGTAGGGTTTTAGTATCCTGGCCTATGGAGAAAATCTAAAAAGATGAAGAAAACCTTGCAATACTCTAGCTGGTTGATTCTTCTTGCTAATACATATTGCAAATTCCTCTGAGCTAATGACTGTCTGAGTTAAAGCATTTGTCTCTGTAACTCTACATGTGAATCTCAAATGCTTCCACCTTCACCTAAGCCCTCTAAACTTGCCTTCACCTCATGTGGTTTATTGTTGAGGTTAGCTGAAAATTAGCTTGAATGTTAGGCAAATGATACACTTGAAAGTGCCTACTTCTCTTTTCTGACCGTATAAATAGAAGCAAAACAATTAGATTAGATTAGATGTCTCAATGTAAATATCTGTATTGGATAAAATTGATATCTTTTGTCAAATTAGGGCGCTTTGAGGGGAGTGGAGAAACCAATAGGTCATATCAACACAGATAGTATTTTATCATATAATATTTTATGGAGAACAAAATAATCTAACTTTGCTTTACAATTTAGTTGTTATGGGAACTGTTTACAATACTTGGGATTTTTGAGTGGGGTGGGGCTCTTGGCCTTGTTTTCAGCCATCAGGTCTTGATAAATCTTTTTGTGCTGCACAATGGACATAATTACTAAAGTTTCATTCCTTAAATCGGTATTAATGGCCTGCAATCAAGTCATCCCTCAACCTTTTCTGTGATTAAACTAAACAAATTGAGTTGCTGAGTATTTCTGCAAAGTATGTTTATAATCTCTTAATCACTTTAGTGGTTCTTCTCTGAATCCTCTCCAGTCCAGCAACCTGGAGCCAGAACATTGTGTATGATTGTCTGACCTTCTCTTTTAATTTTTAAATTTTTTTTCTTAGTATCTTATTTTTCATTTTCCACCACAAAATCCACATCCAGCTCTTGGATCAGTTCCCACTGAATGCTGATATCAATCTGTGTGTTTGTAGTGTAGCTCTTCTTATGCCTGGGTGGAAGTGTTAACATGAGCTCAGTGTTTGGCTGCCTGCCTGGGCTGACATGAACTTTCCCCTGCAATCGCCACATTAGGACTTCCACTTGCAGTGTCAGGGTTGGAAGCAGCCCTAATGTGAAGGGAGGAAGATGAAGAAAAGGCAGCTACAGCCATGTGTCTGTCACAGCAACTATTGAGTTTGTCTTTCACATCAGTAAAATAAAATAAAATAGCAAGGAAGAATGATGAGGCAGCTGCCTGCATACTCCTCCTGTATGGAAAACCTGACCTCTATGGAGCTGTATTAATACTATAAAAGTTGAAAAATTATTGGGGCACCCAGACTTCTTCCAGTCACAACCTCTTATTTTCCATCTATTTATTCTTGTAATTATCCCAGCAATTCATAAGTGGCTGCAGTCAACCAGGAAAATAACCAAATCCAGTTCTGAGTTGTGTCTAAGTTAGTAGTGCAGTCCCTGTAGGTCTCCTCCATATTCAATGGAAAAGACTGAACTCCCTCCATAGGGTGACGTTCCCAGAGGAAAAATCTGAATTACTCTTAACAGAGACCCAGCATGACAAGATGCAAATTTGGACTTCCCAGATAATCACTACAGAAGGACAGCCCTCTTGGACCCTTTTCTTGATTTCAAGATATGAGGATTTTTTCCCTTGGGATCCTTGCCTGATGGTTATTCATTCATTTTGTTTCCTTTCTAAGTGTCCTGTCTTTGATTTGCATCTGTGAATTTGTTGTATCTTTCTCTAGTAGATCAGAGAATCCTTATAATCAGCATTTTATTCCTGTGGAAAGAGCAGATTTTCCACAGGCTGGAAAGGACCAGATTGAAGGAGAAAGAAGCCCTCTCTTATCAAGTGATGGTCTTATCAAGTACAGTCTCATGTAGGTGATGGAGAACTCTTTGCAGCCACTGCCACTCAGTGTCTTGAAATCTTTAGGTACTGTAATGGTGTAACACTGCCATCCATTGCAAGACTTCTCAGCATTAACCAGGGAACTGGAGAGGGCTCAGCCTGTGACCCAGCCTGGTGCACAAGACTACATGGTCATAATGGCCTATTCTACCATTTCTGCAATTGTGAAGACTTTGCTTTCATGCTACATGAGTTAGTATTTAAAATCAACATCCTGTTTTTGGCCTCCCTTTGAGGTCTCTCACTGCCAATCTTGTTGCCCCTAAATGTGTATTATCTTGGGGGAGATCTAATGGATCCCTTATTCCTGTTAATAAACAAGAAGACCTCCATCAAGGTGGCTTGCAGTTCACAGCAGTCAGACCCAAGCCGAGTAAGGATGCCTCTTGAGATCTACCCTGATCACTCTCTTTGGTCAGCTTTAGAAGTTTGCTCAGAGTCTCATAGAAAATATAATGTGAAAAAGAATCAGATCATTGCTTCCGAAATTCAACAGTAATTCCTGAGCTTTTGGTCCATCCTATCTCAGTGTTCCATTAAACTGTCTCTGAAGTTACTGCCATCCGTATTTTTTCCTTGATCCTTCAGTGCCACCCTATGATGCTTGAAATGCCTGATGCTCTATTTTGAGTCCCCATGAGCAGTGAAAATTGACAGCAGTGTCTCACCAACTCTTATCCCCAGCAGCTCAGGGAACAGTGCAGCAAAGTCTGAGCAGACATTTCGCGTATTTCCTGACGAGCTGCTGCCTGAGTGCACAGCCATTAGCATCACTCTGGCACTCACCAGCTGCTACTTTGAGCAGCCCCTGAATGAAAGGGTCAGCTGCACGTGGTGGAGTCAGCTGAGTCAGTGATCCTTCTTCTACCCTCACATTGAAATGTAGCTCTCATGCACATCCTCCAGCCAAGTGGCGAGTCCACCCTGAACAGGTGCTGGGTGGCTCAGCCACTTAAACTTTCAGAAGGAGCACAGAGATGGTGCTGTGAATCCAGATATCTGAAAAGTGTTAGAATATGTGGGCTGGACTGGAGGTGTGCTCATGTATCCAACAGCATGTCAGTACTCTGCAGACTAGAAATATTCCAGTGCAATTAGAAAATAATACAGAAAAGCAACTTTTCAACATTCTGGGGGGCTGAATTCTGGTCCATCTTTCAAGAGCCAGACATGACATTTCATCCTTTCCAATGAAACAGGGACTAAGAGTTGAAGATTGCAATGGAAGAATGCTGTGTTATCACCCATAGGCAGTATTTTACTCTAAAGCCTATTTTATGTCCTCAACAGTCACTAATGGGCATCTCTGAAAGTGAGCTGGGCCTGCCTTCTGGCTCAAGAAGCACTGGATGTGTTATGAGACACACACAGCTGGCTATTCCTATCACATGAAAGCATAATAATTCATATCACTGCTATCAGGATGCCCTTTTCTAACAAAGGAAATAAATCAGACTTATTGATAGAGAATATTCATACAGGCCAAGCTTTTGATCAGTTTGCCACTCTCTGGTCATTTACAATTTTCTCAGCAGAACTCAACCTTCAAACAGTGAATAAAGGTAGGCATTTAAAGGTGTGCTTTTTAAACTGCTCATCCAAAATGGTAGCAAAACCCTGTCTCACAATGCCTCAGAGCTGCTTCTAGGAAGTACCCATGTAATTGCAAATATGTGAACAGTTGGAAAGGGATGGTAGTTGGAAGAATCTATAAATGAGTTGAAAAGCTATGACTGATTTATATTAATGTATGAGGAGAGGGATAAAATCAGAAAAAAACCAATTTTTGTTCAGGTTGGCTAACTTTCAAATTGTTCTAGTGGCTGTTCAACTGCTAACACCTATTACATAGTTAGACAAACAGGGCTAAAAACTAAGAATTAATTCTTCCTTCCTCTACAGCCAGAAAATCTCCTAATTTGTGTGTCTGACTATGCTCTATCAGCTAAGACCTCAAATAAATCCAAAGGATGGGTTTTATTACCCAAGGCTCCTTATATAACAAACCACGATATTTTTTTCAAGCAGCCTAATATAGAGATGTACAAAATCTTATGATCCCTGTAGGAATGGGCTTTAGGTAACACTACACAAGAACTATTTAAACATCATAATGATTCTGTGACAGCCCTGTGGCAGAAAGGCTTGGACTAGGGATGCAAAGTCCAGTCTGTGGATGGTTTGTGCTCTCCTATATAAACACAGCTGGACTTTCATACCCCTCCTACTGTAACATCGTTATCAAATTCTATGATTCTATGACTGCCACCATCTTCTCACTCAAGTTTTGACCTTCCAAACTTTTGCCTCTGTTTCTTCTGACAACTGGAGGTCATGCATATTCATGGTTTAAACTAAACTGTGGTACCTTGTGTTTGAGTGGAGGAGGAAGGAGCACAGCATGGCTGTTGGTCTGTTTCCACAGATGTGAAACACTTCAGAGTGTTTTATCTGAACCGAGAGAGAGATGCCATCGTGACTTAATAAGTGATTGTTGCTTCTTGTTCCTGGGACCTCCTGGAGGCAGTCACAAATTAACTGGCTTTTCCAAGTCCAGCCAAACATCATTACCTACACTACCAAAATGGGTCCATGACTCCCTCATCCTGACCCTTACCAAGATTTTTCAGGATGTCCTAATGAAAGCAGCCTTGTCTTTATTTTCTGTAGCAAACACACTGAGAGAATCAACCCTCTAGTAGATAGAGATATTTGGAAATACCTTACACCGCTTTCAGATGACGTAAAGAAAATGGAACAGAATGAACCAAGAAGGAAGAAGCCCTTTCCTTTGCCTTTTGCCCTTCACTAGTTAAGACTGGACTTCCTGATCTCTCTCTGTAGGTTGGCTCACAAGAAATAGACATTCAGACAGAGTGCCTGCTGAAAAAATGCATTTAAAATGCAGTGGGTACAAAATTTAGCCTGATATATGACCTGGAGGTGAGTCAGTCTTATGTGTGGTAATCTGGGAAGGAGCAAAGATTTCTCAGAAGATAGAAGGAGTTGAAGAAAAAAGCAAGATAAAATTTCGAAAATGAGGCAGAAGGCTGAAAAAGAGAGTCCTGAAAAAAATTTTGTGAGTAGTAAATGGTATGGAATTGAGAAGGATTAAAGGAAGGGAGAAGATCAACTGAGGGTCAGGTTAGAATGGGGGGAGAAGTGGAAGATTAAGGATCAGTGAAGCATGCTGATTCTGGCCAATTCTTTGCCCTTTTCTTTGGACTTTAGGAAGGTACAGCCGGAGCCTTGGTTTCTAGTGAATTTTCCTTCCTTTCTTCCTCTGTATGCTTCCTAAAATCTATCATGTGTGCAATTTGCAACTGTGATGTCGTGTAAAAACAATGTGTATGGTAGGAAGAGTTTGCAACATCAGACCTCTAAAACAGCAAGGTCTTAGAGCACAGACTAGTTTGTCAGCTGGTATAAACTGGAGAGAACTCCATTGAATCTGCATACTCTTTGGTCTTGAATTAAGTACCAAGCATTTTAGTCACTGAATAATGACAGGAGAATCTCCTTTTTAACTCCTAGAGGCCCTTCCTGGGTCTTTGAGCTGAAAGTTTTTTGTCTCTTTAGAAATTTAAACCATGTTTGTTCCATTCTTACATCCACTGGAATTCGCAACATATCTGCTTTGTAGTCTGGACAAAGCTTGAAGATTTCCCCAAACACAGTGTGAATCAAACCACACAGGAATGTTTGTAAAGAACATCTTGGACCCTTTGAAAACATATTCAGTTCTCAGAAGCACTAATGCATTCCACATTTGGTCATTAAACACTAATTGGGAACATGCTGTGGAAGGGTTCACTCTCTGACCAGTCAGTATTTCCTAGGTCACAGCACTGCATGACCTTGGTGCCCTGATGTGACCTGCCCTTTTGAACTTCTAATCCTTCAACTCGTCAGAGAGCATTAGTAGCTCAGGCCACTTTGGAAACCAGAGGCATATTTTCCCCTGGCTGTTTCAAAGTTTTCTTGGTTTTCCCTCCATCTCCTACTCCCACCCCCCTCCCTGCTGATGATTCAGGATGTCTTTTGGGGGCCTAATTGAAGGCTTCAAAGTGCCTGATAGTTTATTATGAAACTATTGTCCTTGGTAAATGTCACAGGACTCATGTTTTATTATATTTATAACCTTTTTTCCATTAGTCTGCCATTTCCCTGAGAAATTATGACCTTGGCTCTATCAGTTTAACCAAGCTGGTTTTATATATAGCAAATGTGTGCGTGTGCACAAAAGGAGAGAAGAGGGGAAGTCACCAGAGAAATTTCTATTAAAACAGTGCTTGTACTGGCTTCTCCTAGAATCCTGCAAGCAATTTAAAGATTGTGATAAGGAAAGGAATCAGGAAAAAATTATGTCTAATATTAAAATCTCAAGTGGTATCTCTGACTTCAGTGGACATAGGGCAATAGATCCTGGTTGCTGTCAGGTCTATCATTCAGCATAAATTTCGCCTGATACTTCTTATCAGAAGTGTGTTTAGGGTTTTCCCCTCTCCTTGTTCTCTTATCCTTGCTTACTTTGAATTTTCTCACTCTCTATTTTGGACAAATTTAAATCATTTTTCTAAACTCACCCATGGTCTAAGTCTCAGGATAGACTATATACAAATTGTTTTTAATCCTTAGCACTTCAGAGGATGAAAACAACTGTATCTTTCTGGGAATTTGGGAAAAAAATATTTGGGGCGCACAGGGTGCAGGGTTACAGACTGGGGTGGGTCACATGGTGCTTTTTAAACACCAATCCCTGAATCTTTTCTAAGAGATCCCCCAGAAGTAAGTAAAAGCAATCAAACCTGTTATCAGCAGATGTACATCTGAAATACTGGAGATTGTGAGAGTATGTTGACTGGGCAGTGACAAAGTACTTTTGTTCAAGAAGGTCCCAGGACATTTTTAAATGAACTACTAAACGTTCATTTTCTGTGCCAGAAAATCTTCCTGAGCACAGGAACGAGGCTGTCCATGCACTAACATTGTTAGACCAATACTGGTGTAATAGTTAATTTACTGGTGTAGACTTAGCTAGAATAGCTGAGTTCTGTAGGTACAATCTTAAGGATCAAGCAGGGTGATCTCCCATTGAAAGAAAGAACATAGTAACTGACCTCGGTCTTGTTTGCCTCCCAGTGGGAGTGGGTGAGGTCAAATTCATTGAAGTCCCTATTTGAGAAGGAAAATGCTATAAAAAGCAGCATGTTGGGTTTTTCTTTCTTCTTTTTTTTAATTTTTTAAAGAAACATTTAAAAAAGAAAAAGTTTGGTATTGATTTCATGTTTCAGGATTTGAAATTCTTCCATTCCTCATCCCCTTAGCCAATCTCTTAAACAAACAGAACCGTTCTCACTGTAGATATTGAGAGTTCTCTAACTGCCAGCCACGCTGGCCCAGGCAAACGGGGATAGGAGTAATGAAAAAATGCACAAAACGTTAAGGATAGAGAATTTTTTCAGAAAGCTATATCTTCATGAGAAATTTCACCTTTGAAATAAAAAAAGAGCTTTTTTTGAAAGAAAAAACTTTTTTAATTACCATCTGGCCAACAGTATTTATTCCTTCAGATCACTGGAACCCATCTTTTCCTTTTATTAGCTCTCTAGTAAAGATCACTATATATTGTATATATGTATTATCTTTTCCTCCAGATCAGCAAGGGCAAGATACCCCCTGTCCTTCAAGGATTCCATCCACTTGCCTTTGCCCCTCCCACATGTCACTGGCAGTATGTAAAGCCATTAGAGTCATGTTCTTGGCAACATTCCCACTTTAAAATGCTTCATTCCCAATTCCCACGTAAGGGATGACAGACTTTGGTGACCTTTTGTATCAACACTTGTTTGCTAAAATTAGATTCTTTTTCTTCCTGGCATATAACCAAGCAGATTATACTCCTCAACCTGTCATCCTTGGAGGGCAGGGAGCCCCAGAAACTGATGATGCAGAGGAATAAACTTCTCCATGAAGAGTAAATGGAGCTCAAAGGAAAAAAAAAAACAAAAGTGAATGATGTCCTAGCAGTGTATGTATCTATGTCTGGTGTGCATACACATGCACAGATGATATTAAGTGATGGTGTCAGCCACAAAATGTTGGGAGGTTAGATACAGGTCAGATAAGCATCTAGCAATTTAGATGTGTCTTGAAAGTTCATTTGAATTTAAGATTTGTGGAAGCCATAGGTAAAAACCCAATATAACTGAATATTGCAGGTCTACTGCATGTCTTTATCTGTCTGGAAAAAATGCTTGGAGAATCTGAATTTCCTCACAACATTTCCATGACTTCTTGTGGACTAAGAGTGAAAATTAAAAGCAGCTCTAGGAAACTAATAGAGAGGAAGAATGTCAGTGTGATGTTTTGAGGGATCAGTCCAATCTAAATTGGAAAGTTCCTTAATATTTGACCATTATTAAGCCCAAGGAAATCAGCTGCAATGGGTACATATGTCCTATACTGAGAATTATATTGTACTTAGACTTATGTTAAGAATTATGGTGCCACAACGCTCACTGGTATGTTAGCATATATGAAGTAATCACTCTCCTATAAACTTCACAGTCTGGCTCATTCTGAGATCTAAGAAGCTGATAAATAAGTGCAACAAGACCATGAGAAGATTAACAGGAAGTGTTGGTGATTTGTGACTGGCTGTACACAGAGATTTTGGTTTATTTCCTGACCAATGAAATATTTAGTTAGGGACCTAGGCTACTAATCTTTTCTGAAGTAAGAAGCTGTTCAGCTTCCCCTGGAGCCCATACTGTGTATGAGCTGCTGTGTGTCCCTGTTCCCAGCGCACGTGTCCAACCTGAAACTTGATGCTGTAAATTGCTGCACTTAATGAGTGGCTGGTGTGTCATTGCTTCAGCATCTGCACTTCTCTGAACTCTGGAAGAGCCATTCCCAGTAGTGTCTGTCCCACATCACTCTTTAGATCACCAATTCTGAGATTTAACTGAAAGTGTGTGCTAACCATATTTCTCTAAGCTGGATACATGGAAGGCTTTGAATGCTAATGTTAAATATCTTTAAGGTCATTTTGCATATCTTAAAAGAAACAACCTGACTATATATCTGCTGATTATTAATTATTTTTGCTGCTAATTCACCAGTAGAGATGATGCGTTACTAATACCAGCACTCCTTCTACACTCGCCTCGGAAACACCATGTTAGGATGCGTGAGAGAGAAACGTGGGACCGTGCAGCCCTTTCACCATGGCTCTGACTCTGCCATGACAAAGAAGCAGCACAAGTGTCCCCTGCACAGGTGACACTTCAGGACAGAGTGCTGCTTGTGTGCCTGCTGGCTGGGCCGAGCTTCCCACGTATTTTCCTACGCGGTGCCGCGGGAAGCGGAGTGCAGCCATCAAAGCTGGCAGTCTGCATTCTCTTCATGTGGTTGCACTCGCAGTTGTGACACTGCCAGTGACGTAAAGGGAGAGGAAAAGGCTGCTTTTTCAGCAAGATACAAACACAGAGATATTATCCGTCCACTGATTTTAATCTCATTTCAAATACTCACATACAACTAGATCCAAGCCACTGATAGGGTCCCTCCTTCTCTAGCCCTGCTATCAGGTTTCTTACCCTTCTCAGGAGTGGATATCACTGTATATGTATCAGGGTATATCACTGCCTCATATTCATCTGAGACAAGAAACATTTCATGCTGCGTGTTTATACCTGGAGAAAAAATTACAGAGCCTTGAAACCCAGCTGGCAGCATAGACCACCTTAAAGCACAAAGCAACCGGAAGCCCTAATTTTGGAGGGAAAAAAGGTTCTGGTCTTATCCTGCTAAATGTAGAGAAAAAAGTATATCAACAGTAGTCTATCTTGACTTTCTCAGACTAAAATAGTACTGAAACTGCTTTCCAATTAAGAAATTTCTTCTTTTGTTTTTTTTAGCAAGAAAAGATTTTTCCTCTTACAGTATATTTTTGCTGGACATGCTGGACTTCCTTAATTATAAACAGAATGATACCACAGACACCAAAATATTTCAGTCAGATAAGAGATTGAAATAATTCTTTTGAGTTTCCTGGCCAATATTCTACACATTTCTTCACCTCCTTGTTCTTTCATATATTCTTCTAAGACATATTATGTGTCCCAAAACTTCCATACTTCACCACAAAGACTGTCTCCATTTCATCCTTCCCACTTATTAACAAAAAGACCATGGCTCATTAGAGCACAGGCCACTGACCAAGAGAGTTAACTTACTAAGGAAAGTATTTCAGGATCTACAAGAAAAAATGGCACTCAGAGTCAGAACACTTCAGTTTTGACTTCTTTGTTAAAATTATGAGCTCTCCTGAGAAAATACTGGCATATTTTACAGTCTTTGAAACTGTGCTGCATGCTTGTGCCAATACCTTGTCCCTTTCTGAGTGTGGGAGATTGACTCTTCTCTGGATTTCTCTATGCAGTTATTGTTTCATTATTTTCATTTTCGCTGAAAATTTTCAGAAACCGATAGCACACGGATAACACTGATGATTCATTTTCTCACCATCTCTAGTCAGCAGTGTTGTGGCTGTGACAGGTATTTTCCCTTTTGCTTTCTGGTAAGGGTCCCTGATATGTAGCCCTGGAAGATGTGAGTTTTACACAAATTTGGTTTTACTGCTTATCCATGACCCATGATATCAACTAGATCCTCTCTGTTGCATTCAATGGCTTTTGGGGGCCCCTTTCATAAAACTGTTTACTCTGAGCAGAGAAAATCCCAAGCAAAGGTGTCTCCTCATTCTACTAAATCAGCAGCTTTTAGGCTCAGCTGGGTAATCCCCCTTTGTCACATCAGAATGCAAATGCAAGCAACTCCTGACTTGCTGTCTCTGCCCATACTCACTCCCCCTGCTCACCCAGAGCCTTTGCTGTTTCCTGGGTTCTGCTGTGGCAGCTCTGGCTCCAGACATGGGCTAGCCTCAGTCCTAACCCAGAAGTGGTCCCTAGCACAAAAAGATCCAAATAAATATGCACTGATCTCAGATTTACCTTTGGAAAACTTGACATCATCAATCCACTACAGCTATTTTTATTCTTTTTTAAAAATTGAAATGAATAATGGCTGTCTTTCCATAACATCATTCACACAGATTGCTCCATGCTTTTCATTTCTACATTATTACTTGAAGTAGTGTTGTATTTTAACAAGTCTTAATGTCATATGTATAATTATTATTTTAAAAGTTGGCATTGTTCTCACTTTTTTCTTGTTCATCTCTGAAGGGCAGACTGAATGCATATGGTGTCTCTCATGAACCTAAACCAAAGGAATGTGTGAGCTGCAACTGCCTTGATCTCATAATGAGAGGTTACCATCTTGGCATCCACATCCAGAGACCCTTGACAGACCTGAGTCCAAATTAAGGTAGGGACTTGCAAGTCCTGAGTTCAGAGATGGTTCACTACAGGTTTCTCACCACAGGTGCAATTTTGCACTAAATTCTTAGGCCCTGTCCTCTGTGATATTTAATTTTCTATCTCCCACAGAAAGAAGGTGGACTTTGGTCCCCTTTAGGGGAGATTTACTTTGGTTTTCCTGCAAAAAAAAATTAATGTAACTTTTCCTCGCTACTTAGAAAAATCCAAATATTAAGGTTCATCTTCGTAAACTGTCAGAAAAATGCCATTATTCTGGGATCATCTGGCAGTTGAAGCACTATCCATTTTCATTGCACATGCCCAGGGTAACCAGATCTTTGACCTTCACTCACAAAGAGGAGTTTTTCAGTGTCCTGTGAAGGTGAATGAATGATGGCGGGGCAGAGGAAAATGTGAGCGTTGTATGGGGAAACTGAGACACTGAAAACTCACTCGGGGGTGCAGTGACAGCACCATGAATATATTTTTCACTGAGTTGTTCCTTTTATGTATTTCAATTATAAGATTACCTTGTAATCTTCTGAAGATGGTATTTTGCTCTTTCTTCTAAGTTCTTGTGTTTTCAACATAAAAACAAGTATTATTCCAAGAAGCAGTTAATTTAGTTTTAATGAATCTTACCCAGTTTTGTCAAACAGAAAGTGTAAATTGTGGTATCTTTTTTTTTTTTTTATTTAAAATACTATATTTACAGCTTCCAGTGACCTTTATTGCTTTTAAAATTATCTTTTCACTAAAATTTTCAATGATGGTCTTTTGTGTGAGAAAAAGTTTTGTTTTCAGGCAAAGAACAGTGTTTTGGGTATCAAAATTATGTTTTGATATTTATTTGACCTATTATTTTGTTTTTTTTTGCTATCGTCTTCAATATTACTCATTAAACATGATCCCAAATGGTCTTGTGGAGACATGCAGGTAAGGTTATCAGCAGCCTGACTTGTGATATATCCAAGTATTCAGCACTGATTTCAAACAGTGACCTGTGTAGTAGCCAGCACTGAGGAAGCCTGATCATCTTTCCAATAGCCTTAAAAAGCAAAGAAAAAGAGAATCAGACATGTTCATAAAATGATCACAAATCAAGAAGAGAGCAAAGCATCCATGAAGAACCTCTCCCAAGTATTCTGTGAGAACAAGAGAATACAAAGCTCTGTTCCGACTAAAAGCAGCTGTATCACCTTCGGAGCAAGCAAATGGGTTTGCAGAAGATCTGAGGCTGGACTTTTGTAATGATGTAAAATCTCACACGTTTTTGTTTCCCCCAGTGCAGGTAGGAAATGATACATAATTTTTCCCTTGCTGAAGCATTTTGAAATGGATGTAAATGAGGCCTTAACAACCTCCTATTGTCAGGAAAAAGAGATGAGGATCCCTGACAGAGCTCCCATCTGCTGTCATCAGCAGACAAAGGTGTTCTCCCAGGCAAACGATCTGGCTGAGAAGTGCTCATCCTCTCAGTTTTCTCTGTGTGCAGTAGAATTTGAGCTAAGCATAGGAAGCTGTGATGATTACAAAATGGTTTCCTTGAAAATGTATTTTGATCTGCGGCCTCCAAATTGCATCAACCTTCTTCTCTTCTGAGAAGAACTTTCTCAGTTCTTAGAAACAGCCAGCATTCTGCTTCAGCACTTCAGCACTTGTGCTCTCATGGAGGCAGACAGGAGGAACTAGAAATGCTCCAGTTAAAGGTCAGAAGTTTTCTAGATTTTTGTTTTACATGTGAGAGATCTGTATTAGTGATTTTATTCCCTTCACTCTGACCCATTTTTGTCTAGTCAGCTCAAGGAACAGATGTGGGCTTTCATCCAACAGTGTGTAACATGATAAATATGTGTGCTGTGCTTCAATGCCTCGTGTGGTGTTCTCTGGAAATAGACTTGAACAATGACAACTATACTTGGCATTTGGAGGAATCAGCTGGGCTATCTGAGGTTCACAAAGTTCAAATAGGAGACCTACAAGAAAAGGGGGTTTTTTTGCAGCAGAGCTGGCTTGTTCCAGCCTTACTTTTGCTTACATATCTGAAATCCTGTCTGTTGGATTCCCTCTGTCTGGAATCCCTCTGCTGTTCCTCACAGTTATTAGACAAAACCAGGGAATGCTGTGGAGAGCGACCTCATAGATTAAGTATGCTTATCCACTTTTCTAGAAAGCAGGATATTTCTGGTAGCCAAATGCAAATTTATACTTTGGAGTCTTGTATAACAATGAAAAAAAAAAAAAGTAGGTTTATTTAAACTGAATTCACAGCAACTTCTACATTTGGATTTCCGATCCCAGGGAAATGAGCATGGCAGGTGCTGGCTGTGATAATGGTGCTGAACTAGTGGAACTGACCTGGCCCTACACCTAAGAGGTGAATCATGCTGCATCACAAACTTATTTTTAATATAGAGAAATAGTGTATCTCAAGCTTTTATATATCACACCAACCTTTCACATGGAGTTTTTGGACACATTCCCCTGCCCACAAGGAGCTGGCTGTGGACTTGACGGACATAACACAGGATGTAGCACCTGGCTATGCTACTATTTGTTGGATGCAGTTCATGATTATCTGAAAAAATTCTGCAAATGACTCACTATTTCTATTTTTCCTTTAAGAAATTAGACGTAATACAAGTGCTCAGTCTAGAATCTTTGTATTATCTACATCCTGTGTTGACATTCAGGCTCCCTTGTGCTTTATATCTAATTTCAGTAACCAATAGCTTAGGAAATTGGGTCCTTTCTTCTTTAACTCGTTGTTTCCTAAGCTGCATTAGTTTAGTTGTCAGCATGTGCACGGAAGCAGCCCAGGTAGCTTCCTACTACTTAGGCACAGCTGAAATCCAAATAGGAAGTGGCCTTACCATCAAGGCATTTGACTGGCCACAAAGTAGTTGGTTTAAACTCATCTTTGTCTATGACAACATTCTGCTGGGTACATGCAGCTGCAGGACATCAGCTACCTGTAAATATGTACAGCTGAATTGTGAGCAGCCCTCAGACATCAGACTCATCAGCTAAACTGGGCTGTCCAGGCTCTCAGTTCTAGACCTAGATTTACTCAACATGTGCTAATGTCCTACATGTAATATGTAGACCTTTCTTACTTTGTACTTTTAGACATGTTGGCAAGCATTCTTTAATATATATTAAATGTTTGGTTGAGATAAATGTCATCTGTCTTTGAGAGGAAAAGCTGGCCTGGTTTCCAGAGGTGCTGGTCATCACAAGTGAAATTTAATCACCGCTGAAAATCAACACTTATTTAGTGATTTGTGGCATATGGACTGGGGAAGGATTTTCAGATGTTCAAGTTAATTTACTCCAAGGCAATTAACTGCCATTAGTACTCCTAAAATTCCCTTTATCCCCCTTCTTGTACAAATACATCTATTTATCATGAACCCCTGTATTTCCATAGAGTATGTTTTGGATCTGATCTACTTTTTGTAAAAAACTGCAAGTTCAAACAGTCTAAAGAATGACTGCTGGTCGATCTCTGTAGGCCAAATTTCTTTTCCACTAGAAGTTCATTTTCATATTGCTTCTGCTGCCCTGCTGGTGTTTGCCATTAGAGACAGGACAGCAAGACTTCTAACCCAGCCTGGCCATTTCTATGTTGCTTTTCTTAGCACTGTATTTCTAATACTGTCTCTGGATTATTCGATTAATCAGTTACAGAGGATATGGAGATTTAATTGCCTTAAAGAGAGGAAGATGATGTCACTGAT
Organism: Camarhynchus parvulus; assembly: GCF_901933205.1. NCBI lineage: Eukaryota > Metazoa > Chordata > Aves > Passeriformes > Thraupidae > Camarhynchus > Camarhynchus parvulus. Next base: position 142,062,396 of record NC_044572.1, read on the forward strand.
TGTTTTAAGATGGAATCATCTGAAAGATGCATAAGTAGTGAGAATTTCTTCTCCATAAGCAATATGCTTAGGACCTGAAGAGCTAGACTATAAGTTACTATTAATGTAGAATGAATTAATTATCCAGATGTTACATCAGCACTGAACTCAAAGAATGTTATCTCAGCTGGAGTAATACAGAGTTTCACTTACTGAAATAACTAAAGTTTATGAGTACTGTAGAAGGCTTACAAAAAAAAAAAAAAAAGCAAGCAATTAGTTACCTGGGTTACACACTCTTCAAGCCGGAAAAGAAAAACAGTTGATTAACAGGAGACAATTGCTATTTCTGGTAAGTCTAACTGACTGATGTGAGCATGTTATTTTAAAAAAATGCTGATAGGAAAATGACAGAATGAAGCACATCAGATTTTTGATCCCAAGTTAATATTTGATTCATCAAAATAAAATATTTATTAATTTTTTAAATTTATCTGATGGCTGTTATATTTATATACCTTTATGTGTCTATTGCATGTTTATATAGCTGTGTAAGCTACAGTTACCTATCTATAAAAATGAAAGGAAGTGTTTTTAAATTTGAGAAACTATCTTACGGTGAGTGCTTTAGACTATGTAAGCTTATTACAAATATGTAACAACAAAATTGCCCTTCCTCCAAACCATTTCAGTCACCCATTCCTGGACCAAAATTCCTGGCAGCTGGGAGGTCTTTATCTTTCCACAGTAAAATAAAATTCTCTCACTGGACATGAGAGAATAAATGGATTTCCTCAGTATTCTCAGACAAAACACTTTTCAGAGCCAGCAGAAGGCCAGTGGTATCCTGGGATGCATTAGGAGGAGCATTGCCATGAGAGGGAGGGAGATGATCCTGCACTCTGCTCAGCCCTGGCAAGGCCTCACCTGGAGTGATCTGTGCAGTTCTCAGCTCCTCAGTACAAGGCAGACACTGCTGGAGTGAGTCCAGTGGAGGAAAAGATGATTAAGGGACTGGAGAATCTCTCTCACAAGGAAGGGCTGAGGGAGCTGGGCCTGTTCAGCCTCAGAAAGAAAAAACTGAGAGGGGACCTCATCAGTGTCTGTCTGTCTGTAGGGAGGTGTCAGAGGATGAACCAGGCTCTGCTCAGTGGTGCCCAGCAATAGGACAAGAGGCAATGGGCAAAAACTGATGCCCAGTAAGTTCCACTTGAAAATGAGGAAGAACTTCTTTGCTGTGCAGTGACCAAGCACTGGTACAGATTGCCCAGAGGGGGTGTGAAGTCTCCTCACTGGAGGTATTCAAGAAATGTCTGTACCATGTGCTATGGGATGACCCTGCTTGAGCTGGACCAGACAACCCACTGTGGTCCCTTCCAGCCTGACCCCTTCTGTGATTCTGTGAAAACAGGTTTTTGACAAATGCTCTGAAAACTTTCAGCTTCCTGAGGACTTAGTGCATGTCAGAAAGGTTTTCAGGTCACAATTCTGCTCTGTGAGGACACATCTGCTCCCTGTCAACACACATCTCTTGCTCCCTTTGGGTAGACCCTCTGTTACCCTAAAGAGGTGCCAAGGATGTAAATAGACATGAATATGCACCATTGCTCCAATTGGCAGCTTCACCTCTGTATAACTGATTTTCATAGATTCTAAATCAACATCATAATTACTCCTATAAGATGTAATTTTAAAATCTGTTTTGTGGATCAAAGACATCAGAAGTTATCTGGTTTTTGATGTTTTCAAGTAGAAGAAGAGATGGCAACACATCCCTGCAACAGGAGCTCCTATCTGTTTCTTAAACTAAGTACAGGTACAGAAAAGTCCCATGATATTTTATCTACTTTAACATATAGTCCTGAAAGTTATTAGTCTGACTTATATTTGGCTTCATTTCTATCACCTTAAAATACTGATGCAATGCCCACCAGTAATATCTAAACATCTAAACAGGTTACCATTATTCAGCTGAGTGTCATTTCTGCTGATACAGATTTAGGAAAGATATTAATGAATATTCCCTCTAAGTCAAATGCAATTACAGCCATAGATGTGGAGATTTTTTTTAACTTGGAGCCATATGTATGTATGCAAAATGTATATGAAATACTGCAGGATGTTAACAATATGTTTGAACCAAATGAAATAAGAATCTGGACTTGGTTATACATGAGGAACCCTCTTTTCTTGGGAAATAGTGTTTTCAGCAAGATTGTAAACAGAGAAGAGATATCACATGGTTTGCATTATTTCTCCCACAAGCTTTCTCTTTTAAAATGAAGTACCTTAAGATTTTTTGTATTTGACTTATTGCAGTGGAGAAATAAGAATAAATTATTGAAACATTTGTGCTCATAATTAGACCAAATTGAGTCTGATCAAATAGAAGTTTAGGAATTCCAGTTATGCTTCAAATCTCCTGTGGAAGATGAAGAAGAAAGAAATGAATCCACTATAGTCACCAAGATTTTCACAAAAGACTGAGGAAAAAAGAATGATCCTGTGGTTAACATACTCGATTCAGGTCTTGATCCAATTTCTTCCCTGGTTTGAATGATATGGTGTTTTATATGAATTTAATTTCTCTGTGCCTCAGTTTCCCATTATTAAAGCAATGATTAAACCCTTTCCTTTCCCATTTTCTGTTTAAGTTACAAACCTTTCCAAGCCAGAATCCATCCAGAATGTGTGCGTATAAAGGAAGCTTATCATACTTGGTTTCTGAAAACTGGTGATATTCCTATACAAGCACAGAGATCACTGGCAACAGATGTGCTTCCTTCTATTGCCACATTCTCACTCCTTTACCGGTGTGCTTCCCTCTATTGCGACATTCTCACTCCTTTACATGGAGACTTAAGGTTAAATTCAGAAAAATATAGGTGCCAAAATCCCAAACTGCAACACAGTACAATACTTGAAAGGGTACCTAAAGCCTGCAAGTAGGTGAGTTATTAGCAACCTATTGAAGAAAAAAGGTATGGGGACTAATGACAAATAGAAACAAGCCTCTGGTATTTAACCTTCTCTCTAATAAATCTAAGTCTATAAAGTACCAATGTTTTGCTCTGGCTGATGTCGGCACCACCTTCTTGAGTAAGTTGGATATTTTGAACCTGCTATACAAAGGTGCGTGCGGTCCCTGATTCTGCTGCAAAAACTTAGCACCAAAGTAGGGTATTGCAATATGTAGACTTGGCACAACTTTCCCTGTGTAAAGGGAAAAGATTTTTAGTGAGGGAAGACTTGTCAAGCCTTGAAAGCTGCTAATGTCTTTTCTTGAAATGCAATGAAACCTGAATGTGCTATCATCCAGGCCACTGATCAAGATAACTGAAATATAACATCAAAACTAAAACTGTGTAACTAATGGGCTGGAATTGGGAGTAAAGCTCTATATAAGTAACATATGGTGGGATATTGTCCTGTTCATTACAACAGGCCCATGCTTGAAGAACCATTGTAGCCACCACTGGAGAACTTTTCACATATGAAAGAAAGATGTGAATAGGAGGCTGTGTGTGTGTGAGAATGTGTGAATGATTCTGACCAATAGTCTGCCAGCGCATCAGAAGGGATGGATTTTTAATGATCAGATTGATGTTGTTAGGGTTATGGATAGGTTAGACTTGCATATAGCAAGAGTTGCACTGGCTGACCCTCTTTTCTCTTGCAGAAAGTGTTTGAAGGTCTCACTTTTCCTTCACAATTTGTCTTAACCAGCATTTTAAGACAGTTTTAAAAGGAAGCAAAATCTAATGTACTTTCCAATCGGTATAAAGATGATTTTGTCTTTAAAGATATCTAATTTCTGTAGCAAGGGAGGGGATTGTTTTGCACCATATGGTAGCTGTCCTGTGATGTCACAGTGATTAATGACAGGATCAGTTGGACGCTCCAGTGGCGTAACAAATGACCTGGGTTTCCTGTAATGGCAATAGTTACACGCTCGTACAGGAGCCTGCAATTAACTGAGCTCTACTCACAGCTCCCCATGGGGTTAAGCATAACTACAGAATGAATGTGGAGACTACCACCAGCTTCATGAGGATGTGGGTCAAGCATTCTGTGACTTCTGGCAGATCCCTTGGACTGTGGATATCTGTTTCCCATCTGTAAAACTGATCTTATAATTAGCTGTTCACAGGCTCGATGTAAAACTAGCTGATTGGAGTAGGTCAAACCTTTGCAGAAGAAAAACTTTAAGTGATAATAACATTTTAGTGAAACCATCTGTGTATTTTTAACTCTGTATCATAGACTGAAGAACATCCAACACTCTGCCTGATTGGCCTCATGATTATTTGTCAGATAAAACATGGAAATTTTCATTAAATTCTTTTGGTTCTACTTTCAAGTCAAACTTTTTTGGTAATCATTGTTCCCTGTCTGAAACAATTCTGGAAGCAGATAAAATACTCCTACTGTGCTGAGGCAAAGCAATACAGACGAGGAATGATCCATTTATCCCAGTAGCACCCTTACTGACAGCATGATGACTGTCATTGTAATTATTATTTTAGCTGATGAAATAATCTCAAAAAAACTAAAAAAATATTTCTTTTCTTGATCCAAATTTTAGATTTTCTTCAGATTTTCCTGATAGTTCTGGACAAAACTACAATTAAAAATGAAAAAAAAAAGCTTCTTGGATATAATCTCTATTTGAGATCAGGCTTTATTATCAAGCTGCTGAGGTTCTCTGAATCCTAGATTTTCAAATGATTCATCATTTGGAGATCTGTGCCTCCAGTGACTGCAGTATAATATTAATAGGTCCTTTCATTGTGTTTCAATACCTCTTTTCCACTGCTGGCTACTGGACAGTTTAGTCAGCAATAAAAAAAAAAAAGAGGATCCTGTTGTACTGACATTGGGTTCTACCAAGACACAAGGCCATTTCTGACTGGTTTAGGTTCCTTCATTTAATAAAAAGTGAATGCTCCTAGATTATGAAGAGCATGCATAAAGGGTGACACAGTTGGATCACCAAGCTAACATTTTATTATTTTCTTGGATAAATCACACCTCTCACTGGTGTCTGAACCTTGCAGTGTATGAGTGTGTAATTTCTTCACAGGTGAGAGGAGCTTATCCAAAACTCTCCTACACTGCAAATATTCTGACTGCAACAGCATCCTCGAGGGAACTAAAAAATGCATCTCTGCAGACATTTTTCCTCAGGCTAGATGATCCAAAGAGTACAGATGTGAACACTGCGCACTCTATAAGGTAACCAACACACAGATTCATAACCTTCCTTGTGCCCTCACTGTTTTCACGACAGGTTTGGCAGTGGGATGAGCACACAAGCTTCACATAATTCATGGAAGTGAAGGAACAACATTCACACAGATCATGTTCCAGTGATGGCATCCTGCATGATGTCTGGAGAACACGAGGTGCCAGAAGCAGGGATGGGAGAAGGTGGAGGTAAATACAGCTGGTTGGCTGGCTTCATTCATTCAGAGCCCCCACTCCCTGCTCGCTCAAGGCAATGTCTTTTTATGTCTTTTGGAAGTGATGGTTCATGGCTGCTGTCATGGGTAAGAGAGTGAATAAAGCAGATCAGAGCTCTGGTTTTGAATCTACAGTTCTGGTGGTGTGTTTTATAATGCGTAAAATTGTACACATCCTATGAATGATCTCCTGGTTTGTTTATTTTTTATTGTTTTTGTGTGATTATCCAGACATTCTCAGCTGCATTTTCTTCATTAGCCTAATTCACAAAATTTTTTGGTTGTTGAACTCTAAATTGAACTTCAGCTTTTGCCAAGGGTTGGCATTTCTCCCTACATTTAATTCATCCAGGGTAGCTATTGAGTGACAAGGGCAGTGTTAATTTATGATTGGATATTGGAACCTGAAATAACAATTGGAAAGGGAGAGGCAAGAGGCTTTCAAAGCATGAAATTAAAACCTTTGGGCTATGGCTTAACTTGCTACTTATTTTTCTTATTTTCTTGCCATCAATACTTTTGTTCTACTCTTGATGTGATGTTTTTCACAGGGCATGATCTATGGCTTTATTCACTCTTTGTTTTCATGTGATATATAGGGTATTTTTTATTAGCTTGTATTATATCCCATGCTCTGTCTGTTCTTACTCAGATGTCTGCTATTAATTGTCTTTATGAGAGTTATAAACTTTTCTGAGATACTTGACTGTAGTTCTCCTTTAGCTTGCATGAGAATCTGATCTCAGTAAATAAAAAATGGAGATTTCTGGGGAAATCTGAGAGTTGTAAATCTTCTGCTTCTGCACTAAACTGGCCCAGGGCACCATCATGCCCATGGATTAGTGATCAGGGAAACCAGAGAAGCTGACCCCTTTTCCTGGAAGTGTTGGCCTGGGCAAAACAAAAACCTACCAGACAGTGCCTGGGCCCAGCTCGTGAGATGGGATGGGATAGGAAAGGGGCTGTTCACATGATGGTCCAAGCCAACCTGTTCAACTTTTCTGAAGGGGAAGAGTGTTGACACGTATGAGTCCAAGTTCATCCACTTCCCCAATGAGACATAGAAGAGGTGCAGGATATTATTTTTTTAAATTAATATTAAGATTAAACTTTATAAATAAATAAGGAAACAGGAAGACCAAACATAAAATAGAAAGAAGAAATTCACTCTGGACAATAATTGCTAATTTATTTTTATGAACTTTGGTGAAGAAGGAGAATCTGAACTGAATTATCTGTTTTCATATATATATATATATATATATATATATATATATACATATTTATCTTACTCTACTACTACTCTAAAATAATACATTGGAAATGTCTTTCTTTTCTGAGTAATATACTGAACCCTTTTTAGCTTATCTTTTTTTTTTCTATTATATTCCACATTGACTGTTCTTTTGAAGTAGAGACGCAGTTTTCTGTCAATGAGTCCACAATATTGCTCTGAGCTATTGCAGTGACATGATTTCATGAGATCATGATTTGAGAAGAATCCTGTTATTTAAAATAACTGAATTGCCAAGTATCTCAGAGGGTGAGCATTGGCAAAAAAAAAAAAAAAAATCAAAGCAGGTGTGAAGGGTTGTTGTGGGTTGAAGATTTGCTTTCTTGAGTATCTGTGGAATAATCAGGTTCCACTACTGCTAAGTGAAAAATGCTGCAGGTATATAAGAAAGTTCAAATATGCTATAAACTCATTCTGCTGGTTCAGAGCTATTCAAACTATTCTGTCTGCACCAGATTTAATAATTTGATGGAAGAGGCATCTGTCCTGTGCAAAGGGCATAAAATCATAAAACCAGTATAAATTCCTGCTGTTCAACAGTCATGAACCCACTTCAATCAAGATCAGATTTGATGGTTGAGCTATAAGGATCAAATGCTTTACTTGCAGTTAGGCCACTGGTTTTGTCAAATAAATAATGCCTTTCAAACAATAGTTAGGACTATTTCTTCCAGCACCTAAAAGAATCTGGAGAGGCATTTTTCACAAGGGCATAGGACAAGGGAGAAGTGCCTTAAACTAAAAGAAGGTAAGTTTAAATGAAATTCTTCCCTATGAGAGTGGTGAAGCAATGGAACAGTTTGCCCAGAGAAGCTGTGGGTGCTCCATCTCTGGAGTTGTTCAAGACTGGGTTGGATGAGGCTTTGAGCAACCTGGTCTAGTGGAAGGTGCCCCTGCCCATGGCAGGAGGGATGGTACAAGAGGATATTTAGGTCCTGCACAACACAAACCATTCCATGACTCTAGGAAAAAAAAGATTTTTACTCATTGTAATGAGTCAGTCTAAAGGGTAAAATTTTATTCTGAAAAAAGAAAAATTCAGCTAACTGGTCTTATGTATCAAGCTAAACTCTGATCTCTGTTATGCCTGATACATAAGACCAGTTCAATCGAGATCCCTCCGCGCTCTGCAAACACATTGCACACTGGTCAATTGATGCATTGTCATTGTCCAAAAAAAGTGTAAATGGGGTCTGAATGAATTCTTGCAGTTTGTGGCAGTTATAAAACAGAAAGTATTGATATACACAAACCTTAGAAAGTACTGGCACATGAGTGGTAGGACAACCTTTTCTAAAAGATGTTTTGAAATCTCACTGGGAAAAGTTTTTGATGAAAGTGAGTGATACAGTCAGAAAGAACAGAAGGTTATGGATAAATCCTTTGTCCTTTTTTGGACTGCTCACTCTGCCAGGTTTACATTTATCTGACATTGTTCAAATGATTTAGAATTCTACAGAAGTTTCCTCATGCAGAGGAACGAGGTGGAGTTGAGTAAACTGGAAGGAATCTCAACACACTATCAATGCAGTGCCAGAATTTTGCAGTGCAAAAGTTGATGGAATTGTGTCTGAGAAGTCAGTGGGAAATTCCCACAGAAGAATTGGATTCCGTTTTTGTTGCTGCTTGTCACTTCCTGGTTGCATTAAAACCACCATTTATTGTAATCCTGCCTGGGTGTCCATGAAAATTATTTGAGTCAGAGCCAGCAGTAACTCATTTCTTTCCTATGTAGCTGTTGCTTGCTACAGTCCTAAATTTTGAATGGCTCCACTGCAGTTTTTAATCAGGGATCCTGATACAAGTTTCAAATCAAGAGATTATATTACTAAATTATGTCTTATAGTACTAAAAAAATTACTATTTTGTATTCTGTTTAGTTAGACTTATTGATTGACATTTTAAAGCTTTTCCCTGTAACAATGCAGGGATATTCTAAAAGGTTGCCATAGAAATTAAAGGGGTTTTTTTAGCTCCTCTATATTTGTAATCAGTTCTGAAGTTTACATAATTGAAAAATGAATTAATTTTGTTACATGCGAGTACCCTGAAAAATCTTATTTCTGAGAAATAACATGGAGAGTAGTAATTTCATATGAGTAAGGATAAGACAGGGAGCTGAATAGTAATGTTGCTGCTGGAACAATTTGAAGGAAATATATAAATCAGTCACTAGATATTTAGATAATTTCTCTATAAGCAGATTATTCTCCTTTAACCATTCAGAGATTTCTTTTGTCACTTTGGGCAAGAGAATTTTTCTTGGGTTCCGCAATGCATCGTAACAATTCTAAATGCATTAAATATTTTTTTTTTTTTATCAGGGAGACACAGGCTGAAATGATGGATCCAAATCATTTGCAGATTAAGGAAAAAGTTATATGCAAGTACTTGATATGGAATCAAGTTACTTGATTCCAGCTGGCTGCAAGCTCTATTATCAAACAGTACTAAATGCAACCAGCATCAAGTTTGAAGAAACTTGATATCTGAGCCTGACTTTCACTCTTAGGCTCAGAACCATTTTGTTTGGATACATTTCAAACACCAGAATCATTCTCATCAATGATAACAGAATATACTGTCAATATATTATTGACATGGGAGAACATACTTGGGAGGAAAGCTCCCACAAACCTTTTGAAAACCTCAGAACTGGTGAAATGGCCCATAATTTTACCCCTACACCTCTGTCTCTGTTTCATAGAAAGAAATGGTATTTATAATTTCCTGTACAAAGAAAACCTAACCCACACCTAAAGTAATGTCTCCATCCTCAATGCAGTGTGTTGTTGTGATTATTAGGATAGGCTCAGAAAGGCAGACTGAGAAAATCCACCAAACAGGAGGACAAATGAACTGATTAGTGAGTCCAGAATCATGATCAGTTTTCTGGTCTACAAAACACTTTCTGATCTCTTGGTCTTGTTAGAGTTGGTTGTTTAAAAGTTGATCAAGGCATGCATGTGAACTCTCAGAATAAATACCCCTTTGTAATACTTCTTTTGTAAAAGTGTATCCTTTATTGCCCTAAAGACAGCACAGACCTCTTGAGTACTCATCCACTCATGTGGATTCAGGTTACATCACAGAAGCAAAACACAGCGAACAGCCCTGATCCTCTGCCCAGTATGAGGAACTTATTTTTATGAGCTCACACGTTCAGACTGAATGTGATTCACTTACCTGCAGAGATCCAAAACTTGCCAGTCCATGTCTGTTGGGAAGAAGTGCTGGGGTGTGTGTTAGGTGTGGCAGCTGTGGGTGCAGGTGTGTGTGTGTGCTTGTGAGCTGCTGCCCTCTGCTGCACACCTTCCCTGCAGCTCACCTCCAGCCACCTCCTCACCCCAGCCGCAACAAGCTCATCATGGGCTGAAGCTGGAGAAATTACTTCCCTCCTGCCAGTGAGACATTCAGAGAGTCACCAAGCTTTGCTCTGAGCCACCCATGAAACCTCTAGCAGGCTATAACTGTCTTGCAGTGGACTAGAGCACTGCTTCTGCTCTGGCATCAGGTGAGTGTGCAGTTCTCCTCAGCCTCAGCATCTTCACCATCACCATAGCAGTGGGAAGAGACTTCTACATGAAGTCAATCTCTGTATGAATCCTGGCAACTGCAGTAATAAATGCTGTAGCAACAGGCATGGAAGTCAGCACAACATAAAATTTTAAGATGCTTCTCACTTTATGTATCCCCAAGACAAGAAGAATTTCCTTCAAGCACCACTGGGGAGGTTGTGCGAGTCCCTGGGCTCAGTTTTTGCCAGACCATGGACTTGGTCAATCACTTCCCCTCACAGCATGGAACAGGAAGACATGAACAATACTTCTAAGAAAAGGGGAGAATCCAGATCCTGCCTCTCTGCCCACCCCTGCAAGAGCAATGGCTTTCACCTATGGAGAGCTGCCTGAAGGACTCAGTATTTGTATGATTGAGGAGCATTCTGGAGAAACTGAGTGTGATGAGAAATCTGCAAGTTCAAAACAAGACAAAATGTGTGTGTGTGGCAGTATCCGAGGACAGAAAACATAGATTAGACGCTGCAGGGAGCTGTAAGGGGGCTGGATATGGGAAACGATTTTTTTGACCTAAACATTTTTTGGGTTCAGCTTTAGGGTCTCTGCCTACTGACAAGGTGCTAGTGAGGATGGCTTAAGAATAGGAAAATTTTGCCTTAGGTTGAGAACTGTCCAGGCACTCTTCAGACTCCAGGCAAGCAGAAGACCTTTCCTTCTGCTCCCTGCTGCTCGGTGACAGAGCTGCAGGAGACTCCAGCCCTTGTGGGTCTGCCAGCCCATTTGCTCCTCTGAATGCCTCCTAACCTAACTCAGCTGCAAAAGACTTCAGCTAGCTGATGCTGTTTAAAACAGATTTTGCTGGCCTGGTTCATTTTGATTCAGATCATTTAAATAAACATGTTTTTGTAAGCAGCAAACTGGAGCTGTCAAAAGGGCAGTAAAAAATATCAGGCTGAAGAGTGTCAGATCACAAAATCCAACCACAAAAAGACATACACCCGACACCCAAAGACAGTTATGAATGAAGAAGCTCCTAATCTATTCTTTCCTTATAGACTTAAATTTCCATGTGTATTTGTGGAAGTGTGCACATGCAGTAGGAATGTCTACACAAGACATGAGCCTGGACAGAGAAGGGATTATGAGAAATTAATAATAAGAAATTAAACAGCTCACAACTACACATTGTCAAATCATCCAAATTCAAATGCTTTTTCTCTTACAAAATTGTTATTTAAGACTTTCCAAATAGAATTTTCTTATATTTATCTTGCACATGCTTTTACTCCTTTCACTTGCTCTCCCTGAATTTTTTTTAACTGCAACATCTGAAATTTTGAATTGATTTGAGCTGTCTTAATGTGGCCTGGTGATATGAGTAAGAAATTAATGGTACAACACCACATGTTCTTGTACATTTTCCAGTGTATGTTTGAAGCAGACTGGGACAGTCAAATACAGAAAAAAACATGAAAGTATAATGGCTGTGTGAGCATATTGAATTACTGATGACACAGGCAACATAAAACTACTTAAATGCCAGGGTTAACCAGGACTTTGCAAATGATTAAACATTGGTTTTAAAATACTGAATCTTTTTGGCTAATAATATTTCTACTATTTCAAATTCACCAATTACCCTCCTTATGATTCATATCTCCCCTTCATTATTCCAGCCTTATTAACATTTTTATTATATTCAGAAGAGTAGCCAGTCCTGGTTACAGCCTCTAAGGACACATTTAGGACTTAGCCCAGATGTCTAAGAAAAAATGAACACATCTTTCTCATGGTTGGAAACCTGGAATGAACACTGGGTAAAATACGACCACCAAATGTGCGACCAAAAAGGGTAGATTATCGTTGCACAGTCTTCCCTGACCAGCACTACAAAACCCTCTGCACCTTTTCCTTACATGTCCAGCCTTGAAGAAAGCTTTAGTATGGGTTGTGGGGTTTTGCTGCTGTTCCTCAGTTTCCCAGGGACAGTTGTGTTACCCATGGTCAGTGACTGGGGCAGACATTTGTGCATTGGCACTGTAAGCAGAGAGCAGCTGCTTTGTGCCTGTATGCGTTTCAGGCACATATAAAATATGAAGGAAGCTTGTCAACTCAGATTAACTTTGGAGACAACCTTTCTTCATCCCATATTGCAAACAAAGGAAGAAAGTCTGGGGAAAAAAAGAGCGTATTGGTGAATACATGGCCTAGACTCTGTGCAATCAACATTAAACTTCTCCTGTTTGTTGGCTATCAAAATTGTCAAAACAGAGCAAGGCAAGTTACTTTATTACAGCACAAGTTACCAAGTGCAGTTCAAGAGGAGGCAGGTCCTTCCAGATATTCACTTCAAATGCACAGATGCAAAAAAAAAACCCTCTAAAAATGACAAACTGAGATTATATAAACAATTTCAACACACAGCACTACTAAAAGAATATGTTCTTGATGGCAGCAGCTCAAATAAATCACTCCTACTGAGCTTGCAGCTGTAGCTTAGAGTTTGAATCTCTGCTTTGATTTAAGAGAAGCTAGAGGAGTGGGGCTTTTCCAAATTATAGTGAAGTTGTTGCTAATGTAGGGAATTTTAGGTTTCTGGAAGAAGTCAATTGTGAGGTTAAACACCACCTCCTTTTGAAAAATCGCCCTAAAGACTGCAGCTCTAGTAATATAATGTGGAGTTAATAAAACCTGTATAGAGAAACAGGAGGGATGATACCAGGGTTGCTGTGAAATTATTTTTGAAGACAGTTTGGGGCTTTGTGAAATATATTGTATAAGTTCTTATTCCTTTTCAGAGCAGTTTTGGGACTTGTTAAGTACACTAGCACTTTGTAATAATGGAGATATTTAAGGGTACTTTTTATTTCTGGTACAAAAACTTGATTTTCATTTTCTCTTCAGCTGTCTTTGGCATCTTACCTCTGCTTTTAGGAGCTCTTTTCCCTGTATGTCATTGAGTCTCTGATTTATCTCAAACACTTGCATATCAATTATCATGGGAAAATTGTATCTGCTGGAAAGTCAAGTGCTGCTTACTGTTTGCTTTTCCAGGCACAGAAAAGGAATTTGATAAATAATTATGTGAGAATATTACAACAAAATAAGCTATTGGCACTTTTTTGTATATTTATTAATCTTTATTTTTACTTATTGACTTTTTTGTATTTAGAGGATGTACGTATAGGTCAGAAGAATCCTTCAATGATGTTCATAAAATTTACTTTTCATGCTATTTCATATGCACCTTTGACCCTATCATATTTCTAATATATATAATACTCCTTTCCAGTCCAAATAGGCCTCTTAGAATTTTGCCCTGCATTCACATTTGATATTTGGGGATTTTCAATGAGATTGAACTTCATTCAACATTGCATTTTACATCTCATGACTATTTGCCTCTGTGGAAATGAAAATGAAGTTAGTATAGAAAGTTACCACACTGATTTTGCAGCATTACAAGACTGCATCAAAATAGTTCTAAGTGACCACACACAGTGCAGTGAGGCTGGAGAGGTGGCCAAATATTTGTAGCCAAATATTTGTAACCATTCAGATTTTTCTAGCAATATGCTGGGACACTAGCTTCTATTGTCCAAGAAGGAATTCTATCACCTATTGAATAAAATGATAGTTTGCATTTGTTTATTGCTTGTCATGTAGAATTAGAGAGTGGATTAATCTGCCTGTTGATGTAATTTGGGTGTTCTTTTGCATGCCACTGAAATGCAGCCACCTCTGGGGAGATGTGTGGCAGCTGTGTATGGCTTAAGGCATTGCAACAGTGTGGGAACCAAGTGAAGAACTGTGATTTAGGGGCAACCTGGATATTTTAACAGTTACTGCTCAATAAGTTCTTTGAAATGGTGACTTTACTGCCAGTTGCAGCAGCTGCTGGACTCTTACAATCCCATAAGGAGAAAATTAGAAATATCCAATTCCTTCTTGATGTTTTGTTGTTGCTGTTGATTCAATACAACAGACAGCTACTGTTTGTTTGTTTGTTTGTTTATAGAATTAAAGACATAATAAAAATAAAATATTTCGCAAAATAAACTATTCTTAGCTACTAAGCAGACTCACACTTCATAGGTATATAGATTTTTATTGCTTTCTACCTGCCAGCATTCTTATGCAGTTTATCTGCTGCTTCTCATTAGCTGCAGTTTTCATCTCTCACTGTTTCCACAAAACCTCAATCTGCCAATCAACCTGAGAAGATGGAAATTAGCATAATGTGATAAAAATCAATGGAACAGTATTTTCCAAAACAATAATTTGGCCCCTTGGAGTAAAAAACTGTTTCAACAACAACTGTGTATAATGTTATTTTCCATAATAACAGCTAAAAGTAGCCATTTGTTCAATGTATTGTAAGAGATGTATCCCCAGAGGTCTCAAGGATTAGATAAGGGTTGTTGTGCCTTGGGATGGAGTCCAGAGAATTGCAGCAGCTGCATGTGCTCACCCATTCAACACCCAGAAAAGCTGGTGACAAAGAAAAAGTTTCAGAAAAGGTAGGGTGTCGAGAGGAGAGACACCTGGGGGAACGTTTTTTGAAATATCCAATGAGGTTTTGAGTATTCAGTGGAAAGGTGCAGCAATTTCAACGGGTGAGACTGGGAGTGCCTCGATCCAGAGGACTCTGAGGTCCATGGATTTGGGCTTCCTCCAGAGAGCACCACGATTTGCAAGCTGTAATTCCACCTTCCCTCATTCAGAGTCAACTAATCAAGATCCAACTCTTCACCAGAAAATATTAGAGCCCAATCCCACTCTCTGCAGAGTCCTGTTATTGTTAGAGAAAAATATGAAGCTCTACATTAACAAAATCAGACAGAAAATGGGTGCCCAAGAGTTGAATCTGTATGTAGAAATAATTAATAACCTGCTGCACATTAAAATAGTCAGAAAAGTAAATTCCTACCACATGCATAAGGAAAGAAACTATAATTATCAGAGTTTTGTGAATGAGGAAACCAAGACATATTTTAGTTTATATGTCTCACTTAGCAAAAATTTTAAATGTCATAAGTAGCGCTAAATCCTAGAAATACTTCCTAAATCTCCTACTCTGCTGCTTTATGGTAGTGACCTGTGTTAATAATTTTGTAATAATTTGGTATGAAGAAACATTTTCTGTGCATTTATTGGTTTCCAACACAATCGTATTGAATAAAATTTCTACATTTAAATCAAAGCTTAAAAATAAATATTCCTTCTCAATTTTAAAATAAATTATAATATTAAGTATAAAAGCAAAATAAGATGAAACTAAGCTAATGTCTTTCACTTTACATTGATTCTAGAAGTGATCAAAACAGTTCTATCTAAGCTCCATACAGTAGATTTGAAGTTAGTTCATCCTTCTGTAAAGGAAGAAATCACAATTGGCCAATTTAGAAGCTGGAATGTTGTCACAAGAAATCATTGTCTGATGGAAATCAAATAATAGTTATTGCTTGAATGTGCAGAATAAAATCTCTGTAGAGGGTACACTTCATAAGCAGTGTTTATTTTCATGCAGTTTCCACACATGTGATGCAGTAGTATCACAAAGGCAGAGACAGGAAGACTGTGAAAAAAGCTATGTAGCAGTAGATTATTGAAGGGTCAGTCTGGTGAGTTTTACAGCCTTATTACTCTAAGAAATTCCTAGCATGTAAAAGTTTTTTGAAAAATAAGGAAAAGAGAAAAAAAAAAGGAGAAAAGAAGACTTTGGAGCCCAGTGAGCTCAGTGTGGCTGTAAGATGCACAGAAAGCTGCTTTTGCAGTCAGTGCCAGTGACAGAGTCAGAAGGCTGTCCCAGGACTGCTGTCCTCTTCTCATGACACAACCTTCTGCAGCAATGAAGTTTAACAGGAAGCTTGTTTTCTTCTTTGCAGCTTTGTTTACCTTTCAGCTTTTGTGGGGTGGAACACAGAAAATTATGCTTTTGGGGAAAACACAGCATCCTAAAACTGTGTTCAGAGGAAATTGCTCATCTAATATACCTCCCTGTGCCTTTCTCCTCAGTGTAGAAAAAAGTAAATTTTGCAACTTTATTTGCAGTAGCAGTTAAATCAAAGGATGGGAGAGAAGATTCACAAATGTCTATTCAAATTTATGTTCTGTTTAAGATAACTTTGACAATTCTCTTTGTGTATTTTAAAACAAAAGTGATGAAATAATAAAATTTAATTTCCTATGCCTTTGTTTAATTCTCCACAAAACTGCTTTTACACTGAGATTTCAAAATATTCAGAGAATTCTTATGAAAGATTGCCATGGCCAGTTTCCTGAATAATTAGTTTACAATTTTTCATGGATATCTGGTATCTTTCAGACATTACCTTTGGGGAGAGTAAGTTGTTACAGGAGTAGCAAGAGGGAGATAGCAGATTTACAAGAGGAAGAATGTAAGCAAGCTGCTATGCAGACATTTCAATTCCTCCACAGACTTTGCCATATAATATCTATCCATTGGAAGAAATCCTATTTCCACTGAACTCAGTAGCTTACTGGTAATTTCCAAGTGATTGATATTTAACCTAAGGAATTTTGAAATGGATGTAAACCATTCTTCAGGACACTCAGGAACATCCAGTAAGAGCAGTTGGGTTGGGAATTCTCCCTGTGGGAAGGTCATTTATGATGTGGTAGAGCTCCAGACCCTGTGCCCAAGTTGGAGCCACATTGAGAGACTGACTCTGATTCTTCAGAACAGACTGACTCTGTTCTTCAGCAGGACAAATCTTCCTACAGCAGTACTCCCAGTTGACAGTCTCACTGGGACTAACTGAGGTCTTCCCAGTCCCTGGAAGAGTTTATATAAGACTTTTTCTGCATTTCTGGGCACACCACTTCATCTTTTCAACAACCCTTTGCTCCAGAATTCCTTACACTTTATCCTCATTTATGTAGGATTAGTCTATTTTGAAGACAGGATTTTAGACTACATGGACCACTACATTTTTTTCATAAGATCACTCTCAGAGATGTTTCACTGTGTCATGTAAGAAGAACTTCTTAGTCTCTGACAAAAAGAAAATGGTCATAGAGAGCCACTGTCAGTGGCTCTGACAGTGCCCTGACAATTTCATATTTCACTGATCCTTATCAGATTCAGACATTTTTATCTAACCAACTATCATCTTCTCTCATTCTCCAGCTCTTCAGAGTTTCCATTCTGCTTAATACAGGCTGAAGTGTTTTACTTTAATTTTCTACTTGCTTTGTGCTCAGGATGGATTTCAGCTAAGTATTCCCAGCCCATATATCTGACAGCTCTGGTTCCCTCTGTTACTTTCCTATCCTCCCCAGAGCCTGCAGCACCTCCTAATTTAGTAGTATCTTCAGTTTTAACAAATGTGGTGTATGCTCCTTCTTCAATGTCATTACTAAAAATGTAGAATAATGCTGGGCCAAATTCTCATTGCCACAGCAATTCCCTACAAGATGCTTTTCTCTTTAAATTATACCTCAGAGAGTGCTCCTTTTCTTTGTGCATCCCCAGTGCTGAAGATGTGCTGTAAAATCATAGATAACAATGGACTAGAATATTCTGATATCTTAGGTTTAAATAAACTATATTTCAAAAGTTTCCTTGTACATTTGGAGCTTGAAATGCAGGTGTACTATATCTCAGTAAACAGAGGAGATGTATTAATGGGTTTGGCAAGCTTGGAAAGCACAGATTGAGCCAACTGTTTGACTTTGGGAGAATGCCTAATGTTTTATTAGCACTTCTGCTTCTTCTCAAGAGAAGTCAATGGTCTTTTGGGAGGTCTGATAAGATAAGTTATTAATGGGGTACTAGTGTTTCCACAGAGGGAAATTAAAATCATTCTGTACTTCAAAAAGTGACTTTTTATAAGTGTATCTCAAGTTATTCTAACTTGTACCTCCAGTCATAAAAGGCATGAGGTATGAGGAGACTGTCAGGGTAATGACATCCTCCCTGGGCACTTTGCTAACGTGTAAAGCTAAATAGCAGTTCCAAAGAGCTGGCTTTACCTGGGATTTCTCAGTAAGGTCAACCTCTTGTCAGATAGCTATTTTCTGAATGCAACCTAACAGAAAAACTTAATGACCTCTATTTACTCAAGTAGAAATCCATCAAAGGGACAATTAGCTAATTTTAAGCATAAATTGGCTCCCTGGTGAGAAGCAAGCTTATAAATAAACCATTTCATTTGTTCACTGAACTAGACTGTCATGCAAGTGAAATTGCTGACTCCAAAGCAGACAAATCGGCAAACTTTTCTTGCCTTAACTGCCCTGAGAGGAGTCAGGGGAAGAAATCATGGGAAGCAGTTTCCTTTGCCACTGCTGCTGTGCAGGCAGGCTGGATCCAGACTCATCCCTGCTCTATCTACGCCATTCTCACAATAAGGCAGCCCAAGCTCTCTGCAGTGACTCTGTTGGCAGGCAGTAAATGGTGCAGATAGACAGAGCTCCTCTGGTCTCCAGCTTGCAGGCCAGCAGTGTGGACATTAGCCCTGTACACAGAGGGAAAAGCAGGCCTGTGCTCATAATTTGTGTAGACTCCAAAGTGTTTGCAAGA
The DNA here is from genome assembly GCF_901933205.1 of Camarhynchus parvulus. Classification (NCBI taxonomy): domain Eukaryota; kingdom Metazoa; phylum Chordata; class Aves; order Passeriformes; family Thraupidae; genus Camarhynchus; species Camarhynchus parvulus. Next base: position 142,081,197 of record NC_044572.1, read on the forward strand.
AAGTTGCACTGTTGCATGTTTTTCCTGGCTTGGATGTTCCTGTCACCATGATACATGAGCATCTTTATTCTTCACTGCAATTGTTTTTCCAGTATAAAACAGTTTCCTCAAGGAAGTGCTGGTTTCTGGCAGAGTCACTGTGCCTCAGTTTCCTATGGGAGGCTCTTCCTTTCCAGAGGAGCGAGGCAGGGAAGAAAGATCTGTATCTCAGCAGGCTGCCTTGACACACACTGGGGGCTTTTTTTTTTTTTGTCCCAAACCAACATTCCTTGAAAGCAGCACGTGTCTCTTGCCAGAACTCATCCCCACACTATTTCCACAATACTACCTTTGTTTAAGAGAATGCATGGCAATACCCTCAAGGTATTTAAGATGTAACAAATAGGGCAACAGAGAAAAGGGGGGACATTGCAGGCCAGTTTCCAATCCCATGAGATGTGAGCTCTGAACATGTCTGATAAGACCTCAGTCAATTTTCAGGCAGGGGTTTTCCTAGGTCAGATGGGGGCTCAGGAGGGAAACTTTATAGCTGTCTTCACTCTATTTGAATAGTTTGCTCCAGTTTGCTGTGCTCAATGCTATCAGATCTGAGATTAATTGTTTATAAAGGCAGCCAAGTAACTGCTAGAGGCAATAAAAAGAGGAAGAAAGAACAGATCCTTTAAGTAGAATGTAATGACCTTCTTCTGCACATTGTTTTACTTTGCCAGATTAATATATAGTAACTTGTATAAATGTGTGCTTCTGCTTGTACATGGGATGCTACATGTGTGGTGAGATTGCATTTGTACACCCAGTTTGCTCTGGTTTTAATGATGATTATCTTTGCTCATAGGAATAGTGCATAACTAAATCAATAAATCTCATCCAAACTAATCTGAAAGCAAGAGACACAACTGTTTTCACAGCTGTAAAACAAGAAGCCTCCATCCTCAGGTAGATTACCTATGTTCAAAGGATTTTTGGGACCCTCATCTTTCAGAAAAGTTCAAAATGTGGCATTTTGCTTTGGTCTTTCCTACCTGATAAGTGATAGGAAGGTCTGTTCATGCTGAAGATTTCTCAGAAACTCTACCTAGATGGGGCTTTATAGAGTCTTACCTGACACACGAATGCATTTATGCCTGATTTAGAAAACTTGTGACTCATCTATTTTGAAGTATTCAAGAATCAGATTATTTTCAGCTGGAACACTGAAATCTTCCCAAAAATTACACAGAAGAATGTGCTAGGAAAACTCAATATACAATTCTTGCCCCAGAGAAGTCAAGCATAAAATCTTAGCTTCACCACAGCTTAGTTGCCTACTGTCTCATTAACTACCCATACATTTTCTTTAATTCATATATATATATATGTGTATATATATATATATGCATGTATATATATGTATGTATATATATATATTTATATATAAATCCACAGAAGTGTGTCCTGGAGAGAAGGAGAACTGAGGAACATCTGTCCTAATGTCACTGAGATATTTCTGCTAGAGGCAGGATAGCTTTTTCTTTCCTTAAATTCCTGTACAATCTGAGTTGATAAATGCCATAACTGAAATTAATAGCCATTCTCTAGAAGCTACAGGTGTGGAAATATAAATCAATAAATATAATTAGTTCAGTACTTAACCAACTCACACCAGACCTATGGTTAATGGAGCTACCTCCATTTACAAACCGTTTAAAGACACAATTTACAACAAGACACATTGTCAAGGATTTTTTTTTTCCTTCCATTTAATCTTAGTGTTTAGAAAAGAAAGAGTCTGCTACAAGAAAAAAAAAAAAAAAAAGAGAAAAGGAGGCTAAGAATAGACCCTAAAGTATGTTTAGTGGAAGAGGACTCATGCTCCCAGTATTTTGTGGAGAACCACAGCTGTGGGTCAGCACACATTCCCATAAAATAGTTATCAGATGCAAGCATGAAGTTTCCCAGCAGTACTCTGTGGTTCAGTTAGCAGCTAGCAATTCTCACCACACAGCTGAAGTCATTTCCCTGGGTTTGCCCTAGTTTTTTAAACAACATGAAACACACCGCAAATTCTGGAAAGCTGAGAAGATAATTCTTGAAGCCAATGCTCAGTTTGGGAAAACTATAGGAGGGGGAAGAGATTTAAGGTATGTGTACAAGACATACAGGCACATCCTGTCTTGTAGTGTATCCTCATTGCAACAAAAGGAAAAGTTGTTTTCAGTTACTTTTTCAAGGTCAGACCACACACCACCCTCTTCCCAGCTTGCAAATTTTATCTCTTGCTCCCTGCAGGAAGGAATAGCTGAGATATTCATATCAAAGCTGCAGGCTGGGGTCGGAGCAAGCATCACTGATGAGATGTTCCCAGCATTTAGAGTCATCCTTCATTTTGGTGGAAAGAAAATCCAACTGTCTTCTGTTTCCCTTTGCTGGATTGTTTGATCATGCCTTGGAAGGGTAACACTCCAAGAGTGCTGAGTGAAGATGAGTGCCAGCTATTCCATGTGGTTTTCTTGGACCCTTCCACAAGGTTGAATCTGAACTGAAATCAAACACCAGTCCTTTCAAACTTGCTTTGTCAAAATAACGTGTCCTCTAGATGGGAAACCAACTAGCTGAACCAACCATTTCAGCTTATAATGATAAAAAAATAATTATAAATGTTTTTAAAGATTCTGGTTGCAGTGCAAATGAAGATGCATGTTGCTTTTTTGCAAAGAGGTCATACTGCTTTAGATATTCATTGTCATGGCCATTCCCAGTAAGTGCTCATGCAGGGAATACTAAAATTGCTAATTTCTGTAACCTTCCATAGGAGTTGCTTAGTCTACTCTTATATGGTGTTGCATGGGAAGGATAGTGTCAGCACTGTGAATTAACTATGATTTACAGAGAAAAGAAATGTGGGGGGAAAAGGTGTTTTCTTGACTTTCAGCATCAGAGATGTCTCATTCCTTCGTTTAATCTTCTCTGACTGTCTCTGGTCAGCAAAAACAGAACATCCCTGGAAGAAAATTCAGGGCACCTAAATCTAACATCTGCTTAAAATCACCTTCTGGAAAAGTCTCTGCTTTGATCCATTAACTATAGAGGGAGAAAAGTCAGTTATATCTGGTGATGTCAATGCTTCCTGACCAGTGGTGTTATCTGAGGGAAAGTCCATGAAAGGATAAGAAGATCACTCACAACTTTCTTCTGTTCTTCTTTGTACACCTCCATTTCACCTATCATAGCACATGGATCCCACTTACAGCTGTACTGTGGGGCCCTGATATCTACCATGCTGAGGCATTTAGATTCATTTGTCAGAGTTAACCTCCAGACCACCACAGAATATGGACACTCCAGATTGCATCATTGTTTTTCTTGATGGACACATTATTATTAAATCTCGTGGCATAGATGAAGACAGGAAGAAACAACAATGTGAATTTGAAGATCATACAGAAAGGCTATGAGACCAGACAGGGAAAAAAGTAATTATTTTTATGATCTAAGAAAGCATTTACATACGCTAGAATATTAAAATATGATAAAAAGTGTTCTTTCAAAATAAGAGAAAATGAAAAATAGGGTATTAGAAGTACAAATCTTACACACCAATCCCGACCTGTATCCTGCTTTGTGACCACAGGCACTCTTGTGTATTTCCCACATTTTCCAAACAAAAATGATAAACAGTTATTATTATTATCATCTAGCTCCTAGGTAACATTTTTATCCATCAATTTCAAATTACATTGCAAACAAGGCTGCATTATTTTTGTTTTCCAGATTTGAGGCAGAGACTGTGCAGAGATTAGCAAAAGGACTTGTCCAGCCTTCCTAGCAGATGGAATTGGAACAGAACAAGCTTTTACTTTGGTTACTCCTAAACAGAGTAACTGAATTACCTGCAGACTCCCACTTTGCAAATTTCTCACTAATCCACAGTGGGTTCTAGACTGAAGCAATCAAAGTTTGAGGAACCTCCTCATTCTGAGTTGAAAGAAATGATGCACACTAAGTGCATAGTAAATATTTTATGCATCATCTCCATAAGACACCAAAGATTAGTATATCATTGCTCAAAATACAGGTAAGAATTTGCTTGACAGAAAAATGTTGCTTTCAAGACTATTTTGTATAGCTGGTCAGCAAATGGATTTTCCAACCAAGGGGAAAATAGAAACAAAAGAGAATCTAGCAAAATTCTTTAATGGAATAACATGCAAAATAAAACCTGTGTTCACTTCAGGTCAGTGAAAAACCTTTATTCCGATAAACTGAAAATATTGTTGCAGGCAGACCTTTTATTTTCCTTTTAAAATAAGAAAATCTACTTTTTAAGTATGTTTTTTATTGATTTAGAAAGAAATACTATAAAATCAGTAAGATTTCCAAATTATTCATTCATTATAGACAAAAAAGTTTCAAAGGTAAATTTTCCAACTATTTTCTTCTCCACACTTCCCATTTTAAATGTAGATGTTTACTCTGCAATGTGGTCTTTTAACTGCTCTAAATACTTCAGACCTTTTACAACAGTTCCTATATTACTGTTTCAAACCATTCTGTATTTTTACAATTAGCACCCTAACCTTTCCTTATCAGTGTATTGTAATGATTTACTTTGTTCTAGTTAATAAGATACTTTTGTTCATATTTGTATTTCATGATATTTTGCTAATTTAGTTTCTGTTTAACAGTAATATTTCTAAGTGGATCCAAATACGTTAATGTGGTTTATTTGGTCTTGATATCAACAACAATGTAGCACTGATTCACAAGTTATCAGAAGTAAGCTAAACAGTTTTAAGGAACAAACTACTCAGTGGGGTGGAATGCTTCTGATGCCAGCAATGGATTTCCTTCCAGATCTTCTGGAGTAAAACTGCTACAATAGAAACCTTCAGAGTTTTTAGATTAAATTTCAGAAACTTTAACAAAAATGATAATGGGAAAATCCCACCTGCCTAACCATTCAGCTGGTATTCCTGTGTAGATATAGATATAGGTAAGATATAGATATGGATAGATGATATAGAGATAGAAGGATGGATGGATGGATGGATGGATGGATGGATGGATGGATGGATGGATGGATGGATGGATGGATGGATAGATGATATAGATATAGATATAGATATAGACATAGACATAGATATATAGATACATTCTTGTTATCAAGTTTGTGTGGTGTGTATTTTATGTTCAGTGTGTTATGCCAAATCACAAGTATAAGAAGGCAAAATGCAACATAGCCTTGAGATATTTAAACAAATCTCATATTTTCTCATGGCCCAACTTTTAACATTTGAAAATTTTCATGTGACAACTGTGCCATGGCTTTCCATTAGCATTTATCAGGTTCAACCTTTTCAACAAGGTATTAGGATGCTGAATCAAAAAGAAGCTGTCAGCATTGTAAGCAGCATAGGCCAGAAGTTCCCTTTTACCACAAACTGATCTGTAGTCCTGAGCTGCTCAGACTGATTGCTTTTCCCATGGGATGCTCTGGCTGAGTGTCTGGAGCATGCTACCACCCTTACATGTAATGGTTACAAGAAAAGCCCATGGGTAAAAGTTAAGTGGGAAAAGAAAACTGAACTAAAAGCAGTCATTCGAGGTAGAAAAGAGCTAATATAGGCTTTTGACAGCCCTTTCTGATAGCTTGTAAAATATATTTGCCTTTCCCTTGATGGAGACACCAAAAATCCCTTTTTTACAGAATCACTTACTTTTTTGATGCTTTTTGGTACTTAACACTGCTTGAGATTTCTAACTCTTCTTTCTATCTCTTCTTTCTATTTCTTTCTAACAGATTTTCTTAAAATTAGACAAAGACCTCAAACATTATTAGGAAAGGTCAGATGGATAGATAGACACATGCATGCACACAGAGTATGATCAAACAAGCCTCATTTCCTTACAAGCCTGAGGTAAAAATAACATTTTGCAATTTCCACTGCCAGAGTTTCGACCACTTCTCATTACAGGATCAGGAATGAACCTTGGCACTACTGACTGGAGTCATTTATTGTAGACAGTGGAATTATTGTTTACCCTCCAACAAAATGTTTCCTCCTTCTGGGCCTCACATGAGAAGCGGGCAAATTGCTTAAGAGGAGAAATCTAAATCCCACCATGGCTTCTAGAATCCCTCAACCTTTTGAGAAGTACCAAAGAGTTGAGGAATACTAGGTGAGGAATAATTGATTTGACATGCTTAATCTATTCCTTGTGCATGGATATGTGTGAGCTTGTGGCAGTTTCCCCACATCAACCATCAGTCAAGGAAAGTCCACCTACCTCAAGTCCAGCAAGAAAAAGCTTGTCTGGGCATGATAACAGCACAGAAACCTTTACAAGGTGACCTACAAAGAACTGACTGATGAAGAAGTTGGGTGCAGGGCAATTAGTCTGTCTCATAGTGAGGAAACCAAGGGTTCACAGTGCAGTGCATTGATAACAGCGTTGCTTCTAAAACAAACAAAGGGAGAACCTCTTTCACACATAACATACTTTCAAGATTACAACATGTAATATAAAAATAAAAGGATTATAAAAATCAAAGCCAGCCAATGTTTCTGTGGAGCAGGAGGATAGAACAAAAGGAGGCTAAGCACAGCCATTAGCTGCCTCTCACCTCTTACTGCACATAACTTTCTTCTCCACCCCTGAGATCCACCATTATATTTTTCTCTTTCCTTGTAGCACAGAAACTCCAAGACAAAATGAACGACTCTGACATAGCAGCTGCCCAGGGAAGGAAGGATTTACACAAGAGATGGATCATTTTTCTCTGGCCTGAGCCCTTCCTTGCACTGCATTCCTGCCTCTTATTGCTGAAATACACAACACATTATCTTACCCAGAGAAAGTGGCAACTTTAGAGAGACACACAAGTTAATGAAAGCATCCAGATTTTTGAGAGCAGAATGCAGTGAGTTTGGTGACATTAGAAACAACATGCTAAATTTTTACAGCTGAATTCAAGGTAGAAGTTGTAGCCTGTGCCTTGCAAGAAAAAAAAAGTGAATTTAACATAGGCAAGCGGTGTTCTCACTGCAGAGAGTAGAAAGAAAAACTCCTTTGCATACATCCCAGGGAAATGTTTCTGCCAGAAAAGTACTTTGGAGATATTTTCTCCTTTCAGATAAAGAGGTGTGTAGCTACAATCCTGCTGAACAATACTTGAATTGTAACAGCAGCTGTTCTGATGAGTGCCTAAAAATTACAAATCAGCAACTTTAAAGGTGGCCCAAATTAGTGCATATGCTGGTGAAACTGAAGTCATCCAAGAATACCTGTAAAACCTCGGGCACGGAGATGCCTGATATCTCCTTAGAAAAATGATGAGCTTTTCTTCATATATCACTGAACTAGCAATGAACTCAGATCTTGCAGAAAGCAGTTTGTACCTCATTGATGAATTCCCCTGTGTTTGACAACCCTGTAAAAAAGCAGCTGACGAAGCAGATGCAAAGGGAATGATTCTACCACCATTCATCAGAAAACTGTTTGTTTCAAGTTGTTCTAATAAAAAAAAAACAAACTCTTCGACAGCATGAAGTGATGCCTCTTGAAACTTTGCCAAAAGGATTTTTTCACAGTTACCTCAAAAAAATGAAATGGTGAAAAAATGACAGAAAGTCTCTCTGAACTGGAACTTGAATTAGACTCGCCAATTCTAGAGGCCAGATAAAATTACTACAGCCATGTCATAACCAGTAATTATAGCTTTCAATAATTTTTAATGAAAAATGAGAAGATCCAACATAAAATGTTGCAGCATAAAATTAGGAGAATTTGCAGAAAACTTTTGTTGTCAGAGATTAAATATCTGTCTGTTAAAAAAAACAAATCAAAACACAAGAAACAACAACAAAAAGAAAAAAATCCAAAACAAAACAAAACAAAAAAACTTTCCCTGAATTCTTGCAGGCTGAATTCAAACTCGAAGATCATGCCAACACTTCAGGAAATTAAACTGATGAAACTTTTCTCTATCTCCAAATGCCAACTGTGAGTATGATGCAAATGCCAAAGGCAGTGCTCTTCTCAATGACAAAATCCAGCATATGCTTTGAAGCAAGAGAATTGACTCTATTTTGATAAGTAGGGTTGAAATTTTGGATTGCTCTGTCATTTTCTAAAATTATATTAAATTATGGAACTATTTATTCATCAAGCAATTATTTTAAATATGCTAATACTACCTCATAGTACAATTATTTCTTTAACGAATTTTTGTGGTGAACTACTTGATGATGTAAATTATCCACAGATATATTTGTGTGGTTACATTCATGAAATTCTCTTTAGAGAAGTGCAGATTGCTTGAGATGTTGATTATTTTTGTCAATAACACATAATATAGCTACAAATTTCATTCACTATGTTTTGGGAGAAAAACCTTAATATTTTCTCTAGCAAAAAGCTGTAGAATAGGTCACATTGAAATTGTTTGTGGTTAGATGAAAATTCCAGTTAAGAGAGAACCTGTAGGTCCATTGCTAGGACTGGGAAGGATAATAACTGCTTCACCATGTTTGTCTTCTTTATTGTGTCCTGGTAACTCTTCCCCACTGATGATTAAATCTCTAAATGGAGATTTGTGTCTCTATCTTTCACAGGTTTTCTTTCATTACTTGAATGCAGTGTGCCATGAAGTACTTTGTTTCATGTCTCTGCCCAGTTCCATCATCTCCCTGGCTGCTCTTTCCACCAGAATTCCATTCTTTTTAGATATAAATAGACCCGTTTAAACAACTGATCTTCTGCATCATAGCCTTATATCAGCTTCACATCAAAATCATTCTTTTCTTGTTATAAATTTGCTGTTTACTAATATCCAGCAATTTTAATCATATTCAGTTTAGCCATGAGTTTGTTTACTCACTTCTTTTGGCCCACTCTGAATACTCTCTGGAAGGTTATGGTTAGCATCATTATAGCAGTATCTGATTTGTTGTTTAATATATCTTAACTTTGCTTTAACTCTCATTGTTTTTGTGGTCCCCTGTTCAGCATGCAATATAATTTGTATTTCAACATCACCTCCCTTCAGGACAACAATTCTAGAAATTTAAGGTATTACAAATTGCATTCAAAAATAACACAAACAGCTGGCCACTGTAAAAAAATATCTTGAAATGGAGTGGTAAGGGTAAGAGGTGATCTGTTAGCAACAAAATGCATTGTCCTTGGAGGCCTCTTCCTTGGATAACAAACTAATATGTCATATTAAAATTTCTTATGGGGGCTCTTAGTATTTGTCAGCTACAGTCAAGATACAAACTCTTCTGTTGCTGACCACTCTGTGTCCTTAAGGCCTGTCCATCAAAATTATTAAAGGAAAACAGTTCATTAGGCCCTGCTGTAAAATATTTTCTATATAACACTAAAACACTCAGAGGGAAGAAAAAGAGCTACTAAACAAAAATAGTGACAAAATTGCAGTCCTTGTATTCCTTGAGTAAGAAGTGAACTTAATGTACAGTAGAATACAAAATAATGATCTGAGCTCTACAGCAGCTTTTGTTCAAGAGTTCAGATGGTGGGTAAGGTGTCTGAAGTTAAAAGGAATGAAATGCCTCAGAGGCACTACTTCAGACAGTGTATTTTTAGCCTACTGAGCAAGAAAAAAATGAATAAGGCAAACATTTCCCAAAGTCCTTGGCTTCTGTATGATCTGCCTGACACAATCAATTTAAAATTCTTAGGAAGCAGTTCTGTATGTATTCATGCACTAAAATCAATGAAGTCTTATACACAAACTCTTGGTGTAATTACTCAAGGTTTCAATATTACCTACAGCCACTTGCATTGACAGAGCATTTCACTCCACATGAATTCCTGGGGATGTCTTTTCTTTTCCAGTCTTTAATAAACACATATTCAGACAAAATTCCTACTTGAACTGAGCAAAGGTTTTTTGAGCTTAAAAACCAGTCAGAATCAAAATAGTCTGTACTTAGAGGTGAGCTACAAGAAATCCCATAATCCCCTCTTGGAGAACACAGCATGAGCGCACACAAACAGCTGAATCAGGTTAGACCAACTCTGTGGCTGAGATGGATAGTCATGTCTTTGTGTTTAATAAAAATTTCTCTGTTCTTTTTTCTTCTCATGATTTTTTCCAATCAGTTTTGGAAACCATGAAAGCTCCTAACATCTACCATTTCAAGGGACAATTAGTTCTTCATGTCTGGTTGAAGAAATATCACCTTTTGATCCATGAACTTGCTGCCTGGTTGGTTGATATAGTAGTTCTTGTACGGAGAGAGACAGTGACCAATCATTTCTTATTCACCTTTCCATGTCATTCATGCTTTTGCATATCTCCTTTCACTCATCTTCTTTTCCCAGGCTGAAAAGTCCCGGTCTATTTATTTGTTCCTCATGTGGAAAATATTTCATACCTCTGATTACCCTTGTCCTTAAAAACTTTCCTAGTTCTATTACTTTCTTCCTGAAGGTGGGGGGAGAGAGAGAAGGGAAGCATCCTAAATTGAGCCCCATCACTAGAATGCAGGTGTACATGTATTTCACAGCAGGAATGGTTTGCTCCCTATTCCTTTCCGAATACAGCTTAATGTTCAATTTGCCTTTCTGAGGGTTACTAAGCAAGGAACTAACCATTTATTATAACCACAAGATTTTTTCTCTTGGAGGTTATCCTCTTTCACACATTTTTACTTGTTCATCTTTGCTGTGTTTTTTCTTAAAGTCACAAAAATTAAAAAAAATACATAAAAAAAAGGAAAAAGTGATCTTCAGGTGTGATATTGCAGAGAAATCAGCCAGTCAGCATGATGTGTCATATTGCCTCATCTCCTTCCTTTGTGCTGGTCTAGCACATGCTGTGTTTAGTGTGAACCTCTGGGACTCTCCTGACAGTTTGCTGGGATTCAGGGCTGTTGGCAGTGGGAACGAAGGACTCCATTTCACTCTGCATTCCACCAGAGCCAGGGAAAGAGGTGACCAGCTGTTCCTTCCTGCCAGGCAACAGCAGCTTTTATGAGGGTGAAAAAAAATAAAAGATCTCTGGATCTTATTATTGCTAGGCATTTTATGTTCAACAGTGAAAAAAGAGGGAGGTGACTAACCAGGGCTGTTTGAAGTCCAGCTGGTGCTGTTTGGAAGAGGATGTGTTACCTGTAGTTGTGAGGTACTGAGGTGAGGTGGCTATTTAGAATGTGAGTTTGTAATAACTCCGTTTTTTATAGCCTGAGTAACTTAGCCTCTATCAAATACATATCACCTGTTGTTTCTTATCAAGCATGCCTCTGATGGTTTTGATTCACTTAGTTCATTCATTTTTACCGTACAAAACAGCATTGGTGGGCCTGGTCTCATAAAAGCAGATCACTAAGCCCCTTGGGGCACAGGAAACCAGCAAATGCATGTTAAAAAAAAAAAAAAAGAAAGAAAGAAAGAAAAAAAAGCCATATGACCTAGCACAGGAAACACATCTAATGAAGGAATGTCCTCAGCTTTCACAGGAAATTATTTTCATTTTATGCCATTTTCTGCCTCCATAAAAAGAAACAGAGTTGACCTCCTGCGCTCCTACCTAACCTTTCGGCATCAAGGACTGGAAAGGAGAAGTGTTGCCTGAACCAACAAGATACTAATCCATTCAGAGTGTAACAGAGAACAGACTCTTTTCATCATGGGCATCTTAACTGTCACACCACAGCCAATATTTCCTGAAACAAACCTTAGTAGGGAAGGGGAGATATTTGCTCTTTTGTAACCAGACTGAGATATTTTAAAGGTGTTACATTTTTATCTAAAGCACTGAGCACTCATTTTCTGGCAAACAGATCTCAATTGGGATATTCATAGTCACTGCCTGTTTCTTAAATCCTGATAGTTTGTACTAAACAGTGCAAAGCAAGGCTGTAATAAATTATTAGTCCACAGTTTGCTTTAGGCTTGTGAAGGAGCTCAATATCTTCCTCCATGACAGACCCTGTATTCACATCTTCTAGTGCTGATAGGATGTCTCGAAAAGAAATTGTATCGGGTATGGCCTAACTCAGGGAAAGATAATCCCACAAGATCCATCAGTTGCATTGTTAATGCTGGAACAGTTCATGATTCAAAGTCTTGTGCTTGTTTTCCCATGGCAGAAATAAAATTTAAAAAATAAGACATCAAAATGTTATTTCTTGAAGTAACTGCTTCTGGAGCAAATTCTACAAAATGCTTTGGGCCAGGAGGTCAGTATCCATGTCTGTCCCCCTCCATTATTTAGACATGTTAATAGAACAGAAAAGAAGCCTCCAAAATGGGCTTTAGAGGATGCTTTACAGGGAATAGATGAACATCCTTTAAAAAATAACATTGTCTGCACTGTATTCAATTTCTTTCAGCAACTTCCTGCAACTCTCAAATTAACAACAGTGCAATGAATCTTAGTAAATTAACAAGTTTAATGAGTGAACAAGAATCAATCAATCTCCCTTGTTTCAAAACCGTTAATAAGAACTTAAACCAAGTATAAACCTCTGAGTCACAGCCTCTTGCTAATAACATGCTTTTTACTTTGAAGAGGATAATTAAATCATCACCACATTTCTTTTCCTCTGTAAAACTTCCTGTATGATGTGAATTTAGATCAAAACACTCACTTTCTCCCCTAAGGGTTCTTTCTTATATCACATTGGAAAATTATTTCAGGAATTACTCTTGTCCTTGAAGGCATACAGATCAGACTGGGACATTAGCAGTGCTGATTGCCTGAACCTCCAAAGGACTTGGTAAGCCAGACGCACCCCAATATTTTACAACTCTATCAGATAGCACACAGACCTATGCTAAGCTTCTTATGAAGGAGAAGCTGTAAAAGCCTGGGTACTAACACAAGGAGCACAACAGGTTAGTTTTACAGTGAAACTATATCAGCAAAACATGCATACCTGAAAAAAAAAAAAAAAGAACATCCAAAAAATATTTAGCAATGTAATTTCAAACTCTAAAAATGCATATTAAATTGAGACCAGATCAAAGATGTAGGGGAAGAAGATTTTGCTATAAAATTGGTATAAGACTCTAAGAACAAGTATCTAACTGCAAAGAAAGCTACATTAGACTTTCTCTATGACCGTGGACCCTGGGTCATAAAGAAAGAAATATATTGTAGCTGGTTAATATTACCATTTTCTGGATCAGGTAAAGGCTATTGAATGCAAAATGTGGAGACAGATCAGAGGCAATCGAAGTCTCATAAAACGGTGATAATGGGTGACCTTTGTAACCTGCATATATACTGGTCAAATGTCACAAAGGGAAAAGGTTAACAGAAGCAATTTCTTGGTACCTTAAATGATTGCTTCTTGGAATAGCTATTAACCGACTGTATTTCCATCTGCTGGTGTGGTTTTAGTTCACACCAGTAATGTTTGAACAAACAGCTGCATTTCCCACATAGTTATGACGAGGTTCATGGAGCACAGTGAGGTCAGAGCACCAGCGGATAAATAAAGTGCAGACCCACATGTAAGGTGACCTGGTTTCTATTCCACATCCTGATAAAGATTTACTGGGTGATCTCAAATTCAGGTTCCTTGACTTCTTCAGGGTTTCATCTTGCCATGTGTGAAGCAGGAGTATTGTCCACTGCTTGAAGTCTCTGGGAAGCTGAACATACTGGTATGCAGAGAGCTGGATAGAAGTGTAAAACATCTCTATACATGTTGAGAGGTTATTGTTTATGGTCTGTGAGTGCCTCAAAAGGATGTCATCTTTCAGCAGATGGTCTAAATCAGCAACATTGTCTCCAATTGGGGTGAAAATACCATGACTGAGACCAAATCCATGAAGTCCACTCAGTCACTGACATCATGGCAGATTAATCTTCTTTAATGAGGGAAAAGCATACTCTTATTTCAAGTGGTGATGGAAAGAGTCTGAGAAGGCTCAGCATAGTGGCAGGAGCTTCAGAGAACTGTCTTCATGCTTGCCACGGTGCACAGATGGATACAGTGGGGGATGTCCCAGCTCCCTGTGGGAAGGAATCTGTAAGCTATGAGCATTTAGCTCCTTGTAATGCATGACTCCAGCTATCAGCTGGTCAACAGCTTTTCTTCTCTCACATAGAAGAGGGACTCCATTGTTCAACATTATTCCTTTGGTTGTCAAGCCATTAAGTTAAGCCTATAGCCATATTTGTCTCTATGGTGAGCATAAACTACCCCAAAAAAGTTCCTCTCACACTCTCCCTCTACTTTCAGTAGCTAACTCCTACCTCTGAATCCTCTTTATGTACTATTTCAAGAAACATGACCTGAATCCCCACACCTCCGCTTGTTTTTCCATCGTCATTTGTTAATCACTTTATGCTCCAACTTTAAAGTCTGTTTCCTCTTGGGCTAATGGTTGTAAATTTAGCACTTGAAATATCTGTATGTGAGTGCAAAGTTGTAACTTCCTACAAAATAGATTGCACAAAGTACATTTATTGTATGTGCATGTTTTTTGACTTTCATTCCGTGTAATTAATGCCACTTTCAACTCTGCACTTTGAGGTGTTTTTGCTTTTAAAATGTGTGCACTAAAATTTCATTTAGTAAATTTGTCTGCCTGTATCTTGAGCCAAATTACCAAAAGAGAGTCCTGATCTGTCTGTGACCACAGGCAATTATTTCTCTTGCTGGATTTGGTTTAGTGCAACCAGAACCTATTTTGGGGAAAAGAAACATTGTCTCTTTCTTGGCCTCTGCCCTGGGAAAGGGGGAATTTTGCAGACTGGTATGCATTTCTCTGAAGAGTGTCTTTTATTTTTAATTGCGTTTAAAAATGGAAGGAAGTACAAACAAAGCTTTCATATATGTTATGTACAAATAGGATTTCAAATCTATTTTGGGTCTGGTCCTTCAATGAATGAATGGGTGCATAGCTTTCTGGAGACACATGCCTTATCCTGAGCCTCTGCACATTCTAAGTTCAAGAGGGATCAGACCTTCTGCTTTGTCAGACTTGTTCTCATGTTGAAAAAGACTGAAGGATGTTCAGCTCATTGCCTCTCTACCTAGTGTTTCAATTTTTTAATAGGAGGTTAAAAATAATTGCCTCAGCTGGAAAAAAATAGTATGTAAATGGGCAAGACAAAGATAATTAAAGGAAGAAGTACATGTGCAACAGCACACATGTTTCTGCATATGCAGGTACAAATACAAATTAATTTTAAAATTGGGCTCTTAATTATGTAAATGTAATTTGCATAAAATTGTAAATTCAGCTCACAAAACTGCATGCTTAATTCAGGAACATTCTTGTCTAAGAGCTGCTACAATCTCAAATGGCAATGAATGGGTCATATATAGCAAAAATAACTGACTGGATGTAGAAATGCTTCATGTCCATTCCCTTCTGCACGTGTGATCCACTCGTGTGCAGGGACTGTGAGTGCTCCAGGACAGCACTGCTTACCTCCACTAGTGCACCTTGCAGATGTAGCAGTGGGTCCATGTTTGTCACAGACATCTTTTATGAAAAATCTTTTCTTTAGGATCTTTCCTCTTGAGAAGCTGAGAGGTCTCAGGAACAAACTGTAAACAATGGTTATTTGCTGCTGTGGAATGCAACAGGTGGATCTGTGATTGGTCTCATGAAGTTGTTTCTAATTAATGGCTAATCACAGTCAGCTAGTTCGGGCTCTCTGCCTGAGACACAAGCCTATGTTATTGATTCTTTCTTTTTCTATTCTTAGCTAGCCTTCTGATGAAATCCTTTCTTCTATTCTTTCAGTATAGTTTTAATATAATATATATCATAAAATAATAAATCAAGCCTTCTGAAACATGGAGTCAGATCCACGTCTCTTCCCTCATCCTCGGACCCCTGTGAACACGGTCACATGTGTTCACCAGGTGTGAGATGCAGAAATATCCACCCAAGCTCCTCACAGATTTGTGCCTCCCCAGGCCATGGTCCAGTGCTCTTCTGGGACAGGATTTCAAGTCCAGAAAGCAGGAGAGCCTTCAGGCTGATCAGCTTGGGCAACATGCCCTGCTGGATATGCTGAGTTCCTTGAGTGTGGCTCTGCTGCCCTTGAACTTGAGCAGGTTCTGCACTGGGGTTGTGCTGCCCTTGCGCCTTGAGGCTTACAGAGCTGAGACACAGGAGCTTGTATCACCTTCTCTTTCCTCCTGCAGAGCTCTCAGCCATGGAAAAAAGTCTTGTGTCACAACTCTGGTTTTGAATGTGCAAGTGGACTCTGGATTAGTTGGAGAAGTTTGCATCTTCTGAAGTGTATCTATGTAATGTCTTGCACTTTGAGACAAAGTAAGTGAATTTATGAGACAATATAAGCACAGTATCTACGAAGCTCTTTTATATTCACTTTTCTGAGTATGACTGTTCTTTAAATTATTTAGTGATATTTTTAACATTTTACTGTATACTGTGGTTTATAAGTAAGGACCTAAAAACCCCAGAATGTAATATTTGATATTTTCTTGTCAATATATCTAAATTCTAGTGTTTCAAACTGAGTTTCAGCAATAATACCAACTGAGTTTGTTCACCTTAGTTTCTATCCTCTGGAAATGTGAGGAGTCAGAATGAGTATTCCAGGACTACTGTGTACATTAGTACTGGTCAAAAAACCAAAGAATCTCCCCATTAAAAAAAAAAAGCAAAAAAAAAAAGCCCTTTTTTGGGAAAAAGAAATCATTCACACATTGGAATGGAAAGTCAAGAGTTCTTGCATGCAAACTGTCTCAATTACCTTTGGAGATACTTTGCATTAATAAATGTTTTCAGGGGAAACATCTGACATTTAAGGATTGAACATCTTATATATATCCTTTTTAATATGTCCTAATGGTTGGAGAAGGTATGCACTTTTTTTCGTCATCTCTATCTCAGAACTGTAATGAAGCCTTACCTACAAAGAGGAAGCAATATATTTTTTTATAATGTGTTATAGTCAGGGAAGAAAATTCTCCTGGAAAACTGAAGAAAATGTGGTCACATTAGCATCTTTGTAAAAATTCCTACTTCTCAGCAGTTTACTTCTTCTGAGAGGTACAGCCTCAATATTTACTTGTGTGTTTTGCTGTTTCTGTGGCGCAAAGATGAAAATAGACTTTTGGAGTGGAAACTTCAAAGGTTTGTGTATATGACAAGACCTCAGAAGAGGGATTGAACCTAGTTAAAATGGGCTAACGAGGTTGTACATAATCCTACACTGTAGCTGAAATCCCTGCCCTGAATTGGACAGATAGTTACTCTGAAAATTGTGGTTTTCTCATGAGATGCTTGGTCTTGCTTTCTCACCTTTCACGAGAAGTTCCTGTCCTGTTGGACAGAGATGTGTTCAACTGGTTCACAGTTGAGGCAGATGGTTTGACAGAGTTGATTCCTCACCTAGGGTAGCATGTAAAGTTCAAACCACAGTGTAATCTTTTGTAAACATTTTTACAAATCAGGCCAGTGTCAAGAGGAAATACAGCTTAGTAAAAAAACAATGCTTAGTATAGAGCTAGTGACTTGTGTTCTGCTATAGACATTTACTTCCCCCAGGTGAAGGAGAAAAGAAAGAACCTGGGCTCCTTCTGCACACAGCCCAAATAAGATTTGACACCCTGAGAAAGCCCTTTGTGGTAAAGGCTCTGCTCAAGCAATAATATTAGCAACGGGCTCCAGATTTTCACAACAGCAGCCAAATTTGAACACTTCAGATCAAGCATCACTGTCACATGACTGAATGGTCCTTTTTAAGCCCTGCTTTACTCTCCTTTTTCAAATGCACATGGTTCACATCACAGTTAGTCAAGATAGTTTATTTCACCAAACTCATCAAAGAGAGGACTAAGATAAGCCACATGGAAAGGTGAAAGGGGCAGTCAAAGATAATGAACATCAACTAGGTAGTCTAGAGATCTACACATTAAAAAAATTATGGAGAAGATACGCACTTTCTAATCATCAATAACCTTTCTTAAAGTGGGTTGTGAATGATTTCCAAGTGCATTAAAGGAAAAGATATTTGTATACACGATGCCCTTCAACACATGTATTTTGAAGATGTTTGGGGTCCTTGTGGGTTCTGACTGGGACTAGACCTTCTCAGCTCATACAGCAGCAGCAATTCTTTATCAAAACCATGTGGTCCTGAAATGCAACCTCATAAAGAAGCACAGATGAAAAATACCATCATTTACTCTTAAAGGTGAAGTAAAAAGCATACATGTTTGTTTATAATCACCTATCCTCACACCCTCAACTTACTCCAGTTTCACATTCAGAAATGTTAAGTTTGTTAATATTAGGGAAGTTTCCTAAGTGGATGTGAGAAGGGAAGAAACAAAACAGTTGAACGGCAAACTCTCTCTATGTGCTATCCTCTGAGTATTCCCACAAGACCCACACAAGCTGTGAGTACTAAACTCTGTTTTTAATACTAAACTGTGTTTTTAAAAATGCAAAATCATAAAATTTGAGCCTGAAGCCAACCTTTGGGTCTGGAAACCTCTTTAATTTGGGGAAGACTGAATCAGTATCTGAGCACTGTGGCTCAGACTTCTTCCTGAAATATCACAGCTGACCTCCATCTGCCCTCAGTGTGTCCTCTTCTCAGATGACTGCGGCTCTTGTGCTTGCTGTGGCCAACTGCTCCAGAACAAGATTGCACCAGAGGGCTGTGACATGACACAAAATAGTAGAAGTGTCTTGGTTTAGGGCAAATTTAAGGAGGAAATTTCCAAAGGGGTCCTTCAAGAAAGTAAATTTAAATGGCCCTTTTTCCACCTGGTTCAGAAGACAAAAATCCCCTTTGAGAAAAGTGGAAAAAAGCTGTTTATTTAACAAGCAAAGTACTTCCAAACATGGAAAAATGGATACTATTAAACAATGGAACTTCTTGTTGCTCTGAAGAGATGGCAAATTCAGGGGGAGGGTCCTTGTCTGGGTTGTAGCTTGGCTCGCTCAGTCTCTTGTCAGTCCCTCCTGTGCTGGAAGATGCTGTGCCCTGGGCCCCGATGGGCCACAGGTGTGAGCTCCCAGTGTTCTTCTGGGCTTTCAGTCCAGAGCAAGGCTGATCAGTTCCAAGAAAAAGAAAAGCCACAGTCTGGGGAACGTCTCTGCCTCAGCTAGCTAAAAAAAATTAACTAAAAGCAAAGGAGAGCTCTCTCTCACTGTCCGTGCTGCAGAGAGCATCATTCGTGAGAGAGAAAGCTGAAGCTCTTATTTCTGTGTTTTTGAATCCAGCTGCTTCAGACATGAAGCCATTTGTACTGTGATATTCTGCAGTATGCTTTTTTATTAGAGCTTGAAGGAGTTTTAAATGAATGATTGTTACTTGTGTCATCATATCTTATCTCTTGAATAAAACCACAATAATAATAACTGCAAGTTTCAGTGATATTTATTAGCATTTGCACAAAAAATTTCATTTTAAAATCAGCAGCTGTACTTCTATGATTTATCATCAAGATCTGCTGCCAGTCACTGCCTACTGTAGTGATTAAATAAACAAATATTCCACCACAATTTACACCTTTTCCTAATGATTGAGGTGATTTTCATTTTGCAATACCCTGCAATATTTTGTAAAATTGTTGCCATAAGTTAAAAGGTTTATACTTCAAAGACCCAAGACAGTGTTAGATTTATTGCAGTTATGTAGCATTTGATTTGCCTTAGAGAGTTGGGAAATGTTTTGTACTCTTTTTTTGTTAGAAGCATTTTGTGACCGGTGTTTGAATAGGTTCATGGAGCCAGTGTTCTGCAGATCCTTCCAAGTAACTTACTGACTTAGTAACTTGCTTGGATGCTTGGATTCTGGATACAGAGGTCCAACAGCTTCTTTCAGCCCTGCATTCTGGCTGAAAGAGTAATTTATTACTCTATTAAGAGTAATCTGCTATTGCTGTTGCTAAGTTCATCTGAAGTATTCTAAAAGTCTTCAGAAAGAGAATACAGTGTGGTGCTTCACCCTCAATTATTTTCCAGTAGTAATCTCTTTGGAGCTAACCACTGCAGCTGCATCTGCATTTATGGAAATGTGCCTTCAGTGGAAGTTGAAGACATCCACTGGTCCCACATCCATGAGATCTGCAGCTAATGGATTCTGTGAAATCAGGAAGGATAAGGCATATTGCAGCTCCATGGTGTTGCAGTTAAGGTCTAAATAACTTATTTTTGCTTCAAGGCCTCAAAAAATATTTCTGTTTAAACGTGCAGACTTGCACCTACAGTGCACCTACAGTCTTGCAACTCTAGAAAGGAAAGAAAAAGTGACGTCTTCCAAGGAAGTATGGCACTCACAGCAGGAAAGGGTTTTTAGATTCAAACAGTTTGAGTGACCAAAACGATGTGTGAACTATGCAGAAAAAAAATCTACTGCAGAAAGGCAATAGTTGGCACCTAAAAAAAAAGAGGAGGAAGTGGCAGAAGGAAGGAAGGAAGGAAGGAAGGAAGGAAGGAAGGAAGGAAGGAAGGAAGGAAGGAAGGAAGGAAGGAAGGAAGGAAGGAAGGAAGGAAGGAAGGAAGGAAGGAAGGAAGGAAGGAAGGAAGGAAGGAAGGAAGGAAGGAAGGAAGGAAGGAAGGAAGGAAGGAAGGAAGTGGTGGAAGGAAGTGGCGGAAGGAAGGAAGTGGTGGAAGTGGCGGAAGTGGCGGAAGTGGCGGAAGTGGCGGAAGGAAGGAAGGAAGGAAGGAAGGAAGGAAGGGCAAGAAAATATTTAATTTTGCAAATAGGACAAACACAAGGAACAATATCTTACTTAATCACTCTCTTCTTGGTGTAACTCATCAGAAAAAATGGAGTGACACACATTACTGACCACACATGGTATCTCTGGTGTAATCTGTCTGACTAATAATTTGTGGATAGGATTGTTTTCACTGAAAAGGAAGCATTTTAAAAAATCAAAAGGCAAATTTTCTAATTTTCTTAATTTATTTCGTAAAGTAAAAAAAATGCTAATTATTTCTTATAGCTCAGTTATCTTTGCAAGATATTTGGAAGTAGAGATATGTTATTAACCCTGATTGTAAAGAAGAAAAACAAGAACACAGATGGATAAAAAGCTCCAGATTTTCAGTGAAATTTAGGTTTCTCTAACCTATTGATTTCTTAATGTCTTAACCAAGGTCAAAAGCTTTTGTAACATAATGGAGACCTGAAATAAGCTAGTCCTATATTCAGTAGAACATCTTTCACTTTAACAGCTATGGTGGTAAAATCCAATGGTATTTTGAAAGATAAATTCAGAAGTATATTAATATGTAGCTATGTTACTACAAAATTCTTAAATTTGGAACGCACATTACTACTTTTTTTTTCTCAGTGTTATATGAAATAACAGCATCTTCAGGAGATGTCATTTTCAGCCACATCTGAAAATAATGTACACATTTTAAAATGCAAAAATATGGGAAATCATGGTGATTTAGTGACTGCATAGTATGTTTGCTTTATGAGGCATCCTAGTTTGTGCCTGAACTCTGTGAGCCAAGGAAGACTCTTTGGCAATTCAGTAGAAGAGTGGGGGAAAAGTCCAACGACAAAAAAACTTTGGCACATTCTGGCAGACACAAAATAATATAAGCATCTAGACACAGATGTTTGCATGATCAGCAGTGTGTCAAATGGCTCTATTGTTTTAAATCTTAATTTAGTGTGCAGGAATGATTATAGTTTGGTTTTCTTTTTCCCTTGTACTTAGTTCCTAATTTGTCTGAATCATACACACTTAATGAAAACCTGCTTTATAGTTCAGGCAATGCAGCTCTGAGCTCAGTGGGGTTGTTTTCCTTTGTGCTCCAGGCATATCTACAATATCTGGCTTGATTAATCTGTTGCCTTTGTGTAGCTCATTTTAAATGTCAAATGGATTGTTAATGTGGGAAAACGTTCTGGGCCAAATTCATCTTCCAGCTACACCTGTGCTGCCTAAGCAAAATCCACGGCACCCTATATCAGTTAAAAGAGAGCAGAATTTGTAGCTCATTCAGAAAAGAGAAAATACTCAAATCTTGGGTAAATTTTTCAATGCTTGTAAGAGCTGAATATCTATAATTAAGCCTCTCATCAATATTAAAGGAAGCCCACTAAAATCAATGTTGTCTAAAACTTACAGGACCAAGATTTTTCCTTTTACAATGGTCTCATCATCACATGAGCCAGGATTTTTCTTTTCTGTTTCATAAGGGCAACTCATTCATCTTTCCTTTTACATGTATCTGTATTAGCATTTTTTGTTGTCTGAAACATTTCTATAATTTCTGCTTTCCACCTAAAGTATTGATGAAACTGCATAAAGATATTCTGTCTGTTGAACAAAAGGTCAGTAGAATATCCATAAAGTTAGGGATTTACTTCAAAGTACTAAAATTTGCCCTAAACCAGGACACCAATGTTTCAACATCAGTGGAAAGAACCTTCAACTCTTCACCTTAGACTTGCTCCATTTTTCCATGGCACTTTAGCTTGACCAAACTAGTTTTAATTAGCCAGCCTAAATTCATCTTTTTTTCCCCTAGTTTTGGTGGGGGCTTTGTTTTGTTTTGATTTGGCTTTTGTTTTGCCGTGGACACAAGGTGAGGGCTATATAACCATCACAACCACGTGAGGTTACAGCGCTAGGTGCCTGAGCAATATGTATGTGTTCATGGTCCTCTGGGAGGTATTTACAGATGAAGAAGACAGAAAATCTATCATACTTCAGGTAACCTGAAGAAATTAAATAGGTAGTTGAAATGATCCAGTCTCAGAGGCATAAAGCTCCAGCAAGTTTAGCAATAACTCCCATAGACCTCCACACTCCCGTGGCCCTACAAAAACTCACCCCAGTGAGTCTAGAGAGAGCTTGGGTGACTGACTTAGCCTGAATGTTTAACTTAGCTACCTGCAAAATCTCTCATCCTAATTAACTTGCTCTAATCATCATTAATTGATTTTGCAGAAGAGTAATATAAAAGTCCAGGCTCTTGAACCTCAAGAGAATTTTTCTCAACAGTCCTGCAGAGAATAAAGAAAGCTACTGAAAGTTAGCATGTAATATATTCAGAAGGCAGACAAAACAGACTGCAGACTGCTATAGCTATCACCAAAAATCAAACTTGAACTCAGTGATGTGGTCATTTACATACTACAGATATATAATTTTTTTCTGACTCAACAGGATTTTTTAGTGCGTTTTTTGTATATGAATATTTGCTTTTGAGCTCAGCAGTATTCTAAGAGGTTATGCTGGCAGGTTATATCTGCAGGTATCTCTTTTAGAAGCATCCCAGAAGGATTCCAAATATTGCTTTCTACAAAGCTGTGAGTTCCTTGACCACTTCAAAGGAAGGCATTCCTGCTGATCTAGCAAGCTGGAAATGCAAGCTTTACATGGCAACAAAGCCTATGATGCAAACCTAGAAAAGCTGATCAGCAGTGAGAGTGCTTCATATATCTGAGAGCTGAAAATGTGATGCCTTTTCTTCACTTAGAGACAAACACTGGTGAGTGCAGAGCTGCATGCACCAAGATGTAATGATGGAGGCTCTGCTGCATAAGCTGCTTCTTCAGCAAAGAAACTTAGGTCCAGCACTCATTTCAGCACTGTAACCTCAAAACAGTCCCAGCTTCAGATCCACACCTGAAATAAAAACTGTATGCAGTGCAAGTCACATTGACATCACAACAGACATAAAATTCATAGGGGACAGTACTGAAAGAGCAAGTCTGGAGGACAACCTTTTCTTAGCCCTTCTGACTAGACAGGCTCTTTCCCTTTTCTTTGGAAACTGCCTTGTATCAAAAAATGTTTTTTAGGCCAGTGATGAGTCCAATGCAGCTGTTTTGATTAGCTCTCCTTGCAGATGTGGAGGCAGCATATAGAGAATGTCTACTTCAGAATATTTGCTGTGAACAACACTTTAATGCTTCTGTTGGCAGTGTATTGGTCAAGCTCTCCATTCCCAACCCACTGCTGATGATATACCACAGCTAACACAGTGGTTCACTGTTCTTTTATTTGGTTGTTTAGTTTCCTCTCTATTTTTGGTCTCAGAAAATACTGAACTGAATCTTGCCTTGAAAAGCCCATATATACTCTTTCTGCACAGACTCCATGATTTTTTGATCAGAAAATATAGCAGCATATCCTGAATTAAAATTGCTAACCTCCAGTAAGAAGGAGTTTAATGATTTTAGTGACCTAAATAGAAAATAAGTTTTCTTTCCATCCAAATCCTTGAAGATCTACTTCTACTTTAAGTTTTTACTTTTGGTGAGGGAGGTATCTTAAGCTGCAAGTCTGCAGAGCCTTTCATGGAGAGGAAAGCTCCACAAGAACAAGAACAGGAACATAACTCAGGCTCACAGAGCTGCCCTGCAGCGCAGCCTGTGCAGAAAGACGACTGTCTTCAGTTAGGTAAGTTTGTGGACACAGAAACCAATTCAACAACCATGGAGACTGAGCTTTTCAAAAGCAGCCTGAGCAGCAATATCAATGAGAGCTTCCCCTTCACATGGGCTCCAAACCTGGTGAGGGGTCACAGGAAAGAGTGAAGATTCATTTGCCTGTTCAGTCCTTGGGCTGCCATCCAAGGCCAACAGCAAGAATGTCAGTGGTGCTGGAGGTTTTTGTGATGTGGTGTACCCTCTCTGTTCCTCCAAAACTGTCTATGCTTTCCTTATTCTCTTGTATTCTTGGAAATTCCAAATTTTTTTTATTTTCTTTTCTTTTTTTTTTAAAGAGGGTAACCAGAAACATTCTATAAATCAACAGTATTCTTCCAGAAGTGCATTTTGCTGCCTGCTAGCTACCCACATCACCTTCAGTGCTTAACAGCAGTTGACTTTTGAGGCTGTGTTTCTCAGTGTGCCCAAGGTCTTGTGGTTTCCTGACCACTGTGGTCCTTAAGGACTGACAAACAGAATCAGCTCAATACAGAATTCAGTGTTGACAGGCACACAATCACCCCAGTCTGGCACTGCAAGTAATTAAATCACACAAAACTTAGTGAGATTTAAGCACAGGCTCTTATCATCTGCCTTTAGCCGCATTAGTCATCCCAGCCACTTTCAGTTACCATGGTACAGGTTTGACCATAATTTGAAAATCCAAAAAATGTGTTCTGTTTAATGATCCTGTTTAAAGGCACAGAAAGGTTCTTACCAGTAGGCAAGAAGCACTGCAATGATTGATAGGAGACATGGAAATTATTAACTTATCACTAGACAAGCAGAGATAGTTTGGAGAGTAAGTACAGGAACACCAAAAGCAGTGTTAAAGTCTTGCTAAATCAATTTTATCTATACCTCTTCCAGCCCAGTTTTTCTAAGCACCCAAGGTAGATTACTCCTATATAACTCACTTCTACAGCAAATGCAGTTACATACAGAATCTTATGTTTTGTTCCTACTTCAATTACACTGTACTCTAATTTATTAGTACAGATTTCCTAATGATTTTTCTCTTAGACAATGTTAAGCAGTCACTGGCTCAAAAATATAACTGACTGCCCTGGTAAGTTCCACCACCCAATATACTGACAAGGAAAGGCATTTGTTGTAGTAGTTCTAGAGAATTGTCCTTTGAGAATGGCATTTTAAAGTGTTCACCTAAATTATAGTTGTGCCATAAATATGACAAGTTTAAACTAAGGCAGCTGAGAAATTATATATATGAAAAATTACAGGGATATGATCTTTTTGCACTGGTGCATAAAGATTTAATCTCCTGGGTTAAGTACCCAGAACACAGCGGTTGTGTCAAGATAATAGCTAGAATGATGCTCAGAGAAATGTTTCTCATGGTTATTTCTCAGAGCTTTGATGTTTTCTTTGAAGGAAATGCCTTTTTTGGAGTACAGGTGCAAAGCTAGTGTGGTGGCCCCAGGGTGAGTGCTCTTCTGGGGAAACAGTGCAGGAAGGCAAACAAGGCAAGTGACCACTGAAGGTTGCTCTGAATGCCAGTCCACCTCTGAGCCTCTCAATTCTAAGAATGCCCCATTCACATCTGGTTAAAGCAGCACCAACATCAAACAAGAAAATCATAGAATTCCAGCAGAAGTTGGCAGAAATTAGGTCAAGAAGATGGTATAAATAATTCCTTCAACCTCTGTAACAGTACCAGAATACGCCAAGAACTTTCTGAGAGATCTAGGTACTCTGTAATGTATAACCTATAGAAAATCTGTAGATTATTTGGGCTGTGATAAAGAATTCTGTTTTTTCCTTCCAATTTTTCTTGGAGTAGAAATTATGAACTGTACCTGTTATACCTACCCTGTGTAACTGTTCCCATTATTTGACTTGAACTGTGGTAGATAAACATGCAACCATGAAACTGCAGCTTTTCATGTGATGGTTACCCTTGCTCAACATTCCAGCTAAGCTTCTAAGCATCAGGAGTCTGAAGAGGACCTGAGGTACATTGGGTGCAAACACAACATATATTCTGTGACAAAAGAGATCAATGTCATCTTTAGCATGCAAGTGGAAGAGTACTGAACCAACAGGGAGTGGAGACCATGCCCTGTGTGCAGCACAGTCTTCTGCTACCCTCTATGGAAGAATGCTGCACACTTCACTGGCACTCTACACCTTTTAATTGTTGCAGAAATGCTGGAAAGCATTAAAAAAGAAAGTTTAAAATGTAAAATGTTTTGATGATTAATTTTTTGTCTATGGAGACACTTAAAAGGCCTTTATCTGTTTATCTGATCAGAAGAAGAGAGGGAGAGTTTACAAGTATGAATGCTTTTCCCAGGAAGAACAGAGTGGATACTAAGTGCTTTGATCTAGGAGAGAAAGTCATCATGTATTACAAGAAACAATGGGCAAATATCTAAAAGTGAGTGTTGTTATCCAGTACAATAAACCACTGGCAACACAGATGGATTGTCTTTCTAGAATGCAGCATTAAGATGAAGTAGAAGCAGATATAGCTTCCAAAAGAATAAGTAGGTGATATTTAAAGGACTTTAATATGTCAGAGTCCTAGGTAAATAGTCTAATGGTAACTCTTAGCTGTAAACTCTGGTAAATCATTTCCATTCATGACACACGTATTTGTTTCCTTCACATAAAATAGGTTGTTGTTAAAAATACACACCATTCAAAAAAAACCCAAATAAACAAAGTCAAATTGAAACAAAAAGTAAATACACAAGGCAGATTCACACACACAGAATCATGCAAAATACGCTGAGTTGGAAGGAATACACAAGGATCATCAAAGTCAACTCTTAGCCCTGCACAACAACATCTTTAAGAGTCACACCATGTGCCTGAGAGCATTGTCCAAGCACTTGAACTCTGCAAGCCTTGGTGCTGTGATCACTTCTTGGAGAGCCTGCTCCAGTGCCCAACCACCCTCTGGGCAAAGAACATTTTCCTGGTATCCACCCTAGATCTCCTCTGAAACAACTTCATGCTGTTCCCTTGGCTCCTGTCACGGGTCACCACAGAGAAGAGATCAGTGCCTGCCCCTCTGCTTCCCCTTCTGAGGGGCAGTAACTGCAATGAGGTCTCCCCTCAGATTCCTCCAGGCTGAACAGACCGAGTGACCTCAGCTGCTCCTTATAGGGCTTCCCTTCCCCTTGAAGCCCTTCATTGTTGTTGTTGCCCTCCTTTGGACACTCTCTGACAGCTTCATGTCTTTCTTACATTGTGTCAACCAAAATTTCCCCCGGCATTCCAGGTGAGGCTGCCCCAGTGCAGAGCAGAGCAGGACAATCCCCCCCCTTGCCCAGCTGGCCATGCTGTCCCTGATGTCCCCCAGGACAGGGCTGGCCCCCCTGGCTGCCAGGGCACTGCTGGCTCATGTTCAACTGCCCATGGACCAGGGCCCCAGGTCCCTTTCTGCGCTGCTGCTTTCCAGCCTCTCATTCCCCAGTCTATACACACATCCAGGATTGCTCCATCCCAGGTGCAGAATCCAGCACTTTCCCCTTCTTGAACTTCATTCAGTTGGTAACTGCAAATCTTTCATTCACATTCCAGACTGCAGACTACAACTGTAAATAGGTGCTTCTGCTGCAGATTAGGAAAAAAAGGTGAAACAATTATTTTTAAGTGTTATTTTATACTTCTCATAAAGTGTTTTCTGCATTTAAATCTGTTGAAAAAATTCTAGGGAACACAAAATCAGATAAAAACTGTGGGTCTGAGCCCTCTTCACTTTTTTGGGTTCTTCACAGTCTACTGGGATGTACACACATGCCCCAGAGCTTTTTTTTTTTTTTTCCACGAAAAGTGTCCATTTTCTTATAGGGAAAAAACAGCTTTTGTGGAATAAATCTCCCAAGGACAATTTGGATGGAATACTGCATGGAACTGGATCTCTGCACTGCATCATGTAGATACCTAATAAATAACTTTTTTGCCATGATAAAGCCAACCCTTTAATTTGCATGTTGCAAAATGCTAAACCTTTTTCACTAGATGGGAGGAAAAAAACAAGCCAAACTATTCAGTGGGATTACTCTGTAACTCTTTAAGTACTTTCTAGAGAAAATCAACTATTACTCACTTTTTCACATGCAAAAGGAACATCTCAGTGAACTGCAGTGATTCATTCAAAGTCACCAGATACACAAGTGGCAGAACTGGGAGAAGACTTAGATGTCCTGAATGTCTGCTTGGTGACCTATGCTTCAAGCAATCTTAAAAAATTTTCTTTTCATATATATGAAGGGATTATTTTAATATATGTATTTCACACATATATATGTGAAGGGATTCTTATATATAGCATTCCTTCACATTTCTTTAAATCCCTTGTGCTTAAATTGTGTTCAGCTCTGTGGGACTCTCTATATGATTTATTTTCTATATGTATTTGTTCTTTGCATGAGGCTGGCAAAGAGAGGAGGGAAGCTGGCCAAAACTCAGGTATTTTACAGTACATCTGGAAGCTGGTTTTGAAGACCTGGGGCGAAATTCTGGCCCAACTGAAATTAATGGCAAAGCTTCAATGGGGCAGAATTTCACCTCTGGGAACCAAGCAAAAGTGTCTCCACCCTTATAAGCTGAGAACGGAAACTTGCTTTCAACAAGACATTATTTGCTACTACCTATTCCACAGTAGTTCAAAAAGAGTTTTGTAATCTGTTCACTCAGCTCTTTGTGGGAAATTAGAATAAAAGTAATAGTAAATTCCATTTCACCAGTGTATGAATACAGAGGTCAATTAATTAATTCATGTACAAAAAAAAATAATAACAAAGCAACACATCTATATTGCAGAGATCTTTTTGTTACTGATTTAGACTGAGGCTGTTTCTGTTAAGATTTTTTTTTCCAGATTTCATGTTTATATCTATTTGCCTTGACTTTGACAAAATTTGCTACAGGGTTAAGGTACACAAGTCAAAAGAAGCAATAGTGCTCTCTCACAAAATCATAAACAGTCAAAATCTGATATCCTGAATGAATCATAACCAGTCAAAATCTGATATCCAGAATGGAAAAAAAAAAAGAAATGTCTTCAAAACTCAGAAGAAAAAAAAAAAGGAACAGAGTTAGGGGGGAAAATAAAACTCCTTTGTATTTCAAACAAATGTTAATTCAAAGCTAAGTGGAAAGAAACACCACAATTGTTTCTAAGACTTACATGTCTGGGCCTCATTTGTAAAGAATTTTCCAAAATCTTTCAGTTCTAAGGACCTAAAGTCACTCTGTGCATTGTGACTGGATGCTACAAGGCATTATTGAAACTCAAACTTTGATGCCAAGATATTTGTCCAGATGTTCCCTATTTTTCCATTTTAAAATTAAGACTAGGGGGATGAGTAAACCTGGATGGAATCCTTCTTTTGATTTTTGCAAAGGGTAAAATCTGTGAAATCTTTGGGGTTGACCACTAGGACTTCAGAATATGTGGCTTTAGGCCACCATTGAAATGGGCTGCTGAAAGAAAATGGACTCTGGAATTAAGGCCCACCATTGCCACATAACAAAACTGATCACTCAGATCCAAGTGATTGTCAGCATCAGTTTTATAAAAGGAATTTTATATAATTATTGGTTAACTCTGCAAGTTCACAGTGAAAGGCTGAAGACTTGCCCAGGCTATTAGACAGCATTATTTATTTCCATTTACTTTTTTTGTTGCTTCCTCTCTATCTCATTAATTTTATTTTATTTGCTCTCTGGTCAGGTCTCAAGACACTCAGCTCCCAGCTTCAGATAAAGCATTTTCTCAGGTGTTGCTATCCTAGTAACCTCAGTTAGTAATTGATTCACATACATCACTTTCCAAGATGGCAGAGCTGAGGTTACTGTGAGGAGACACGAACAAGGAGGGCTATAAATTACAGCAGCACATTTAGTGGGCACAGAGGAGCACAGCCAACCAGCAGGTCAGCCGCCTCTTTGCTTATATTCTCATGTACTTGGAAAAGAAAGATATAAACACTTGTCATGTTTTGAGTATGACTCAAGCATATTAAAAATCATGCTTTGAAAAGCATTAGTTACCTGCTGAAAGAGCTAAAATGACATATGAGATTCTTAGATCAGTTTGATTCAGTCAGCATTGGGGTTTTATGCAGATGCAGCTAAAATGTCTAAAGTTCACAAATTAGGAGAGTGGGCAAAGGGAAAAGTCACAAATATTCCAATAAATGGTCTTGCATCTATCTGTGAAGTAGTCTATAGTAATGGGAAAGGGTTTCACTTCAGACAAGTGAGGTCAAACTATCGAGAGAGCTCAGGCTAAATTTACAAGCATCTGGAGCAGGGGGCAGACTTTCAAAAGAGCCCATCTTGGGCTTATTTGTGACATTCATTCCTTAGCATGACTTTGCCTTATTTTATGCATATAGTTTTATGATTCACCTTATTGTTTTTCATTCTGTTTGACTGTCTTTCTTTACTTTGCTGTTTCTCTCAAATCTTTTCCATTTATGCTCTCCTCTTTGCTCTTAACCTTAATGTTTTTTCTTTCCCTCTGTATCTCCTTCCTATTGACTCAGTTACTAGTGATTTATTTCCAATTCATTCTTCTATTAATAATACATGTGAAGGTTAAGTGTCACTTTGCTCTTCTCCCAAAGTCCTTGTGCCTTTTCCTAATAGAGAAAAACATGCAGGATGGTCAAATATGGGAAGGGGGGATACAAAACGGGGAGGCAGTTAGGTTTCATGATATGAGAGTATAGATTTCTCAGTATTTGGAGCTACAGGGGTGGAGAAGTAAAATTCAAATGACTGAAAAAGAAATCTAAATTCTATTTGCACTGTCTCATGAGAGATTGGTGGCACCAGACATTCAACAGCAAACACTTGAAGGTTTATGTGAAAAATACTGTCTCTCCCTTGAACAACACCAATGAGCTCAGGCAGGCAGAAAGACACCTTTGCAAAACTGGAATTCAGTGTGCCAACCTGCTTCCTGTCTTCTTCATATATTTGGCCAGGGACAAGTACTTTGATGTTCTGGTGCCAAGGCAGGTGATCCAACTCTTGCAACTAATCCTTTCCCAGAACATCCTTTGTAACAGCCTGAGGACATGGAAGACACTAAGGAGGCCTCAAGGGATGTCTTTTTGCTTACTGAAGCTGTATGTCATTTTGGTTGTGCATCCTAACATATGAGTTTTCTTAAGCCAAAATAAAGAAGAGGCAAACTGGTTGGACAACAGTTCAAGATTTTACTCAGCCTTTGACATCAGTGGGAACTTTTTGTCTGGCTTATAGGACTTGTTATTAGTGTCCACATTCACTGGGAGTCTGCAGAGCCCAACACAATGATCTTGTCCATAGTGCACACACCTTCAGAGCTGGATCCTGGCAGGAACCATTCCCCACTCTCACATGCATATGACAGTGAACAGGGACTATTCAGTATCTAGGCAATCAGGGCCTTGAGCTGCTCAGACATCCTCGTTCTGTTAAAATAAAGGCAAGAAAGGCTTTTAGTTGAATATAGCTGTGAGATACATGTCCCCTATAATTACCCAATTTAGCTTTAAAAAAGAACACCATGCTTAGACCTGGAAAATGGTAGCATT
Source organism: Camarhynchus parvulus (assembly GCF_901933205.1). Lineage (NCBI taxonomy): Eukaryota > Metazoa > Chordata > Aves > Passeriformes > Thraupidae > Camarhynchus > Camarhynchus parvulus. The sequence continues at coordinate 142,113,126 of NC_044572.1, forward strand.
TTTGGGAACTGTTTCGAAATAGACCAAATTTGAGTCCATCTGATATCACTTAGTTGTTGTGGTATCATCTTTTGAAGTGGTCTCTTTCAGCATTGGCTTGAGCCCATAAACCAGTCAGCACTGGTACATGTTGCCACCCACATTTAACTGAGAGGGGAGCAAGGCACAGCTGGAAATAGTCATTGCTCTAGAAAGCAGTAGAAGCCAAGTAAATGAAGAAAATGCTGACTCATGTCTTTGGCTAGCTTGGCTTTCAGGAATTTGATGGGTTTTGAAGGGATGAAATCTAGAATTACTGAATTGATTATGGGGAGATATTTGGACCCTGTCAGAAGATACTAGCACTTTCTGACTACAAAAGGTAAAATTTTGAGTTTCCTTCATTGTAGGGCTTTATGGACTTTAGCTGTAATTTAGCAAAAATAAATAAATGTATGCTACTTGTCAGCGAAGACTTCTGGAAGAGGTGAAGAAAAGTAGTGTGGGTAGATCTGTGCAGCTTTACTGAAAAAAAGAATTAAACAGAGCAAATTTGCTGAAGTGTTAGAATCAAAATTTTGCTTGGAGTCTAATGACAAGACATTAGAGCAACAAGTAGAACAGTGCAGAAATTAATCAAAAGTAAATAGACCATAAACTTGCAAGGGTCTGAGAAAAGTGCTAATTTTTATAACAAAAAGCCCAGTGAATGACTGAAAAATTCTCATCTTCCTTTCACCTAGAGTACTTTAAAAATGGTGTAATGGTAATAAATATCTAGTAATTAATTTATTTTTATTTAGTTATTTTTTGTGATCCCCTGGAGTTTTGTAATTATGTTTTCTGCATCTTGCTAATTATTTGTATTATAATAATAGAATGGGGAATGTCAAAGGGTTACTCTCACTTAAGTGCATTGCACAATACTAGTAAGTGTCCAAAACATTAAAAAAAAAAAACCAAAAACGAAGAAAGAAAACAACAACAGGTCAAATAAAAATGAGAACGAAGGGACAGTCTCTCCAGTTTAGAAATAGAACACTGAATTATCCCTAGTGTACAGATGGAGCATTAAGGTCCTTTAGTCTTCAAAAGTCACAGTCAAGGATGCAGAAGTGATGGGTGCCTTGGAAGTAGAGCAAGAACATTCAAAGCATGGAGGAGCAGAAAACAGCACTTCTGTTTTATAAAATACATCCAAGCTTCAAATGCATTTTCATTGCTATAAAGAAGGAAAACAAAGCTTCCCAGAATTTCTAGGAGGAAACAAGTGAACAGGAAGTTCCAGGAAGACCTGGCAATAGGTACTTTCATGTGTTGTGGGAGACCAGGCTCACAGATGTTCCAGAAAACAAGAGGTGACTTGAATTAGAATTGTGCTACCAGTGAAGACCTGAAACTCTTCATCAGTTCATCTGTGTTTGAAGTGTCATCCTTGAGCTGCAAAAAACAGTCCACAGAATTAATGAGACATTTTAACTTTCATAAAGTGTCAGTTTTTACCAGCTAACTGTTCTGTAAAAAAGAAAAGATTTTCCTCCTGCTCTGAGTCCTTGTTTGTCATGATGCAGTGCAAGTTGGCATCAATTTTTTCTGTTAGTAATATTTTATTGATAAAAATTTTTGTGCCACATGGGCATATGAATTTCATGTTTTGGAATTCAAAAGGATACTGGGACTATACTACAAAATAAAATAGAAGTGCTTTCAATGTTAATATCTCCCAGTCACTCCTGGCAAAGCAGACCATCATTTTTTATTGATTAAGTTAACTTTAAACATATTTCCTCCAAATGAATTATGGTAGGTTGAAGACCTGCAGTCACTTTTTCTACTCTCAACTAGCCTTTGTTTTCCACACCATTCATTCCAAAACTGACAACAGGAAAGGTCAGGTAGGTCATGCCTAGATAGTCCCAAATGCCACAGTATATTATCCAAGACAGAGAATATAATTATCTTTTCACAAGTGGCAATTAGTAAGAATAGCCCCCATCAATTCTATTTAACATTCAACATTTGTAACGTGGCAGAAGCCAAGGCATTACAACAGCAAGACCAAGTTACGTTAATGAAGTTAAAACTAACATCAAATAGAGAAGATTTTTGTGTGAGCAGACTTGTTCTAATACGGAAGTTGAAGAAAATATTTATTTCAAATTCTTCAAAGTATTTTTATAAAATTTTTTCTTGTGAAAAGATGTATTTGGTTAGGCTGTTCCTTCTGAATCCCAGCATATCTTACACTTGCAATGGATAACAAATAAGGAACAAGTGATTTAATATTATTATGGGGTAGTGTGCTGAGACTATTATGACCTCCTTTCCATAAAGAAACAACTTTTTAAAAAGGAAGAAAATTATCCTTCTTACTACTAATCTCATTTACAGGGGACAGGGAAAAAATGCAGCTAAAAAGAAGTTAAGTAAGCAGTTAGAAAAGAGATAGTTAATTTGGGATATTTCTGTTTCTGGATGCCTCATGTAAGTACTCAGAATTATTTTCTGACGTTTTCAATTGTGGTCTGGCTTCAGCCCAGATCTCCTCTCTTCCAGGTCTGTGCTATAACCACAAGATTGTTCTTCAATCCCTCTACAGTGAATAAAATGAAATTATGCAGATATTCAAAGTCTTCATTTGGGTATCTATGGACTAAGACTGAAAGTATCCTGGATCACCAACAAAGAGTTCATACACTACAAGCATTTATTTCCTATCATGCCATATCCACAGGATAATTTTTTTGCCAAGTTAACTTTCCTATATGTAATGGTCTCCCGTTCCAGCACTGAGTGAAATGGCCTTGGACTTGATCATGTGGGATTGTGCTATGCACTGTTAGCATGAACACGTCTCTCTGATTTCTTACGAGTGATGTCTGTTTTTCTCTTATTTGTTTCAAAACTACAAAATCCTTTTCTGATGGATTCTCAGTTGAAAAGTTCTTTCCCTGTTTTGTCAAGGGGAGCAAATGCATTCAGCTTGGCACCAGACTCACAGAGAATTCCAGTAATTCCCACAGTAACTTAGCCACATGCCATTTGGGACGATCACAGAGATGTCCTATGGGAGGGATTGAATTAAATTTCCCCCACCTCTTTCAACAGCTGAAAAACACGCTGTATCCTTCCTTCCTTTCTCAAAGAGCACAGCCAATCCCTGATAGTCACCCAAGCATACACTTGCATCAGACTCTGACTCTATTTTGCATTCAAGAAAATCAGTTTCTGGTAGTTATCTACCAGTACAAAAAGTCATGATATATGAAGGAAGAATGATTTTGCTTTTTAATTTTTTTCCTTCCTAAAAAGGACTGTCAATACTGCAAACCAAATGACCAAAATTGAAAAAGTTATTAACAAAACTTGCACAGAAGTGTCAGAGTTTACAGGATTCCTGATAAAAAAGGAAAGACTTATTGTCAAAGGGCAGCTACCCTTGAACTAAGAGTACAGGGTGGTGATGGAGAAACAAATGGACAATGCATTCAAGTTCCTCCCAAGCATTTGTGGGTAGCTCTGGAAGACTCACACAAAACTCTTCTGTAGATGCATGGAGGGACTTTGAAAAGCTCTGGCTTGCAATGACCCAGTTCATTGAAAGCTTTACACCTTTTCAGTATTACACATCAACATTCCCCTGATTTCACTGGTGAAACTTCATACTTAGCAGAAGCTAATACAGAATACCTTTCTATTGGGATTGGATCAGTGACCAGTAGCACATCACAGACTCTATTTCCATCTTCCACCATAAAGATAAGCATAACTCTGTATCAGGTAGTTGACAAGTATGGCTCTATCAAGACCTTTTACATGTGTCATTCATGTAGAAATTACTTCTCCTTCTTTCCATCTGTCAAGAAGATGTAACTGTCTTGACAAATGTTCTTTAATAGTTTATAGAAATCACATTGGCCCTCAAGAGTGAAAAGAAAGCCAAAAATTGCCCTGTCTGGTTACAGATGGAAGAATTTGTTTAACTGCTTCAAAGTCTATGAGTTCTTGTCTTTCCATTTGCTATTTGATTACAATGGTGCATAACATGCTGAAACTACTTCAAGGTCTGCATGTGAGACCTGAGAGGGCGATGATATAACTGGTCACACAAAATATAAAAGAAAATAAATAAAAACTGCTGGATTTTTATGTGCATGAGCCTCAGACAGTAGAATATTTGCCTTGGGCCACAGAGAGAGTCATAATCAGCGTCAAGATTGGGGCACCAGGCCCCCAGGTATGTTAATCTAAGCCTTCCACTTGCAGTTGCCTCCTCCAGGCTCTGTCCAAGGAAAGGACTGTTCAAAGCTCAACACTGTGAACTCACCACAAGTCTGAAAAAAACCCAATTAGTTACCAGCAATGACCGCACCCTGACCCTCGTTTCAAATCCTTGTAACATTAATTATTAACCTGTGAAAGAACTAAAACCTTGCAAGGGGCCGCTCTGAAGCACAGATCAACAATAGCATGCGATGTGCTAGAGACAGATAAGCAATCACAGAGATGCTCTTGTCTGATGTATTTTTTGGCATTTGGCTACAGCTGGAAACCCTTTAAAACAGATATATCCCACTTCAAATTTCTTTCCCTGAACCGCTACAGAAAGCAAAAGGACTACCAAGCAATAAAATAAAGAAAAACAACAAGTTATGGAGGAAAAGTTTCCACTGTGAATATCACTGACAGCACCATTTTAAGGCACAAAGGTGAAAGGACTGTTTTATAGGTGCGGAAATCCTGGTAACACAGCCTCTTTGTTTGCAAGCTACTGAGGTCAGAAAAAGCTTGCCTGAGCTCTTTATGTACAAACGTCTAACATCCTTGTTCCTGGCTCACGGGAGGCACCTCCTAATGCCTGCTGTCAACTCATTTGTGACATGTAACTGTAGTCAAAAGGGGGCTGAATTGCTGGGTTTGTAATGCATACACACATTGTTCAAGATTATCTAACAACATTAGCCTCTGGGAAAAGGATGGCTTCAGGGTTCTAATTAAAAGAAATCATAGACAGTCAAATCAAGTGTTTCCTATTTGTATTTTATTTAATAAAGAAGGAATGACACAGAATTTCCCTCACCCTTGCCTTTTCAGTAAGGGGCAGGGGGATGCAATGGGCTTTTCAGAGCGCTGCAACAGCCGTAAACTAGTCCCAAATCGATTGCCATCCCCAAACACATTCTCCAAAGGCTTAATGGTATTTTCACGTGGGATCCAAAGCAGGCGGTCTTCAAGGAAAGTTATTGCATCTGGTCAAAAAAATAAAGCTGACATTTTTTGACAAGACCCTAAAGTATGATTCTCCCAGGAGGGTTGTAACATAGAAGAGGCTGAGCAGGTGGTAATAATCAGCATTACATACATTTGAGCATTTTCTATAACATGGATTACCATGGAATTCCTTCCTCCCCCTCCTCTTCTGGGGGAGACTTGCACAAATTGCAAGCATTTTCAAGTGGCTTTGATAAGCATTTCTATCACCAGTTTCACAGCTGTAGCTAGATTGTTTAAAATATATAAAACACAGCCCCACCCTCCAGCAGAGATAAGGACTAGGGAAGCAGGGGACTCTCTTCCCTCTCTTTCTCAGCTCTTATTTAGCCAGTTTTCTAATTGCTACCAAAAATATTCTACTGTTCTACTGTTAAGCTCATCATAGATGTGCTTAAGCAGCAAGAAGTTACTGCCTACTTTGAGGTGAAGGGTGGATGCACACCCACACCTCCAACAAAGTCAGTGGGTAAAACCAAAGGTAATTAAGCAATGGTTAGTGTGTGCTTAGAAAAAGGCAAGACTAAATTCAAATCTTTTACCCCAGTTCTCCTGCCTACACCAGAAAGAGGTCAAAAGGTGGAAGGTCTAATCACAACCAGAGCCCCTTGCAAGGCTGATGGAGGTATCCACAGAGAAAAAGAGATGAGACAATATTTCTCCCATATGTGCAGCCATACGCAAAGTCTCCAAACTGGGAGCCTTGTGTGCCATCCTGATCTTGGGAACTCAGCTGCCTGTGCTGAGAAGTGGTCTCTGCCACAAAGACCTTACAATTTAAAATTATGTAATGAAACAATCAAGTTGACATTAGTAAATGCTTTTATAATTAGTTTGGTGGTATCATTTCACTGAATAGTAAATTGACAGAAAAATGCAGTTTCTGGAGGTCACTGAAGCAATTAGGAAATGGTGAGTGGTTTCTGCCACAAAAAAGGAGAAGAAATGAACTGTGGAAATAGGGGATAGAAAAAGGACCTTCAAGATAATTACTTATTTCAATTCAAAATTTTTAATCACCTTTTAATTTTTCATTTCAAAACTTCTTCTTTGTTTTTATACACTGTTTTTATTGGGATTGAATTTGAGACTATTTTTCTTTTTTTGTTGGGTTTGTTTTTTTTTTTTTCTGGGAGAGGATGATTTTGCTAGGGAAAGAAAGCACTGGTCAAAGTGCTTGGATCAAATAACCCTTTCTGAATCAACATAAAGCAAATATTGTTGTTACTTAAAATCCACATCTATATCTTCTTGGGTTGTTATCTATGTTTTTAGGTTTAGAATATTGTACTTAAAAATCCATTTTTTTTAATAACTGGGATAGCAATGTGCTCATTTACATCCCCCTCAATCTTTTAATATTTCTACATCTGTGTAATTATTTTATTAATTGCTGCAGCACTAGCTTTTAATACTTGAGCAGTAGCACTGATTGATCCTTTTGATTCTATCTCAGCTAATATTTGCTTCACTCTGATAAAATCAGGCTTTAATATGTATGTCTTTGTAAAAGAAGAATGTGAAGATGTGAAGAATCTGTGGTGTTTTTCCCCCAGAAGAGCTCTATTTGTCTGTTCAGGCAGTTATTGGATACTAGTTTTTGTTTCTATAATCAACCCTGATAATTAAGATTATTTTTAGCTGAAAATCCACAGGATAATTTTTCTTTCATCACAAATATTCTTACCCTCCAAAGAGCAACTCTGTCAGGTCTCTCCTGTTTTCAGTCACAGTCATGTTATTTGCACTTTTTATTTCTTTTTTTTGCCAGAACACTGCAATATGCTTTTATTTTACATAAATTTTGGAAGGGCTTCAACAGAGGGAACCCACAATAAAACTCTAGCATGTTCTCCCATGGTCTCCTCTGACTAAGTAATGTTCAAGTTTCAGCACAGTGAGGGATTTATTTCCAAAGCACACAAGCAATTTCCCCTGAAGCCAGAGAAAATAAATTATATTTTTTCTGGTTCATTTCTATCACTTGTGTAGCAACTGTGCCTAACAGCATGATTAAAAGCTGTTTACTAGGACTATATATTCTTACATGAAGAAAATTAATACCCATTTTTGCTTTAAAAGATAATTTTGTTAATGATATTTGAATAGCTTCTTGGAAATATTAGGGATGTGTCCAGAGAAGTGTCTCTGTGTGTTGGAGAAGGAGGTTGGAGAGGCTGCAATATAATCTTGGGATGTGTACAGGATTGTCTGCCTGTGTTTTGACAGTCTCTGCAAATTCAGAGCACTTTTGTGAACTAGCATAAAGAGGAGAGAACTGAGGTATCACTGTACCCTCAATAAAATGAAGCCCTTTCAGTGAACTTAACAAGACCTAACCATCATGAGTCAGGGTAAAATTTGAGTCATTGCTGATTCAGATAATGCTGTTATTCTAGAAAAGCGCCCTGCCCTGGCCTTGTGTCTCTTTGTCCTCATATTTCTCGAGTGAGCTCTACCAGCTGGGTGTAAGCTACCAATGGCCACCCTCTGGGATGTCTTCTTCTGCCATTTCATGGCTTACAAGGATGCTCTCAATGGAAAGAAGATGTCTTTCAGTCCTCAGCCCTACAGGCCCTGTCTTAAGGATTGGGACTTCAAGACTGATCAATGAACTGTCTTGATTCACCTTGGACAAAGCCCTGTAGCCTTGAGACTTCTAACTCCAATCTAAAATTTGAAGTGAGTTTCTCCAGGTTCATAAATAAGGCATTTAAAGCTTATTTCAGATGCCTGAGTGTTGACACAGTAATAAAGCAATCCAGAATGAATTATGACGTTCTCATGTGACAAGGGATGTCATCTTCCTATTGATAAAGTGAAATATTAAAACCAATTACTTTTGTCTGATACCTGGAGTCACATAAACGCACATGGGAGAGCAGACTGGAAAATGAGAGTTGGCACTAAAGGTGGCTGCGGTTTGATTTTCATACGGCCAAGTAAAACAAACTAAATAAAATATGTATGCAAAAGCAGTATTTGTACACGAAGGGAAATATAAAAGACTATTTTCACAGACATGTCTGTTGGGGAAGGTAAAACATTACTAAGTCTGTTGTATTGCTATGACACTTGCTGATTCTGAGCTCAGCATAATGAACCCAGTAGTTCAGTTTGTGGTTCAAGGCAGTCTTTTGTGGATGTTTTGAAAATTCCCATTAAGGGAAATAAAATTACAATCCCCACAAAAGCTGGTCATTGTGGCAAAACATGGAGAGGAACTCTAGTAGCAGAAGTGGCATACAGTGGTCCCAGGGAGTTTCTAGCCTTTAGGTCCAGCAGTGCCTCTGGCTAATGGGTCCATACTTAGTTAAGCCAATCACTTAAAGAGATTTTCAGACTCTCTTCCTTCTCCTTCCTGTTTCCTCGCTTTGCAAGCTGCCTTCCATTAGACATCTTGTTGCTGTTGCTTTCAGCTGAAGCATCTGCATGGACACAGCAGGATGCAAGTCTCTGATTTACATTAACACACAGAGTTCCTGTTTCTAATGGGGAGGCTGTGAGATTTTGAACCTCAAAGGGAGAATAGAGGGCAATTTCACAACTGGGGAAAGTGCAGCAGTAAATGTGGTCTGAATTACCATGCAATTCCAAAACATTGGCTTTGGCTGCTGTCAGTTCATCCATACAGCAGTGCTCTGCAGTAAAAAAGGTTCATCTATACTTGGACAAGAACATCCAAGACACCCTGCCTGGCTGACAAGTGTTACTGCTTCTGATGCCACTGTCCACACTGCCCAACATCAGCCAGGCTCCAGTTTCATCAATAAAACCATTGATTTTTTTTATTGTGTCTTGACTCTGAAGGTTTGCAATGAAAAAATTCCTCTCCTACAGGAAACTTCCCAGAATCTAACTAAAGTCAGTGCAGGTAAGGACTGTGGATGTGCTGCTCCACTTCCACCTGCATCTGCTGCTTTTGAACCACCATATTATGTTGCAAAATTAGGTCTCTGAATTTGATGAACTGAGAAAAGGCTAAAAAGATTGAACAGTGTTAGGTATTTAATGACATGGTTCTCATAGTCCACAAAGGGCAAATAAATCCTGCATGGATTTCATATTTGCATGAAGAATTATACATTATTATGTATGAGACATTTGATACAATCTTTACCATTATTGCACCTTTAAAAGGCTTTGGGTTTATGAACGTTTCTTCTAAAGTCCAAATTTAGGCTCTTAACGTCAAGAAAATACTTTCTAAAAGATGTGGGGTGGCTCATACAAGAGCATACAAGTTAGTTTTATTTCCTGGAGTACCTATCATTAACTGGACTTTGCATCTGACTTCTCATTTTACACTTAGGAAACAAGATTTGATACTCTTTTTTAACATTATCAATTAATCTTCAGAGTTCTCAGCAGCCTATGCTGGACAAATATGGAAGAAAATTCATGACAAAATTAATCTTTCATGAAAAATACCCAAGCTATTGCTGCTTGCTGGCTGCAACCTCCTCATGTTTTATCCTGTGGGATACATTCCTTGAACAAAGCTGAAAAGATATGCTGATACACTGTTCATGCAAGGGAAATATTTATACTCTCAGTTTGTCATTGGCAGAGACTCCTCTTTCTAGCAAAATAGCTGTGGCCTACATAAATACTGACTTGTAATTGCAAAACACATGGTCAAAATGCCATTTGCAAGCCAGGGGTTACTCTTAAGTTCTAGAGACTTTCAGGCCATTGCCCCGAGCCAGATGTAAGGCCCAGATTGTTTTTATGTTAAAGTGTGATTGAAAAAGAGCCTCTACTCTGTTACTGGAGCTATGAAGACCCATTGCACAAGATGCAGTATTAGGCATGTTTCAAACATTTCAGGAAGAGATTAGTTAAATTGTATGCTGGGCCTTTTCCTCCAGCTGGGCCCACAGGCAGCAATAGCAAACCCAGGCTTTTCACTGAGGTTGGTAATTAGGTCTGCCTCACTCCCAGGAGATTAATTCTCTGCAGAACAGATTATTACAGTCCAGCTTCTGTATCCATGGGCAGACTCAGTAAGCAGGCTGATTTCAATTAGAGAAGTTAAGTGCTATTGACTTCTCCCATGTACAAGAGATAGGCATGGCAGGTAGGGGCCAGATCACAAACCCGATTACTGAGTTAATCTTACAAATACTAGAAAGAACCTTAATTTCTTATTTCCTGAACAAATAGGTGAAGATACACTTCTTTATTTCATTTCTGAACACTTATAAATTTTGACTTGAAAAGGAAGAAAAAATGGTGTGGTTTTGTTTTAGTCTTCTACCATATGAGATGAGGAAACACAAATGTTTTGTCTCACCAATTAAAGTCCTGTCTTGTCTACCTTAAAGGGCACTCTGGTGATGGAGGACTAATCAAGTTATAACCACATAAGAGGGAGAAGGCTGAGGTCACGGTTTAACAGCACAGGAGCTCAGAGAGCAGTATTGCTTTTCCATGGATCTGTTTCCCTGGGGGTGGTGATATATTCCCACACTGTTAGTACAAAGCAATGTACCATAGGTGTGACAAAAGACAGTCTTCTTTCTGAAGGACTTGGCCACAGAGAGGCTGTGGTGGTGGCAGGTGGCCAAAACCTCAATGTATTTGTAGTCCTTGCAATCTCAGCCCAAGCAGGTGTACTCCCTGAGGAACATGTGCATATGTGTGGCCACCCGTGCGTTTCTTGGTCGCTACTTTCTTAATACTGATGGATCAAAATCATCTCACAACTCCATAAGGTGTCCAAATCCTGTTGACAATTAGTAGAGATTCATTTTGCTTTCATAGTGATAATAAAAATGTTGATGTTGCTGCCCCCCTTGGATATACCAAGAGGACTCACAAGGTGATGAATCGCATAGCATTTCTTAAAGCACCTATTCAGGAGGTTAGAAAAATGTTCTCAGATAGGATCATGTAGTCTATATATCAGAGGTTGTAAGGACAGATGTAGAGGAGGGCTTGAGAATATTCAGTGTACACTGTTTCACTTTGTTGCACTAGCAAAAAAGCCAAATGTTTTCCGTTCAGTGACAGCAGGGGCTGCTGAGCAGGTGGAGAGAGATGTGCAGGTGGGGAGATCACACAGGTTTGAAGAGATACTTCACATCTGTGCTCAGGCCTTTCTTTCATCACAGCATTTATCTCTTCTTTTGAGCAACCTGACTGTAGAAAGCGTTTGGTTGGGGTTTTTTTTTTTGTTGTTTTTTTTTTAATAGCTCAAGATTGATGATCAAATAATAATGCTTACCACTTACCTCTTCAAAGTCACAATATAACAATGACTTCAGTCTCACAACAGTGCTGTGAAGTGGGTGAGTTCTTTCAGTACTGTTATTTGCAAAAGATAAAGAAGAGATATAGAGATGTGTCTTCAGCTTCCTCAAGACATCCAGCCAGATATTGGCAGAATCTGAGATACAGCTTGGAAAACGCAGCAAACATCTATGCACTGCACTGCAACATGGCAGTGAGGTCAGGAAGCTGAGCTGTGGGTGGGTCTGCAGGAATTCTTGTGGAGTGAAGAGCACAGGCAGGTTGTAAACTCTGTGCTGGGACCTCCTGGTGCTCAGCTCCATCAACAGCTTTGGATCCAGCTTCCCCACTAGAAGGACAAGAGAGTGGAGGCAGATATGGGTGCTCACAGGGAGGACTTTATGCGTCCTTGTGCTTAGCTCAGATCACAGCAGGACAGTTGTAGAGGCTGTAGTGGACTGGCATATTCAGAGGTGAATTTTCTGAAGTTAGTGGCTACAGTCTGCATGGATCATACTTTTGTTACCTAAATCATATTTCAGGTTTTCTCTTCATAGCTCGACTCCACTGTTAGTGTCAACAATTATTTTCATTCAGAATTTTGCAATTCCCTTATTTCTTTGCATTATTACTAGGTGGTGCCCAGACATGACACTAATTCTGCCCAGGTGATTCAAAGTTTCTGGTAAATGAAGAGTCAGAAGTGTACTAGAACTTATTACTGAAAGACCCAGTCTGATTAAAATTTACAGAGATGAAAATTCAGATCTGTTCTAGTTTTTCCAAATCAATTTATCCACCTGGGACAAAGCTACAAAATTATCAAGTCTTCTCAATATGTGTGTGAATTTCTTGCTGCTACTGGAGATTTTCGTGTGCTCAGCTTCTGTACACAGTAGGGCTTCAGTTACTGCAAAAGGTGGGAGTTTACATCTTAACAGAAGTTTAAAAGAAAAAGTAGATTTGACAGTGTTATTTTCAAAAATAATCACCATTTATTTAGGTGAAAAGGAAAGAAAGATGATGAAACTAGGAAAACCGTGCCTGATAGCAGAAAGAAACCAAGCTGTTTAAGTTTAGTAACAGAGTTATTAGAAGTCCATTTTATATACATGTACATCAAGAAAGCCCTGCTAAACATTCCTTTTGTAGGCTATAGTCTCTTCCATTTCCATGTAAATATATTACTGTGTTATGATATTACTGTTTCCATATCTATGGAAACATCTATATATATAGGTTTATGTGTATATGTGGAAATAGCAATATTCTGGCAAATTTCCCCTCAGTACTATTTCTATGTATCTGTATAGGAATTTACATTCAAAAAAAGGCAGAGGAGATCTGTACCCTGACAGTTCCCCAGCAGTACACAAAGTAAAACATTTTGACCAAGTGTAGAGATGAAAAGTTACTATAAATTGTTGAGCCAGGTGTATTCCAAGGGGCAGATTAACTGTTCCTGAACATCTCTTATATTTATCTCCCGTGTTCTTTAAAACTTCCTTGTGCTACAAACTTCAGCATTTCCCTAGGCAAGCTATTCCAGAACTTAACTTTTCTTACTAAGACTTTTTCTATAGCCAAACATAAGTCATCCCCTCTGTGATTTAAGACAGAAGCATTTTGCACCATCCCTACTGAGCAACAGCAATAATGTATTTCTTTCCTGATGCAAGATGAAAGTGGGTAGGTCTAAATTATTATTAATTCTTCAAAAAACAATATGAAATTTTTTCAGCTTCCTTGAGGTCTCCCTGGAAATCTCTTTGGCCAGTCACCTGAGCATGCTAGGAAAAATTTTCTTAGGGCATGGATAAGAGGTATCAAACTTACATATGTCAGCCCAGCAAGTTCATCCAGTGTCAGAATTTACAAAAAAGACTTAAGTCCTTTCAGCTCCTTCTACCAATCATTTTCCCTATCTATGAAGAATCATGCTAATCTTATCCCATCCTCTTACAGTGATGCACTATGGAATATTGTGTTGTATTCATTTACTATTTGATCTAATTTCTGTCTTTACTCTTCTGATTTTTTGATTTTTCTTCTATCACATTTGCAGTTAGTCTCAGGAACTTTGATGCCATGTCTGTTTTTCTCTATTTGATTGTGGGGCTCAAGTTCTTTGAAGAATACATGGCTTCACCAAGTTTGAATCTCTCTAAATTTCTGTGGGGTTTATTTTGTTTGTTTGCTTGCTTGCTTGCTTGCTTGCTTGCTTTAAAATTGGAAAGCTTAAATTCTTTCAAACACATAGATTTAGCTCGGGTTTGCTGTGGTCAGTATCTATAACAACAAATAAGATTAATGTCAGCATAAGAATGACATTATTGTAATTTTCTTCTTCCCACCATAAGGAGATCACATTTGTGTGGTCTCCTTATAGTGGGAAGAAGAAAATTTCTGTTTCACAGACTGAGGTCTGAGTCCAATCTCATAAACATAGGTAACATCATCACAAAGTCTTATATGCTTTGCTTTCTGTAAGTCTCTTTAAAATGCCTCATGCTCAATAGGCAATAAAGATGACACAGTCACTGACTTATAGGAGATATAAGAATTACAGCAAGTAATTAAAATTGTCAGGTATCGTATCTCCTGAACATTTACCCAATTCATAAGCTCTTACTTGATCTATATCCATTCCAATCACTCCTAGTGATCAGTATGACTGCAGTCACTGTGTGCTAAGACTATCTTCTATAAATTAACAATGCTGTTTTGAACTGTTTCCCAGTATGCCTAGTCAAAAGCAGAAATATCTATTCTGCAGTATATTCCAAAATTCAGTAATTTTTTGCCTGAATTAAAGCTAAAATCTAAAATATAGCTGCAAATAGAAACTAATTCAGGACACCTTTCTTCTTTGGTACTATTCATCTAGTCAAATTCAAATCTTCAATATAAGAAAATTGCTATCTTACAATTGCAGTTGGTGTCCTAATGTCAGAATAAAATTAAAATTACTTAAAACACACGAAATATGCTCTGTGCACAAATCAGAAAAAAAAGTCACCTTATTAAAATGAAAAAGCCAATTCTCTTTAATAATTGTTTCTACTTCCAACCACCAAAATTGATATTGTCCAATTACATGCCATGATTTTTATTAAAATGATTTTTTCCTGCAGAGTCTAGTAAAAGAATTGATTGTGTCGCTTTATATTCTAATATAACTGATAAAATGTAAGTGAGACAAACAGGCAGAACTGAATCACCAAAAATAATCAGTTGGATGTAATTAGCCAAATAAAAGTGACTATTATTGTACTATTGCTTTTGGAATTTTTGTTCTCCCATTCCGTGTACACTTATGCACTGATGTTCTTCATTCACAGCTGAAGACCTCACTCTGAGATCACATTTCCTCCCACACTAATCCCCTCCTGATGCTGACTGAAGATGGTGAGTGTGTATGAGTGTAAACAGATAATAGAATAATTTTGAAGATATCAGAAAATTAATTTGGCTGGTTGTGCAGAGGTAGAACACTAGTGCCTTGCTCTATCACAGTTCTTTGGGATGTAGGGGTCTGTGATTTTTTGTTTTATTTTAAGAACAAACACTTAGCACCATGTAAACATGCTGACCATCTAACTTTGGAATAAGTTTTTGTCACTCTCTGAGACTCTCACCTTCCTTTCTCACTCCGTTTTTCTTCTGTTATCCAGAAGAGCTTGGGCCTGTGGTCCGCATGTGTTCTGTAAAGCACCACTGTGCAACTGTTATGTCTGCAAAGGTGCTCATTTGAAAAAAGGAAAACTAGGAGAATTCAAACCCAACTACTAAACTTAGGGCTCTAGCTCATGACCTTTGTATCAAAGACACAATTTTGATGGCTTCTTGTTTATGACCTGAATCTTGTAAGTCCTTCCCATTTACTTGCAATCAGAGTGGGCTCTTGCTATTTCTATTCAATTGTGTGGGCATTGAAACTTGTGGTCAAATCTCGCTTGACTTCCAGATAAAAAAGCAAGTTGTAGTATAGGAGTCTAAAAGGCTCTCTTCCTATTCCGTCTTTTCTTGAGTGACAATTTTACCCCATTTATGTGTCCATGCAGTGGTAGCTGGACATAGGGACTGGAGGGAGCAGCTGAGAGGGGCTGGGAGGGACTGACCACAGCCCATTCCCCACCCTTGCACCTCCTGGGGGAATAAAGTGTAGGGAGAAGTTGCGGAGTTTTTGTTGTTTTTTCTCACTATCCAAATTTATTTTAATTGGTAGTGATTAAATTTAATTTTCCCATATTGAGTGTGCTTTGCCTGTGATGGGAACTGGCAGGTGATCTCCCTGTCTTTATGGTGATGAAGGAGCTTTTCATCTTTTTTCTCCCCCATCCTGTTGAGAGAGCAGCTGGTCAGGCATCTGGAAGCTGTCCAAAGTTAACCTGCCACATTGGTTTATTGGAATACTATTTGTCCATATTCAGGAGCATTCCTAGTTTCTGTCTCATTATTGTTTTGCCAAAGAGTTCAATTTCAGCATGTCTTTTAGATCCCAAGGTTACTGCCTGAGAGCTGGACCCTGCTTCTTCTCTACAGTCAATGAGAGGAGAGGGGTCCTCTAGAATGGGTTTAGTGATTCCATGCAGCCTACCTCAAATACACTGGAGCTGCTTTCAGAGGAGAGGAAGGGACAGAGAATGCATTCCTCTGAACTACAGGCAGAAGGAAACATGCATTCCTGCATTTAAGCTGCAAAGAAGGTATTTAATGCCAGGTACAGTTAAAAAAATTGCCTCCTAGGTGATAACTGTGTTGGGAAATTCACCATTTCCCAGCACCCTCTCTTGCACACTATTTCCAGCACCTTCTCTGGCACAGATATTGAGCAATATAAAAGATTGCTTTAAATTCCCTTATCTTTTAAAACAGCAAGGGTTGTATTCTTTCTGTTTAACATGAATGACCTTTGGCCCTACTGTTTCCTGAACAATACACAGAATTGTCTAGAAGGTTGTCTGGGAATGAAGCAACACCAAGGGCCATTCTAACAGTACAGCAATATAAGAAATCAAGTCCCAGGGCATGGGAATGCCTCCTGATACTGCTTGGCTTCCTAATACAGGTTCAACTTTAGAGTCAAATTTAATCCCTGAAACAACTTTGAATAAGTGTGTTAAAGAGGTTTTACAGAAGGTTAAAAATGTGGGAATTCCACAGATGGCCCTCAACTCACACTGTTCCTCAGGCTCACATCTCCTGCTCTGGGGCTGTTCAGGTCATTTCTTGCAGTAGGTGAGTTCCCCCTACTATCAATATCTTCTTGTCAGGAGAAGCAAATGATCCCCACAGTTTTGCTGCACTATGTCATTTCCTTCACAAGCTGCTCCTGACATGCCCCTCACATCTTCAAACTGCCATTGACACTAAAGCACTATGCATAACTATTGGGCAAACCTTGCATTCCAAAACCTTCTCTACTGTTTTCAAGCACCTTCAAGTTTCAGCAAGAAACTAATCAACATCTACTACAAAGGCTTGAAAAATCAATTCTATCTCTGTAATTGAGAACTTACTTTCATTCAGTGTGGGAAGAGGCATGAAGATGATTTACTGATTTAGGAACTGGGTGGAGTAGACCACAAAGAAATAAAATGAAAACATGTGGTGTGAATTATTTGCAAAGGAGGAGAGAAAGAGGGAAAGAAATGCCTATAGATCTCTATAGATAGATCTGGATATATAAATATATAATGTGGAGTACCAGTGAAACAAAGCACAGATGATTAGGCCAAACCAAACATTCACATTAAACATTGCACTTGGCCTCCTTTCAAAACAGGCAGCAGTAACAGCAGGGAGAGATGGCTTGCCAAAATTGCATCAGACACACATTAGGGAAGAAGGAAATGAGTTTACTTGAGCCAGCTGTGACATCAAAGGGATTGGTCTTGAAATGGATTGTGGGAAAGGGTTCCCCCTTTGGAAAAGTTTGCAAAGTTCAGCCAATCCTTTATAAAGAGACCCAGCTCTAAAGAGAACTTGACTCTTTTTTTTCCACTTTCCTAAAAAAAACCAGCATTCTCAGTCAGCAGTGTGAGACTGGGGACTAGTATAAGAGGGGAATAAACCTTACGGGAAGGTGTAAATGTTTGTTCTGGAAGAAGAGGATTTTATCCTAGCTGGAATACGTCTCTCTTTTACAAATATGCTTTAGTAATAAATATTGCTCTGCACTGAGGTGGTTGCAATAGTTTTTCATTAAGAATGGTCTTAGTGAGATGAATGAGGAGGGCAAAAATATGAGAAAGCATCCACTGGTTCACTAATTTTCCTGAACTGCCGCCAGCCTAATGGAAACTGTAGATAAAAATTAGAAAACAAATTAAGATGAGACAACTCCTGGCATCACTGAGATCAATGGCAAAAGTCCCACTGACACCAGGGAGACAAGAACATATATCAGTGCACCAACTGTTCACTTAAGCCGTTTTCCCTTTACCTGCTTTAAGGCTTGTTGCAAGTTTTCACAACTGTGATTTCTATGCAAGGATGTTGGGCTAGGGGACAGATTTAATTTTAACCCTAACACAAATCCTAACTGTAACCCTGACTTAGTGCAACCTCACTGATGACAAGAGATGCTTCAAACCATGCAACAGCCACACTGCTTTTGTCTGGGACGCTTCATATTCAAACTCACATGGAAAAGAGATACTGTTTTGCCATGGGCTTTGTTTAATCTTTAATGCCACTTAAACAGCTTAATCCCTTCTCTGATGTATCTCTGTTGACTCTCATTTAATGGCATGTATTCCAATTACACAAAATTTTTTTATCTTGTTTCCTTTGATGCTAATTCACAAGATATTAATGCGGACAAATAACACAAAATAAAACCAGTGCTATTCAGAAAACTTCATCTTACTCTTTTGAAGACAAATTTGGTGAAAATATGTAATAGTTTTCTCTTTATGCTCAAATAGCATTTATTTTTTGCCAAGTATTTTCCTAAGACCATTTTTATTTTGAATTTGCCTAGCTGTGCAGTCCTTATGGAGAAAGTGTAGGCGTGTCATAGCAAGCCCATGCACAATACTCAGCATAGTAGAAGCCATGCAGCTGAGCATCAGCACTGGTAAGAAATTTGGTATTGCTTTGCCAGTGGCAGATGAGATTTGTAGGCACATGCTCTGTAACATGTAGCAGCCTTACATTCCTACTTGGGATATTTTCAGAAATCAACAGAAAAGTGAACGGTCCCAAAAGTGAGGCCTCAGAAAAATCTCCAAGGTGGTTTATGCTTTTTGTAGTATTTTAAGGCAGAAGCCCCAGCCTTTCTTTGAGAAGAAGGAGGGAATACCCATGTGGTATTTCAACTTCTATTCATCTTTCTTGCCTGGTAGTTGAGGTAGAAGCTAAAAGAGATCTTCCTTGATTCCTGTGATTCAGGACTGTCTTCTTTCATATTGTGATGGTCTAAAGAATTGACAGGGTATGGTTACATTTTACTGGGAATAACATAATAATATCTTTGTATTTTTATATAAAAACTATGTATCGCCTTCTTTCTAGTTTTTCCACAGTGATTTCAGTCACACTACCACCTTACAAAAGTCACTTGAATTTTGTCATGACCTAAGATCTTAAACAACTCCAACCACAAATCCATATCAGTCTTCTTACAGCAGCTAGATCTCAGAGTCTGTCTGCTTCCTCCTTTTATCTGAGATCCTTACACTAGCAAGGATCAAATGCTGTTTGTTAATCTTGCAGTGTAAACGAGTGTGAGATAAATTTTGCTACCTCACAAAGGACCCAGTTATAGAGCTTAATCACCATTTATAAAGTGCTTTGAGTTTTTCAGAGTTTTGAGAGTGAAACAGCTACAAGACTATGCACAAATACTAATATTGTAAATCTCTCCTGTCAATGCTTTATCAGTTAGATACAAAATTATTGCGGGTGCCAACCCAAGGACAGTAGCCAGCACTGGTAATTGAAAGTATTGAAACTATTATAATAAATATAAAGAGAGGGTATGAAACAATATAAATCAAACATGCAGTGTGCGGAGGTCAGAATAACCAATTTATTTTCACTCAAGAGATATAGCCTTGTGTAATTGGCACTTATGGTTTCTCCGCACTTCACCACTTGTGAATTTTGTGGTCATCCCTCAATCATAAAGATAAATTGTTCTGCCACCATATGTAGTAAGTGAAATTTAAAATAATTGCTAAACATTTTGTTTCCATTATTGTAGTTAGACTTCAGGTCTTGCTATAAAAACTTTAAAAGAAAAGAAATGAAGATGTATGCATGGAAAATGGGAAAATCTTGAGCCTGGACAAACTCTTCCCTATTCTTCATCTGACTGCATTGTTCTAAATAATTGCCACATTTATCTTGCTCAGTTTTTTCTGTTAGACTGTAGTGTCTGTGGTGGGTCTTCCCTGTGACAAACAAAAGTTCTTGTGCCTTTTGGAGTATCAAATAGACAAACAAATTACACTGGTACTAACCTACCCTGATGTCCCATTCTCCAGGGACTTTGGACTCAATATGTATTTCTCAGCTGTTAGGAGTTAATTCCTGCATTCCTATTTCCTAGCAGGTCTCTGTTCCATGACTCCTTTAGGCCAGAGCTTCTGGCAGCAGCATAGTTTTGCAGAGACAGACACCACAGTTGTTTCCTTGAGCATGACCTCACTTTCTTAATATAATAAGTTGGAGAAATACTCATGAAATTCTATGCCATTCACATTTTCTCTAGCATTTATTCTACAGAGACTTTTGTTCTTAGTTCCACATTCTTCTTGGGAAGCAGGACATTGAATTTCCCAAACAGGTTATTAACATAAAAAATTGCATTCAAATGGGAGCAGAGGGTGAATCTTATCTTCGAATATAAGACAACCAGAAAGTTAATAATTTTGTTTCTGAAGAATAAACACCCTAACACTAAAGTTTGAAGTTTATATCTTGAATCTTTTTCAAATTTTAAATATTGCTTCTTCTCTCTGGTTAAAATTAGGTAAATTTGTCATTGCCTTCAGTTGCATAATAGCTTTTCATTCTGTTTAGCAAGCCTGGAAGCCTGTTGTATCCCTGGAGCAATTTAAGTACAATGATGTATAAAATATATTGTTTCAGTGAGTTCTTCTAATCATCAGATTTTTGAATGAAGACTTCAAACTGCTGCTGCACAAGTTGTGTCCCAGTAAAACTAAAACAGGCTGAATTTTGGCTTCACATGTTACTGCATATAATTTGGAGCTGAGTACAATGTTTCAAATAAAAAATACAGACTTTGAATGAAAGTTTCTGTTCAAGTAAATGTTAAGTCATCTTTCTCTTTTCTAAACTCAGTAGGCTCAGAACTGCTCTCTGCTGTGTGTAGATCTCAGTGCCATTAACACCACCATGATCCCATGGCCACACAGTCAATGCCAGCCTGGTAAAATGGACATCACCAGTGGGAGTCACAGGTGCTCATTTAACCCTGCTATTGAGCCATTGTCAGCAAATCCAGAATGGCTGGCAAGACCCTTCTAGAATATATAAAAACAGTGCCAACAAAGGAGTTAGGAGTCTTAAACTCTACACAAATTCTCATTATTCTAAATGAATTCCTTGGAATCTCAATGATATGTTAATTTTATTTTGATAATTGCATTTTGAGGAAGATGAAATTGTACTGCCTAATATTCTGTGAAAACTACTACCTCATTATAAGACTTGACTTTACTCGGACTAATGTAACAATACCTTTGTATTTTTGTATTTAAAAATATGGTTTTCTCCTTTATAATTTCTCTGCAGTGGTTGCAATACAGAAAAAAAAAAGAAAAAAATATTCGTTATGAATTCACCAAAGATTTTTTAAATCCTTCTTCAATCAGATCAATAAAATATGCACAATGAAGATGTTATCCTTTTATTTTCTATCAGATAACTGGTTAGGATATTTTCCTTGCATTTAGGAACACTTCTTTCATTTCATTCTACGTCCTGAAGTGATTTCAGCTTGTTATAGAGAGAAGGTGGCTACAGACTTCAATTTCCATTTTCCCATTTCAAGCATCAGTGTAATGTGGGGGTAGAAGGAGGAGAACTGATGCTCATTGTTAACCTTGCCCCTTCCACTGAGTGAATAATTAACCCTTAACTACGGCAGGACAAGGAGTCCAGATGCTCTGTTGCCCCACCAAAGATCTTAAGGATCAAATCGGAGCTACTGTTGATTCTCAGTGCATATGACAATCTCAGGGGCAAAGACATTTTAGTTTGCCTGTCCTGAGGAACCATGGTTCAGACCTCACCTTATTTTGGATGTTCTTCTACCCAAATTAGTGGTAAAACAGCTGCTTAAAGGCTTGTTCTGAAACAGGCTTTCCACTCTCTCTGCAATTAAATCTGTTTTCCTGTATATCAGATATTTGGCAGTTAAGCAGATGTTTCCAATAAAAGGTTAATCATCTAAGTAGTGGTCATTATAATAGGTTTTACTCTTTGCCTTTCAGAAATAAATGCTCAAAATTGCAATTCAGTATCTGAGCCTAGTTGGATTCCAGATATGTTTTCAGGCACAGAAAAGAGATTTTACACTGTAGAGGATACTTCCCTTCCCTGCTAGAAATGAAACCCAAGTGCTATAACTTCCTTTTAGTCTTTTTTCCTTGATTCTGGTTAACACAGGCCACAGGGGAAAAAAATAAATCCTGTAAATTAGTGAGTTAATCATGTTGAGGAAGTAAAAGTCATTTTTAAAAAATTGTTTTCCTTATTTTGTAAATCTGTAAGTACACAAATGAAGCCAGATTGACTGGCCATTTTACCATGTGTTTGCTAGAGCCCAGTCACAGAGGGAACTCTGTCACAGTGAGCCAGTATCTGTGTAGGAGAGAAGTCTGCAGTGCTGCACTAGTGGTCCTTGGATTGTTTCTTTATGGGAAAGCCTGCTAGCATTTCCTGATTAAGCTGGCTCTTAAAAGATAGTTAAGGCAAGACAATGAGCTCATTGTCACTGTGCCTACTTACACCACGATTTCTGAAATTATTTTAAAGTCTCTTGCCCAGGGTTAGTATTAATATTTATTCCATCTCATACATAATGAAAATAACTTGGTAAAGTAATGCTATACATGTGTTGATTAAGATTTGGTTTCTGGAATTACATCTTTGTTTCTGACTAAAAGGTAGTTCAGCCAAAGAATACACACAAGAACTACCCACAAATAGATTTTCTTTTTGTTCATACAATAAACAAATCCTCTCTTTTTCCTTAAAGGAAGTTGAGGAGCAGGGAATTGGTTTTTTGCTTCTTTTCTAGCTTCTCAAGGGCAAAATAATAGCAAAATGTATTCAGATCAGATGTAAAAATCTTATTAGGACCATCTGTGCTAATCAATGTTTACAAAAAATGTAAATAAATTATACAAGGAGGGAATATTAGAAAAGACAGTTCTTGGTTTTCTCACTCTTCAAGCTATTACATAAATAAGACCTGATCCTCCAAATCTGGAGTCATATGAGCATTGTCTTTGAAGCTGATGCATTCATTGAATTAACATGAATAAATTGCTACTCACATGACTCAGAACTTGGATGACTGAAGCTCTGATATAAATATTTTTCTCCCTTGCACATCAGATTGAATACATCAGCAAAAGAGGTTTTTTTCAACATTTTGAAGACTAAGAGATCAGTTTAAAACTGTTTGCTATTCCTGGCCTTGACTTCAGCTTCAGCCCTAAGTCTGGTCTTTCTCCAAAGACTACCAGGAGTTCAGAGAGGTCATCTACCTAACTGGAATCAGGGAACAGAACATTTTGACTTCAACCATGCCATGTATTAAATAACATGCAAAAACCAGGATGGTGAAATCAAATCTACCTTAAGAGGAAATTCTTTTGTGCCAAAGTTTTTATCTAACGATTATCTGGGTGGCCATTTTGCAAAGGTGATTAATCTCTCCCAGCTGAAATTTACCTGTGGCTAAATGCAAAAAGAATATTTTTTTCTCTCTCCACCAAACATGGGATCATTATTCTGCACTGACCTTCACTAGCTAAAAACAATTTGATGACAAAATATACAGCCTGAGAAAAAAATGTTCCTACCCTCAATTGTTTTTTAGATAATTTTACTAGCCTTGACTCAAGCAGAGAAAATGTTATAAAATAAACTGTGAGAACTCACAAAATAGCATGATCTGACCTGAGAATTCAGAAAACTTGGCTCATGCAAACTGACAAAACACAGAGATGTATCTGCTGTGTTTTCATAAATGCAGCACAGAGGATTGGAACAATGCAGTGGTCAAACCTATTGATTACCTTCCTCCTGGATTATTTCTGGGATGGATGGCAACAGGGCCTTATAAACATCTATACAGACCAGCTGGTGATCAAAGGCACAAAAATGGTGCTTTCAACATTTTTCTGGGAACAAAGGTTTACTAAAGAAAGATAGATCCATCTGAGGAAAATCATTATTATCTGCAAATGCCAAAAATTAACCAGTAACACAATTAAATTGCATTCTATGATAGATTCTCCTAGCATTTTGAAGCTTTTTACATGTCTAGCAATTTTTTAGACATAAAAAGCCATGATCTATGTTAAAATTGGGTGAAATTCTTATAGCGAATGGATTTTTTTTTCATTTGCCCTCCTTCAGATTATAGTACTCGACCTCTGTTGATTTCTATTTTCAGAATATTCAGCCATATGCTCCTAAATTAATGATTCATTTTGCACACTCAAGAAAGGAGATGCCATACTGGAACAGACCAATGACTGTAGGTCTCCTTCCTTTCAGTAACAGTCTATACCTTGTGCTTCAGGGGCATTTGAAATGTTAGCACTATGAAAAATGCTGGTAATGTAATACCCTGTTAGTAATTCAATTTACCATCATTCAAAACAATGTAGAATAATCCCTACATTATTCAAATTCTTTCTACTCTTCAGTTGTGAAGTTATAGAATGTCAAGAAAAGTTCATACTTATTTTCATTCAAGCACTGTCCTTTTCCATTATTCTCATTGGCTTTTTAGGTCTGTTCACAAGGGTATGTTCAGGTGACTGAAATGAGCAGGTCTCATCTGTCTTTCAACATCCATTTTCACAGAGGAGTGTTAGACATAATCTGCTGGTGATGGAGGTGCCAGTGCTGACTTATAGCACCATTCAGAGATGTACAATGTACAATTAGTACACAATATAATCTGTATGAATATGTGCATACATTTAGAATTTAAATAAAGGCTCTGAATTAATTACTGAGATTTATTCTGAAAGAAACTTCTTCCTTCTCTTGTACAGACAAAGAAGACAAAGCAAGTTTTGCTGATATTATCCAAGGATAATAATCAGTATACTGAAATAACTTATCCAGGAGTAGCATTTTCTCTGATCAGACTGAATCTCTCATGATGACAGTTTTGTGGAAAAGTCCATGTTTATACTACACCAAAGAACAAGTTATTTGGGTGGGGTTGGAGATAAAGATATTGGACATCTTCCATATGCTGGGGCAGATTGTTGCCCGCTGTGCCATAATTTCACTGGATACTTATGCAGGTTTGGATGGTTTACCTTGCATTTGATTTTCTAGCTGGCATTTAATATTTCCCTTCTCCAAAACAAGCTGTCAAATATTCCCAAGTTACACCTCCAAAGTTAGTTGTGACTTTTAGAAATTTGGCCAGCAACCCTCAGATCTTGTGTTTTCAGCTGTGGATATTATTGGTGTATTATTATGTGGTGATATTATTATTGTATTTCTGAAAGAAAAACATGAACCTGAAGCTCCTTGTCTCTTGGGTTTTGCTGTATATCATGACCAGCTCTTACTTTTGAGTGCCACAACATTGCCACTATCAAGATTTTTTTTTCTTATTCTTACATCATCACTGCAGTTTCCATCTCCTCTTGTGTAGTGCAGAAGCAAACAATTGAACAGTGCTTAACCCAGAAGAGCACTTAGCCTTGATGGTCATGATACTTAGCAATCACTGTTCATTCACAGTTTAGGTACTTATACTATGTGTATCCTTTGCAGGGAAGCATTTAGCCCGTGACGTGTTCATAAATAAGCTACAGTCACTAGAATCTTGGAAGTCACAACTTTAAAATCAGTTTTATTTACTGGCAAGTAATGATCAATTCTTATTTATGAAGCTCAGTTAAGGATTGTTGAGCCTTCTCAGAATATAAAAGGAATTATAATCAGCTACAGTCCCACTCTGGACCTCCCAGCCAAGAAAGTTTCAAGTGATTTGCCTGCACTATTTGTCGAACACGTTTCCATGTCTCCAAGAAACAAATAATCTCAACACAGTGGAAACTTAGGGGAAACTCCATACACAAAAAGAAGAAATTCTGCCTTGCCAGCTTCATCCTAGCTGTAAACCTTTTCAGTAGGCTGGCTCTGTGCTATGTGGAGAGCACCGGGCCTGCTCTGTACATAGGGCCAAGACTCACTGTTCTTAATCCTCCTGCTGCCAGTGTGGAGGGACTCAGTCTCGTTCCCTCCCTGGACTGAAGCCAGGGACTTGCACCCTGGGGAGCTGAGAGGTGTTCAGACCTCATGTTCTCACTTCTTTCTTTAAACAATTAAAAAAAAAAAAAAGTGATTTGTGCTAGGAAGATTTAAACCTTCCAGTAACCTAAGAAAAACAATAAAAAAGTCTAGTACTTTGTCAAGTGAACAAGCACGAGGAAGAAAAAGCTCTTCATCCCACATGGAGGCAGATTTCACATCTCCAGGGAGAACTTGAGGGAGCAGATGACTCCAGGACCTTTGATCTGGACACCTACAGGCATGGGCTGCTCTTGGCTCCCAGGTCTGAAGGAAAAAATCATCATCAGCTCCACAATCAGGTCTCTCCTAGGTCCCCTGGTAAAAGTCTGATATAAATCAAGTGTGTTACCATGGCAGGGAGCCCAAGACTTCTGGGAAACACACTCAAACAAATGTTGTGCCAGAGAACTCAGCAACACTTCAAAAATGGAGAGTGAGCAGGCTATAATTAGGATGTTGAACTACCCATGGTTGTTTGCTCAGGAATCCTTTGGAAACCTCAGACAGTGAGAAGACACTCATAATATGTTTTCTGTTCAGGGGCAGAGCACTGCCACAGATCTCCTTCAGGTGTGAACTAATGATTACTTTATCATCTGGCCCTTTGTTTTAGCTGTCTTGCCCTCCTTTTCCCTTTCCATCATGCCTCCTCTTGCTATCACACAGATTTTAGGTAATTCTTCTAAAGACAGAGATACTCAGCAGTAAAGTTCCTACTCATGTATTGAATCACTCCAAACAAAGCCAGCATCCCCACAGCAAGATTTTAAACTCTTCTGACAAGTTTCTTGTGTGGGTTTTGCATTATTATGTTATCTCTTATACACTCCTTTTATTTTTTCATTTCTGTTTTGGAGTGAGTGTATTTTCTATTAATAAAATTTCAGAGGAAAGATTTAACAAGAAAAAATTACCATAATCCTATAGTCAGGTGAATCTTTTCCTCCCAGTAACACACTCTTCCCAAACAACAGAAAATCTGCAAAAGAAGGGGCACCCATCACTAGTCAGGTAATTTCAGCCATAACTCTAGTAGCTGATTGAACTATTTCTCCCATTGTCTTTGGATGGAGTTTTATAAAACAGAAAGGCACAGCTCTGCTCCACAGATTTTCAAGGAAAGCATTGTGTCAAACAGCACTGGCAAAGCTGAGCAGCTGTCAGGACATAGAGACATCAGTCTGAGAATAGGTATGAGAGTGTCTGAAACAGCTGTATCTACACAATGTGTGAAATTAGGGATGACACCTCTGGTAGGGGCAATGGGAAGAGCTTGTCTCTTCTTGACAGGTCTGAACCTCAGCCCTACAATAGCAAAATGGGGCTTTGCCTTCTCTGGAAATGCTTATGCCAGATTCAGGGAGAAGTTCACCCTGGAGAAGCAGGGTGTGGATTCACAAAGCACCAGCTGCCCTTTGGTGTGGGTGGGCACCAGCACCAGGGCTTTGCAGCACACTATAAAATATTCATTACTCAACACTATCTTCTGCAGAGGGAAGGGCTCCTCAAAGGCATATTCAAAGAATCAAAGGAAGGTTCTTCCTTTGAATAATTTTCTGTGGGAAGCTCACTCTTTGAATGCAGAGGAATCCTAGAGGCAAAGATGCAATAAAATATTTTAGGGAAGTATTTACAGAATAGCATCCTCTTCTTGCAATGATCAGGGTTATTTGCTATATGTTCCTGACCAGATTCTAACCATTATATTTTCCACTTTTTTGATGGCATGGTAAGATTTGTTATTACAAATATCTTTAAGCCAGCAATAGCCAGCATGTCTGGTTGTCTGTACCCTTAGCAATTTCAGTGTGTGACCTTTACCTGCTGCTCCCAAAGATATGGTGAGTTTGTATCCATTTCAAAGATCAGATAATTTTAAGACGGTTTTCTAGTAGTAATTCTGCAATAAAGCCTTTGGTTTTACAGTCTCAGGGCATGACTGAGGAGATTAGAAAGTAGTAATTCACACTCTTGATACCTGAGATTGATCTTGAAAGGAGCAGCTGTTCTCTCCCTCCCACAGCCCCCGATTAGACACTTTGCATATATATCACACCATTATTTACCCTCAACAGTGCTATCTTCATGTGTACTCTGAAGAAATCATCAATGTTTCAGCTAGAACTATAGCGAAGCATTAAATACACACAAACAAGGCATTTATCAAGTCCATCTTTCATAACATCAAGTCAAAACCCACAATGCACAATTCATAAAATCTCAGTACTAGAAAAGAGTGATGAAATTTGCTAATCCATCACTTTGACTATGTGAGATTATTTCTGGCAGTGTGTAGTGCTCTGATACTGTCTAGACGTACAGAATTAAATGATCAGCTGTGCAGAACTGAGACCATTTTGTGAGCATGTTTGTCTCTATGTGTCAAAAGCAGGATGATTTCTGGTATTTACCCCATGTGTTTTCTCAGTGAAGACAATTTCTTTGAATGACAAGAACATGATAAGGTGACAGTTTTGGATAAGCAAAAAGATTTAGATGTTCAGGTTTCTTATTTTATGTTTCACTGCAAATACTGTGAACGTGCATGTTTCTTGACTTGTGTCCTGGAGTCAAGGAGCTAGAATGAGAGTTTACTGCATCCATCTGCCATGAGAGAACAACCTGTTTACATTTAAAGACCTGTATTACCAACTGTTAGGGGAGATTCATCACCAGCATCTACAGCCTTACAGTAGGATAATGAGGCTCATTGGCTTTGAGAAGTTAAGTTGCCATGAAATGAACACTGTTGAGAGAGGAAAGTCCCAAGTCATCCTTTTTCATGTTATTAGCATGTTAAAATAATTTATTAGATATTAATTTTAATAAACTCTTTTTCACTTCTGAGCCTCTCAATTTCTTTTTTTTATGTACAAATTTGTAGTTATCTATCATAGTGGTAGAGTATTAAGAGAAAAGAGTAAAATTCAATTTTTCCATGACAATAAAAATGATTCATAGTTCTACTAAGATTAAAAGCATCTTTCAAATGTTATTTAACTACTAAATACTGTTCCAGCTTCAGACTGTTGTCACAGTTGAGCATGATTTCCTAATTACATATGATAAATCTTATTTTTTGAATTTATGTTTTTTTTTCCAAAATTCTTTATTCTTGGACATGGGACAAGACACAGTTCAGAGCTGACACTGAAGATGGCAATTCTTGCATCCCTTACATGCCATGCCAAATGCCTGAGACTGACCAAAGTGGCAAACTGAGATACCCCAGTCTACTAACTGTGGTTTTAATGGCAATCCTTGAGGAACAAAAGCCCAGTGAAAGAAAACAACACACTAGTGTCAGTGTGTTTCCAAAGACTGGCCAGAAATAAGTAATCTGAAATGTTGTTTTATTCATGCTGTCATAAAATTTAAGAAGAAAATTGCTAAGGCAGCAGATTCCATTAATATTAACTAGTTAGAAGAAATAAAAGTAGAGACCACACCAACTGCATAAAATGTGAATCACTTCTGTGTGCATCTGCCAGAGAGAACTCAGGCTTTGTCCACTCTGAAAAACTTCTTCTCTAAGAAAAGTCACTTCTCATCTATGATAGAGAGGGGCCATGGGATATTTTTATAAATGAAAGCAAGGACAAGACAGTGAAAGTATATGTTTTCTTTTATCATGCTAGATTGCTGCTTTTCTTCTGAACAGATTTCCAGTCTAATCTACATATACTTTAGCTTTTTACTTGGCTGAAAAACACTGATCAGCTTGTCCACTGTTAAAATGCATAAGTGTGGATTAAGAAACTGAAATTGATTTATTAAGAAACGTAACAATTCCAGTCCCAAATCGGAGTGGGCTTTGTGATCCGTGATTCAAAGCCCAAGTGCTGCAGGTCTCTGGTGAGAAAGAGCCTTTCTGTCGTTGCAGAAGCATGTCCTGGAAGAGGATGTTCTGCTCATTCGCTAAAATGACCAGGTAACCTGCCTAGTGGATGCAGGAAGGGCTGTAGATGTTGTTTATTTGGATTTCAGCAAGGCCTTGGACACTGTCTCCCACAGCACACTCCTAGACAAGCTGGCAGCCCGTGGCTTGGACAGGAGCACTCTGTGCTGGGATAGGAACTGGCTGCATGGCCGGGCCCAGAGCGTGGTGGTGAATGGTGCTGCATCCAGCTGGCGGCCAGTCACCAGTGGTGCCCCTCAGGGTTCTGTGCTGGGGCCAGTTCTGTTTAATATTTTTATCGATGACATGGATGAGGGTTTAGAGTCTTTCATTAGCAAATTTGCAGATGACACTAAGTTGGGAGCGTGTGTCGATCTATTAGGGGGACAGAGGGCTTTGCAGAGGGACTTGGAACGGTTGGATGGATGGGCAGAAACCAATGGGATGAAGTTCAATAAGTCCAAGTGCCAAGTCCTGCACTTTGGCCACAATAACCCCCTGCAACATTATAGGCTGGGGACGGTGTGGCTGGACAGTGCCCAGGTGGAAAGGGACCTGGGGGTGCTGGTTGACAGTCGGCTGAACATGAGCCAGCAGTGTGCCCAGGTGGCCAAGAAGGCCAATGGCTCCTGGCCAGTATCAGGAATGGTGTGGCCAGCAGGAGCAGGGAGGTCATTCTTCCCCTGTACTCGGCACTGGTGAGGCCACACCTTGAGTATTGTGTCCAATTCTGGGCCCCTCAGTTTAGGAAGGACGTTGAGATGCTTGAGCGTGTCCAAAGAAGAGCAACGAGGCTGGTGAGGGGCTTAGAACACAAGCCATATGAAGAACGACTGAGGGAGCTGGGGTTGTTCAGCCTGGAGAAAAGGAGACTCAGAGGTGACCTTATCACTCTCTTCAACTTCCTGAAGGGTGGCTGTGGTGAGCTGGGCGTCGGTCTCTTTCTCCGGGCAACAACAGACAGAACAAGAGGACACAGTCTCAAGCTGTGCCAAGGGAGATACAGACTAGAATTAAGGAGGAAGTTTTTCACAGGAAGAGTGATCAAATACTGGAATCATCTACCCAGGGAGGTGGTGGAGTCACCATCCCTCGATGTGTTTAAAAAAAGACGGGATCTGGCACTTGGTGCCATGATCTAGTTGAGGTATTAGAAGATGGGTTGGACTCGATGATCTTAAAGGTCTCTTCCAACCCAGAAATTCTGTGATTCTGTGATTCTGTAAAAGCTTAGAGAGAAAAAAAGTGAGATGGAGCCATCCCAGAACTTACTTCCTTGCTGAACTCACAGGTGGGACACCAAAAAGGAGGCCAAGGAGAAGTAGAAAACATCTGACAGCCTCTGCTTGACTGAGAATGGGGGTTCACCCACTTAGATTAGCAAATACTCAGGATCCAGTCACCAGCTGTACTGTCCAGCAATGAAGAACCCCAGGCACAGCCTCAAGTTAACTTTTCTAAACCCAAGCAGGTGATGAGTTTTGGTAGTCTCCACAGAAACTTACATTTTGCTCTACTAATCAGTGTGTGAAAGGAAGGAGAAGAGGAAATCCCTCAAAAATACTCACATACATTAGATTTTGATGTATCCCCACCAGTGTTTGCATCCTGCTCAGAAGCCACTGGGAAAGGTCAAATCCTCATAGAGGCTGTGATGTTGAGAGCAAAATGCTTCCTCAGTGGGTCTGGCTTATAGTTATTGGCACATTAATGAGAAATAAACTGCTTTTCAGGATCTCAGGGATGTAGTTGTCTCTTCTAAACTCCAGGAAGCCAGGTGTGGACGCCAGTGCCTTACACTTATTTAAATTTCATTACACCACCAGTGTGGGAGGGCTGCTACCCTTAGAACCACACAGCCTTGGGTACTGGGGCACATCCTGGTAGTTAGCATGGGCAAGGACAAGTTCAGAGGCATGCTCTGAAGTTAACAAATACATCTCTGGATTGCAAATCTTTATTACTTTTTAAGTGAGCCAATATACTGTAATGTGAAATGGCATTATCGCTAATGAAATAAGATAATTACACTAATGGCATGACCAGTGATGGTAAGTTCACATTGTACAAGTTGTAATGAGGCTTCTGGATCAATAAGTAGCTCTTTGGCTGGTCACATCTGATGCACAGGGTACAACATTTGTGAGAAAAGCCTTTAGGGAATGCAGATGGTTAACTCTAAAGACGCTGGAACAATTCTTAAGAGTCCTGATTTTACTCTAGTTGCACTAATCTGTCTTACTGCATATTTCACTAAATGAAGTGATACAGTTCTGTGTTAGAAAACCCAGTGAGCAAAATGGTGTCATTTTTCTCATTTCTTGTGAATTATGAATGAAACAGGCATTGATGTTATTCTTTGGAAGACTTAAATGCTATTAATTCATTTAGGATGAAAAATTCGCTAATTTTATTGGTAAAGTCTTGATAGAACCTTTCCCAAATGGTGAAATATTTTTCAATGTTTTTCTATTTTCTTTCTGAAAAAAAAAAAAAAAAGAATCCTGTGCAAAACTATTTGGAAAAAAAAAAATATTTCTCTGAAACATCCAGTTCAGTAAGCAAAGCATTTCTCTGTGCCTCTCTCACTGTCACTGATGCTGGGAAAGAACATAAGGACAAAGATACTGAAATCTTTTCCTGTCTTTTTCCCTTGGTCATAATTTTTTTTTCTTTTTCCAGTGGAAAAATTCTGTACAGTCCATAAAAATATATTCTCCTTCTTCAGGAGCCAGAAAAGAAAGAAAAAAGTATCGAGAGCAACTGGTTGGAAAGGAGCTTTGCAGCTGTTCCCTGTCCTCCAGCAGAACACCGCAGTGTCCACATCGTGCCCAGTAGCAGCACAACAGACTGGTCCTCCTGGGAATTTCCCTGGCTGTGCTTGCTGAGGGGGTGAATGCCTAAGGAATCAGAGGGAGAAAATGGATGTGGCTGAAAGCAAAACCATCTGAGCACAGGAACTGTCCATGCAGATCAAGATGACCCCACTTCAATCAGCCAAGGAAGTCTCCAGGCTGCTTTAGCTGCACTCCTGGATGGTCTCGGAATATTGCTATTGATGGAAACAACATGAATTCCCTTGGCAAGTTACTCATGGGACTTGAGGGCATTCACAGGACTTAGTAAGACTCCACTGCTATTGGCAAATAACAAGAACAGCAAAAATAAGTATGCTATGACTTAAAATATCCCAGTAAGGATTTTTATTTCACTGAAGTTCTTCAAAATGCATTTTCTACAATGCAGAAAAATTTACAGCCTTCTGCCTGAGGAAGGTATTAATAAAAACAGTGCTCCAGGCATTGTGTTGGGGCTTTGTGGAATAACTAAAAGGCAGGAGAAAATTATAAATGACAACTTTATTTAATAATAAACAACACTAATATATGTTCAAGTAGTGTTTTGGTTGATTTTCAAGCCTTTATTTGCCATTATTGAACTGGGTTGGAAGACAATTGCTTAAATTGCTGTCCCACTGGGCCCACGTCGGAAATGAGATGTGTATCTCAAAAGCTTATCCCTCAGAGTTATGTTTTAAATAAGTTCCATGTCAGCTAGGAGATTTAGACGTAAAACTGATGCTGAGCAAGAGCTTACAAAATGAAACTGGTGATAAATTGGAATTTCCAGTTTTCTGAAGAAATTCCATCATTATGAGATGTGAGATACAATCAGATGTTTTAGTTGCAAAATATTTTAAATCTAGAATTTTATTTAAGTTTAATGTTATTAATATTCCTTTATTATAACTTAATTACAGGAAATTTCTATTTAATGACAGTTATTCAAACTGGAAAAATATTTGTTCCCATATCCCTTTTGTTTAATTTCTGTGCATGGAGTTTCCTACAATTTAATAAAAAGGAAATAGTTTAGTCTAGGACAAGTATTAAAACATAAGTGACAATTCCCTAGTGATTCTGAAGTAAAATTAAAAAAAAATTAATCTGTCAGTATAATAAGAAGCTGTAAGTGACATAAAATGACAAATGTTACAAGCTGAAATTAGGAATGTGAAAAAATTATGTCAAAAGAATTTCAGTTTCAAGAAAAACTGTTTTTTAATTCAGAAGGCTTCAGACTCACTGCTATTAAGAGACATAGACTAACAAACCATGGCAATGCCTGCAGCCAGAGATGCACAGCAAACTCCCACACCTGAATGGCTCCTGCCCCTCTTCGGATTAGGGACATCATGTAGAGTTGAGATAGGAACTTTTCTTCTGAAGTCTGTGGCTTAAAGGCTCTCTGAAGCAGAGGCCACAGCTTGGCTTTCTACAGCTGTTTGGGTCCCTTTTCTTCTATGAAATTCTAGTTGAATTTTTAAGCAATTCAGGAGTTTACCACCCAGAATCCAGTTTGTCATCCAGATTCCTTAGCCAGATTTTTCCTCCAGAATATCCTTACAAAGTCACTCAGCAATTGACCCATATTTTCTATATAAAATAATATAAAGGATTCTGTCTCAAATGGTAAACTCAAAATGTAATGTTTTTAGGTCCCTAGTCTTCTTAAATGCCCCTGTTATAACTCATTGCATAGACAAAATTATGTCAGTAGCAATTCCATTATATACAATCAAATCTATGCATTTGAGGTGGTTGAATTTTTTTTCTCTCAGAATTGAATTTGAGGAACTTTAAACACACCTGTCATTTCAATTATAACCCATTTCTATAGTGGAAGCTAATTCAGAGAATAGAAATGTGAGGCTCTGTAATTCTAGGTAATTTCTGATTTGAGAAAGAATCTGCTCATGTCTTAAGAGGGGAAAACAGAGTAAGCCTTGATTAAAGGGAGCTAAGCTAATCATATTCTGCAGTTATTGAGGACAGTTAAAACATTATTTATAAAATAATGATTATTTAAATTATCTTAGTGAATCCATTTGCCAATCCCTAATAATTTTTTTTATTGCTGATCGGAGGAAATAGTTTCACTATTGGCATCAGTTTGTCTATACAATAGATTTCAGCAAGAAGCAGTTAAAAATCTATATCAATCAACCAGCCTTGCTTTGCTTTGCTTTGTTTCTAATTTATTTTCTAAAAAAAAAAAAAAAGGAAAAAATCTTTTCAGGCTCACACTCCACAAAATAATTTGTTCAAATCCTGATGTCACATAATTTTTAAGGTGCGCAGTTTTGGGGTTTTTTTTGTTGAATATTGCCAAATAAATAGATTAATATTTATGAAAATTAGGATCATGAAGATTAAAAATGTCTTTTTGTGAAATACACATGAATTAACCCAATCTGACTGGCTGTTGTGCTGCTAAATCAGTTGTTTCTATTCCCATGGAAACAAAAGGAGTCACCTCAAGCAGCCTTCCTCTTAGTAATTCCTGCAATGTAGACAGATCATTGCAATGTGGCAGGTCTAACTTCCTTAGATTTTAAATTTCCTGTATTTCCAGGCACTCACTGCCAAGATTATTTTTTTCCTTCTTAGCAAATTCAACTCCCTTTCCTGTTGAGAGAGTATTGTTAGAAGAGAGTCTTTATTTCTTCTAGTTTTAATACAAATTTCTTCTATGAACATATTTACCATCAACAGCAGATAAATTCTACCCCTCCCATGAGTTTTTCTTCTTTTCTCCATCAACTACTACTCACTCCCACCACTGGCCTGGCCATTCATCCCCCCAGAGTATCCACAGAGATATTGCTCTCAAATCCTCTCCCAGCTGCGCAGGAACTGCTTTAATTTCACTGACAAAGGCTATGGCTGCTAACTAAATTATGGCTACTTGATAGTGTAGAAGACTGAAATACCCACTCTAAAAATGCAGATTCTCACTTCCATGGTCTTTGCTAAAACACCTGTATTATAATTAATATCCTCTGCCTATGTATATGTGTGATCAGTACAGCTGCATGACAGCCAAGAAACCTTTATTTCAGAGGAGCTTGAATTCCAGAAAATAGTTATCACATGTAATTAAATCAGTGAGAGAGACACGATTGTCATGTGTGGTTACAAACAGCAGCAGAAACAAAAGCACAAACTGAAGAAATCCTGGCTAGCTACACATATATTAAAGTCTCTGCTCTCCATAAACTGCAGTCATGCATTTTCCCATAGAGAAAGTTATCTAATTTTGTCTAAATGGGGAAACCAGTGCTATAAATTATCTGTATATTAATTATGTATGTAGGCCTCTTCCACCTCTTTTTCCACATCCCTCTGAAAAGCAAGCATGGTCAGCCGACCCATGGCAAGGAAAAACCCTAATAAAACATTTGTAAATAGGTAAGAAATGTGATTCACAGCTCCAGGAAAAAAAAAGGACAAAATGCAGGAGGAAACAAAGACCAAATGAAAGATGTCAAAGTTACTTTGAGCAATAGAGTTGAAAAATTACAAAGAATTCCAGCCCCCAAGAAGCAACTGCAGACTCAAACCTGTCAGCATGATGGAGACCTTGGATGCTACGGCTTTCAAAGCCACCTAAGAGAGTTAAAAGTATGGCAACATGAGATTATTCTGACTTTTGGCAAGGGTTACAGAGCTGCACTTTGAAAAGCAGCAGGGACTCCTGAGAGTATGTTGCTTTACCATTCAGTCTCAATAGGCAGCTAGCAAGACCTTGCAAACTTTCCCGTGAGCGATCATCACGTTCTAGTGAATGGTACTTAGTGGAATAGCTGGAGGTTAATTTTTAAATCCCTCTGTGTCATGGTGAATTGCACTGCTTGTAACTGGCAATACAGAGCAGAGCCAGGACTGGCACATGTGGAATTAGTGAGACTTAGGGTGACTTTATGCATATTGCATCATTCTAGTTTTCTACAGCATTAGTGGCGTCAGTTATTCATTTTCAGTTTGTTCAGATCTTTTTGGACTTTGGATGACTCACTGTGGTAATATTAATTAAGTACAGTACAGGAAATTTTTTTTATTAGCTATGAAGCCACACACATATCATACATTTTTATGCTATAATAATGGCAAAGAGCAAAGAAATAGGGTTTTTTTCTTTCTTTCCTGCCGAAGATGAACAAGAAAGAGCAGGGGAAATGGTGCATAGCTCTCAGGTCTGTTCTTCTTCCTTTTAACTGCATATGAAACCTTTTTTATGCTTTAGATATGCAGAAATAACAAGTGGCTCCTATGAGAGGCAATATTTCTGGAAGTCTAGAGAAACAATAAGTAGCTGCTGGGTAATTTATGTGCCTTTGCTTCAAAATGGCCCTAGTGTTTTTTGTTCTAGTATCTAAGAAGCACCGTTATAATTAGAAGCTTTTGAAGCAGGCAACCTGGTCTTCTGGTGGTGTTTGCAGGGTTCCACCTCACATGTTGATCTGCTCCCCAAACTTGTCATCCCAGATTTATTTTCATTGCTGTTTTTATGTTTCCACCATGTAACATTATTTTGATCGATTTTACAGGCCATAAAAACTGTAAAAAGATTGTGCATGTGCAAATTCTTTTGAAATCATGGAAGCTGATCTCACAGCCTGGTGCACACTGTGGTGTTCCTTCAGTCCCAAACATGCTCAGCTCTGTAGTCCTGGATGGCTACATTGCCTCAGCTGCCTCTGGAGATGCATTTTTAATTAATTAATTCCAGCAAAATGATACAACTTTCTCCTGTTCCTACAAAGTAATGGTACAGAACACAGCGTGCAACATATTTGATGTTAAGACCAAAATTCAATTAATCATACGTTCTGACTTAAAACAGACAGTTCACACCCCACCCATAAAGCTAGCTTTGCTTCACAAACACCATAGAGATTTTTAAAAATAAACTAACAAAGTAATGTAAAAGAACACTCTGTTCAAGCTGTTTATCCAGGCTTTGTGTATAAAAAAGGAAAGACACAGTTTTTATACTTTGATCTAACAGCTTTAATGTGAAAAAATGGAGAGGAAAGACCTAATTTGTTGGTTTGAAAAAGTAATGCCACTCATTAATCAGAGCACTGAAGAGAGAAAACACAAAGTAGCTTGAGTTGGCTTTTATCACACAGGCCTGATGATAAAATATCCACTTCTACTGGAAACCCCTCTATCCCATTTTCATTGAATACACAGTAATTCAATCATGACTAGGAATAATTTATTTGTAACAAGGAAGGTTCCTGTTTCTCCATAATGAGTTGATTATATCTTGTCAGAGGAACCTTAAACCCATCAAATGTCAAATGAATTATATCAAACATATTATTTTCATAGCAGCTGGATATGAGTAACTGATGAAACAGAGCTCTTTCATTTTGTACTGTGAATGATAAAATGTAGCTCATAAAATGGAACCTGTGACACAAATTCATGCAGGTCCATAATTTCCTACCTTTCAAAGGTCTGTTTCATTAATTTGATCTACTCATTTACTCTAAATATTAAGTCATAATTTGCTGGGGGAAGTGTACATCAGAATGTTCTTCTGAGATTTTTTTTTTTTTTACATTTAAATGAAAGTAATCCCTGTTCATTATGCAGGCCCTGATAATGCACTTATCCAAAAATTAAATTTGAGATAACATTTGTTCCCTTCTGTCTCTAAAAGCACTTCCTGGAAACAGGAGTGTGGCAGGGGAACTGCTGCTAGGGCAAAGGATGGGAGTAGTTGGGAATCTATCCCAAGGAGGGAGAGAGAGGGAGAGAGAGAGGGAGATGAGCTCCTTGTGAGCATAACTGGAAGAAGAATCATGAAAACCTAGTGAACAGAGCAAATACAATCTGCAGCAGCTTCTGGGAGATCATTAAAGCAGATATTGACCAGTTTCAGAAATATGCAGTCCTTGTTCACTGCTACGTGAAGCATCCACTTTGTTAAACTTTTTGGTAGATCAGAGACAATCTTTGAAGTAGACTGGGTTCAGCTCTCAGAAGGAAAAAAGAGGCTGCCATATATACAGGGAACAATATAACCTGGATAAAAGTTGGAGAAAGCAAGAGAGAGTGGGCAGCTCATATACCGGTTCACACTCCTGGTGTTCATGGGCACCAGTGTCTGCTCTCTCTTCGCTGCTACATCTGAGCAGGTAAAGTTTGCTCACTTTTTAAGTAAAAAAGCCCAGCATTGTCCTATATTTGTTTGGTGTAGAATTTAGGAAATGGCTGCTGTGGACAGATAAAAATTGTAATTCCACTGCATGATCTTGGGAATAGTACCTTTCAAATACGATTTTTCTGGGCTTAACTCTTTTTCCTTGTAATGCATAAAATGCTGAGCTTGCCACAATCCTCTAAGGGAGAGAGGGAGCAATGGACAGCAGCTGCACATTGGAATGAGTTGTTTGTCACTCCACATGGGGACAGCAGAAATTGCAGCTAAGAGATGAAATTTACTTCTCTTCTACCTTGACTGATAACCTGAGGAACTCTCAGAACAGACAGAAACTCAGAGCTGAGAGGTAGCAGGACTGAGCAAGGCAAGGTAAAAGAGAAACCAGAATTCACATATTGTTGTAGGAACCAACTCTGTGACAAATTATGCTTTTGACACATCACCCCCTGAGAGTTTTGTAATGGGATTTTCTAAAGATGGTTGGGCAGCAGGAGGCAGCATCAAAGATGTTTCTTGTTACAGATGACTGCAACAAAATTGAGTAAATCCAGGTAATAATTCAATCAGTATCAGTAAAACTAAACTCAGGACAACTGTTTTTTACAGTGATGCAAGAAACAATTTTAGAGACTGAAGACAGACTCTGTATACTTGAACCATGCTGAGATCCACCTCCAAAACCGTGAGATGATGTGGCAGAGCAAGAAAAGGAAATGACTAGGGTTTTTCTTTTAGGAAATTCACATCTTTGGACAGGGAAATGAGATAATGTCTGAGTATCACCTTGTGTTTGGATTTTTCCCCCAAATCCTAAGGTCATTCTCATTTATAAAGAATTTGTTTTATACAGAATTCCTGTTCCTATAGCTACAGAAACACCACTTCTGAAGTGAATCTGGGGAAAGTATTTCTTTATCATGTGCTTCTGGGAGTGAGGTTCAAGCTAGCAGTATTTCTCTGTTTTACAAAGAAATGAAGATGTTTTACATTCATCTCTTCTTGCTTTCAATAGTACATTGCCAGTAACAAAAACATGTCTGGGTGTAGAGTTAATAGGAACCACCTTATCTTATTCACATTAACACATTGCAGTGTTGGTAAGTGTAAGTTTATTGGGGTTGTTGACATCAATAGTGGGTCATGGCAGGTTGTACTTTCCACCAGGTAGTGTGGAACTCAAATTAGAAGAATGGAGAAGGTTGTGGAGAATGACAGAGGGTTGTCACCCAGCTCTTTCACCACTCCTCCCTATATTCTGGCAGGGTCAGTGAGCAGACAATAGAATTGGAGCAGGGAGGTGTCTCCCTTCAGCAATTCTGGTTTATTTTCAGCCTTAAATATCTTACTTGGATACAGAGTCAAATATACTGACTAGCTTATAAGGCATCATAAGGAATCAAATTTGTAAAGAAAAAACCAAAATTTCTTCCAGTCCATGCTAATAGCACTGAAAAAAAATCACTTGTGAACAAGATACTTGCACATTTAGTAACTGGTGCTCCTGAACAGAATGCCAGACCCTAAACCCAGTGTCCAGAACTCCTAAGTTGTTATTTTCCCCCATTAGAATAAGGAGAAGAAAGAATTTTGTCAAAACTTTCTGTTAACAAAACTGCCATTTTATCAGTGTGATCATTCTCTAAGTGAATGGAAGTATTCTGGAGTTTCCCAGAAGTTTAATATTTTAAGAGAAATTGTGGATGTATCAAATATTTTCTGTCACACTGGTAGCC
Organism: Camarhynchus parvulus; assembly: GCF_901933205.1. Taxonomy (NCBI): domain Eukaryota; kingdom Metazoa; phylum Chordata; class Aves; order Passeriformes; family Thraupidae; genus Camarhynchus; species Camarhynchus parvulus. Next base: position 142,153,797 of record NC_044572.1, read on the forward strand.
TTGCTCCTTCATTTATACCAGGAAAAAGTCAGAATAAGTGTGTACACTTCAGTGAAAGCTGTTCTGTTTCCTACACCCTGAAAGTGAAGTGGGCCTCCCACTTCTAGAGTCAGCCCTTCAGGAAACCTAGACGCCAGTGCACTTTAACTGTCTAGATCTGACTGAGCTGTGGTTATAGTCGAGTATTTAACAGCATTTCACACTTCTCCTGTCATCTGGATTACATAACAATGTGCTGATTTTATAAACAGCAACTACTCATTCTTGTGGTTGAGTTTTACTGGATGCACAAGAGAAACATCTAACCAAATAAAGCTGGAGACAGGGAAATTGAATGCAGAGGAAGGTCAGGCATTCCTCGGCGCATGTAAAACCAAATGGTGCCAGGATTTGCAGACTGCAGTGCCACCACTCAAGGGCCCTGCATACACTTCCAGCCAGGGGATCATAAGAACTCACTTTCTTGTGGTTGTTGAAAGTTCTTTTGCTTGGCACATGCTCTTAAAAACCCTGCAAATGCCACTTATGCTATTAAGTGCACGGGGGGGGAGGGTAATTAACTATTCATCTGCAGGAGGTTAGCAATGCCAAAAAGTGTTAAAAATCAAAAGAGTCCGCATGTATAAACATGAATGTTTAAAGTGTAGTAAAACTAGTGAGGCAGACCCTCAAGCAGTGGGTCTCATCCAATGCCTCTGCTGGCCTCAGCAAAGCTCCATCAGTCTGGGCTAATTTGGGCTGTGCTCTGGTGAATACCTGCAGACCAGGCACCTGAGTCTGTGCTGGAGTCAAGCTCTGCTGAAACAACATTCTTTCCGCTATTGTCTAAAGAGTGTGATGACTTACACTGTGTGATTGTTGTTACTACTACTGGAGCAGCATGAATACTCAAGGGGACCTTTCCTGCAATGCTTCATTCTACAGCGAAGGACTTCAATTTCCATGTCATTGTACTATGAAGGTGGGAGGAGATACCTCTTTTGGATGTAGGGCAGCTGAAAAAATGCTCAAGAACATTTATAAGCTCATGTCCTACAAAGAAGTACTGAACTATCAGCATTTGCAGATTTTTTGAGAGCCACATGAACATATCTACTCTGGACTAAAAACAACATTTGTAGCCTGTACTTAAGAAATATTCCATTGAAGTGGGATGCTCCTCTCAGCCTGGGAAAAGTTTAAGGACCCATTCCAGGATCAATACACTCTGAGAGAGGAAGAGATGCAGAGCATCCCTGCCAAGAAGGGCACAGCAATGCAGGGAACAGCCAGTTCCTCTTTCATTGCCTTGTAAACTGGCACATGGCCCGAGTCATGCACCACAACAGAAAAGTCAAGAGGTCTGCATACCTGGGAAGTAAGACAGAAAAAATGACATTGTGGGATTCCCCTAAGTCAGAATGGCTACAATTTAGATATTCACAGCTGAGAAAATCATCTTGGGTGCCATTATAGTCAGTAAAGAGCCTACCACTGAAATGCATGAAATTATCTCAGTTTAAATAGGTACTGTGAGATTAAATGAGTGCAAATCAGCCTCCCCTGGCTCTTAGTGATTACACCTTACTGAGCTTTAGCAGGAGTCAAGCAGGTAGCTCAGATGGACAAAGGCCCATGCTCTAGACAGCTAAACTAAGCTGTATTTACTAAGCATATGTTAATATACTAAAGGAGACCTTAAACACGTAATCTTAGAGGAGTGAAAGCCTTTTTGCCTATAGTCTCAGAGTTCAGGCAAATGTGTGATCAATTACAGAAGTGTCTGTAATGTACTAGCGCAGCAATAGATTGCTTATGAGTAATTTTGACTCCACCTTTGGTTCCCATTTCTCATTATTCCACTACTATATCAAGATGGGGCTTTAGAGATAAACCACTTTAACTGTCCATTACCTTCCCTCATTTGCTGCAGTGGTTGGTTCTGATTCACACTGTAAAACCTAAAGTCATCAATTTAGTTGGAAGTCAACAAAAATAATCCTAACCAGTTTTGCTGCTTCATTTTTTTTTCCTGAATCACAGAGGGTCTCCAAAGAACTGTATGTTTTGTCTCATAGGTTTAAGAATGAGGATTTCAGACCTCACTCTGGATTGAGCCACTTAGAGGTGGACCCATCCTTCCATGTGGGAAAGATATCACACAAGTCAGGTCACTCTTTTATGGGCCAGTGACTTATAAATGCCTTAAGGGCAGTAGCCCGGTGACACATTAAGTCAGGCACAGATTTTTGCCACTCATTGGATACTGTTTATTTCTAGAGTTGGATTTCAGCTGTTGCATCCTGATCAAAATTCTTAAACTTGATATAGAGCTCACATCTGAGCTTCTTGTCCCCTTTTTTTTATTTGTGACTCCTCATCAGACAACAGAGAAATGTTAAATAATCTCAGAAAAGCCAGTTGGAAATGTGCTGCTAGGAGAACTTTCAACTGAGTAGGGGGGAATTTTTCAGTGGAATTTATTTTTCTTTTTATTCTTTTGACAGTACATGGCCAAGTTGAAGGAAAACACTCAAGTTTCTGTGATAAATATACACCAGAGTCTTCCACTTGTTATCAATAGATTTCTCTTTGTTCCAGTTGTCTGCAGTTTCTTATCCTTAAAACCTCATTTCTTTTGTTGCCAGAATTTTTGGGTATGAGAGAAGGTTCCACCTTGTTACAGTAATTTAGAAACACCTGTCACCATATATTTTAATATGGCAGTTACACTGGAACTAATCCCCACATAATCTTCTTAATACGAGGTACTATGGGCATACTCTACAGACAGGGGCCTTGCATTTCATGTCTCACTAGATTTAGAACTTAATTTTACTTCTGATACTTCCACAGTATGTCTAAATGTATCTTTCCTTGGCATGGTTGGTTTTCACCAGTTTTAGGGAAGAAAAATAAACCCTATACTTTCTTTTTTTCTCTTTTTAAATACTAATTATTCCTACCAAGTGATTATCCCTGGTTTTCATCCTTTGGCCCAGCTGAACAGCAGCCTTTGCAAGCAGCATGGTGCTGCTCACTTGTTCCCCATGGAGAAATGAGGAGCTGTGTGATCACACTTTCACTGTCTTGAGGATGAAGAAAAACACTTGAACACATGCTTGACTTGAAGCTTGATTCCACATCCTGGTGATAACCAGACACCTTCAGTGTAAACAGAACGATAACAAACTTCAATTTAGAAAACAATTCCAATATGTCATCTGCTTTTTCCATGCTATTACTGTACCATTATCACATTGGTAATTAAACTTGTTTATTCAAAATCCTTTTGCCTTCCTTCCTGACTGAAAGTCATCAGCCATTTGTACTCTCATGGACAAAATTTTATTTTATCATACACACTGTCGGTCTCCTCTTTATTTCTGGTCCATGATGTTTTGATATAATTTAAAATATTTAAAAATACCTGATTCCCTATACTTTTTACTTAATTATAAGTCAAGTATATCTATACACAGTCTATATACAGAAGGCTATCTGGTTCAGAGGAATATGCATATTTTGGAGTGTATAAATACATTGAATCCAACCCTTTTGTTTAAAGAGCAACAAGGTGGTGAGATCAAGTAATCATCAGTTAGGAAATGCCATCATTAAGGGTGAATATACAACATCAGTTATACCTTATATGCACATTTTATCAAATATCCTTTAATTAGAGAATGACAGATTTTTTTATGCGCCCTCTTTGCTATGCAAAAGCAATTATATGCATTGAATTTACATCTTGTATTTTCAACCTCCAACCTCACTAATTTAAGTGTCTGCTTTCATGTTTGTTTAGCATACTGTCTACCAACACTGCTCCAAATATAACTTCTCTGGCTTTTATCTCATTTCTTAACAGACATTGGGAGACTATTACTTTTGTGATGCTTTTTAGAAGGAGCATCCCAAGTTGTGGATTGACATCCTTTGAACACTTAGGCTAAATACCAAATTAAATAAGGCTACAGATTTTGCTTCACTCAGCAGCTGTTCGGAGAAGAAGCTGTTACTCTCCTTCTACAAGTACAGAAAGTGAAAATAATCATCATGATTTATCAACCTCCTTGTGCCCAGGTATTTTTTTATGCACCATCTCTCCTAGTCTCTGAAAACCAATTTCAATTTCAGATCACTCCCAGGAGTGTTGGTTTTATATCTTGTTCATGCTCCCACTGCAAACTGAGATGACACAGCAAAGAACATCAGTTGTCTGCACATTCTGCAGCTTCTCGCCTTTCCATGAAAGGTTTCCCTGAAAGGAAAGATCATGTTTTAGGCCAGAAGAGAATTGTGAGGTACTCAAAATGGACTGCTCACCTGGACAATAAAGTAGGGGAACCTGGACCAAAACATTGAACTTTTCATGGTTTCAGCCTTCTTTCCTGCCAGGTTTGCTCTTACTTAACAATCTCTTAATGAGCCCTATTTGCCCTTTGCATGAATATCAAGATTAACCATCTCAATTTACCCCAAAGTTCCCTGGGTCATTCATCCAGCAAAAAAAACAGCACTACAGGTTTCTTCCCAGTTGAGAACAATGTTGATACACTGTAGTGCCTCATGTCAATAAGAACAGTAAGAAACACTGGGGGAAATTGCTCAAGTCCCAGCAAAGAAATTAACAAAATTCATTAGTCAGCTAAATTCAGCCACTGCCTGTGTTGTTTTGGTACATGCAGACACATTTGTTGTACCTGTGTGTTGCCACCTTCTCTCTGTTTGGTCTGGCTTTTATCCCATCTCTCTCCTCTCACCACACCAGGATTTGGGTGTCAGGCCAGAGGAGGGAGGATCACACTGACACAGTCTGGATTAGAAGTTGTGGGGAGAAGTGTATTCAGCTGTGCCATCTTAGCATGATATTCATGAGGAGAGAGGATTTGGAAGGTCATCTGTCCAAAATAGAATAGTCCAGCAACTGTTAACAAAGGTTTTTCCCTTATTTATAGCTTAGCTACTTATGCTGGGATTTCCAACATGACATCAGCAAGAGATCTATCACTAATAAAGTTCACAAACCTCTAAATTTGAAACACTTGCTTCAAAACATGGTTTGCATAAAATGTGGTTCAATAGTAACAAAACTTCATATTTTTCCCCCTAATCTTTTTCATTAAAATAACTGAACTTTTTTGCTAGAACTTGTAAGTAAATCCCTCTCAGGCATATGCACAAAAAGAATCTACTGAAATAGGGAATTGTCCAAAAACGTAAATAAAATGTTCATGATTGGTGAAGATAAAGTACTGAAATCAGACTCAGTGTGAAATGTCAGACAAACTTCACCATTTATTTTCAAACAACCAGTCCTTTACACCCCATAAAATACACCCAATGCTATTGAACCCATACACAATTACGCTTACACATTAACTTATGTGTTTAGGTTTCAATTGATCATTTTTCTCCATGTTTTCTGAGTTTCAATGAGCAGAAAATAGAGTTTCCAGCACTGCACAGAATGCTGCAGACAGTTGCTTCATGAGACGTCTCCGCAGCTTTACAACTATGCTCTGCAGGAAGGAACCATGAATGTCCTTTCAACAAATTGCCACAAAAATGGCCCTGGTTTCTGCAAATGTATAGGGAGCCGCTATTGAATTCATCTTACAGAAGCTGTAGTACTTTAAGCTTATATTTCCATTGAAAATTATAGTCTTTGCAACATTTTGGACCACTTCTCAAGAAGAAGTACCACTTACCATCCTTTTCAATTTCAGATGTTGAAAAGAATAAGATTCAGAGCTGGGAATGGCCCTACCACTTCTAATGTGAAGTCCACCAAACACCATATACAAGCTTAGTTCAACATCTCTGTGTTGACCAAGTGCTGATAGTACACATAAGGCTTTCTTCTCTTAATGCCATGTTTCCCTGAGTGTCAGGACCCTGAGCACACCTCTTTAGAGCTAGGAGTAAATAGCCTGTCCTTCTCTACCCTTGGGATTTGCATTTAAACTGAGGCTTTGTCACTGGCTCTCACCTGTGCTGCATTGCAATGGCATCACAGCTGTGTCTCTGCCTGGCCTTGTACCTTCTCTCTTCAGCTTTCTTCACAAAACCTGTTACCAACAAAGGTAGATACAGTCTGATTAACCCCTTAACTCTGGAAAGGAAATGCACTCAGGGTCTTGAGATTAACACATGCATTACATAAACAGAGGTTTTCACTACTCTCTTTAGAATGACCATTTATACACTCTACTATTTGATATCATGGCCTTTCTAGTTCATTTCCATGCTTATGGAAGTCTTTGCTTTCCTTCGAGGCTCTTTCTCTTTAATTTATTGCTGAATGAATATTCAGAGATCTCCATTGGTCTTCCAGGACTTCATGACTGTTTATAACCAGTATTTTTTCCTTCCTTCTCATTAACTTCTTTGCCTGTACAGCTAGACAGACTTCAGATCTCAGCAGTAACCAAACTACTAAATTAGTAGGACAGCAAGGTCTTGCAGTTTTTCACAGTTTGGTTTTGTTTCTCTGTAGCATATCTTAGAGGGAGCTATTTACTGTGACTGTGAAGCCCAATCCATTGGTGATTTAGAGCTATAACAATATTGATGCAGATGAGCCTCTGTGGAGATATTTAATGACATTATGTAAATGTAATCAATGGGCTCAATAAAGCATAACAATAACAAAATACTGTTCACATTATATATAAATAAATGCACATGGACACATCTATATGCTTCCTACATAATTACTGTAAGAGTGCCTATTTATACTGCTGATCTTCCAGCTCTCTATATGCCATTATGCTAGTGCCTGTTTATGCAGCCTTATCGAATCCATAACATGTGACTAGCTGATTAGGACCCTGACTTATGCCACAAGATCGTGAATCTTCTGAGAGGAAGGGAAAAAATAAAGCTGAAATTAGAGCAACTCAAAATCGTCAAATGTTGCTGTTCAAAACTTTCAAGTGTTTCATTTTTTAAAAGAGAAATATTTCAGATATATTCATATATTTGTGGCATTCTGTCTACAGTTTGATTTTAGTAGAGAGAGATGAGTTTATAACCTTCAAAAAGAAAAAGAAAAAGAAAAAGAGAACAAAATCCTGTTGAAATTTTTTGTTGCCAGGCTATGACATTAACTCTCTAATCTAAAATTTCTATTATTATGGATTGAAGCTGGATTATTACGTAGTGCAATATCTGGGTACATTATGGAAAAAAAAATATCAAATGGAGGAAGCTGTGATCAGCCAGTGCTTGCCCAGCTTCAACTACAGGTTGACTACTGACTGTATCTGCTCAGACTTTTGGGGCAATATATAGATGTTAGAATGTTTATACATGAATCCTGATCACACAGTTCTGAATTAGATCTCTCAACACAGGGCCACAGGAAAAGCTCTGGTCCTTCATGTTCCATGCTTTCAACTACATAATCAATATAGGGTATAATTTCAGGTAATTGCTTAGATTCTTGTTGGAGGTGATTAATAAATTAGGCCTCAGTGTTATCAAACCTAGAAGATGATACAATGTGTACTATATTGTGAAAATATGTGGCATTTGTCAAACAATGTGGCATTATATTATTTCAGTCTTGAAAGTCATAAAAGGATAACAGCCCCACAATACTACTTCTAGGACTCTAGTGGAAGGAAGGTGGGACAGTGATTAAAGCAGAAATATAAGGACAAACCTGTACAGAAAAGAAAAAGTATATTTGGCAAATTGCTGCTATTTTAACATTTACTTCCATTTTGCTTCAGAATATTCTTTTCATAACATACTGTAGGGAAAAACAAGATCACTCTATGATCAAATAGGTTGAAGGATGATGTTCATCAGGACACCACTTCTGATGCCAGTACTCAGGGGGGGTTCCCTGGGAGTGAATGAACACACAGGCTTCCACTACTATCCAAATTGTGCATGTCCCAAAGGAGGGGGTGATGCCCTGCCACCTGCTAGGATGCTTACATGGAAAGTGGGAACTCAAAGTTCACTTGTGTGCTCTGAAAAAGCCATAAGGGTTATCCAGGATGTTTCACTTTGAACAAAACTTGCATCTTGACACAATTTTCACTACAACAATTTGGCATGTGTCCAGGTGGTTGTCTTTGGATTATCTGAGTTCAAATACTGTCTCTTTTTTTTTTTTTTTTTCGGAGATTTTTATGTAGATGGTAGAAAGGGATAGTAGTTGAAAGCTTGGATTAAGATTTATCCGAGTTGAGGAGTACTCTGGAGATAATTTTTTTTTTCTGATAGCTATTTATTTGAAGCAGCATTAACTACAGTCATAACTTAGTTGTCTCATTTAGGTATTTAATGTTCTAATCCATGAGTTTCATCTCTTCTTTTAAAATGTGTAATTATTCCTCTCCCTGACATGGAAGCTATAAAAAATCAATGTAAAAATGATCAAAAACCTGATGATAGATGCAATTGTTTCTCCATTGGTATCAGAGCAATAAGCAAACTATCTTTTAGGGTGGGGAACACAGACAAAATGAACAATGGCAATTATCTTTAGATGGGGCGTGGTGGGGCGAAAGAAAAGAAAATGAGAGAGGAATTCAGAGCCACAAAATTCACAGATTTCTAACAAAATGGAAGAGAATGCATTGAAGAGGAGAAAAGAGATGAACTGGGAGGAGGAAATGAGATGATGAATGGACATGGGACAGTACATTTAGACTGATAAAAGACAAGAAGCAATCTTTGTTACTGTGTTTCAGTATCAATTGACTTCAAGTGCCACCAGGAATGTAAACAAAGGGAAGTGTTAACTCAATTTCCATCCCTTTCTTCCAACCGCTTAAAAAAGTATTTGCCTCAAATTTCAGGCAAAGAACTGGAGGGACTTTTTTCTTTACCCAAGTGAGATCTTCGTCGCACAATTTTAAATTCATGAAGGTAGCTATGTTATTCATTAATACATTCCTTCTCTTTTTGAGTTTAATCTGATCAGCAACTTGGAACTTGACATAAATCTCAAGGTAGAAACTGCTTAAGAAGAAGTTCAATCCAGTGATTATTTTTCCTTTAAAAAAAAGGAAAAAGAGAGAGAGAGAAAGAGAAAACCATAGAAGTCTTTGAAACAGCTGGGGTCAAAGGAACTGCGCTTTCTTCTAATTGCCCCAATAAATTTTAAAGATGTTATTACTCTGTAGTGATTAAGAAATGGTAAAAAGAGATGCAATGCTATAACATCAAGGCCATTAAGCTTAATAGTCCTTAACTGATTGTCACCCCGCCCCAACAAAAATAGACACGCCGTTCCCTGCTCTCCCGTCCCTCCTCCGTTACCCTTCCCCCTCACTCGAAGGCTTCTAAAATCACCTCCAGCCAAACCTAGGGGAATTTATACTTCCTGCAATAAAATCCAAAGAACAGAACAGCTGGCAGCTGAACTTAAGATTGCTAAAACAAACATTGTGACATTGATGTGGGGAGGGATTTGGTTATTATTACAACACGGCGTGGCTGGTTCTGCAGGGAAAAGATGCAAGCAGAGCTTTTTTTTCAGCATGCAAATAAAAGGCTTTTAAAAAAGCCAGTGAAACAACAAAAGCAGCACTATTTGCTCTAAAAATACCTAGAAGGGGGAAAAGAAAAAAGTATTGGACTAAATTCACAATGTTCGCTGCCTAAAATTCAGATTCAAATGACTGAAATTATATGAATAATGTTCCACAGAGACACTGTAGTAAATAGGCCTGGCAGGATCATTATTAATTGATCTATTCTGACAAGTACAAAATATGCAAATGAATACATTATATCATAACAATCCAATATATATCATCCTCAACTTCTCTGGTGTGTTGAGTCCTGCTTCCTGTGCTAACTGTTAGCAATCTTCCAGAAACCACCCAATTTTAACTTGTAGGTTTCATCAGACATCCCATGACCATAAAATATAGGCAAGTAATGAAGTATTAATAAGTAACTAAAGGTTGGATTGATGACAAGAGGTGGTAGATTTATAACAATAGCAAGTGGATTGAAACTCCAGTGGTGTGTGCTTTTTTGGTTGTTATTTCACAGCCGAATATCTTACACTGGAGATTCCAATGAGAGTATCCCTTTTCCCATAAGGTTCAAGGACAATCCCTAAGCTTATTTAACCACTCTCTAAAATTTGGAACTCCCAATACAGAGAGTTAAGAGAGATAATTTTTTTCTACCTCTCCCATTGAGGTTAGGCACCTAAATTAATGGTCTTTATACTAGAGAGACTATTAGATAACTATAGTCACACCTTCCAAACAACTCTACACTGAGAGCGCTGATTGAGTGCTCTTGACTTTTTCCTAAATCTGATACCTTCCATTGATTTCTTCAAAATCCAGTTATGTTTTTGTCTGCAGGATCCCATTATAATGAGCATTGTAGCCTTAGACACTGTGAGGGCTAAATAAATAATCTAAGTTCTTGTTGTTTTCACTTGCTATTCTTTTATCCTGTGTGAAAAGAGACATTATCTGGCATAATTTGCACTGACTTGAAGCTTTTTTTCTGGGTGGAATTAAAAGCTTGAGATGATATTGCAAGATTGCACATGCTGAGAAATGTTACAGTAATGACAGAAAATTACCAGTCATCCTAAAAGGTATGGGAAAAAAAAGTGTTTCCTTGTTCCACGCTTGAGAAAATGGGTTCAGGTTTGGGTCAATCAAAGATTTAATCAAAAGTGTCAACATCTCAATTGAAGAGAGATTAAAAAGCATATGAAATACAGGTTTCCATTGTTTAAAATGCATTAAATAAACAATAAATAAATAGAGCAATAGTAAAGAAGTTCATATATGTTTTTCCTAAGGTGAATCTGTTTATTTACACTTGTCCAGAAGTTAAGAAGCTCTGGCTTCAAGGGAAAGGAAACATTTGTCTTCAGACTTCAGCTATAACAATCTGCCTGTTTGCCATCATCTTCAAATAACACTAATGCAACCAGGTCATTGCACATCACAGAGGCCTCTTCCTTGTAGATATAGTAGAGGGCAGAGGGAGACTAATCTCTCAGCTATGCAAGAAAAGGGTGGTGGAACATAGGTCAGTACCCCAGGGAAAAAATAACACCTCTGCTTCCTAGTTGGGTGGTGGCTGCCCCCACAACTCCAGATGCTGCTTCTGACACCAGATGGTTCCTTGGTGGTTTTTACCTTTTCTGAACAGGTGTGAAAAATCTGTTTGATGATGAATTGCTCTGGGTTTCATGGTTGAGTTTTCAGTTAAAGAAGAGAAACCCACTGATGCTTTGTCACATGGGAAGTTTAGCCTGGGACATTGATATAACTCATCTATTAACCACATTATCTTCCAGGTTCATTGCTCAAAACAACTTTCTAAGTTTCAAAACGAATATGCAGGGCAGAAGCAAGGTCTTTAAAAGAACAATTCTCAATCATACTTTAATTTTTATGTAGTTGTATCAACAGAGTCTTGGAAGCGTCCACACTTAGAATGTGGATAGTTGCCATCACAGACTCTTCCTCCTGTGTCTTTGAAACTGCAGCTTGTGTTCCTGTTTAGCTTAAGTGTGGGCCTTAAGCTTGGCATTAGTTTTATTGGAGCTAAATGTATGTGGGAAGCTGCCTTAGAGGCTTGACTTGCTTTCTGAAGCAGGAGACAAATCCTGAAATGTACAGTTTTACAATGTTACAAGCTGGGCATTTTTTCCTTTAGGTCTAAAGTAATCCTGTGATGTAAGTACACAAGAGCAACTACACTATCTCACATCAAAGGTCAGTTTAGCTCCGTTGTAGATCCCCATGGAAGAGCTAGGGAAAGCATTCAGGGATACTTTCCCAGAAAAGAGTCCCAGCTGCCAATAATTTGTAATTTTGTGATGTTCTAAACCAGACCTAATTTTTTGTGTTTAATAGCCCTCAATGGATTTTTCCTTCATGAAGTGGTCCAGATCCTTCCTAAACCTAGATCCCCCACATCCTGTAGGGAGCAGTCCTACAGCTTACCAGTGTGTTGTATGAAGAGTCGTCTCTGGACTTGCTTCCTAATACTTTTACACGACATCCCCCTGTTCTGTAAGAGGCACTTTCCCTGCATTGTTTATGATTTTACAGACTTCTATCATTACTGTCTCTTCTCTGGAATGAAGAATCATAATCACTTAGTATTTACCCAATAGGAGTTGTCCATGCATTCTATCACCCATTTTCCAACCTGGTGCTCTTTTGTGGCTGAGGATGTGATCTTGCAGATTATGTTTAGACTGTATGGCCAGATCAGCTCTGACAGGAAGAGTTCCAGGAGACCAAATCTTCCCACAGGATTCACTCTAGTTTTGATTGTTTTATGGAAGTAATAAAATTGATACTATTCTAAATTTCTCTCTGCAGGTCTTCATGGTCTGGCTTCTGCTGGGACTAGAAGAAGAAATACACAGGTCCTCCAAATCAATATTAAGAGAAGAAAGGAGAAAAGGGACCTTGCTACCTTTTATCCAAATAATCATAGAAATCATCAAGATAATCATAGAAACACTTTTTTAAGAATCTGACACTGAAGCGGCACAAAGTCACCTACTATGCCTAGCTCTATAACTTTCACTGCCTCTGTCTTTCACTATCTGTATCCATGGGCTGGTTTTCAGCGTACCCTTTGGTCACAAGCTGTTGGGTATGTGTTCAGCTCTTAGCTGCAAGAGGCCAGTGTAAGGTCCAAATTAAATAAAAATTATTAGCAAATCCTTAACCACTCAATTGTTTATTTGTATTTAATGGGACTTCTTTAGCCCAGGAACTTGAGCTACTCCTGAGAGTGTAAGCATGCAGTGAAAATCTAGTATTTTACATTATCATTTTCCCACATCCTGAATCAGCCTAGATAAATAATTCCCTGCTAACTTATAGTTTGGAAAGGACATCTAGATAGTATAAATTTTATCCAAACGATACCAGGAATTTGCTTGTGATTTTATGGAAATTATATTCCATAAAAATATTGTCTGTTCTGATCAATACCTTGTCTTCCCATTAGCAGATTGTGATCTTAAACTGACACAGCTTTCACTTACTTAACAGGAATATGCACCTAAGTCTTGAAGGCTGAGGTATTATGGATGCACCATGCTGTGCAGAAGGATAAACCTTTTAGGGGCTGATTTTTTGGAGGCAAGGAAGCAACATCAAGTGGAGATTGTCACATCTCAATGTCGTCTCACACCAGCCCGTGTACAAAAATTATTTTGTCCTTGTGGATGTTGATCAATAATTATATAATGAAGACTTACATGAAGATACATTTATAATCTTTTACATTTATGTCGTTACTAGTATTTTGCCATGGGCATTTGGAGGGAATGGATGACAGTTAGAAAAATTATGACTGTATTTCAAAGGGTGTCTTTCAAAGTACTTTTTAACAGCCTGATTTTTCACTGGCTGCCATGAAAAAAATTGAGAATCTCCTATTGTCTTCTCCTCATTCTCTGAGGATGTCTCAGGAACATGGGCAATTTCTCTGCTGTTTTTAGTTAAATACTTTTATGTGCTTAAGCATCGTGGACTTCTTCATGACTATGCTCTGAAGGAAATAAATACATGGTCCAGATCCCAAAGAGGTAACAAAATAGATTAGAAGGCTGAAGGCACATAGATGTAGGCATGAAAACACGTGAACTACACCAGAACTACAAATTTGCTTTTGTCACTTAAGATTTTATTTGGCAAAAATGCCTTGAAGAAATAGGTATTGCTGACCTGATGGTTTTTGAAGCTGTGTCATGGGCTGTGCTGGCCACCATTAAAAAGTGGTGCCATGGTATAGTTGGAGGATGAATAAACCCATGGAAACAGATTTATAAATGGTCCATGGCAGAACACAACTGCATAGCTAAGATGAATGTGATGAGCAGGGCTGAACTCTATTCCCTATTGTAGTCCTGGCATGGGTTATTCTGGGAAAAGACTAAATGGGGAAGTTTCTTGAAGTTGCTAAGAAAGGTCAAGAAAAGAACTGTTGAATTAATGAATAAAATATTTCTACAGAGCTCTGTAAGTTTAAACACTAAACTCTGCCGAAATATTTATCTAAAAATTTAATATTTTCCATTAAAATTTAGCAACATGCAATTGTATGTTCTGTTCTATGTTTTTTGGAAGAAAAAGACAACAAAAAGTGAGAAATTTCATTTAAATTGTTTGGTATATACTTGTGAGGGGGAATTCAGGCTTGTATACTGTTTGACAGAAAGATGCAGGAGGAGCATATCTTCTTCCTAAGACAGTTTTTAGACAGATTCAAGCAACATGAAGAGGGAAAGAAAGTGGCATGAAGGCAGAAAGGCCCTGCAAAGAGACCCTGACAAACTGGGGGGCTGCGCAATCATCATCCATACAAAGTTTAACTGAACCAAATGCCTGTCTAGATGATCCTTGTGAGTCCCTTCTAACTCAGGACATCCTATGATTTTATCAACATTGGCTAGCAGGATTCTGAAGAGCCTTCCTCATGAAGACAGAAATAAGGAACACAGAAACTGCTCCACAGTTTTTTTAAGTTATAAAATTTCAGCAATGTTTTCTTACTAGACCCCTCTAGTGGTTTTCTTATATTACACTGCATCTGAACATAGTCTACAAGATTTTTAAGTCAAGGGTAGTTTCTAATTAAATACTACACCTTCTGGGCTTGGACCACTGAATGCAATTTTTAAGACAAGTGATAAAATTAAAAATGCAAAGGACGCTGATTTTGGATAAACTGATTTGTAGTCATTTCATGTGGGCTATGCACATGAATGTGTTAGCAGGAAAGTTAACATTTTACCCTTTGGAGTGTCTTCTTTTTTCAAGCACAGGAGCTCATTAATAAAAGTTGTGCTCCTCCAGTGGAGGCCCACACCACCATTAATGTAAAACCTCCAGGGAGCAACCAGAGGCACCCCCCAGGTGTCTGGTGTAACAGGAACAATATCAAATGTGAAGCTAAAGCCTTGTGCAGAGTCTAGTCACGTGGATTTGTTTCTTCTCTTCCCACTCCATTAGGGACCTCACAAGACAGTTAATTAGGGTCTTAAAGGATGACTGATCACGGTGAGAAAGGAAGGAAAACCCCTTTGGGAACAGCAATCCTCCGCAGCCTGGAATCTTTGTACTACCATCAAGCTAGGAACCCTTCTCTCTGTGTCTGCTCACACTGACATGGTTTTATTGCTTTTTACCTTTGAGGAGAAGTCAATGGAGGCTTTTTTTTTCCCCAAACAATATTTTATTTTTTAATCACTTTTAAATCAACACCTATGGAAGGCAATTAACATTGATTTCAGTAAATTTGGGGCTGAGGCCAACAGTCTATCCCAACAAGAGACCAAGAGGCACATACTCTTTGCTGCTTCTGTGCTGACATAGAAATCTCGTTGATCTTATGTACATGTGGGCAGAACAAAGCATAGTGGGAGGAGAAGCTACCCTGAGGTTGGAAATGGTTTACAACTACTTAAGTTTCATCCATTGCAGCCTAAGTATTCAAGCCCATCCTCTGTTTCAAATATGACCCATGTGACAACAGTTGTTAAATTTTTCATTGTACTTGAGATGAGCAATAATTTAACCTGGAACATCCAACTGCCCACCACAGGAACTGAATCCTAGTTAAATTACTCTCTTTGGGAGGCCAAATTAGGGATGTGGTCCAGAGCTCATCTCATACTCAGGGTCCTTGTGTGCTCCCATGTCCCCAGCTGTGGTGTCTGGGCTTATGTGTGTACCAAGGGCTGGCACTGGACTAGCTGCAGTTATGTCAGCATAGTCACTGTCAAAACAGATGACCCTGTCTCCTCCATAAGAAATTGGTCCACAGGCCAGAGCCTACCCCAGCATCCCTACTTCCAGATTAAGACCTTTCAAAAACCTACTATTAAATAAATTATTGCTATATAATGAATTAAAAGCTCTGACCTAGAGTTGCTTACTGGTTTTGACACAAAGACCAGGAAAATGTGGGAGGACTTTTAATTAATGAGAAGATATAAAATGGTCCCTTTTGATTCCAAAGCAAAAATGAAGCAGTGGGAAACAATTTTTTACCTTAAGGCCTCCACTTTCCAACCTGCTGGGAAGGAGGAAATGTTCTAAATTCCTCCTGGATAAAGTACTGCAGCAGAAGGGGAAGATCTTGACCAAAGGGACACGGAGGGTCCTGCATTTGACATTTATGAGTGGGAGGCAACATTACCAGATGTTCATAAAAGTGAAGCTTCCAAACTGAGTTCTGTGAAGCCAAATATCTAATTTCATTTGATTTTCTGTTTCCCCTGTTGACTGAGCTATCCAAGAGGATAATCCCATACTGCAGGGGGCTGGGGTTCAGCAGCTAAGGGAGCTTTTCCATCTCTGACTACAGTTGATCCTCAAGCTTCTATGTGACAAAATACAGGAGACTGCAAGCTGTGAATGGGTGTATCTTCACACATGGCCTGTGTACCAATGCTGACTATGGTGAGACCTCACTTGGAGATAATCAACTCAGGTACCAGGTCAGGTCAGTAAAATAATTTTCTTGCCTTTTCCCTGTTATCTGGAATGAGGCATTTGGAGGGATTGGACTCTACCCATGCAACTATCACCAGTGTTTCCCCAGTGTCTGTAACTGCATATTTTTCCTGTCAGGGCAGCAGCTTGGAGACACCAGTGCTCCTCAGGCATCACGTGAGGAGCAATTCAACTTCTGGATCCTATTCCAGAGACCTGGCTCCTAAATGTCAAACATTACAGCACTTAACTTCTAGACTCCTAAACTTTTCAAATCTGACCTTAAGCCACTCTGACATCTAAACAGTGATCTCATTGAGCAGCAAGACAGATGGCCTCAGCCTTTTTTGCTCCCTGATATACACAGAACCTATCAAAACACTTGGCATAGCTTTGCCTCAGATTGCAGCAATGGAATGATTTCACTACTGCAACTCCTCACCCGTAGAATCTAGAGCAGCCCCACTCACACACCCTGCCATTCCCCCCAGTGTTTATCTCCCTCACATGGAGGCATGATCCCATGGGGTTCCTCTGTTGGGAGTTAAACAACACAGCCTTGTTGAACGATGCAGCCCTGCCATGACTAGCTGCACTGAGGCTGCAATTATCCCACTGTACTTTATTGCAGCCTACTGCAATTAAGCATGTCTGCATACACACACATCCATGAGCATGACACTGGGTGGTTGAAAGGATCTTTTTTTGTGTATTGCTAGTTCCTGGGTCATAGGATTTAAACTATCTCTTCTGCCTCTTTAAACAGACACTGTTCCTTGTTTTTTTCCAGCAGCTGTGGGCTGCATCCTGCCAGCTGTTTGGTAGATGTCTGGATCAGCTGTTGGGGCTGCATGTCAGCTGGATCTGGAACAGGGCCTCTTGGCTCAGCTACAAATGTCCTCTCATATCTTGGTTAGACCTAGTCCTAAACAAGCCTTGCATTAGCCCTCAAGATGAAGGAATGAGTTTTTAAGTGAATTAATCATATCCATGGGAAAACAAGGAAAGGAAAATAATCACTAAGATGATGGATTGCTCTGCGAATGGGTTTGGGTTGTGTGTGTATGTGTCACAACAGATGTATTTCTGACATCTGTGCAACAAATGTTATGTATTTCAGGTAGGAGCTCTAAGGCTTTGTCACAGCCCAGCAAAAAAAGGCTCGGTGGTGGAGATTTAGTACTGAATTTTCAAATCCAATGAAGTAGACTGGTAACAAAATCTCCAACTGCTTCAAATCATCTTCTTTTATTACAGTCAGTCATTGCAAAACAGGTTTGAAGGCTAGTCAGAGAAGAATGTCCATGTGTGATCAGGGAAGAAAACCAGCTGAGGCAGAAGACAAAGTGAGACCCTTCCAACTTTCACCTGTTAAAAAGTATAAAATCCAGGCCAGAGTTATAATTACTGGGAGCACAGGTGAAGCAGGTCAGCTACATGCTCCCAAAGATAATGTGGGACTCCACCGCTGTGGAAATCACCAGGCACCAAGAAACAGTGTATCCCTACACAGGTAGCCCAGAAAGCAAGAATGGAGTGCAAGCCAGGATGGTGAAGGTTTCATAATGACAGTTTAAATCCCACAATTCTAATAACTTTGTTATTTTGCCAATACATTCACTTAATGTCCTTATCCTAGAGCTTCAAACTGACCCCAAGGCCTTTCCAGGTGTCTAAAGCATCAGCTGTCCACTCTCCAGTTGTTGAAACGTGTAGCTTCACTTCTGACAGTTCCTTTGAGATGCAGTTTAAAATCTGTCAGTCCAAACTCTGTGGCACATTGGAAAATGGCAGTGCAAGGACAGAAAAACCCATGTTGAATGTGATATGAGCATCAGCAGCCAGGGACTGACTTCCTCAAATCCAAATTACTCCTGTCTCTCTGTCATCATAATATCCACAACCATTCCATGGAAAGGAGGTGTCCCTCATCTAAGAGCTGGGAGTTGCTCTTCAGATTGCAGGCCCTCTCATACACACAGAACAGCTTCTGGTCAGACTGCCAGCACTCATTCAGCCCTAATGTGTGGATTTCATGACAGAGGGATGAAGGCTGGGAGCTCCCAGATC
Source organism: Camarhynchus parvulus (assembly GCF_901933205.1). Taxonomy (NCBI): domain Eukaryota; kingdom Metazoa; phylum Chordata; class Aves; order Passeriformes; family Thraupidae; genus Camarhynchus; species Camarhynchus parvulus. The sequence continues at coordinate 142,172,321 of NC_044572.1, forward strand.
TGCCCTTCTGAGAGCTGCTACAGGGAAGAACGTTGGCGATGAGTGAGCCTGGAGACAGCAGGCTGGGCATTCCTTTTCCATTTTCTTTTTCCCCGTTTAAGATATGCATTTACTGTGCTTGTGCCAACATTAATCACTGCTGAGCAGAGCTGGGAGCAGCAGCAGTGCAGCCTCATCTGTGTGCAAATATGCATCTGAGCCATGCTGCCTGCTGGGTTCTGTGTGCTGGTGTTATCCACACCAATGGCATGGGTCAGTCAGCAGCATTCCAGCTTGTTCTTTTCCCTCTGCCTTCCCTGCACAATGCAGATGTGGCAGGAGGCCCCTTTGTGCCAGGGGCAGCATTCTGCATGGCCAAAGCAGGGTGGAGCACGTGTCTTCACTGCTGGACAGAGATGAGAGGGGTGGTTTGCAAAGGGCAAGAGAAGAGGGGAAAAAAAATCTCTGCTCTCTCAATTTCTGATTGTTTTGTCGTTGTTGTTGTGGTGATGGTTGTTGCTGATGTTTGTCTTCAAATTCTTCTAAGCAGGGCCTTTTTAATGCTCTGTGCTTGTGCAGTGCTTGGAACTGCAGCCATGCTTAGCAATAACAGTAACAAGAGTGGGATGAAATGCAAAGATTTAATATGTTACATATCAAGCAAACCTGTGTCCATGCAGAAACCACCAGTGAATGCATGTGCAGAAAGGCAAGTATGGACTTGCTAAGTTTTATCCAGGCAAGATAGAGAATTGACTTGGTGAAAATCAGAATAGCAGCAAAGCCCACGCATGTGGTCAACAGTAAAACAAAGAGACTCTAGGAGTTGAATAAAAGCCATTGTTTTCCTTCGACCAAATTTTTTTATTTTATGTTTGTTTCTAGTGGCAGACACACAAATGTATGAGGCCCTTTGCAACCTCAGTTATGCTGCAGACAAAGCAATTGGATAGAGATGAAGGCAGGGGTGATGCCTCACAAGCAAGTCCAGTGGCAATTCTTCATTTCCCAGTAGGACAAGTTTTAAATCTGGAGGTTATATACCCATACGTGTGTGGGTGCACATATGAAAAAGAGTTCAGGTGTTTTCCTTTATGTAACCATGGGCTCTATCCAAGCATATGCTGCGTCACAGCCAGTTGAGTGAAAGAGCATAATGAGGAAACTTGCAGAGGATGATGCTTTTAATCCTGGCAAACTTTTCATTGTTCTGATTTTCTCAGCCCTGAACACTCCCGGCTAGCATTTATTCACTTACCGTCTGCTCACAAAATGAGCTTTCCCCTAGTTCTTCAAAAGACAAACCTCTCTTCCTCCACCAGAGCCTAACTTTGATCTTGTGTCTCTGCAGGGCACTTACCCAGACAAAAGTGCATTCAGAGATGTCTACACCTGTTCATGCCTTAAAATTCCACATGTGGTTATTTCATACTGAATCAGCTGAATTCCTCCATGTCTCACTGTCTCCTCCTCTCAGAGCTGGCAGTCCCAGCTCCTTGGTGTGCAGAGCACAGCTGAAATAGTGACACGGTGACTTTCTGCTTTTAATGCCCAGACACTGCTGCTGTTTCTCCCCTGCTTATTAGCACTGCTTTTCCGCTCTCTCAGAAGAGATGGCTGCAGGATGCTCCCTCCCCTCCCTTGCCCACCATGTAGGTGCATATCATCACTCAGGGATTTGAAATTTGGATGTTAGATTGGTGCATGTCAGGGGCAGACCTCCATAAGTTATCAAACATGGACCAGTGTTCCCACTTCCCTGGTTTTCAGAGATTTTCCTCTGAGACTAGTCAACAACTAACATAGTACTACATTTTCAGGTGTTATTTTAATGTCTGCTCTTACCTTCAGAAACTGTAAAAAGAGGGATTCCTTTCTTTTTTTACCATTAGTGCATAACCTCCACTCTTTTTTTTTTTTTTTTTTTTTAATTTTATGTCCATTAGAGGCTGGCAATTGTACACTTCTGGTAAGAGATAGTTTACATGACCTCCCATATAAATCAGTGGAGTTTAATAATTGCATAATGAATCTGTGTCATGTCTCTGAAGTCATTCTTCTTGCCATTGATGGTTCTTCCTTGAATTGTCATTCTCTAGTACCTCCCTTAGTAAGGCAGTCATAGCCTGGTGAAATTTTCCATATTAAAAGAAGCACAAAACCCAGACTGTTTCAAGAAACAATCCCATTTATAGGTCTTTGCTGCTTTAATGTGGCTGTGGCTTCACATCCAAGTTTTTGCCCACCCTTGTATCTGCACTCCTGTTGGCACGCTGACGTCTGGTGGGAAGATCAGTCCTGAGCTTGTTTCTTTGCCAGTTCTGAGACAGTTTTCCACTATATTCTCCAAGACTTCAAGTGGTACAGTCATCTCAACAGCTGGTCCTCTGAATGCACTTTCATTTAGACATGTGTTTTTCCAACTGTTTTGAATCAAAAAGTGCCGCCTTTTGCAGGAAGTCTTAGGACAATTTTCTGCAATGTTGCCCCAGTGGCATGTCATTAAAAGCAAATAAGGACCAGGCTGAACACTGAAAGCACTATTGCTTCTACTGAAAGCACTATTGCTTCTCCCTTTTTGTTTGCAGCTGCGGGAATGAGGTGTTTGTTTCATTTCTGTATTTTTACAGCCATTTAATGAATGTTGATGAGAATTATGTGCCACCATTGGTTTGATAAGCTATGAACCAAGTAAAGCTATTTAATTCAGATTTCTATAAATTCTTCTTTTCAGATGATTTGTTTTTCTAGAAAGAGCTATTCTTAAAGAGTCCACAGAGTCAACTCTATTTTTTTTAGTGCTTCCAAAAATTGAACATTTTAAAATTACTGTTATCATGAAGGGAGCTAATATCTAGTAAATAAAATCTTTGTGACTTAGATGCATTAGAAAATATAATATGGCTCTGACATCAGGTCAGCAGTGTGATGACATAAAAAAAATAAATCTTTACTAGCTCCAGCACTTTTAGCTCTCTGAGGAAAACACCAGAATACAATTGAGCTGGAGGAGTTTCATAGGTGGTGGCTCAAAAAATGTGTACCTTGGAAATTATAAAAATACACTTATTTGAGTCTCATATTGAAAAGTGTTGACAGAAAATACATAAGCTGGCTTATGCTCATCTGTCTTACCCAAGCAGGTCTTCAGCCTCTGTTCAGAGCACTTTTCTTTCCCAGTGGAGCTAAGGACACCTAAGGTCTCCACACAGAGGGAGTGCAGTCCTGGCCCCAGAGGACAGAGCGGAGCAGAGCAGCAGACTCCTCCTTACCTACCCTGACAGAAGTGTTGGGTGTTGGGGTCACAGGTTCCCAGGGCAGGTTGGATATATCACTGGGCTGTGCAAGAACTGGCAGAGCTCTCCCTGGACAGTGCAGATGGGTGGTGGGGAGGAGCTGGGACAGAAAGTCTGAGCCAGAGTTTGTTATGCCTTTGCTAAAGAAGCTTAACTGCAAGAGGAGTGACAGTAAGCTGACACAGATGAGTGGTTTGTCCTCTGGAATGAAGGAGGGTTTGTTTTTATCCCCTTTGCTAATGCACACAAAGGACAAAGGTGCTGTGGATCAGCTGACTGAGGGACAGAACCACTCCCAGGAGATCCCACTGCATATGTTCCAATGATTGACCAACAAGAAGCTGCTTCCCCGGCTGCCACTGGTCCTTTAGCACTCAAGAAAATCTTCCTTGTTTATATTTACCTTAAGTGAATCCTTATCAGTGTGAAAACAACTCCAGAGGAATCAGCCAGTCTCCTGTTAAAGGTTGTACATTGTCCTGTGGCTGCAAATACACTCTACAAGGTTGTCAAAAATGCCAGGCCAAAGTAGTTGGGGGTTAAAGAGCTTAGGACTTCTCTGGGAGCACCCTACTCCACATATCACATTGCACACAGAGAACAGCCTGAAATCAGGGAAAGGCCCCAGCAGGAGAGGGGTGAAGATTTGCCTTTCCCTTCAAAAACTACTCTTATACTCCAGGGATCTTTGATCTCAATACAAGGGATGGAAGGGAGGGAAGAACTGGGAGGACCCCATGTTCCTCCTAATGCTATCTCAGTTCTTTATCTGAGATGCAGCAAGTTTAATTCAAAGACAAATTTTGCAAACTCCATGTATGTTCCTAGCCCCAGAATCAAGGATATTTTCAGAAGAGAATAAATTACAAAGCACCATTGAAAAAGGGAGTGAAGTTACCCTGCTCTTAGCAAAGTTAGAACCTGATACTCTTAATAGCCTCATATTGTAATTCCTCACTAAAACAGTTGTCTTTGCTGCAGACAGAGGACAGACAGGTTCACCTTTTTATCTAGCCAGTTTGCCCTGATGTGATGGGAGTGGCAATGATGTCAATGTAATGCTCTGAAGAATAATAACGAAAGTTTAGAACAGTACAGTAATGCTAAGAAATGCAGCGCTGGGGCAGGGGTGGGGAGGAGAGGTCATGAGGGTTATGAGACCAAAAAGTTACTCTTTTAGTGTATGTAGGTAAAGCTGAACAGCAAAGTTCCTTTTTCTGTTCCTGTTTGTTCTTGTGTGAACCTTATAACACAAGCCAAGATGAGCAGATACTGAACCCATCAGCTGCACAAAGCAGCTGCATTTGTGCCTGAATCTGTGTCCCCTCTTCACACACTTTTGCAGCTTCAGCAGAATTTAATGGATATTCTGGGGCCTTCTTCATGTTCCGGGTCCACTGTGCCAAGCATTCAGTGTGACCCAACCTTCAAATAGATGTGGAGGTACTATGGAATTGGAGGGCAGAAATGGTGAAGAGTCTGAGAGAGAAGCCACATGAGGAGCAGCTGAGGTCACTTGGTCTATTCAGCTTTGAGAAGAGACTGAAAGGAGATTTCATTGCAGCCTCCTTGTGAGGGAAGAGGAGGGGCAGACACTGATCTCTTTTCTGTGGTGACCAGTGATAAACTCAAAGGAAAGGTCTGAAGCTGTATCAGGGGAGGTTCAGGCTGGATATTAGGAAAAGATTCTTCGCCCAAAGGGTGGTTGGGCACTGGAAAGGGTTCCCCAGGGAAGTGGTCACAGCATCAATCTTGACAGAGCTCAAGGAGCATTTAGACAATGCTGTCAAGCACATGATGTGATTCTTGTGGTGGTCCTGTGCAGGCCCAGGAGTTGGACTCGATGATCCTTGGGGGTCCCCTCCAACACAGCATATTTTATTATTCTATTCTATGATTCCATGAGGGTGATGGCTGCTGAGCAAGAGACATATAGCAGCATCTCATGTCTGGTACAAAAATCACACTGCAAACCAGTGTTGTGGCCATCTGACCTTTCATTGCTACTTCCCAGATGAGAAAAGATACCCGAATACAAGGGGGTATCTTGTTTTCCAGACCTGGAAAACAGGTTTTTGTTTTGACAACCCTAGCTCACTTCAGAGGAGAAGTGCTGTAGAAAGGCAGCCTGGGAAGTCACAGCTGTGTGCAGAAATTGGCAGGGAATGGTGGTTTAATAGACTCCTGGATTTGCAAGGGTCAGAAAACCCCACCTGAGCTTCTCAGATTCTTTCACTTCTACTGAGTGGTGAGAACACATAGCACTCAAAACATGGCAAAATGGGCTTGGTGTGATTCAAGTCAGCCACTGATATTCTCTGACATTTATAAAGGGTTGAATTCCTGCTCAAAATGATAAAATAACTCAGGTCAAGCCTTATTCCAGTTCTTTCATGGATAAGAGAAATTATTTTCTTGTTTAAACAAGTCAGTGATTTATTTTGGAGCTGTGATTTCAGACCTTTGCCTTTGACATAAAGGAGGAGTATTCAGATCATCAGACTTCAGACTAAGATTCTCAGAGGAACTTTCAAACTTTCATTGAGCAGAGCAGTAGCCTCAGCTCCTGAATTATAATCAGCAATTGTAAATCCCATTAGGTGTTAATAGCCTTGAATTGAAGGAAATTTGCAGCCCACAAGGAGCCTAAGTGAAAAGGTCCCAAGTTACAGATAGAATTATGCAGTCCCATTTTACAGATAGAATTACACAGTGTAAATCTAAATACAAATTGATGTTTGGGTCTTCATGACAGGCCGCTGAGCTTATAATGACAGCTACCAATGTCTGAAGTACAGGAGACTGTGCTTGTTATTTTAGAGTCATAGAATAGCTTGTGTTGGAGGGGATCTTAAATATCATCTATTTCATATCCCCCTGCCATGGGCAGGGACACCTTCCACTAGACCAGGTTGCTCCAAGCCCCATCCAACTGGCCCTGAACACTGCCAGGGATGGATGATCCACAGCTTCCCTTGGTGACCTGTATCAATGTCTCATCACTCTCACAGTAAATAAAAAACTTCTTCCTAATATCTACTCTAAACTGACTCTCAATTTGAAGCCATCCCCCCTTGTCCTATCACTATGTGCCCTTGTGTGCAGTGATACAAGGGCAAGAGAAAATAACTTATATTGTCAATACTACTTGAGGATGGAGGAGCAAAGTGTGGACAGCAATAAGGAGCACCTCTGTTCTCCTGGGAGAAAAAATGAAAATCTTTCTCTCGCTCTCTCCCAATGATGTTCATAAGGAATAACTTTGTCAGGGTGTGGTGTGATTCTTTCCCCTGATCCCAAGCCACACAGCAGGTGCTGTAACCTGTAGTTGGAATCACTGTGAGACCTATGGCCAACAGTTGGCACATTTAGAACCTATTATTCCACTTTCTACTTCTTCTGAACTAGAGGTTTCTGGAACAACATGAATTAATTCCAAAAAATTGTGAATCCTGCATAATTCATTTATTCGTGGGCCTGTAAAAGGCATTAAAATTTAAGAGTCTGAAATAAAAATGAATGTAATTGCAACTGGTTTTAGATTCCTTCCTATTCTGTTCAACCATTTCATTTTTACTGCCATTTACTGCCACAATGTTTAATTGAAAGCCCTGAATTGCTGATTGCTGTTACAATGCAACATCTCAGTGGGGAAAAATATACCCTTTGTAAATTATTTGGAAATGAAGGGGTATCTTTGTTAAGCACAATCTCAGAGACAGATGTGGAAAGTCAGAATTAGACCTGTGATAGTGCCTATAATATCTGGCTTAATGAAGATTCATAGGGCTGGTTGTAATCAGCACATTTTGAGAGCTGTGAGAGCTTTGGCCTGTGTGGGGACACACAGCACACATGTCAGAGGGACTCTTACCATGGGTCAGTCTGCAATTAGTAGCTTTAAAAATTTATTAATTTGTTTGATCATAACTTCAGAAATTGCACATAGCATATTTCTGTAAAAAACAAAACAAAAGAAAACAAAAAACCTTAATGAAATATAAATCAGACATAGCTTGGGAAAGCTGCACCCCATAGAACTTACAAATCCAGCCAAAGGGCTGCTGGAGGGGTGCTCTGCATGTGCAGCAGAACATTATAAGGCACTAATGTGCAAAGTGCTGTACCCAGTGGCAATAAAGCAGCTCTTCCCTGGCAGGAGTAGGAAAAAAGAAGCGAGACCAATCGAGGGGGCTCATGCTGTAGGGAAACAAACCTATGATCAGGGAGCTAAATGGTGAGTCTATAGAGTGATCTCAGTGATTCCCTGCACAATCCTGCTATTAATTTATGATGGCATAAAGATGTTTGAATTGATTTTTTATTCCATTCCCAATCCAAACTTTGGCCAACATTTGAAAAAAGAATAGATATATAAGCTGGGTTCAAAGCTGTCTCTGACTATTCTGTGGTTTTGGTGACTTCTTCATTTTTGCATGGAAAAAACCACTAAATTCAATGCATACTAGTTGTTAAACATTTGCTTTTTAAATTTGGAAATATTGAGTTCACCTAAATACCAGCCTGATGGAGGGCACGGGAGGTGAAATTTCTTGATCATATCTCTGGGAAATAAAACCGCTGATACTTTTGCACAGCTCCAGTTTCCAGCCACTGTTACGTTTTAATGATATGATCAATAACCATATAGATAGAAGGGACATTTCCTACCACACAAAATACAATAGCTTGAAACATGAGAAGTGGTTTCTGCATCCCTTAGCTGGTGGTTAACCTCATTGAATTACTGCACCTGCCAAGGCTGTGAGAACTAAATACAGCTGGTGGCAGCGTCTGGCCAACTGAAGGCAGCCCTGTGTTAATTTGAGCAGATGAAAGCAACCACATGGCAGACTCTGGCATGACGTGATGACAATCACAAGCTGGAGTGATTGCTCCCGAGGTGCAGAAACCAGGGCAAGTACAGCTAATTGCTCCTCTCTCCTCACTGAATCCACCACTGACAAAACAGGGAGTAGTTCAGGCTGGAAAGGACCAGGTTCAGGAAGCTTCAGGAGGACAAGGAAGTTATTTTCCCCTCAAGGCATCCCAGAGAAGTTGAGTTGTCAGGTGGAGACAAGAAGAAAGAGCCTTAGGGGGTACCTTGTCTAGGCACCTGTGAAACAGAAACTCTATTTCCTTCCATGCCTTGCCCCAAAATGACGTGTACTGATTCCTTCAGGAAACACCATGTAGAGAACTGAGCCAGTGAATTTTTTCTCTTTTTATATGGAATTTCTCCTGAACTTTTTGCAAGGTCCCAAGAATATCTTGTTTGTCCTGCATTGAGCACAAGGGGGACAGGAGAGGGATGCTGAGCTAGACAGACCTTTATTTTGACCTCTTATGCAGTTCAACTCTCATTGACTCCTCTGAGATCTCATCATATTTACATTTTTGAAATCTGGAACAGAAGCCTCTTAATGAATATAAGGAATGTGGCCAAACTTTCCCTCTTCCTCCAGTGATGCATAATTTCCTATATTATTTTCTTGGACTTTATTCAGTTTTAAATGGCATGAATGTAAGATTACTAGGTCTCTGAAGTACCTTCAGTTCTACAGCAGATGAAGGAATGAAATAATAGGTATTTTCACAGCAACTTGTGCTTACAAAACATTTGAACACATATATGAACATGTAATGTCTTCTAGAAGATATTTAGAATACATGCTGACTCTGTCTGTTAGGTATATCCTGTCATATATGCAGATTATGCAAAGATATTAAGCATAAATTATTATGTAGACACAATAGGAGGCATCAGTGAGAAAATTCAGATTAAGGCAAACAGAATTAGTCATGTGTTTACAGTTCATAGACCTGGTTTTTGTAGGGTTTATGAGTCAGAGCAGTCACCCATGCACAGCTTTCCTCCTCTGGCCTTGTATATATTAGGGAGAGTGCACAACATGGATGTGAATCCTCATTGCCTTTCCCTGCTCTTCTCACAATGAATCCCCTTGAACACATTGTTTATAGTTAAAAGATTACTCAATATGATTTCAATGTCTAACTTTTTATGAATACTGAGGCTGTATTTGTTTTGTCAGGGCGGGAAAATCCTTAGGATTCCATCACAGATTGGAGAGATGCAAATCACAGTTACATATTTACAACAAGACACCGTATAACAAGGATGTTATTTGACAGATTGCCTCATTCAGGTCAGGAGAATGTCTGAATGGAAAATAAGACAGGGACCAGATGACCTCTGGAGGTCCCTTCCAACCTCAATTATACTATGACTTATGATATTATTTTAGGGGACAAACAGCTAAGTTCAGTGACTGCAGCATGAAACCAAAGAGTGAAGCTTTTCCTTGCATATCTTTTTCCCTTTATGTGGCTCCCATTATTTTCTTCACTTTCTTCTTCTACTTCCCTGGAGAGTAATCATGCAGGTTTGCTTAACTGGGATTTCTCAGGTGGACGAGAAGTTCTATGGGAAATGGAACTGTCATGGAAAGTTAGGTAACATCCTCTTTCCCTCAGCTGCTCTGAAACTCTCAGGGTGACTTAAAGATTTTCCACCTTCAGCAGTCAAGAATCAAGAAGAGATGCAGGTTCTCAGATGCTCATTTCTGCTGCCCATGCCCATCTTTGGGGCAGCACTGGCACCCCCAGTTCAGGGATCAGCACAGGTTCTCTGCACTGTGGATCACTCTGTGCCTCTCTCTCCAAGGTGACACCTCAGCTGTCACACCTGTGCTCAGCTCAGACTGTAAATCTCAGCCACGTAGCACAGCTAGACCACAGCAGAAGAGGAAGTTTCCCAAAGTACAGTCATGGGACAAAGTCACATCCTGGAGTGTTTCCAGAGAGTCCATAAACAAGGATAGTGCTATGGTCCTTTTCATCTAAGGAGTTAACCACCAACATAAAAAACAACCTGCTTCTAGAGCAGATTGATTTAAGTTTTCAGGCTGATCTCAGACCATTAAATGGAAAAGTCTAACATTTTAGAATTACTAAAATTTCAACCCTGCCACTCAGTTTCTGCCTACCCTGAAAGCACAGAAGTGGGTTTGTTTTTTCTCAGGGAAGTCCTTCAGCAATGACATTTCTTTTTCTTGAAACATGTAAAGTGATCTGGTGATCTGCAGAGGCTCTTCCACGCTCACAATTTGTGTGCTACTCTCTGTCCCCACACCCAAGGTGGTGAACAGTCTGACAGCAAAGCTGGTGCCACTACTTCCCTCCCTTATCCAGTTATTTCAGCCTGTCTCTGCACCAGAAGAAACCTGGCTTTTCAGGACTCTCCAGTCCAAAACAGGAACCTGATGCCATGAGTCAGCTCTAGGACAGTTCTTGACTCACCAGACTGTTGTTTTCTTTTCCTATATAAGAAGAGATAATATAAGAGAAATCCATCCTAACCATCATGGTCCTTAATTGAATTAGTGGAGTCCAGATGCTGCCATGGTGAAGAGTGGTTATAGATAAAGTGTAACTCTTCCAGAAGAAGACTGTAATTTTCACTCCTTTTGGAGAAGAAAAATGACCCTCAAGCTCTGCTCCAAACCAAGCAAAGGTTGAATTTGAAGATCCCCATCTACAAAGAGGTAGCCTGGCCTAGGCAAAAAAAAACAGCTTACATTTCTCTTACTTCTGGAAGCTATTTTGAAAGACAAGGTCTAAGCCTAAGCTTCCTTTTACTGCCTTTACCCTCAGCCCAGCAGGTAGCTGAGCATGCAGCATAGACCCCTGCTGTTCAGAGAGCAAGTGTATGAATTGGCCTTCTGTTCTCACATGAAAAACAGAAACACTAGCAATTTTCTGACTCATGGATGTTGAGAAGGAAGGGATGTGACCCTACACTACATTAATGAAGATCACATAAGTATCTAGAAGATAAGGAAATTTCTTGGGTTTCACTTTATAAGGCCTAGGTGATGTTCCCTGGTTAGATACTCAGCTAATACACATTGAGACTACTTTAAAGCAACACAAACCTTAATTTATTATACATTAGGATATCTGTGCTATCCTGCAAGCAAATACTTATCTGTAAAAAAAAAAAGGAAAGTGGCAAAAAATTCTTTTCCAGCAACATCTTTTAAATGTTGCCACAGCATTAGGCAAATATGGATTAATCTAAACAGTAAAAATTTCCGTTCAAATTAACGAATGTGAATTTTCTATTTAGTTGGTCCAATCAGTACCTAAATTGTAGCAAGATCCCTTTTGCTAGAACTGGATTTTCTGTAACACTATTTTTGCCACAAAAAATTCCAGGGCAGTCTGATATAAACTAGGAAAACTCTAATCTGCCTCAGTAGTGATGGCTCAGATAGCTTAGTAAAAATCTCAACAATATTATCCTCTTTCCAGGTATGGTTCTGGCATAAATATGAGAAGACTCTTGTCATTTTGCAAGAAATGAGCCACAACAGAAATTCCATTCACAGATTAACTTGACTGTTGCAAAAATTTCTTTTGTTGTGTGAGTCACATTAGGAAAATTGCAATAATAACAATAACAACAATAATAACAACAACAATAATAATAATAACCTAAAGACTGGTAGAAGTTGCATTTTACTGCTTGCAGCAGCTGTTGTAGGAAGCAAGATAGTCAGGAAGGGAAACATATCATCAAAAATAACATTAATGGCTTTTTCTGGACTGCTCTTTTCCAGATGCCACAGAGCTAAATGACACTTGCTAAATATTAGACAAGGAAAAAAATTGAGGTTGGTGAGTTTTCTAGGCAGTCAGCACGCCATTTGCTTTACAGCAATTTTGGCATAGTAACTATCTCAACACAGGTAAAAAACTCCATTATCCTACTGTAATCAGAGCTAAGATTGCATTAAGTTTATGGCACTAGAAAAATGTCTTACCAGGATTTTGTTCTGAACATAGAGAAGTTCTGTCAGAACAGATGGTCAGAGATAGTAAAAGATACACGAGGAGATTATAAAACAACAATACTACTGACTTCTAATGGACTTTAAACTCCTGGCTTCTGCAGATGCCACCATTCTTCTATGGTGCAAAATCTATCTATCTATTTACAGTCCATCTTGTATAATGTAAGCAATTCCACAATGTCCAGTAACACTGCTCAAAATGACAAAGCCTTTGAAAGAAATTTATCAAGTGTGACTGCCCTGTGTAGCTGGCTTTTAGTTATGCTAAAGTGGCACTTAGAGCTGTATCTGCAACTCAAAATATCTACACATAATGTGATTACAGCCTCTGCAGAAAAAAAGAGGAATGCCAAAAAAAAATCAGATATGAAAAAGAAAAGATCCCATTCTGACCTGCTACTGGATGTGCCAAACTATGAGCTGAGACTCGTTCTCTCTCAACTGATTAAGGTGCAGAGGTCTGGCAGCCCTGAACAAGAGACAGCAACAGTAGATAATTCTTGAACACTGATGTCAAACAAGCAGGAGTGGCATTGTTGTGCTCTTATTGTAGAAATTCTACATGGTACTCATATAGCCCAAAGCGCAATTATGAATCATTCTCCCACAGATTTCAAAAGCAATATTAAAAACACTGCAAGTTCTGAACCTTAATGAGACAAATAAAATCACTGGCAGAATGGAAACTGGATGAATTCTGTTTTTGTGCAATGCCTTCTTCTATGATCACCTTTCCTTTGCAAAGGTGGTTATTAATAATTTAGTGATGAAAATATGTTAATACAACAAAGATATGTTATCAGCAAAACTGGTAAACAGGAGGTATGTAAGTAAGAATTTTTTTACAGACTTTGCTTCAGAAAGATTACACCAGCCATCCAATGAGAAAATATCCATACATTACTCATCGCATTAATATGTAGCACATCATTTGTATGTATTACAGCATATATTTTGGAAAGATGCCCAGTCTTCATGTCAAGTATTCAGGAGCCTACCACAGAGCACCACACAGCACTACAGAGGTCTCAGTGATTGATAACACCTCTGCTCCACACAAATGTTTCTACTGTAAGTTTTTTGGTTAAAAATCTTAAAAGTACGAGAGAGCCACTTTGTCTTATCACCTGTAAGTAAATGTTTTAGAAATGGATAGGTCAAGATGTTTCTCTTTGTAAAGACTTTGTCTACACTCCATATACTATTTAGATATTTTCAGATTGCAGCCAGGCTGAACAGGGCTCCTTTCACCTAACGTGGTTATTTAAAAAGTAGCATCTTACACATGTCACGTCTGTGTTCAGCATCAGAAATTCACCTCACCAGTAGACAAGGTTGTGAATCCCCTCAATGAGATACTGCTCCATCCAGTGACTGCAGAAGGAGCCTGGGCAACAGATTTTGAGTAGACATCAAATGTTTTGATCAAGATAGGGTCTTTAAGTGGTAACAGTAATCCAGTGTCAGCTAAAATATAGGCTGGTGGCTCATCTCCCAGCCCTGTCCAAAGGAGCAGACGTTATTTCCCACAGAGATCATGGCTAGCCCTCATTTCCTAATGGCTTGTTCTGGCAGGAACACTTGTACCCAGCCTTAGATAAAAGACTGAGGCTGACAGAGAAGAAAAAACTGCAAAAGCCAGACTGCTCACACTGCATTTGTGAGGCAGCAAAGTTAATTGCTGTGTAATTACCACCCAAGTAAATTGTTTAATGTGGTAAAATGTGACCAGGGTTGTTACTTCTGCTGCAAGCAGTGGCTCATGATGCCATCTGCAACCCATCAACAGATCACATAGTGAATATGCTGCAGATGTAAAGCAAATCCTTGACATCTCCAAGCATGTTGTTAAAAACCCCCATCAAGCCAAAACGAACATTTCTGTTGTTTCAGATGTCACTGTGGCTATTTACACAGGGCTCGATGGTGCCACGCTTGCTCACGTTGACGAGGGAAGAATATGGTTAGTTAAGAGAAGAGCAGGTTGGCAATGGCTTCTGAGGTTAGAAAAAAAAATAAAAGGGGCATAAAAGACACATCAGTGTTCAACCATAATTAGAAATCCAGCTATGTCATGTGGAGAGGGGAGCGATGAGGGGGAAAGGAATGTGGTCTGTCATGAAAGCAACTTTCTGGCAATTTACTGTGGGATCCTGAGCTGCTCCTATAAACAGCAGGCAACTGCTGGGTCAGCTACTGACTCCTTCTGGGTGCAATGTGCTCAGTGCTCAGTGCCAGGGGGGGAGAGTGCCAGCTCACTCCTAACCACACCAGGCACTCTGTAAAGCTGAGCTAATGCACTGAGAACAGAGTGAAATCCAAGTGTGTGGAGATCTGATGCAAACTGCTCATGGACCTGCAGCACCTTTTGCGGGGCATTGTCAGGAGAGCCAGGGCTCCCTGGGCATGAAAAGAACTTAGCTTCAGCTGCTATCAGCATCGTGGGACTTCCACTGTTTGTAAGGAGAACCTTTATATCTTATTTTACCAGTATTATTTCATTGCTTGCTATCTCCAGTTCAAAAGGTCATTGTAAAAAAAATAAATAAATATTGTGACACTTTGAATCTGTGCTTTAAAACACTGACCAATTTCCTGTTGCTGCACTTGTTCTCACACCACATATCACTTGTCCTTTATAAGTGCTTTGATTTGTTTTAAAGTTTTTCTATATATTTTTTGTTTCCTTAATGAGAACATTTTGGAAATAGATAAAGGATCCAGGTACCACCAAATTTCTTTGTATTTGAGCTCCTTGGCGCCTGAGGTGCCTTTGAAAATGTCTCCCATGATCCACAGTGACCCAGACACTCAGCAAATTTCATTCAAAGCAGAAAATTGAGCCCTATAAAAGGCTGTTCTTCCCATTGAAGGGTATCCAGGATTATCAGGACACATTACTTCATGAGAGAGAAATTCTTCCCAGCTTCACTGATTGTGACACTTCGAGTCATCTCTTATGTCAGTGGCTGGAGCCTGGTATGGCTTCTTTGGTTACTTTGCACAGAATTGTAGAGAGATGAAAGAAAAAGAAAACAACTTGCAAAGCAATTTTATTTTGTTTTTATTTAAACCCAGGTAACAGCACTGCACAAATACCACTTCTATGTATCTGATGTGTCTGCTGAGCTGCTTAGAGAATACCTATTTGTGCAAAATCTGGAAGCTGCTCAAGTTTATGTCCTTGACTCTTATGCATTAAGAAGAGGCAGGTTTGTGTGTAGACATCACTATTGACACACACACTTTTTGAAAAAGTAACACGTACATTTAACTCCTAAAAAATTACCCACAGAAGCCTCTTGGTCTTACAAAAAATGAGACTCATTTTGACTTAACTGAAGCTAAGTTCTTCCTTCAGGTGAATATACACTTTGGTATGAAGAGATAAACTTGTTTATATTTTGGGGAAGAAAAACAGCTTCTGAATTTTATTTTGAAGCTGTTTCCTTCCTGTCATGGAACAGTTCGTTTAGAGCAAGAACTTGTGTGCATAAAGCTGCATCATTTTGCAATGTGAAAAAATTGATCTGAGAGACTCATCCACAGCTACCTTCAACCCAGGGGAATTTAAAAATTTGAATTGGAGCAAGAATCTTGCAATGAAGTCAATTGCCACAGTTAAGCTGATTACAGCAGCTGAAGAACTATTGTCACAGATTTGAAGGATGTCTGCAGACTGAGCAATATTGCACAGTTTTAACACAGACCCTCAGTCCTCAGGTCTCTACATTTAATTTTCATGTACAACATAGAGTGGCAATGTTTAACATATGCTAAAAACAACTAAGCCAGGCACCTTCTTAATTTTTTTTCCAATATTTCCAATTGCAAATATATTTTTATTGGAAAAGTAATTTTTTAACATACAACAATGCACAGCAGATTTTGCTGGTATTGTCATGGGAGAAAAGCAGGGCCTTAATAATGTTTATTATTACTAAAGAAACTGTAGTAGAGATGAAGTCATTGATACTCAGTGGCATCTTCCTTTGCAGAGGGTTTCAGGAACCAGCTATTTAGAATTGCATGCACCAGGTAAAGGCTAACCCTGGGCACATTTGAATCATGAAAGATCCACTTCAAGGCCCCAAAACATTTGCTGCTTTATGACTGGTTTTATCAGTAGCAGGATGTGGTATTTTGTCATCACTTTTATACTGTCAACTCATCAAACTCTCTCTTTTATTGCTTTTATGATTGTTTCCTAATAGGTTGAAGAAGATGGTGCAGGAATCCAGCACACAAAACCCCTTCATTGGCCCTGCACATCTGTTCCTGTCCTGGGGAGCAAATACAGTGATCACACAGCTGTAGGAAATCAGCCTGGAAAATCCCCAAGTTTCACTATTCTTTACATTTAACTAGATTCTTAATAATCATCATCTGGTAATTATGTATTTTGATGGAAGCTGGTTTAATAAAATTATTTTCAGTGGGAAAGTGTGTTACACAGCAAATCTTCATCCAGTTGAAAGTTGCACGAGAAAAGGCAGACATAGCAAGGAGGTGGGCAGATGGTTATTTCACAGCAGAAAACTCTGTTGAACTTTATTGTGAGAATAAATAATGCTTTGTTATTATTTCTAAATCAAACAATTCTGCAGTGTTATATTCTGCCAGTGATAGTTAGTCTTTTTATACTGAGTGAAGACCAAAATGAAATACAGACATTCCACACTTCCGTGTAGACTGTAAATTCTATTTTCTGACTAGGTCTAAATACAACTACCGAAATAAACAAATTCAAATGTGGATTTTTATTTTTTTTTTAATATTGAAAATATATTGGCTTTGCCTAGAGTGTAAATCAATAAATGGTATAAATAAAGCTTGCAATAATTATTTCAAGGAAAAACAGAGGACCACAAGAATAAATAAAGACAGATTGTTTATGGCATACTCATTTTCTTTTTTAAAAAATGAGGAAAAATAAATCCTTCATGGCTGAAGGCCAGTTTTGCATTTTCCTCACAAATACTTTTTCAGCATTTTTAGAGTTCACAAATCAAGGCAAGGGCATGTTCTCGTGTTATCATACTCTCTGTAGGCAAAGCATATAGTTTTACTGCAAGGGGAAAAGGGCAATGAAGTTGATCTGCAAATCTCTTACTTGAGCCTTAGTAATTTTAGACAGCTGCCCTTTGCCTAGCAATACTTTTTTCTTGAAAAACTGTATCTTAGCACAAAGGAGAAAAAAATAATTCTAGACATGTGACCTTTAGAAAGCCAATGGCTTGCAAATTAATTTTACTGGAGGCTGTAGCAATTATAAAACTTGATAGTGTAGTCTGGAAATTCAGCTGAACCTACCCACACTCCACATCTCTGTCCAGGTTTCTGTAGAAATTTGTTGAGGAAATGCTGAAGATCTTAACATGTCCAAAAAATGAAATATTGTGGTGCTCTCACTGTTAAGGATAATCAAGGTCTGTGTCTTTGTGTTGCTGTTCAAAGCCTTCCAGAGTCAGGTTCTCCGTACATGGAAATTCACCTTTTGCTCTGCAGCTGCCATTTCTTCCTGTTAGCAGAAGTCTCTGCTGAGGTTAAGGATGCTGCCAGCTCAGAGTGAGCACTCCTGCTCTCCAAGGGCCTTGAAATGTCTTTAATTAAACTTTTTTTTTTTTTTTTTCAGATTGAGTAGTGCAAGAAGGTTGTCCAAATGACAGCACCTGTCTGGGAAATGAAATCTTTTTTAAAGAGAGATAAAAATCTCTCAGGGGAAGTTCTATCAGCAAAGATCAGGACAAGGCTTCTAATTCTGCGCAAAGAGTGGAAAACTGAAAGTAATAATCAATAACGTGGAAAAAGCCAGTTCAGATTTGTCATCTGCCCAGGAATCACAAGAGCACCAAACTCTTGCATTTTGGGTGCCCTTATCCACATGGAACTCAGAAGCTACTTCCCACTTTTTGCACACAGAAGGCTAAGGGATTAAGGGTCATTTTCCATATTATATGGTGACTTGTTTTCAAAACCATGAAGCATTTTGTGTGGTAGAAGCATTCCCAGCCCAATTGCAATCCTAGCACAAATTAAAGAAAGCAAAAGAAATAAGATATGATAAAATGAAATAAAGAATTTATATAAGACAGAACAAGACAAGATACATCTTTTCTGGGAAAGAAGAGAAATCCAGTGATCAATACTGCAATCAAAAGCCTCCAGTGCCATTATCACACTTAGTTTCAAACTTATACCAACAATAATTCAGTGTCTCCTAAGTTTAAAGTCCACCTGTTCTGTAGTCCTTTGTTTGGATCCAGGACCCATGGACAGCACTAAACCCCACACCAGAAACTCCTCTGTATTGAGCAGAGTGTGGCACTGCAGAGCTCACCAAGCTCCTGGCAGAGCAGGTATGAGGCTGTGCTACCTTGTGAGGCAGCTGCACAAAGCTCTCTGGGCTGTGGCTCTTCAAACCCAGCCTGGGTTTCACAGGACTCACCCCTGCTGTAGTTTCCTGGGAACCTCACACATGATTTCTAAAACTGCCTGTATGAAACACGCTAAACCCAAAATATGTGTTTTAACAGGTATTAACATGCCATGATTTCCTCTCATTAAAACCCCTTCACAGTGTTTTTCCCAGTTATGTTAACTTTCCATGCTTTTTAAATGTTCAGGTTCTTGTAATTTCTGCTCTGCTTTAGCCTCTTAAATTATCTGCTTTTGAAGTGCCTTTTTTTCTGAGTAAATCAACCCAAAATTTAAATAAGGATTAAACAATAATTCACTGAAGAAGATAGTAGTGGCATTTTGACTCAAATGTGAGTTTATTTTCCATAATAATATATGTCAATATTTATCCTTACTTAAAGCATAACTTTCTCATATAACGGAGCCAATATTAAGGGAACTATCTATCTTAGAAATATATAAGATGCCATTTTTCATTGTCTGGGGACTGCAAAGCTAAGAGATATTGTATCTGCAGCTATATGAGCATAGCTCTTGAGACAGCTTTGATAGGGAGACATAAGGTTTTTCCATTAATCATTCTTTTACTGCTACTCAGTTTCAGTCATTAACTTGTAGCGCCCAAAAGGCTCAAAGCACAGAGAATTTGACTGCTGCCAGTGTGAAATCACCAATAACTTGGGCTTTTTAAAAGATATGTAGCAATTTGTAGGTTTTTAAAAGCAGGATGCAGAAGGTAAATAACTCTTAAAGGTTTTGAAACTCGTGAAACTAGTTATAAATTGCCAGTGTGTGAATATTGATAAAATTATTACAGTACTCTTTAAAAAGATGCTCACATTCAAAGCCTGGCTGCTTTTCAACAGAAATGATATTCAGCAATGTCGCCTTGAATCAAAACCTTACATCTCTGAGGCTTGAAATAATGAAAGATTAAAAATGCAGCTCTCAGTCTCCATCTTTACTCTGTTCTAAACTTTGAATTAACTTTGCCTGACTTGAAGCTTTACATTTACAGCTTGGCCATCCAGGGAAGGAAAGGGTCAAAGCCCTGCAAATGTCATTGCTTCATAGTTCTCAGCATATCACAGCAGACACATAATTTTATACAACTCTCTTTCTGAATACAGAGTTAACCTTTTTTTCAAAGGAAAAGGAAATCCTTGAATTCAAAAATTGTATTTTTCCTCATATATTTAATCTTATTAAATTGTTTGTGCATGACTATCAATGAGTTGGTACTAATCTAAATACCTAGATAATGATTATCACCTGCATCAAAGAAATTAATCATCTTTTTCATTTGCTGCCTGGCTAAAATACAGCTGATAATGGCAGTGCCATTATCTAAGGTGAAATCCAGCTCTAAGGAGTGGTGGCCAATATTTAGGTCATATAAAACAATAATTAAATATGTTGATAGAACTTTTATCTTTGAAGACTTTTGCAGGAAAGGGTAATGGTTGAAAAATATTCCCTTGCATGGGACTGGTCCTCATTCTCTGTAAGGACCAAAATAGCTTACATGGACCACATACATAAACCTGAATTTCAGTGGCTGTGAACTCTGAAACACAACCTCAATAAAAGCGCAAATAGCTCCAGATGTCTTGAAATAAATCTAGATTGTCCTGCTCCTGGCTACCGTTTCAAATGGGCCAGCTTGTTGGCAGAGCCAACAGTGTATGGTGAATTTGATTTTAAGGTGAATGTTCTCCCTTTTTAACCTCAGTATTTTGTCTGGAGACCTTCCTGCTGATGGCTGTTTAGGGTAGAGATTACATTTCAATCTGGTGAGAAGTGAGACCTCAAATGGCTGCCTCATATAATATGGAGCAAGAAACCTTTCACAGGCAGGGAGATGGCAAAAGGCAGATTAACTTTTACTACATCAGACAACTATCTGTTTTTTCAGGGTCCACTGTAGTTTTAGGGTGCTTAATGAAGACATTTGTTCCAATTATATTTGATAATTTTGGAATTCTAAAATTTTTTCCAGGCAGACCCAGTGTGACTGCGGAAATGGGTACCGGTCCCATAACAAATGGAGACATGGACAGCATGGTTCAAATTTGTCTTTCCTTCAATAGGTACACCACTGTCAACCACAGTATTCTGTAACTCTCAGCTTCATCTTTTCATGGGGACAAACGTCTCTGATTGCCACCTAGTTTTCCTGAAGATGCAAATATTAAGCCTTATTGCTTCTCTTCCTTGGAGTCTAGACTCCATGTTCAGCAAAAATGGTACTTCCAAAACTGCACAAGAGAGTGCAATTTTTGAAGGTGGATGAATTCAGACTAGTCCTATAGGTGCTCCCAGAGATAAAAGTCTCTGTTACATTGCTGCAAAAGCAGCACGTAGGGTTCACTTTCCCTCATTGTGCCAGAAAGATTTCAGCCCTCTTCACAGTTACACTGGTTCATTTAAGAAGATTTATACAAGAAGACACATCCAGACACACGTTTGTGAGCATCCCATAGGTCAGCCTGACTGCCAGATGTGGCCCATCTGCAGTACTTGGGGATCTCTGACCACAGCACAAGCTTTACACTCTCCCTTGCAGACTCCAGACTGGATGCACACAGCTCCTAAAGAGCAGAATTGCTGAGGTTTTATAAAGAGAAATCTTTCAGCCCCATGTGGCACAGTGTATGCCAGGTGTCACATGCAGGAAGGGAAGCTGTGGTGGCTGTTTGGCACTGCCCTTCAGAGCCAGGCAAAGGAGGCCCCGAGTGACAGCTCCGCTTCTCCCAGCACCTGATTTCAACATGGAGAGCAGCACAGCAGAGCAGCACACACCAGCTGATGCCACTCAAATCAGAGTGGCCCTCACATTTTTGTGGTCTTGCTCTATTACTGACAGTGAGAGGATGTGGGGGATCAGGGGAGGTTGCACAGGTTTCATCCCAAGCCCCAGATGCGGAATGTGTGAAGTTCACACTGTACACACAAGTCCACTGTAGATCTGTGGCCATGCAGGTCTCACTGAAAACAGCAACCTGCCCTCTTCCTTGTTCTGTGGTTCCTTCCATGCAAATCTATCAACACTTTCTTTCTTTCTTAATCCTTCACCAGTGTTGCACATGGATCCCCCTCAATTAACTAATCTTACTTCTGAAGCTCCAAATTTTAACCATTTTTACCATCCTGGCAGCAAGCACAGGCAGTGCCATAATACTCATGGATAAATTATTATTATTCACAATACATTATTAGCAGCATATACAGTATATAAGCAGCACAAAATTCTTATTTAAACACATAAAGTAACACCAGACCAGAGAATGGTGGGATCAGTCCAGGATCAGGGGAGGAAGAGGGTGACATTCCTGGGAGGAAGGCAGATTTTCACAACTGGGAAATGAGATCCAGGATAGACAAGCAGTTCTTATTTTGGCAGCACTGTCTGGACAGCCTGAGAGCAGTCAGGACAGCTCTGCCTCTGTAGACTGTATCATCTTCCCTTCAATATAAAACAAAAAAGCAGTGACCTCAGGTCCACTTAGACCTTATCTTCAGATGGAAGAAGTGTCATCTTGCCTGGGAATATCAATCAGAAAATTTCATGGGCAGTTTTTTTACTTAAAAAGCTTCCTTCTAGGAGAAAAACCAAGTGAGATCTGTTTAGAGGACATACCAGTACAAAGATTAAATGAGGTGAGGAAAGCAAAGGTTTAAGAGGTGTTAAAACATGAACCCTTCTGACCTGTTTTCTTTCCCCCACACAGTTGGTGATGTTTCACTTTGGTTTTTCTGCTGTTATGAGCAGGATGGCTCAGGTCAAATGAAGAGTTGTCAGATCTGGCTTGGAAATCAGGCATATGGCTAAAAAAGGCATTGTCATCATGCTGGAGAACTGTCTCAGGTAGGCATTACCTCAGTGACCAAGCAGTAGAGAGCATTAGACAAGGGAACTGATCTGCATAAAGGAATACAGGCTTTAAAGAAAATCAGTCCTCAGCCCTTTCCATTTTAATTATGTTAATTTAATTCCAGGAGAGATGTGGCATAATGAGCTGGTCAGGGAAATTTCACCTCTGAAAGCAGGTAATTTTGGCATTGGGTAGTGAGCACAGTGTTTCTCTTTTCTCATCTTTTCAGCTAAAACATTAGAAAGGTAAAAGATCTCAGATCAGGTTAGTGCCCTGTGTGGATTCTGCCATTGCAAATGGGCCTAAAACCTAACACTGTTGGGGACAATCTGAGTTCATAATACAGAGGGCTTGTCACTTACCCCTTTCATTGGGTAGAGACCTCTGAGAGTCCTCAACTGGTTTCACTTGAGCTGAACATTTCTGATATTCATTGCTTCTGTTCCCCTCAACTGCAGATCACCAGACCCTCTGATAAATAAGGTAAACCCTCCCTGGCCATGGGATAAATAAGGCAAACCCTCCCTGGCTATGGGTTAGCACTGGGCACACTTCCTTGGTAAGGAGTGAGGAAGCTTCCACAGTGTGTGGATGGCTCTGTGCAGAGGCTCAACCCTTTGGCTGGTGGGTGGTGTTGAGGTTCCAGGGTGCACAGATCTTCCAGTGGGGTACCATGGCTTTAAATGCAGGTGATGTGTGGCGATCTCCATCATGACTGACTTCTCCTCCCAGCAGTGTTTAAAGAGGTATCCACAATAACAGACAGAAACAGTTACACACAGAACTTGGTAATGCTTGATGAGCTGCAGGATAACTCCTATTTGTAAAACCTGAGGGATCTGGCTGTCTCTGAGGCCAGGGCAGCAGGGGCCAGCTGTACGTCCCAGTTTGCTATCCAGCCAGATAACTGGGGCAGGAAGGAGAGTCCCCACCTTAAAAAGAGAAAACCCAGCACTGAGTAGGTGTATCCTGCCCCAAAATGAGGCAAGGGTTTCCTGATCCCACCTCTTAAACAGTCAGGGCAAGAGGGGCTCTGTTTGCTCACAGGAACAATAACACCCACTTGTGTTGGGCTCTGACATCTCTGAACAAGGCAGAGAGGAGAGCACTCTGCTCTGAGTGCTCCCAGCCACCCACTCAGCAGAGCTCCCTCACAGCCCTGCACAGTGCTGGCCCTCTGGCCTCCCACCATTAATCCAAGTAAAACCTTTGTAAATATCTTTTGGCACACAGCTTTGCAGGCAAGCAAATCTGAGCACATTTGTAAAGTAATTAACTTCCTTACAAATTGCTTAGATTTGCTTCTCTAATCATAAAAAGCCACACAATACAAATAGCACTGGTTTTCTCATTATAGAAATGACCCTGTTGCTATCCACAGTTGTCATTCTGCTAGGCTAGGATAGAACAATTAGAATTTAGAGTCATAATCATCATTCTTCATCCACCCCTCTCAAAAGTAAATTTCTTGGGACAGATCCCAGGGTGCAGGGGGACTGCTGTAAAACTGAAGCAATGTCATTGTGTTCAAAGAGAGAGAGATCAGAAATCTCTCTGCTGTCTCCACAAACAGTTGACATTTCTTTATTAATAGCTCTCACAGACCAATAGTTTGTCATCAGACTTGACTGTCAATTACTGCAGAAATCCAGCAAAGGGAATCTCCATCTTGAAGGAATCAATAAAAAAATACCCAAGTAAAGCAATGGCTTACCAAAGGCAAAATACAGTACGTATAGCTTGATGGAACTGAAAATAACTGATAGTTATGCAAATAACTATCTGGTTAAAATGAAATTTTAAAAACTTGAAACTAGATTTTTAATCTTTCTTCTGATTGCCTCTCATAAGGGTTGTTATTATACCACTTCACTTAAGAGTCTTATCTTTCTAGTAAATGTTTGAAGTAAAGACTCAAAGTTTTGCATTCATGTGCTGGTTGCCTAGCAAAAAGCAGAATTAATAAAATGTGATCTCCATGTGATTGCTGGTGGGTCAATTTTTGCCATGCTTATTTCAGAGGAATACAGCTTATCTGCTTTCACTGAGCCTTGAGTTACATTAAGCTAATAAAACCTTTGGTTCCTCTTCACACAGACTTAAAAGAAAGGATCCTGTTTGTGTTGTGTTCCTTGTACCTTTCTTCAGCTTCAAACCCATGCTCTGTCTGTCAAAAAAATTATCTTTGGTATAAAAAGACAGTGCAACGTGTATGATTTAATTTGCATGACCATGGCAGAATAGTATTCTCAAACTGAATTTTACACTCTGAGCTGTTCTCAGCACAGGGTCATTTCCAGTTTACATCATGTAGAAATATACTGTTGAAACTGTTGTGTTGCTAAGCGCACACATCTTTTCAAAACCTTGCTTCTCTTGACTCTGAATTTGGGGAATAATGCCATGGAGTCCAGGCTTCCTGAATCCTACAGCTGGAGCCAGGCTTCTCTCCTCTCTGCATTTCCATCAAGCTTTATTTAAATTCTACCTAAGAAACCAAAATCTGAAAAGCAATGGGTTCTGCAGAATTTCATGGTGACCAGAGGGATAGAGGAGTGTTATTGGACAGATAAAAAAAAAATGAATAGTCAACATATTAGCTACTCTATGTTCTGCAGAATAGTGCCACTGGGTCTTGGCCAGTACAGGCAGAGCTCAAGATAATAACATTTCACAGAGTGTGAACCAGTTGTAAAAGTAGAAAGTCTACTAAAGGTTACTACTGTATATAGGATACCCATAAATTTATAGATTAAATCAATAAAAACCTTTAAAAATCAAGTCGAACATTGTCACCAGTTATAGCAGACCAGATGTTCCGGCAAACAGGCATAAAAACAGCATCACAAAGATTTTCAGAATTATAGCAAGGGTGTATTGTAGCAAGTTGTTATAAGTAAAAATACATGCACTTACTGAAAACAGTAAGGGAAAGCTGAGTCACCATGTATATATCAAGATTTAAGCAAACACCTCCTGCATTTACTGATACAGTTCTAGAGCAAATGGTTCTGGTGAAGAAGCAGACAATGTTTCAGGTCTATATTCAGCCTTGAGTCTAATCTCTATCCCACCTCAAAGGCAGAGTGAGATAAAAATGTTAGGTAGGAAATGGCTTTGGTTTATGTACAGTTCACCCTATTTCATGTGACTTAGTTCTGATCTGGTAATGAATGGTACCAAAGGATCTAAAGAAAAATTGGTGGCCAAACCTCCTCTCACACCTCTGGAGATGTTCAGATTGTAGTGTTAACTGGATTTCATCTAAACTTTGAAAAAAACGAAATCATAAATAATGAGGAGAATGGAATTGTTATCCCTTACAATCATTCCTGCCAGATTTACCATTAGTGCACGCACGTACTTAACTATGATAAGAGTCCTTTTGAAATGTACTGATTGTAGCCTCTGAGAGCTAAATTTCAGTGCCCAGCACTGTAATTAACTCAAGATTTATTCATTTATCACGACTCCTGAAACAAGCACGTCTAATTGCCTTTCTTTATTAATACCTTCAAGAATGTTTAACATTTTACCGCCACTTAAACAAGAGTTCTAATAAGATACTGTATAAATTAATGGTCCTGTTAAAAGTCAACTGGTATTTTTACAATAGCAGCAGAACTCCTTGTTACACATTAAACACCATGAAGCAATCATAAGGTCTGGGTTTGTTTGGAAAGGTACATTGCAATGATACACTGCCAAGATTTTAACAAGCGTCTCCCACAAGACATTCCTTCCTTAAGAGGATAGTAAAAGGCTCTTAGTTTTGGACTTGCCCAGAAAAGGAGAATGAAGGAACAGGAATTCCACTAGTGTGTTTGTCCTTTAAAAGCGATATGCTATTCCAAAGCCCTAAGGATGTGAAGCACTACACTGCACTGCCTTTGTGTGGTTCTTGAAATGTGTTGGCCTTACAGTCTGCATTTGGTTTTTTGTTTGGGTTTTTTCAGGGGTTTTTTTTGGAGATCATCAGTTGGAGCCAACCTGAGACTGACTAGTATATGTCCCTACCCTTATGCTCTGTGCTCAGGGAATTCCTCACCTCTGGGAGTGTGATGCAATCCACATCTGGGTGAAGGCTAGTGCTGAAAACTCCTGGCAACCCCTTCCTTACTGGACAGAGCAGGACTTGAGAGCTCTCCTGCACTAAAGTGGTCCTGTTTGGGAACTACAGCCCAAAGGCACAAACAGAGCCTCCCAGAATGGCTTTTAACAAAGCATACAGCAAATTTTTCTAGAGGTGGACTGGTCTTCATCCAACTTCTATTAGGATGCTTTTTTTCAAAGCATAAGGCCTGGTGATGATATGGGTATAATTAAATAGTTGACTACAGTGTCAGTTAAAACAATGGCCTATGATGTGAGCAACACACCACAAATGCTCTGCATTGTTTTACAGCGTCAATTTTCAGGACATCTTCAAAGAAACCAAATTGAATGATGCACGATGATTTAGCAATCAAACTCAGTTACTTACTTCAATATTGGCCAATAAAATCATGCTTTTACTTACTGAAAGAATCACTATAAACTTTATATGTTAGATGCATAAGCCAATTGAAGTATTTTTATTTCCTTTGTGAATCACAGAATCATAAATTTCCAGAAGCCACTGAACAGGAAAGAGCTGAAAACAATTAAGTGGGAAAATACTTGCTCACTCAGGCATAGTGGGTAGAGTATTCAAACACCACCAGACACCAGGAGCTACCATTTTGGAGGCCACAAGTCTCTATAGATTTATTTACTGGAAAAGAGATCTATAGCCCTGGAAGATCCAGATCCTCTCCTTTCCTTTTTCTTTCTGGTTTCCAGGCAGCCTCATTTCACAGGGCAGTAGCAGAGACAAGATAGCAGATAGCAAAAGAGGAAGTCCTGAGAGGTTCTTCATAAATTTTCACTCCTGGTATTGTGGAACACAGGGCACACCCCATCCTTCAGCAGGGCCAAGAAGAAGGCAGCATTCACAGAAAAGTATCCACCAGGGTAAATGATCCTTGGAAGTGTGCAGTAATCAAAGTGTGCATATCCATACACTTACTTGTCCCTACCTGCAGTACTGAATAAGAAGACCTAGAGTGGCTCCAAAAGCAAAATTTTCTGAGAAAATTACTTGATGAAGAGGCAGTTTGATCCTGTAGAGATGTTTAGGGTTCACAGTTTGATCCTGTAGAGTTCTTTAGGGTTCAGCCACCTACAATGTCATTGAGCTTTGTGTCTCTGTTTCGTTCCTGTGTCCCTCTAGTGACAATGCCAGCCCAAGAGAAAGTCTTCTTCTAGTCTTCTTCTCAGGAGGGTTTGAAGTGGCCTGCTTGGGCATCCTTCAGAAATCTGACATGAGGTCCTCAGAGGGCATGTCCATCCTTTAGGAGCAGATCAGAGCAGGAAGGAGACAGTTAAACCAGTGCTGGATCAGAAACAGTGCAGTCACACTCAGGCTTATGCGCCTTCCTTGATAAATTAATCTGCTCCAGTGGATATTATGCTAAACAGATGATTCCACCACATGAACCAGATCATTTACTGAACTGAGCCTATCAAATACTCAAGAGAAACAGAATACTTTCATTTGTTTTGTGGTCCAAGAATGTAAAACCAAAGAGTTTCAATCTTCACATCAATGACCCTGTGGAACCCACAAGTGCTCCTTGCCACAGTGACAGGTTTTGTATTCAGGGAGCCACTTGCAGTGGGATTCTGTTGCCCTTTCAAAACAAAGACTGCATAATTGCTGGAAACAAACTGCTTGGCTTGGAGGGAATGACTTGTGATATTTTAAAAGCCATTAAAGAATACTTAGCAACCCCATTATCATCTAATTATGACATGGTAACCAGTGGAAGAAATTGACTGCCTAAAATACTGCCTGCTTCTTCTATCTATCTTTGCTGGTCTAAGAAATTATTTTACCCCTCACTATTAAATGTGCTGCTCACATCCCTCATACCCATCCATAACAGTCAACACCTCAGTGCCATAAATGAGGCAACAGCAGTTCCCTGGGGTATTTTCTGAGGAATGAAACAAAGTGCTCAATGCAATATCATCATGCTTCCCTAATTGGCTCTATCACTGGTTTTGGACACCTGTACAATGCTTTTTTTTTTTGGCTCTTTGTTTGTTTGTTTTCAGACTATTAAATCCAAAGAAATAATGTCAGCCAATAGCACTGAACAGGGTTTTAGATTATTTGGGTTTAGTTCCATCAAGGTCATACCTGGGTCTCTGGAACCAAGGTTTAATCCCTCAAATCTCCATTGATAAGTAAGGGATAATCATTTCTCTGTCTGTCTGGTCTGCTTGGATTAACACCCTACAGGATGTTAATTCCAAATTCTTCCCTGGCAAAGGCGGCTTCTGCATGGAGGATGAAGGTACAATTAACATACACATAATTGTTAGCACAAGCAACTTTTTGCCCCCAGAGAAAGTCCTTTAAAGTCATAATTTCAATTTCACCCTTTTCAAATGTCTTTTATTGACAACTAAAACAATTGAAAAGTAAACTTCAGGACAACTAGTTTTGGCAGGAACATTTAGATGCGACCATCAATGACCAGGGGAATGAGTGCAAGGGGGATTTGAATATTGTATCTGCTACATTTTTTACTGTCCTTTGGCTTCAGTGCCTTTAGAATTGAGGTCATAACGTCTCCCTTCCCCATTTGGACCACAGACTTTTCAGTGTTCTCTTCTGACATCTCCCTGCCAGCTAATGGAGTTTTCAGGTGAACACACAGGTTGTCAACATGGTGAAAAGGAAAAGAGAGGTGTAAGGAACCAGCACTGAGTGACAAGCTGCTGAGTCAGCCAGCAGCAGAAGGAAGAGGTTTACATTCTGTCTACATGGCATTATCAACCTACTTCAAAGTTATTACAACTCTAAATCCTATAAAAAATTAAAGGGTATTTTAAAGGTTTGGGCTTTAGGGTAGGGATTTATCGGCTTTCAGCTTGTTAATACTCAAATTTTCTCTGCAAACTCAGACTGGAATTTTTAATGTAGGTAAAAATACAACTTCATTTTGCCACAGAAATTTGAAATTTCTAAAAAACATTTTAACATTTTGAGATTATAATATTAAAAAATGCTGAATTAAAAAATGTTTTCCACTCCTCAGGGAATTCCTAAGCATTCTTACTGCCTGTGTCTCAGCTGTAGACTCAAATCCATAAGACATTAGCAAGCACAGTATTTTGATTTCAATGAACTGCACCCTTGCCACTTAACAAAATAAGAGAAAGCTTTTTGATGTCTCTCAGGGAGGAGCATTTAGCACAATCCCAAGGAAGGAAGTAGGTTTTAGTTCTCCTTCCCAGAGTCCCTGTGATATGAAATCGCTTCCTCTGGTGATACCACAAACTGAATTGCCCAGATAGGGGCAAACCTCAGAATTACAGGGAGCATCTCCAACCCTGCCCACTTGTTCTTTACATAGCCATTTCTGAACCAGGAATATTGGAGCAGCTGGTTCAGAATACCCAGATCAGGACAACTTGTACTCATTTTATTGCCGCCCAGCACAAACACAGAATTTTGCGGTAAGAAGAGCACCTGCTTTTGGTTCACAGAGACCTTAATCCCATGTATAATGATGACTCCTCCTCTGGGTGTCAGAGGGAAGAAAAGGAAGAGCTGATGCCAATGGCACAATCACTGTCTCATAGGGGTTGGGATGGTCCTGAATCCAAAATGAGTGAAAACATCCCTCAGTCTTCCTAATATCAATGTTCTGAGCATCAGCTATTCCACCCATTCCAAGAGTATTCTGGTAACTGGGAAGCAGCTCACACCAATGCTGAGGCACGGCTTACTAGCTGTATGAATATATCACTATTAAAAAAAAGTCCATGATGAGCAAACTTTGGCACTCACTGGAACCCATTGGAAGCATCATTGAGTCAGTAAAAACTTTGGAATTAGTTCAATGTCATAAAAAATGGCTAAATGTCACTAAGTCCCCCATGTTATTGCTTTGTAAGATTTATCTGAGTATCACAGAATGGTTTGGGTTCAAAGGGACTTCAAGGATTATCTGTTTCCAAACTCCCTGTCACAGACAGGGACACCTTGCACACCAGGTTGCTCAGAGCCCCAATCAACTTGTCCTTGAGCACCTCCAAGGATCAAACATCAAACTTCATTCAACCAAATTTATGCCTCAGAAGTGTTTAGAAACACAAATAAGTGAACTGATGACTGTTAATGGATCCACCACAGCAAACAAGGTGTGAGTTGGAGAACAGTGAGGAGCCCAGAGGCACCCAGGATGTCCACAGGGGGCTGACAGGTCTGATGCAGGAACTCCAGCAGACCATGGTCTGCAGTATATCCAGGGATGGGTGAAATGGTGCTAACTGTCCAACTGGGAGACAACTAAGTGTTGATAGACTTTCTTGTGTGGTGCATTCTATATAATGAGAAAGCCTATCTTCCTAGAAAGGCTTATAACCAAAACAGCCACATGAGAGTTAAGGGGAAAGAAATTTTCATCCTGTTTCTATGTAAATAGCAGAAAGAGACAGTGAATTACCTAGAATCACTGAGGAAGTCTATGGTTCATAGGCCAGTCTCATTCTGGTTCATCAGTCAAAGACCACATTTCCATAGCTCCCATCTGTGAGCACAGACACACCATAATA
The DNA here is from genome assembly GCF_901933205.1 of Camarhynchus parvulus. Taxonomy (NCBI): domain Eukaryota; kingdom Metazoa; phylum Chordata; class Aves; order Passeriformes; family Thraupidae; genus Camarhynchus; species Camarhynchus parvulus. Next base: position 142,203,416 of record NC_044572.1, read on the forward strand.
GGGTCCACTGTCTGAAAATAAGGTACAGGGTTCTCCAAGTATTCCCCAAGTGCTGTATTAGGACTACAGATTTACAAGGGTATGCACAAGACAGAGCCCCGTCTGGGTCATCCAAATTTTGCCAGAGAGAAGCTATGTCGGGAAAGTAATTGAGATGAGGGAAACAAAAATATTGCTTTAAGTACTCCTGGATTCCCTCCAGGATCTGTGTTAAGCACTGCTGGCTAAACATGAGAATTTTATTCTTCTCCTCCCTATTATTCTCAAAAAGTGATACTCCCATGCTGCTTTTAGGACAATGCATATAACTGTTGTGCCAAGAGTCAGAACGTTCTGACTCTGCCTGTAACACAGCCTCCCATCGGACTGCATCATTTCTGTGTGGTTAACATGGACACAGAAATGCTCTGCTTCCAGAGCCAAAGAGACACAACCAGATCATTAATTATTTCCATACCTTCAAAAGCTTCAGAGACAAGTAAATTGTCATGAAAGTTCATGCCAGGACTTGGACCTCACACAGCAGAAAACTTGGTTTCTAGGGAGCCCATCCCCTCAGGTCTCTCAAGCTCCTTTCATGGACATGGCAATTAGTGCCCTGCAGACAGGATGGACATTGATGGATCTTGTGTCCTCAGTGAGTGATTGTAAGACTTTCCCTTCCCCCATACTCTTATGATTAAAATCTTCCCTCTAAATTTTACATTTCCTCTCCTGCTACATATTTTTTCAGCTTCACTTACATGGGTAAGGGTTTGTCCCAAAGCAGCCTCTCCTCCCCCAGTTTCCTCCGCCCACTCCTTACTTGCTGTGAATAAGACCTCTCTGTCTAAAGCAGCAATTGCTGAAGAGCCTCAAGAGTATCCATTTCTCGTCCTCTCCCTGTTTTGATGCACTGATTACCCTCTTGTTGGATCAATAGCCCATCTGCTTTTAGAAGTTTTCTAGCATTCTGATGCTAAATTAAAACAGAGAGAATCAATCCTCAGTTAATTTACCCAACCAGACAATTTATATCTCTCTTCTGATCTGCCATCATGTGAATTTATTCAGTACTGACATACTGTGAGGCCTTCCCAGACAAAGTAAGCACTTTCATAAAGCTACATTATCCTCTTTATTAGTAACTCTCAAATGTGACAAACCAGGAGATTTATTGTATAATGTTGCATAGTCTTTGGTTGAACTTGTTAAAACTCACAGCTATTGTAATGGAGCAATTTGCTAATTAACAGTGGATTTTTCTTGGTTTTTAATGGACTTTGGGGATTCATTTTAGACTTAGATTAAGATTAGTGAAAAAAAAGTTCTTGTTAATTATTTCAAATTGAGTGTTATGCTAGTAGTAAACAATTAGTTCTTTCCTGACTGAAAATTAATGTTCTATAAATAATTACAAAACCAAGCTGCTGAGTGAGTCCCAAAAGGAGATGCCAGACTTAGAAAAGATTCATGATTCCTTCTTGTGGGTTAACCACCATGGCCTCACACTTTGTGAAAATTAGGAATGAGCCTTGGTGGCTTCCTAGGGTTTTTCTATCCTGGCTGGAAAAAAAAAATATATATGAGAGAGAGAGAGAGAGGGAGGGAGAGAAAGAGGGAGCTAACCGCAGAGGGAATTTTTGACAGCAAAGGCATATGGTGTTACAGTTTGCCAATTCTCAGATCACTTCTCAAATCAAAGCTCAATTAAAATATTAGTATCCATCTCACCAGAGGTCTGCCACTGTAAGAATGCAGAAATTACAGATTTCTGTAAGAAATAAATATACTTTATACTTGCTTTTGCATAGGGAAAACTGGGAACAGAAAACTGGGAACAAAGAAAGTTGAATTATAGCCATTGATCCCAGTTTAGTTTAGTTGAAAAGGTAAGAGACTGATATACATCTTCTTACAGACCACCTAATTCTCTCATTGAACTCCTAGAAGCTAGGATGTTCTTTTCTATGACTGCAAATATTTGATTATTCATTTTGATTGATATTAGCTTTTTCTCAGTATTCTAAGCTCTTCAATGTCTTCCCACACCCCTGCAGGTGCCCTCTCCAGTCAGTGGAAACAGACAGACGCCTCTTGTGCCTAAATCAGTGAAAGGTGTGATCTCTAAACTCACAGAGTAAAGGATTTCTTATCAGTAAAGTTCATGTTGGCACAGGAAGAAGAACAACTCCTCTGGGCATCAGCATCACTTAAATAACTCAGGAAGACAAAATTCTTGCAGCAGTCTGTCATGGCCCTGCATGCCCTGTCCCCAGCCCATTCCTCTGGCAGAGCTGAAGGTGTGCCCACTGTGCCATGGGATGCAAGAGCAACGAATGCAGCCAGGAACCAGGGCTCCCAGACTCTGCCTTCTCAGCAGATGCAACTCTACAACATGCACAGACTTTTGGTCAGCAGTGGAAGAGGAAGTGCTGACAGGAGGGTGGCAGCCCTGGGGGAAAAGTACATCAGGACTTGATAGCACTGCTGGGGGCTTCCATCCATCCTGCTGCACTGAGCTGTACCTGCCTCTCACAGAGACACTAATGCTTCTCCAAGACCAAGGCCATCTCTCCCCAAACTGCAATTTCATCATTTCCACCTCTGTACTTTGGATAGCTACCTTGGCCTCCATCTGAAGCCTGCTCAGCCATGGGCTGTGTCTTACATGGCACAGCAGAGCCACAGAAATCAATAAAATTTGCAATGGACTGTTGCCTTACTTTTCTTCTCTTTCCTGAGTATTGGTTTGGAGTCTGTCAAAGCCTGTGATAACCCTTTCCTTCCTCTGGGCTACTACCTTATTCTAGCATGAGGGAAAAAATCAAAGATTCTTTACTAAAATGTGACATTTTCTCTTTGTCATATCCTCTCTCTGTGTATCTTCCATGCCTTGCTCATACAGGGTGTTGTTCTCATCTCTTACCTTTGTGTTAGCCAGCTAAAAAATCTCCCCCCAACTCCTACAAACCAGCACTTTGAAGTCTCCAGAGACCTTTGCTAAAGAGGTGATGATTCTTAATGTCCAAGAAGCATCCAAACCATAACAACATTGTGGGAGAGAAAACACAACAGCATGAGCTTAGAGTTTGATGAGTGTGTGTTTTCCTAATGTACCTCCCAGACTTGTGTCAGTCCTGAGGTCTTCCTCTAAACTTGAGTCCTCAGGTGAGAGGGAGATGAATTCTGTCTGCTCTGTAAGTAAAATAAGACTCCAATTTGCTGTCAGAGCTTTAATTAAAGCACTTATAGATCAACTTTACTGTGTCAAATTGTCTATGTCACTATTACTATAGGAAGATGAATGTTAACTGTGAAAACAGGCAAATACACTCCCCTAGACTAATGAGAAATTTCATAGCCATTGATTTTTGACTTTGAAAATTCTCCCACGTGCTTCTGGGAATTAGAACTTGTTACAAGTGACCTCAAAGCAGCTTTGCCAATTTTTAAAACTTTTGTGAATGTAGAAAAATAGTAATTTTGCCCATTCTGTGTTTTTCTGTGCTGGGCATTACATGTAAGCACTTCCATCCCAGGTTCTGAAACCCAGACCATTTGCTGAATTACTTTATTTAATATATAATACCTAAGCTACAGTTTTAATTCTATGAGGTACTGATAAACAACCACCATCTCCTTCTGTAAGAGTAAGGACATAATTCTGCAGTTAGTCTGAGTATCAGCTTTCTTTTCAGTAATTAAGTAATCTGAAAAGTCAGATTGTGTACCAAGGATAAATCTAGTCATTGGGATGGATCTGTTTATGCCAATGAGTTACATGGAGAGAGCAGAAAATAGAAGTAACTGTTACTGACTTGAAAGCAGGTGTGTGATTTAGTATATAACAGGCTATTTGAAATGGTTGCACAAGTAAGTGGGCAATTTTACTATTAGAATTAATCATTTAATCCACATATAAACATTGTGAAGCTTTTGGTAAATTCTCGGTGTTTAAAACCATTCAGTGCAGCACCTGAGCACTTCAGAGTCCCTAAGACATCACCTTCAGATTACTTCCTCAGAGCAGCTGCTTTAATCATGGCTGTCACTTCTCTGCTCTCTGCTCAGCCCTACAGGATCTCAGCTCTCTCAACACTCCTTAAGTGTGGAGGCACCAGCAAGAGTGAGGAGTAGGCTGTGCACAGGGTATCTGAGACATGGACAGACACCCAACATACTTGTGATTTGTGGGTATCTAAGGGGACTTTCCAATGCCACACAAGAAATTATGTCAGAGAACCAGATTTAACTGAGAGCCTGTACCACTCTCTGCCCAGCAGCTGAGCTCTGGGTTTCTGTAAGGACATGTCATACATGTTCCATCCTAGAAGCTACCCCTGGGGTCATTCAGGATGGAAAGTTACAAGGAATGAAGAAAACAAGAATCACCAGAGAGACAGAGAAAAAATAACCTTTTCTAATCCGAAGAAAATGTATTTGTGATGTCCATTGCTTTAGATTTGCACCACACATCAGCACCATAATGATGAAATCTCCATCAATCAGGATGCATCTCCTGGCAATCCCTGGGATGGTCCATGGTGACATCTCAAGCAGAACAGAAGCAGACTGTTGAAAGTGTCAGCGTGTTTACAATGGCAGTGGTGGCAGAGGATGAGACACTAATCAGAAGAGATGATACACAAACAAGGTCCAGGACAATGGTCAGGGTGAGGACCACAGCTTCTTAAGGGCAGCTGGACCTTGGTATAAAGCCTGCAAAGGCAGCTGCCCAATGCTCCAGCCACTCACACCACAAGACCTCATGCCAAAACAATTGTGCCCTGACCACATCTATTTAAGGGCCTGCCCCAGTAAATCTGGGCCTTATTGTAGCTGCATTAATCTATGATCTGAGTTAAACCCATTAAGACAGAAAGACTATACTAGCATAGCTGTGATCAAGAGTCTGTCCCAGCTGGCTACAGGAAGGTGGGAAGGCAGCCTGGTGGTTATGCAGCTGTCAAGCAATAATCCAGCATTATCTGGGTCCCACATTCAATTAAAGAAACCACGCATATTCACTAGACATGCAATTGTATTAATCTCATCCATTGGCTTTATTTACATGCTTAATATTAGCAGCAACTTTTTCCTTCCCCCATGGTGCTTTCATAGACATCCTGTCCATCACTTCGAATGTGAGGACTTAATCCAGCTACTGCATGCATGGCCTCAGGGCACTGAGGAGCAGAACAGCAGTGAGGTTTGATTAACCCAGTTCCTGTCTCCTCAGCAGCTGAGTGCCCCTGAACAAACACACTCCAGCTGCTTCTTGTGCCTTGTGCATTTAGATTTGCCTTTATTATACAATAAATGAGAAATCAAGAGTAAACAAGAAGGTGAGGGGTTTATTGAGCTCCTTTACTGTGACTACTGCTTCCACTGGCATTTCCTTTGACTTCTGACCTTGCTTGATGCAAAGGCTCTGGTCTCCTTGCAGCTAAGCTGCGGCTTTCTCTGAAGTACATGGGCTGTAATGTGATACCTGTGGATATGGTACCAAGGGTAATTAAGATGTTTGTTGACTTTGGTTCTGCCCCTCCAGTGTGTAACTATGTTTGTAGGAAACCAGTGTTTGCTTGCTGTTGAAGTGCCAAACATTGGTGCATAAAATCACCACAGTTCCTGGTCTTCAGTATTCCATGCTTCTTCATTACTAATTGAATAAAATTCAAGTCAGTGTGTTTGGCAAAGAACACGTGAAGGTTCCATTTACAATGCAGAAAATAAACATTTATAAATTGGTAATACAGTGAGGACAGTATTTGGCTTGCTCTGTACTGGTAAATGCCCAAGGCATCGCGGAATTATTCGATCCTGAAAGAGTGAGGCCACATGAAATACACTTGGCCAAATATCAGAGTCTCCTTGAAAATACTGTAGTGCACCCTAAACTCTGATAATCCTAGTAATCATTTCTCCACTGACTACAAGGGAGCTGGCCACACCTGATGGCTGACTTTTCACTTACAGTTTAGTGAGATGAATACTCTTTTTTATATCCTGAGCAATTTTCACTACCATGCTTTCTTTTCATTGCTGTGTAAGTGATTTCATACTTTCACATATCTAGTGATCTTTCATGACTCAGATAACTTAAGCAATTTCTGGTTCTCCATCTTGTGGTCCATACATCCTCAGCCTCTCCCCTTTCCAGTTCTGTGGCTACAGAACATAATTGATGTTGTTGATCGCTTCTGCACATTTTCTTGTTCTCCTCTCTATCTCACTTTCTACATCATGCTGGTTTTGATGGTTGGCAGGCTTCTTTCCTGGAGGGCATTGATAGACAAAATCACTGGGAAGTTGTCAAAGATGTGGACAGTCAGGAATGGGGCAAACTGGATATTCCATGCACCTTCCTTACATCTGATTCTAAGGTCTGAACTGAATCATCAACATAATCCTTCCAGTCTGATATATCTAGCATTTATTGGCACTCATGAATTTCTACCCACTTTGAAGAGGATGCTGTATAATGACAGGTATCAGACATAACAGAAGCAGTGAACTTTTATAACTCTGTCAGCATGATGCAAGAAATTCAGGTTCTTCCTTTGAGGCACAGAAGAAGAAAAAATGATTGTCATTTTTCTAATTGTACCTGGAAGCAAGCCTTACTGCAGGGAAGTTAGACTGAAATCATCCCCAGTATTGGATGTGGCAGCTCCAAAGGCACTGGAAACTGACAGTACACTTCAAAAGAAGCATGAGAATTACTGAAAGCTGCTAAAACTAGACTACTGAGAATGAATTATTTAGGAAATGGATTAGTTAGCAGATTATTTGTAGTGTAACTGATAACAAGGTCAGATCAATGTTATTGCAGCACTGGGCTTGACTTTGTAAAAGGGGTTGATACTTGCAGGTCAAGTCAAAATTCTGCTTTCCAAATGAAAAGTTCACAAAGACCAAAATAAATTCAATTAAAAATGAAGACTGAAGTGCAAATATGGGCTGCAAAGGTCAGCAAATGGCCCAGATGAAGCTTACTTGGCAGAAAATGTGTCATTAATCACAATCACAACAAAATGGAAAGGGGTCCATTGCCAGAAGAATGTGTCTGTGCAGAGAACACACACAGCTTGAAGCCATCAGATTCATGCTTTCTGCATGTTCTGTCAGACAGCACTCCAGTTAGTTCCTTGTAGTTGTTTACTTCTGAGCTAACCACCTAGATTTCCTTTATCACCAGTGGAGAGAAACAGGCTCTTCTAGGGCACAATTTATCTCACAGTAAAGTTGACATCTAAAATCCATCACAGTAATAATGTTCCGAAAAGTACTATTTCTCTCCATCAACTAGGAAAAAGCCATGGGTGACTGGCTGGTATATATGGGCTTCTACACCATGGACATCTAAGCCAAAGCAAGATTAATCCAGCTTTTGTCATAAGCCAGGAACATGTTTACCCCAATTATGGAGTGGAAAGTTGCATAATCACCACTACACTTGGGGGGCAGTGTAGGCATTGCAGTAATGTCACCTCATTGCTTCAGGGACCTGGTTATTCCCCACACACAGCCCCCAAATAACATAGCTCTTGGAGTCATCTTTAAAGAAAAACCCCACACTTTTGGACTGGCGTCTTCAATCTACTAATTAATTACTTCATTTTTACACACATGAGAGTCTTCTTAGATACATGTTTTCTCCATCTTTCTGAATGATTCTTTTTCACATGGTGAGGTAGCTACACTTCTGTAGAGCAATTCCAATAGCCTTGATAATCTCCCGGAGCCTGCTAGCCAAGTAGTTGTCAACCAAATAATTCTGGACTGAATTTTCATGCACCAGTGAAAACCATTTGGGCAATCATGAAATTAACAGTTTAGTAAAAAAAAGATAAATTATTGCTTTTCTAGTTAAATAGCAGATCTGCTTTTTTTTTTTCTTCAAAATTTTGCATTCAGAGTTTCAAAGGCTTGGCTTAATACTAGACTGTAGTCAAGGGATTTAAATGTGTGCTTGGGAAAGTGAACTTATTGGGGTGAAGAAAGAATTATATGATATCCACAGATGCATGAATATAAAATACACTAATACACATTGTTACTGACCTTGCTAACAGAAAACACTGCCAAAAGGTTCAACACAGTTAATGAGGGGGTGAGGGGAGAGCTGAAGCCACATTTTATCCCATGTTTCTGTGGAAAACACTGCTCAAGGGGAACAGTTTGTGCTGATTTGGACCAAGCCTCCCTCAAAAGACAAGTAACTGCAACCTCCACCACCTCATGGGTACATGACCCTGCTCCTGTCACAGGTGTATTTAAAGCATGTGGGGACCAGGAGGCTTTGACTGAGCAATGTGTTCTGTAAGAAAGGTTGTCAGAAAATGAAGTAAAAATGGCCAGATCCAATCCAGAGAAAACTCTGGAACTAAGCTTGCAAAGAGGGAGCAAATGCTGATACAGAAATAAGTTGTCAGAGGAGATACTGTATGAGACAGAGACTACGCAAGCCACTGATTTTAGGAATCTATTTTTGGAAATCTAACTTCTCCAATGGAAACTTAACCCTTGCCTGTACAGATGTGTCTAGGCTCCATCCAGACATGCCTGTAGCTGGCAGCTGCACAGCAGCTTCAAAGACAGATGCCTGAAAAGTTTTGAGCATCCTCAGTAGCTGTTATTGTTCCCACCAACAAAGACCTCATCTCCCCTTGATATAAGCAGATTACAACAAAGAGAAACATCACACATTCCTGGTTTTTCCTTTTAAGTGAAATGAGCAGTAAGGCCCTGAACTTTGGGTTAATCCAACAGCCAAGGACAGGCTCCTACACCATCAAAAGCAGCAACACCCTGGCAAAAAGGACAATCTCCTGCAAAAAGGATCTTGCTAGAAAAAGGAGAGGAAATATGGAAGAAATAATAAAATCAGAAGAAGGGAATTATTTTTCTTTTTCCTAACTAAGTTGGAGGACATGGTTTAAATTTTGACCATTCTAATTTTAAATAATGCAACTGAAACAAAGTCACTCCACAGGACCATGCTTAAAGAATACACATTTATCCCTTTGTCTTTTTCTGATCAGTCTTTGAGACCTGAGTAATTCAACCCACCCAGAACTGAATATGTGAGCAGACACCTTTCACAACCACTGTATGATCAGACCAGAGATGAGTCAGTCACTCAATATTATGGCAGGAGTACATCCTCTACAGTAGGCTGTGGGCATGGAAGATGCACACAAACAATTTACCTGTCCAAAAGAACCCAAATACCAGGGCATCTCCTCTACTCTGAAGGATTCTTTAACCTTTTGATATTACATAACTCTCAAGCAGATTTGGTTTAGCTAAACCCAAGTATCTGATGCCATTTGAGATTCCCTTCTGTATCTGAAGTAGACAGATGTAGTCAGTCTTCTAGATGTGACATATAAACTACATGAAATCTGTGCCCTTCTCCAGCAGCTGAAGGTTACGTTGAGCAAGGCAGGGCATCTGAAATGTCACCAGACCACGTATTTAGGCTAATGATTGATGTGGGATACAGGTACCTCAAAACCCATCCTAAGCACTATTCTTCCTCACTAGCAAAGGTGCCTTTCCTCATCCTTCAGGAATCCTCTTTCATTTGAAATCTTCATGCCTATGAAGATTTCCTGAGATTTCTATTCTGCCCTTTCTTAGGCCACTCCCACCCATTTTGGCCCATGATTATTCTCTTTAAACTCAAGAGTCATGAGCGGAAAGGTACAGGTACCTCTCTTGGTTTGGTTTTTAGTGAGCTAAAGCACACCCTGGAGAAGGCCATCCCTCTCTCTCTCTCTCAGCCATAACAGCTCTGCTGGTAAAATCTTTTCGTTTGGCCTCCGAATTAAGTAAATAAAAATGTGTGGATGAGTCTAAATGTTGGAGTTTATTAGTCAAAATTGAGGGTGCTGTGTTCATGAGAAATTACTTCCTTTTTTAGTCCAGAATTAAGCCCAGAGTATTTGTAAGGTACATGTACAGAAAAACTATCATGTGAGATTGAATTTCTGCTTTTCTTCACAGGGACTCCAATGAGTACCTCCACCTATTAGGAATCAACAGCTGCCAGCTGGTAAATGGGACTGAGTGAATGTTGCACAGTCAGTGTTGATGGGCATGATTTATTGTGGAGGGTCAGCTCAAGCATATCTTGCAACTGGGTAAAGGTGGCACTAATGCAAATTGGTCAGCTGGGAATAAACATCATTAATTCCATAGGACATGTCAGATAAACAGCCTATGGAGAGGTATGCATTTACAAATCACTGAAAGACCAACTTGTGTGGGGTTTATCCTGAGATAGCAATAAAGGTAATCAATTGAGATTTAGAGATGTTTGCAGAGATATGATGGACCTATTGAGATGAATGGTTAAGCCATGTACCTGCTAGCCTGCACTGCAACACAGTCAGCAGTAACTGGCACTGTAAAGAGCAAGATCTGTGCTGTACCCTTGGCCATCAGTGAAATTTCTGCTCCACAAAAAACAACAGGGTTTCAGAAAAACAATATTGTCAGGTGGGATTAATAGTTAACCCCTCCATCACACCAAGTAATTAACAGGGCTAATTCCCTTATCCACCCATTCCCAGAGGTGATTGTATGTGGAGGTACTGGGCCTCACAATGTCTAGGAAAGCTGATTTATCTGCAACTGTCCTGTTCGCCCCTTCTGCTACCCTGAGCCTCCAGTTCAGATGTAAGACAGGCTGCTTCCTTGGCAAGTACCAGTGAGAGCAATTGGACATGTAACTGGATTCCCAGATCAGTAGGTACCCACCACATTTTCAGTTCCCAAAAAACCCCTCAACATTTTCATGCAAAACTTACGTTTTGCCTAATACAAATTTTAGTTCTGCAAAACTAGCATATCCTAGTGGGAAAATTCCCAACCACCTGTAAACATAAAGGCAAATTTGGGAAAAGGCAGCCTTATGCTCTCTCTCTCTGACTTATGTCTTTTTCCTCTGCACTCATACAATCTCTGGGACACAGGCATTGAGTCATGACTGAAATTATTAAGTACATATCAATTAACAGAAAATAATACTTTCCCATGAGTAATAAGAGCTCTACAGCAGTGTGCTCATAAAAATGTAATTACTGGTGGGGGTCTCTGTTTAAATTGAGATCAACCATTAGCACTTTTCACACAGCTTCATTTCTTTCATTAAGATATTTTTCTTTACATAAAAATAAGCCAGCTTTTTGGAGTCCTAACAAATATTTTAAGTACAAATCTTCTATGACTTGAAGACTAGATAACAATCACCTGATAACTAAACATCATCTGCAACTAAGAACTCACATACAGCTGAGCAAGACCTTCAGAAAATCAAAGCTCAGATGCCGTGATCTGATGCGCCTACATGCATTTTGCAAAGCAGCTGCTCACTGCCTTTTGTAACACCTCAACAGGAGCACTCAAATGCATCATTGTGAGCTCCAGACCTTCACATTCCTTGGCCCTTTCCTTTCCAGCACAGCTCTGTATTAAATCTCCATAGGTCTGAATGTGGCATCTTTGTAGCCTGAATATACTGAGAAGGTAGCACTTGTTAGAACAAGCAGTTTTAATTTTGATTCTTTTATTAAGTTTATATTTTATTAACAGATTACATGAAGCATAAGAAATCAGTCTCTGTAATAAAAGACCATTGGCTCAGCTGCTTGAAAATGGAGACCCTTTCCACTAACTATGTCATGAACAGAGAAGTCATTGTGTGTGCACTCTGAAATTCCTGTTATCCTGAGAACATGTTCCCATCCAGGAACATGCCTAGCACGTTCTTTTGGTACCAACATGGCAACGTAAAGGAAGCTGGTAAATATTTCACTGGGGAGGGGAGCAATTTATCAAGCTGACTGTATATAGTCTGGAAATTACTTGTTCTTTCTCTATCCTGAGAACAGATGATTAAGAAAAGACAAATGGTGTTTCACTTGCCATAAGAAAATATTGCAGTGCTAGATAAGACAGCAAACACAGATATTCAGCTGGGTCTCCTCATGCCCCTCATCATACCAAAAATGAAAGAAGAATGAGTTCCTTTCTGAAACCTCATATTCCTGCCTAAGTTTTTAATCAAGACTATACATAAGACATTATGTTCACCCAATTCTGATTTGGAAAATAGCACATTTAACATCTTTCCTTATTTTCCAGAGGGCTTTTTTCACTTTCTTTTATTTTTTAAATTTAAAAATTCCACTAGAGGGGCTGAGAATTGATTTCTAAAAGCTTTTAAGGAGAAAGGAAGGAGGAAGTCTTACTAGTCATGCCAAAGGCTGTTCTGTTTCCTGCACAAAGAGGAAGTCTGAAATATTCTGAATTCCAATAAATAGATAAAATAAAAATGTCACCTCAGCTGACTCGAGGCACAAAAAATGAGATTCATCTTCCCTAACTCTGCCTGTGGTATGAGTTTCCATCTAAGCAGAGTGTCCAGGCTCTCTTTATGGGCAGTTTAGGGAGTGCCACACTTTTAACTAGTGTGGGTCACCACTTTAGGAAGTACCCTAGATTCCCTGAACTCTGCTGACAACTCTCCACTGATTGCAACTGCAGCCCAGGTGGCTCTCTCAGATATTGATTACTGCACTGTAGACAATCACTTTAGGCAGATAAATCCCTCCCTGGAAGCCCACACTCTCCCCCAAGGCCCTGTGCTTCTGGGAAAGGGGGGATGGTTAAGAACTGACCCAACAAACTTTCTTCATTTTTTAGGACTTTAAATATTTGCATCTTGTGGAGCATATGAGATTGAGAGGCAGCTGAGACATGGTTATTTGTGACTTTGCCAAAGTTCTCCGCAAAAGTGCTGACCACGTTTTGGATCTGAAAGTTTAGGGAAAATGGGGATTGGGCAGAGAGGGGAGGTGGGGTTTGGAAAGGGGGTGCATAGCTGCAGGGGTTTCAAATCATGCAGTCAGTCTATCCTGAGATGGAAGGTATCCACAAGGTTCAAAGCCCAGCTCCTGGTGTGTCAGGGCTGGATTGTGGTTGAAAAAAGAGAATAGAAAACATTTGGCAGGAGATGGCAGCCAAAAAGGAGAAATAGACTTTGAAACAGGATGATAGGTAAACCCATGGGGATGGGCTGTCAAGTGAAGAACAAGAGAACTCGCTGTCTACTGAGAAAATGGGATCCATGACTCCTTGCTTGAGGCTCCTCTCACTGGCAAAATGAATGAATGAATAAATAAATAAATAAATAAATAAATAAAAGTTCAGGTTTATTCTTGCTTCAGTCATAACTGAAGCACTAAGCAGAACTATGTAATACTCCTGGAGAAGGAATTCCTGGAGATCCACAGCACCCAGCTGTAGGGGCCAGACTGCACTTCTCAATGTATGTGGTATATCAATGTTAATTCCCATTTTCACTCACCAGGAATCTGTGAAACTCATGTATGTCCCCACTGATCCTCCCTTTCCCTCCTCTTCCATTGCCATTCCTGGGATCTACTTTCTTGGGTCTGGTTGATTCACAACTAGAAACTAAATTTGTGCTGCAAATTAAGGATTGCAAAAGCCAACAGCAATCACTGTGGCTGTTCTCCTTCCAAAATTAAGGAGAGTTTGCCATCTAGAGGGGAAGCAAGAGAAAATTCTGATCTGTGGTGGGAGCAGCTTTCGATTTGAGCACAGGCAGTTCAGTGTTACAAACTGGGCAGCAGGACAACGACAGGCTCACATAACATAAGGAAGAGAGTGAGTTGCTTCTTTCTGAGTCTGGGACAAATAGTTATTTTCTTATCTAAATTGTGCAAGCTGAAACAGGCAGACAGTTTAATTAAGCTCAGCAGATCAATGGCATTCACATTCAGCAGAGGAAAAACCTTGCCAGAGACTATTTTTTTGAGCAAGTTTTCTCCACTAGGCATGTAGGCCTAGCTGGGTTGACAACCAGCAGTGGAGCCGTGGGTAATTTTTTTTTTCCCAGTGCAACTGGATGTTGGCTGCAAATTTCTGCTGAACCTCAGGGTTTCATCCCATGAGAGTGGAAATCTTCCATTTTTATACCCAGATTACACTGAAAGATACTTCTCTCCAGTTCAAAGATTTCTCCTATATTTTGTCCATGATAGATGTCAAAACATGTTCTCGTGGGGTTTTTTTTTCTCCTGGGAAAACCATGAGGGTTTTCCCCTTTTCCTTTATTTTTTTTCCCATTTGGTGTTTCTTGACTGCATTAAGATGCTCTGTTCTTGCAAGCCCTGAACTGTGCTTCTATCCACACAGTGGCTCTGCATTTCACTCCACTTGAAAATATTCCTGTTTCCTCTGGGAGGAAGGACTAGTTGTCCCCCAAGACTCCCTTCTACCAGCCACTTCTGCAATCCTCTGGAGCACAGACAGAGCTAGAGCAGTCCCTGCTCCATGCAACACACCATGAAACATCATGGACTCCTGCTGAATGGGGCTCATGGGGCTGTGACATGGGGAGGGTGGTTCAGTCAGGCTGCAAAGCACTGAAAGACACCGAGCTCTTTAATAAATATCCCTTTTGTAAACTACCTGCAAATGATTAGGAATGACAGCAAAGGCAGAGACCTCCAAACATTTCATGATTTTGAGCACTTGTTGAAGTCCATGTCAGCCACTTGCTCACCGGTGTGTTGGAGAGGCAGGTGTGCACACCAGCAGAACACCTGGTCTGCCTGCAGATTTCATATGCTTTCCGACTTACTCTACTTTTCTTCTGGTGATTTTGTCAGCTTGTCTTTGCTTTCCCAGTGTCCTGGCACCCAGTTTTCAACATGCTCATGGGCTACTGCAGGCATTGCTGTCATGACCTGTGCAGTACTAATGAAACCATCTGTTGGGTCAGCCTGCCACTTTACATGCCATTCCAGGCTCTGATTCCATGAGATCACACAGGCAAATCAGTCACAGCCCTCACAGCAGTGCCCCCATGTGATTTTAGGAAGTGGCTAAGCTACAGAAAAAGTCCTTTTAAGCGACAGAAAAAGTCCTTTTTCTGGATGAGACACTAAGCTGCTGTTGTGAACACTTGTGACCTTTGAAGTCCACAGGCTGCTTTCCCTAACAGAAAAAGCTGAAGTTGGAGGTCCTGCTTCTGGGTGGAGAAATGTAAATTTTGCCTCTGTTTGCCCTTCACTTTTAAATAGTGCAGTAAACTGACTTCTGAAGTGCATTCAAGGCCTCCTCTAGCTTATAAAAAGTGTCCAGGGACAACTAAATGAGATAACAATATCAATATTAGGTCTTTTCCACCCACTCCTTTTGGACTGAGGTGCATGAGTGAATGCACACAGTTAATCAAGCCACTGATTGTCAGCTAAGCCACAGTAATGGCTGGTGCCTGACCATGCATGTGTCCTTAGCATAATGTAGCTGCAGAGTAAATTTTGCCAGCTTAGCTCCTAATGAAAATGAAATCCACTGTAGAGGCAGTTTAAACTAACACACTTCTCAGTGGGACAGGCTTAAGGCATGCACATGGTTAGTTAGCAGGTTTCACAGAATGGGCATTATCAGTAACTCAATTATTCTTTATCATGTGCTCAGACCTGGGAAATTATCCATTTGGAATAGTGATGCAAGAGAGGATTGAACTGGCTGAAACTGCTCTGCATAAAGGGCTCACACAACTTGAGTTGTATCTATGCATAACCTTAACAAGAGATATGGAAAATTCATTGGAAGACTTATAAATAGAGATTGATTTTGTCTCTCTAAAAATACACAAACATTCAAACAGAAATTTCAAGCGTGGTGTAGAAAGTTTGAGGTGAGATTCTTTCGCCCACGTGACACAAACAGTCAACCTAGATAGACGAAGTGAACCAAGTGAACTCTTTTTGACATCAAAACCTGTAAAACTACGAATCCTTGTGGTTCAGTAAGGTGTAATTCACTGCCTATAGCAACATTCCCTTCCCATCCCCCCAGCATCTTTCTCACTGAGGCTACACATCTGTAGTAAAGCTGTGTGCCATGGGTCTAGGACAAATGAATGAGAAAAGCTAACTGCTTAACAGAACAAAGCTAAAACACATCAGCTTCCACTCCCTGATGCACTGGTATGTGGAGTATTAAAGGCATTTGAACCACAATCCCTGTTCAAATCAGCTCATGCATCCATTCTGGACAACAGAGCAGCATTTCAATTTCTTGCTGCTCTGGTGATTTGCTTGAAAGCAACATGTTGAAACTCTCTAAACCCAAATTCAGGTGATATTATGTCTATCCCATCCAACCTGGCTTTGAAGAATTCCCCATGTTCAGTCCAAGGTTTCTGTACTGGAACTGCTTATATAAGAAGCAGCTATCATTTGTCATGGAAATGCATCACAGAAAAGAGCATTTTCAAAAATTTGCACGAGAAGATTGAAAGCAAAAGTATTCCTCTGTCTTGGATTTAAAACCTTTTTTTATTGCTATTAACATTAAACTTTACTAAGACTGTGAATTGAACTCAACTTCTGAGCCTCAGCTGGTATTTTGCAATTTTACCCTTCAGCCTAGTTTTTTTTAAAATTGAAACTTCTAGAATATACACTTTCTGTTCAGCTTTTGCAACTTCCTGCATGAATGAAATATCCCCTAACCCTGACCAGAAAACCCTTTCACATCTCTTTCAGAAATTTGCTTCAGCAAATGTAACATCCTCACCAGAAGGAAACACAAGCTATAAAACATGCTGCAGCCTTCCTTTCTGTCTGGCTTGCTTCAGACTTCATTCATAAAAAAAAAGAGAGAGAGTGAGAAAAAGTGACAGTTGATTCAGAAAGTTGTACAATGTAAACACTCGTCCACAGATGATGCATTGAGGGTTGGTGTTGCATATCTTTGGGCACAACATATGCCTGTCTTTCACACTTGTCAAATCCTAACGGCTATTGTTATCAGCCCACAAAAGCTTTCAAATTCCTACCTGTCACTGAAATTCTTAGAAAATGAGAAACCATAACAGACAGAGAAAAAATAACTGTGATCCTTCCTATTCTGCCACCGCCTGTGTCCTTAGCCTTTTCTCCTAAGCACAATCCTTACTCAGCAGAGCCATCTTACTGATACTCTCAAGACTTCTCAGTCTTTTCAAAAGATGCAGGCACCTGCATTACTTTTTTATTTATAAACAAATTTAGAATATTCCATATGTGACAGAATATTATTATTATTATTATTATTATTATTATTATTATTATTATTATTATTATTATTATTATTATTATTATTATTATTATTATTATTTCACTTTGCAAATAGAGAAACAAGAGAAGGTCAGCCTTCCTTTTCAGCCTTCATCTGGACCAGGGTTTATGTTAAGGTTTGCCAAACTCACAGGCAGGACAAGGATAAAAATTTTCCACCCATCTGGGATAGCAGAAATGTCACTTTCTCCTGAATTTTAAGGCTTTATGAGACCTTGCCTACAGCACACTCTAGACAGAAGCAGCACCCTTCCCACCTTACTAGGTCTCACTAGGGGGATGGAGGTACAGTCACCATAGTCCTCTCCTCTGGACGTCTCTTTGCATCCCAGCTCAACCTCCATGCTCCTGTGATTGGAGATCCAGCCTCCCCAGAAAATACTTTTTGGCCCCTGCCTCAGTTTCTCTCTAGCAAGCAGTGGGCTTTACACTGACAGGTCTGTGGAAGCGAGCGAGCCGTGGGCGCCGCCGTGCTCTGTCCGTGCCCAGCGCGGGCGGCCCCTCACAGAGAGGCCTCGCCTGGCACCGGGGCCACGAGCGGGAGCTGCGGCCGCCCCCGGAGCCGGTGCAAAGGTTTCCCACAGCCTTGGAGCTGGCTTTGAATGGGCTGCGTGTCAGCAGGCGGCAGGAATGCGGGGAATGTTCAACTGCAGGGCAGTCCACTCTGGGGGATTAAGGCACATGACTGCCAGACAAGAGCGATAGCCGCAGCCGCCCTGAAGGCCAAACCCCCCAGAGAGCACTTTCTTCTCTCCCAGAAGTGGTCTGAAAGCGCCTGCTGCTCTGGCCCGCAGGAGGAAGCAGGGTCTGTGTGTCCGGTGCTCAGAGCTTCCTACTTTTCTTTGAGAAAAACGAGAGCGTGGCCAGTATCTGGTAAATTATCTTTCCTGGGGCAGAAGATGGGTTTAGGAGATGGGTAGGGATGGGGAGGTATTTCTTCAATGAATTCCCTTTCCCACTGCGTGTAAAGGTTACTTCCCTCCAGGTTACTTCCCTCCATCATCTCTGGATCCTGTCACACACTTCCCACTCTCAATGAAAAGCAGAAACTGCCTTTCTGAATGAAACCACTTCTTTCTTTGCTGTGCTTGGGCGGCCAGGATCCCCTCCCTGCTGCATGTCCTGCTGCAGCTCACAGCTCAGCCCTGAAATTCCTGCATGTCTGTTGGCAGCTATTGTGGCAGCAGACTTTGGAGCTCTTTGTGCATTTTGCTACTAAAAATGGGCTCTGTGCAGTTCACTGCGCTGGAAAACAGGTTCACTTGGCAATGCCATGCTGCGTGTAGCTTCCAAATCACACAGTGAAAGTATACAACTATCTCTCTTTTTCTTGATAAATCCCACAGGCCCTCAAGTGTGCCTGAGGTCACATATCTAAAGCACACCCTGAGGTTCCCTTCTTGCCTCCAGGAACTCAAGGAACCCCAGAGCCAACTGCAAGAACTCCCTTCCTCACACACCACCTGGCATTTCTTCCATGGGTAGGGAGGAATCCCTCTTTCACCTGACATAGCTCCACATCACTAAGAGTGAGAGTGTTCTTAGTTCATTGGGCCAGAAGTAAGTAATGGCACAGGTTTCAGAAGTTCTTACATGGTCCAGAGATGACCTGCAAGGGATGATGGAGTACTTGTCTTTCCCTCTTACTTAATGAGAGAAGTTTAAAAAATATTTACCAAAAAAAAAGACACTGATTCAATGTTCCCAATTGTCATTTGAGAGCTACACCTGCACTGCCAGTGGGATAAGAAGATGACAGGTATGAGGAGCTCTCCCTGACTCTGCTGTATCTGACTCAGGGAGAGAAGGCACCATGACATAATAAAGGCCTGATTCTGCTCATTGTCACACTGTCCCACATCCAACAGCTGCAAAGAAATCCTTCTCTGTTTATCCTCCTGCAAATAAAAGCAAGTCTCCAAATAGTTTGTGCAGATTTTCAGTTACAAACATTTGCTTGCGGGATAAATAAATGATTATCATTAAAGCTATACACCAAAGAGAGCAGGTTTCACATTCCTCCTTTCTCCCCAGGAACTCAGTGTCCACAGCAGAATACCATCTGGAGTAAGAACATGGAAGTTTGACATAGTTGGTCTTATCTTTGCTGTGCAGGACTGGAAAGCTTCATGTTTGTAAGCTAACACCCAGATCTTACTCTTTCATGAGAATAAGCTACTGTGCAGTTTGCCAGATAAGCTACTGCTTTTGCAGGTGATAATTTGTGCACTAAGTGTGACAATGCACATTCAGATCTTCATTTCCATTCACAGATTATTAAAATATTGGGAAGTATAGGAATGGCTGGTCTGGATCAAACCAGAAGTTGAGCACTCCAGTTTGCTGTCCTGAATCTTAGCCCCTGTCAGATTAAGGAGGAGACAGAGGGAGTACATTAGGTTTAAGGAACAGAGCAGAGCAGGTAATGTGCAGAATGATCTTTTTCTAATGAATTAGCTAGTAATAGCATTCCTAAGATCATCATATGTAATCATTGTCAGTATAGGCCTCCTTCATAAGGTTACAAGCCTTTAAAAAAATTCTTTATGTTTTTGCCATCTATATCCCTTGGCAGTGGTTTCCCCTGGTCGATTCTGAACCCTGTGAAACAATTTTCTTTGCTTTGCTCGAAATTTAAGACCATGACTTGACAGACTAAGGCAGCAAAAGAAGAAGCAACAAAGAGAACTCACTAGAGGAGATACTGGCAGTGATTGAACCAAACTGCCCAAGACAGAGAGGAGGTACAAAGCCAGGCAGGGGTATTGCCAGGGGGCTCCATTTGCAGAGCAGACCTCCATTGGGAGCTCTTTAACTCAGGGAATTAATGGCTCAGCTGAGACAGGTAGGAGTTTTTGGCTGCAATAGGTATCTTAACCTGGAGCTTAATGCTCTCTTTAAACCACTATAAACCAGCACTGCAACCAGAAGGAATAGTCCTGTTGCTGCTCCACGCAATTTATTTCTGCAATTTATTCACCATGCCTTGGGGCCAGTGTCTGTGGCTTTCCAATAAATCAGATCAGTCAAAACGATTTTTGGTTGCTGTTTCCTGGGTAGTTTTAAACCAGGTCACTTCCAAGACCCTGTTACCTGCAGAACTGAGAAAAACCTACTCCTGGTGACGGTTACAGGAAGGGCAGGGAAAAGCAGAGCTGCTTCTTTGAGTGCAGTGGTGGCTGCTGCTGGCTTACAGAGAGCCCAGAAACAGCACTTGACTCCTGGGTACCTTCTGCTTGGCAGTGTGCACTTGGACCCCTGAACAGCTGAGCCCATCTCTTGGGCCACCTCAGGGAGGTGAAGAGGCTGGGTGTGTCAGCAGTGCTGGACGTCCTGATGGACCCACGGACACACGCTGCCAGCCTGATGGACACACAGCCTGAGCAGAGCCACTTGCTGCTCACTCACACTTGCTTTCTGTTGACAGAGCATTTTCTCAGATCTTCACAACAACGTTTTGAGCAGTTAATATACATATTAGGAAATAACTGCTCTTTACTGGCACTGAATAAACCTCTTTGCCTGGCTGAGACTCGGGAATGTAACATGTCATTTACAAAGCTGTCCCAAGAGAGCAGAGACAGATTACAAAAATATGCCTTGTATTCAGTTAATTTAAGTGAATAAGATGACAGCACAAGGATTATGCATTGAATTTACATGCTGAATGGTCACACTTAGAAACCTGACAAATTGCTCTGGAAAATTAAATAGTATTACCTTAGAGTAGGGACAGTGCCAAGTGCTCTCCCCAGGAAAAACAGAAGAGTAGAAGGGAAATTGCAAACACCAAGATAACCTTATCTGCTGCAAATGAGTAGCACAGTTTTAAGAATGGTGGTTTACAGGTATACAAAGCACAGTCTCACTGCAACAAGGGAGCCAGCTCCCAGCTTTGAGATATTTGGAGTAAACAGCCAAATAAACTCCTATTTAAATTTTATCCACCAATCTGAATTTGGCTTAATAAGCATGGGGATCTGGTTACACAATTGTTCCTGTCCATTAAAAAACAAACCTCATGTGATAGCTGGCATTTTTGATTTAGCCCATGCACATTTAAAACAATGCCCCACGTGTTGCTTCATGCAGCTGAAATACTCTCTTACACACTCACTGCACGACCCATGCTGGGCCTGCAGTAATTCAATTTTCACCCGCTCTGAGTATGAAACACACAATGTGATGTTATCAGCCTGAAATAACACCAGTGACATCGTGTATCTAATCTCCACACATTTCTGGTCAGAAAACAAAACCTAAGAATGTGCCCATCCCCAACAGGAAAACAAGCAAGGAATGCATGGAGACAGAGTACTCAGAGCCACCATTCTGATGGTTGTTTCCAAGAAAAATCATTACAAGTTAAAAGCAAAGGTTTACCACTGAGTCAGATGCTTGACTTGCTAAGTTTTAGTCACAGGCCTTTGTTATTCTTTACAAAAAGACCAACTCTGATCTCATTCACTCTGGTTTGTACTCATGTAACTTCCTGGCTTGGTTTGAATTACTCCAGTCACGATGGAAATGAGAGCAGGGTCAGGATGAGGGAAAGGACTGATAGTTCAAACAAAGGGCTACTAAAATGACAGAAAATTATGTCAAGGATCTCCCCTGCTTGTGTTAACCCAGGTTAACAGAAGGCCTAAAAGGCTTCCCCATCTTGCCCAGCCAGCACTGGAAGATCCCAGCACCTCCACGGTTCAGCTTAGATGTCTCTCTTCTGTTGTGTACAGAAAACCAAGCAAATGAAAGTGAAGATCTTTATTTGTGAGGCACCCTCAAGAGCTGACATGATTGACAGTGCTTACAGAAAGGTGTCAACTCACGATTCTAGGGAATTTGCTCAACACAGCAGCTCGGGACAGGTCTGATGAGGAACGCAGAGGAAGGCTGGAGCTTGCTGGGGCAACAGCTCCCTCTAATGATAACTGGAACTCAGTCTCAGGGAAGAAGAGAGCTTGCTTAAGTGTTAGAAATCTGCCAGGAAGATGCAAAGGAAGAAACTTTCCTCCCGGTAATCTGGCTCCCAGATGGAGCTGGCATCTCCATTTACTGGCCAGTCTTTACTGACAAGCAGCAATAAAACAGTATTTTGACAGGAGGAACAGATTAGGTGTTGATCTGCTGTGGTGCACACATGCCCTGTCTTTATTTACTGTGGCTCTGGCAGCTCCAGCTGACTTTTTTCATTTGTTGTTGGAAGCAACCCCTTTACCAACACAGAGCAAACTAACCATATGTAGATACCTGTGCACCTATACAAGGCTGCCTGTGAAATGGAAGGAAGGTCAAGTGCTCCTGTGGTTGCACAGGATGGCCGCAGCTTAGGTCAGAGAGGGTCATTTCTGAGCAGCCTGTGCTGGTGTTTGACCCAGCTGCCTAACACTGTTTCAGCTTTTTATTTCTCCCATTGATCTCTGCCTGTTTGGGGCAACACTTGCAGGTCTGATCTCATATCTAGAGAAATCAGCAAGAGTTTTTCTGGTGGTTTTAGGGAGAATGGGGCTGACAATAGCTCTTGATTCATACAGCTGTAGAGAAAGCCCCACTGAACTCTATCACATGCACAGAAATTTCAGTGATTTCTGATCTTTGTCTCTCTTGTACCTTTGGGTTGATTACAAAACTCCTTTTTCTAGAAGAGTTTTGAATGTTTTGCCTCTGGAGCTATCAACTTTCCCAACAGCACTAGTTATTTTTATGTATGTTAGTAAGGGCTGCATGGTGGGCAGCAATCACTTAGAAGATCTGGGATCAGCCCACACACCTGTGGAGTTCTGTTAAGATTACTTAGTCAAGAAATTTTTCCCCTTAAATTGTGTCCTCAGTCAGTCAGGAAAGAGAGACACTTAAGAGCAACACACAGAAACACTCTTCAGTGTGGTGCTGGAAGTAACCTAAGCTTAATTTGGACTACACAGAGTGGTGTGCACTGCTGCAGGGTGTGTGAGGTCCTTCACACCAGACCAAAGAGAAACACAAATGCTGCAGCTCTGACCTGGCAGGACACCACAGCCACTCCCACCCTTTGGATGCTGGCAGTCACACTCCATGTGTAGTGGAGACCATCCTCTCCTCCCAGATAGATTTATCCTGCAAACTGTTCAAAACAACACAGTCTCCCACCTGCTCTGTTTCCTGAACAACTGCTGCCTGATTTATAGATTTAAGAAATTAAAAGTTGTTTAAAAATAATCACATGAAACCCCCATGGCTGCTACCTTGGACCAATACTAACTAATAGATTTGGTCAAGGGAAGGGCATGGAGCTATGTGTCATGGAGGATTAGGTTGGAATTTTGGAAAAGATTCTTTACCCAGAGAGTGACTGTGCAGCACACACTGGGGAAGTGATCATAGCATCAAACCTGACGGAGTTCAAAAAACATGTGGATGACTCTATCAGGCACATGGTGTAATTTTATAAAGGGCCAAGAGTGGGACTTTGATCATCCTTATGGATCCCTTCCAACTCAGGATATTTTATGATTCTAACAAAAATTTTGAGAAAGCAGGCATATAATTAAAATTATTAATGTGCCTAAGAAGACATTAATTGAGATGGGGGGATTGTTTGCTTGGAAGAAGTATAGAAATTTCTGATTATTTAAGGACCCATTTTTAATTTGCTGTGTGTGAAAGGTTATTTTCTATCTTTGCAAAAATACACTTAACAATAGAGCATGTAGATAATCTTTCT
Organism: Camarhynchus parvulus; assembly: GCF_901933205.1. Lineage (NCBI taxonomy): Eukaryota > Metazoa > Chordata > Aves > Passeriformes > Thraupidae > Camarhynchus > Camarhynchus parvulus. The sequence goes on from NC_044572.1 coordinate 142,227,275, forward strand.
AATACACTTATTGGTTTAAAACTGAAAATCTAAAGGAAGTCATTGGCCTGATTTTTTAAAGTTTAGTGCTAGGAGACTGCAGTGCATGATGTCCTGTCCATGCCCAAACAGGATGTCCATATATTCCAACTAGTTGCTGAAATTGGCATTTAGGTGCTATAGCAGCTAAATACCAGTTTGATTCACCAGGTTTCCAACTTCACATCTCCTCCTGGGGCTTGCCTCTGAAAACTGGGATGTGGGCATCCGCCTGTAGATAGTACTGCTTATTCCCACAGACCACAAAGGAGGGAAAGTGCTTTTAATAAAATGTGCAACAAAATCTTGAAAATGCATGGTTAGGCTATGTGATAAGAGTCCTTTCTGCTTTTACCATCAATGGATCCCAGCAATGTGATCCCATCACTGGTGCAGTGCACCTAATTGATTGCACGTTTGCCTTGCACACCATTCAGGAAATTAGACACAGCTGCTGTGAGCACCACTGCAAAGAAGACTCCTGCAGGGAAGGCAGTAGAGTCAACATCTTCTGGCTGTCCCTAACAAATGGCACAACTCTCAGCAGGCACTTGCACGGAGGCAAGAGGAAAGTGAGAACAAACAATGAGCAGAGAATGTAAATACCAGGCAGTCAAAAAGTGTAAAAGGGAACTGCTTTCCACAATCCATGTTTTGACTGGAGTCCTGGGAGGAAAGGCAGAGTGTACCTTGAAGCAATCACATTGTCACAAAGTGAAACCAAGAAAACAATCCACAACTATTGCAGCTATTTTGAATCATTCATCTCAGCAATTCTCCTCTCCTCTTTACAGGAAAAAGTTAGTGCAGAGGTGGCGTCCCTGTGAGGCTTCTCTTTGCCATTACTGATAGGATTTGCTGAATTCCATCAAACATACATTGTATTGAACAGTTTTTCCATCCTAAAAAAGACATATGAAACTTCAGTGCACTTTGTATTCATCAGTATCACCCTGGCCATGTTGAGAGCACTGAGCTCTGCACGGTACAAGTCTCCCTCCCTCCCAAGTGAAGAGAATACCAAGTGAGTCTCTGAATGCATATGTGACCACCAAACCAAAACAGCAAGGTCCTGAACACAGCTAACACCAATATTCACTTTTCAGTTCAGGAGCTAGAGAAAGTATGTCATTATCTGCATATTTCAAAAACAATAGTTATGAGTTTTCTCTTTGCTTTGTGTTGGGTGGCTCTCTCTGGAAACCCCACCTTTCCAAACTGTCCTGTGGACCAGCTCTAAGTTTAAAACACCCAAGAGACGGCCTGGGACCCAGTCAGAAATAGTTCATGAACATCAGCATCCTTATGATGCTTTTCTCTATGAGCAGACACATACACTGTGCCACCTGTGGTGTACCCAGAGCCATGAAGCCACATCACCGGGGCACAGCATCAGAGAATCCCAATCAAGGGGAGGAGAGCAGGTCAGCACAGCACTGGGGATGCTAAATACTCACAAATGGGTAAACCATGGATTTGGAAACTCAAGGTGTCAGGTCAGACATATCCAAAATAAGTCATAACAGGAGAAGAGGCAGGGAAGATTAACCATCTTCTGGGCTCAGAAACCAGAGGGGTCAGCACTGTTGGCTGCCTGTCTTCACTGAAGTGAGACTGCTGCCCTCAGTGGGGGGTGGAGCTGAGTCCTCTGCACTGATGAAACTCCTCAATTTATGAATGCTTTCTACAGCCTAGCCCATCAATGCCAAATCACTTGTCCAGCTTTCCTGCAGACAAAATAAAATAGCTGTAGCAAGATAAGCGTATCCTGGAAGGCTGGGATTTTCCAGCATAGAGGGCCAAGTCTCTGTTGGTGGCTGTAGTCTCTGTTAAGCTCAGCTCCACAAACAGGTGCCAAATGACCATAGCAGAGATTTTGGCAGTGGAACAGCAGTTGTAATAAATGACTCTGTGAGGCCTTGCATGCACTTCTGAAGTGCTACAGCTTGCCTTGCCCCACCAAAGCACTCCAGAAATGTGGGATTCTGCTTATCAGCACAATGAACCAGCAAAAGCCCCTCAGGAAACTTCACCACCACTCTCAGTGGTGTGAAAGCAGAAGCCACCTCACCTGCAGCAAGGAGAAATCCCAACTGTCTTTCCAGAAGTCTCCCATTGCTTCAACTCCCAAGCCACCAGCCCCAGGGGAAAGAAGCACAGCATTTGGATGAGGCTCCGAGGGAGGAAGGTTGGCACCAAAACTGCAGCCACAACTGAGCACAATAGAACTATGGGTGGCTTTTTTTCTTCCATTTGCAAATTCAAGTGTTCCCAGACAGCCATCTCATCCTTTTCCACCCTCCTGGGAAATAAGTGTTTTCAGAGAGACAACAGTCCTGGTGATTCACCACCAGGCTCAGGCTCACCAAGGGGCCTTAGAGAAGCTACAGCACTTATGGTGGCATCTGGCCTGTGCTGGGCTGACATGTTGAAGAAAAAGTCACACTTCTTTGCCTGCTCATTGCTGCATTGGTCTCTTGATCTGGCATCATTCAGATGTTTCCCATGCCAACACATTGACTAAGCCAAATTTTTTCTTACATTAAAACCCTCTGGATCTGGACTTTGTAAGTCTTCAAATTCCAACAGATGTTTGGCTTGGGAGTCCTGAACTGTCCTGTCCAAAAGCCAAAAATAATGTGCAGGTCCAAACAGAATTTTCCCCCAGACTTATTGAAATGGCCAGCTGCTGCTGGATGCATGGAAAAGTGGGGAAAGGAATAGGAGTCAGGCTTGTCACTCTTTGACCATTTCTTGCTCACTGTACTAGGTCCAACCTAAACTGAGTCATGCTGAAGAGTACAAAAATAATGTGGAGTTGTGCCCTTGTGCAGGTGAAGCTTGGTGCCCCTTCACCAGTTTGTCCCTGGTGTTTTACACCTGATAACTCATATTCAACATCCCAAGCATGTTCAACATCTGAGTATTTCTGAGAGCCCCTGGGTGCCTGGTGACACCTTTGTGTGCCTGGTGACATCTTCAGCTGTCTACCTGCTCTCAGAAAGCACCCTGTGGAGGCTGAGCCCCCACCCAAGAACTCCCAGCGTGATTTTATTGTGTTTTCTTTAATTAATCTCTGCAGGAAGCTAAAGGCCGTTCCTGTCCCTGGAAGCAGTTCATTAGCTGGCAACCCAAACTTCACAGAAAGAAGCAACATGACAGTGGTAATGAAAACAAGACAAAAACAAAAAAACTGTGAACATTTTTATTGCCGCTGGAGCCATCACCATCCACAGAGTATATTCAGAGCTGTCAGCAATGCCTCTCCTCATTTGGGACCCAGTCAAAACAAAGCTCCAAGTCAAATTTCTTGCCTGACCATAACATCAAATTTTAGTTTCATTCTCAGTCACGGCCTTACACTGATTACATTATGAAATTCATTAGGGAAGAGAAATTGCAGTTATTTCCTTGATGGAGCTGAGTGGTGCTATTGCAGAATAGCCAGGAGCAACCAGGGAAAACATGCCCATTAGAGGCTGGTGTAATCCCACCAGGATCTCAGTCAAGCAGTCGCAGGAAAAAAGCAGCAACAGGAGAGATGCACTGATAAAGCACAGGGTAGCTTTTTACAAAGGAAGATGTTTTCCAAGGCCTGATCTTTTGGATCATATTGAGAAACAAATGTACATTAAAGTTCAAGGAAATGAAAAGGGAGAGACTAACGATATTCCAAAGGTTTTCCTGCTGTAGCTATGTGTTATAATAAAAGAACCTGGTGGCATATTTTATGGTCATTAGTGGTTTAATTAGGAAACATGTCATTTCACATCGCCCAGCTCCCATCTCACTGCCATTGAATGGTTCATTTCCTATCATTCTCACAGCAAAGGCAATGATACAAACGAACACAGGCTGCTCAGAAAGTGTTAGAAGGAAGAAAGCACCAAGATCTTTTGCCACAAACTATCTCAAACTAACTTTAGCAGACACATAAATAGAAAAATAAATCAAAGAATCTCAAGGGAAGCATTGTTTCATTTCCACAGAGTAGTTGTGATTGAGCACAGGTAGTTTTCCCAAGGCATTTGCATTCTTTGTGGGACTAATTTGAACAATTTCCCACAGAATGGAGTCACCGTGCTGGAAAGTTCGAAGCCAAGAGCTGAGGACCCCAAACCAGTAGCACAAAGGGGTGCAAAGCCTGCCCTGGTCCTGACTGCTTTGGATAAGAGCAGAGTGTAATTCTCACAAACCACAAGTGACAAGGTGCACTGGGAGATTGGAGGGAACTTGTTTCTTCTGTTAGTAACCACAGGAGTTTCTTGTGGTCGGTAGTTCTGAGAACGGGAAGCTGGACAAGCTGTAGGTGCAGGAGATTCTTGCTGCCTCTGGGGTTACCCACCCAGCCCGAGCGCAACTGATTAGGAGGGTATCAGAGTTACATAATGACATTTCTGGGGTGTTTTACGGTAAATACGTGGGGGCCTCTTTGAAGGGAGGGATGGGGGGTCTGGATAGCAAAACCACAAGAAATTGAATTTAAATGGGAGAACAATTTAAAAAAGTTTTGTAATATATAACATGCAACTAACCCATATAATGGTAAAATTAAATATAGCACGTCAATATTTAAAAGCTATTGAATCTATTAGTGTGTTTAGGCTTGGAGTTCTGCTTTTAAAATGCCTATAAATTTGTTTGTGATCCACAGTGATCCATCTCTCCTAACATTGCACATCTGAAACATTGGCATCTATCTCTGAGTTAAGCTCTGAGAGTTCCAGAAAGAGAAATTAAAAGCCCATTAAAAGAACTAGGCACTTTGATGATATTTTTAGAATGCCATTTTAGATGTTTTCTTCAGAATCATCAAACTTTTCTCTGGTCTGCCGTGACTACTGAGAGTGCGTAGTTACTAGCCTACAGGTAGGTAGATGTATAGTAGATGCTTGTTTTACCCACAGAAATCACATCCCAAATGTCCTAAAATATGTTTAATAACCCAGCATAACAATAGCAACTTTCACCACTATTGTAATGGGAACTAGTTCAGCTTCCTACAGAAAGTCTTTTCCAGGTTTTTGTCATTACAGGAGGCATCACCCACCTCCAAATTACTCGTGAAATGAATGCCTTGTGCAGGATGCATTCATCAGAGGCCAACAAGTTCAGGTTTTATGAGGCCAACATGTGTTAGAAGGCATTGCTACCCCTCACAACAGCTCAGGGGGCTTTGCAGACACAGTGGTTTTCTAGAAGCGACTTGCCACAAAAATTACATGAGGGATCATACTACCTGAAAACAGATCAGAGGAAAGTCAGCCTTCATACCCATTCCTGCCTCCTGATACCAGTGGAACAATGGTTTCAACAATATACTTTTGACTGTTCAATAAAGAATTATTTCAATTATACCCTTATTTCTGAGTGAGAACTCACTCTGTAAAGCAGGGCAATAATTCCTCCAGTGTGTTGTTTTCCTCTTATGTTCTTTAGCCATAAGGAAATACAAGTCTGCTTCTATATATCTCATACAGTATTAAAATTGTATATAGATTTTAGATGGGAATTTTCATTAAACACTATCAACTCACAGCAGCATGTGGAAAAACCTTCCTTCATCATCTCACTGGATGTGGGAAAAATAACAGAAAAGCTGCTATTGTTAGGATGGTTTTTGTGATAATACTTTGAGAGACAAAACATTTCTCCTCCCAGCTCTAAAGCTATTGAAGGGATTTTCCTGACACACTCTAAAATGATTTATTGTAGGTCAGAGGGCAATTGGAAGAGAAAAAGATCAATCACACAGGAAGAGATAAGTTTTCCCCTTGATCTTTTGTTCGTTTTTTTTTTTAGAGTGAACAGCTTGTAGGATTTTTGAACTGTTTCAGGGGTCTAATTTCTTCAGAGATCATATAGTCTCCAGTTTGCTTATGGTTCAGGCATTTTTTTTAATCAGAAGAGCTAAGTTCATGGTTCTGACCTCACAAAAGCAAAAATCTGCAGTTGTACTGTAACAAATAGTCAAGTGAGTTGTTGTGAATAAGATACTTTTAGTGACTGGAAAAACTTATCTGTGAGTGAAGAGAAAAATATAAACCAGTCTGCAGCAGTGTGAAATGCAGTCCAGAGGCATTAAGGTTCCATAGATGCCCCACCAATTCATCTTGAATAATGTTATCACAGCCTGGGTAGTCCCAAAGGCTGCAGTAATGATTGGACACTTTTCATGAGGAGCTGTGAAATGTTTTTTTTGCTCTGCATGTAAGACAGAGAAATCATTTAAGGGCAATAGATTGAGCAAAGCTGATTACATTCAGTAACAAAATCATTGCATTCATAATGCAAATGTTTTCCTTCTATCTAATATTAACAAAGGACATTGTCCTTTCATTTCTCAGGGAATTAGTCATGCGTATCCTATTGCCTGACAGGAGAATAGCATGGCTGATTCCTCAATAGCAGTACTCAAAAGAAATCCTTACCTGGTAATTCATGTTTATCATTCTAGCATACTGCAAGTATGAAGAAAGAAGGGGTACAACAGTTTTGTGTTCATTGCAATAACGACAACATTTGGGATTGCTTTTATTAGCCAGATGTTATTTGCATAGCTGTAGTGTCTACATGTCCCAGCAGGAGCAGAACTGCAGATGAGTTCTGCAAGAGACAGAACCTCCTCCAAACTGTTTTGAATCCAAGGCCACAGAAGATCTGTGTCACAAGGCATGTTACAGGAGCTGGTACAGCTGACCTACCAGCCAGTGACAAACAGAACCCGCCACATCGGGCGGTGTGGCTGGTCCTAGCAGTCAGCCAGGTCTGATCCAGCGGGGTTGCATTCCAGTTCCCACTCTCTCTCCATGTTAGACAGCTGGTGCCACACTCTTCCTGACAAAGCCCAGGTCTCAGGAAACAAAGATGAAGATGTGCAAAGCAAGCTCTGAATATTCTGATGTACAGGCAATTCTCTAGAGTGGGTGCCCGGCCAGCTTCATCACACATGCAAATCAAGAGGGATGAGCTCCAGCACAAGCCTGGACCTGACCTCAAACTCATCACCTACATCCACAGAGAAGCCTCCTTGCTTTTGGTCCATACAATCTCAGGCTACACAGGCCAGAAAAAAAATTATCACTTTCATTCAGGTGACCTGATAGTAAATGCAAAAGGCTGGGTTGTTTGGGCTATTTTATGCACCAAATTCCCAGGTTTAGGTACAGTGCCTTGAAAGTCTCCCCTGTTTTTGCCCTAGGTAATGTCCAGCACATAGTTGTCAGCTTAAGCAGCATAAGCCATGGAATAAAATCACACCCTCACTAAAATAAAAGCAAATCATAGAGAATTGTAATGAAAGCTGGAATTTTACCCAGAGATTTCACTGACATTCATCCAGGAAGGGTATCCATATCCACTCTGGCAGACTGGGCAGCATCCAAAGAGCCCAGAATCCCAAAGTGGAACTGGGAATACAAGTCTTAAGAGCTGTGGTGCCAAATCTAACAGCTTATAGCATAGGCTTATAATCTGAGCACTTCTACAAAGTCCATCAAGAGCTGATCAATAGCATCTATGTCCTTTAGGGAGCAAGACAGGCAGACCCCAGCACAGACAGACAGGGGACTCAGGAGACCAGATCTCACCCTGAACTCCATTGGCTGCATTGGAACTCACAGACTGTCACAGAAATCTACTGGCAGCCAGCTCACATCCAGACACCTACACTGTGAACACCTGAAGTTAAAAGACTTGAAACCCAACCTTAAAAGCTTCTCTCATTTGAGCTTTGATGAACAAAAACAGTATAGAGAATGGCAGAATGAGAAAGCAATATCACATGAATACTGGTTCCAAAAAATATATCCTCCCTTCTCTCCTTCTTTACAAAAAATAAAGAATTTTATATCATTAAAGGTTAGGAAAGATTGAGCTATCAATTATAACTGTTCTTCATGTTTCTGTGGCAAAAATGGAGAGACATTAGTTTGCATTGTACTGTATATCTACAACTCAGTTTTCAGAAACTGCTCTTAGTGTCTAATTTTTTTCATGATAAGTCATAATAGCCTTCAATTAATGTTTCTTATTATGAGATTTGGGGTTCTGTATGCTGGAAAGTAGCTGAAGAAATAATTTATCCTTTCAGATTTTCAGTAATGACATAAATTATTCAGCATAAACTAGGTAAAGACTCACCTTTTCCATCATCTTCAGGTTTCTTCTGAAAACTGCTTCTATCCTAAACCCCACCTCAGTTAATAAATGGTTTTCCAACTGTCCAGTCTGTTTGTTTATCAGCAACACAGGTTTGGGACCATTTGGCCAGTCTTGTTGATGGAATGGAGCTAGTTCTTCCTGTTCCTGGTTTGGTTTTTTTTGCAGCATGTGAAGGAAAGCACCTGAATCATTTGGTCTCCCTGAGGATGCAGGTCACACTGTCACGACCCACCTTGGCCACCACAGTCAGCTGCATCTCCCTGTCATCTGGTCAAACTCCTCACCTCCCAGGCGACCTGAAACCTGAGTGATACAAATATCCTTGAGCTAGAGGAAGCTAAACTAAACATACTGCAGACAAACAAGAGCATTATATTCTAGGTAGGCTTATATTCAGCTGTGACAACGTAATAGCATCAGAAAATATATCTGTGTGGGGTTTTCCTCTATTATCCAGATTTGTAATTCATAATGCATTAATTGCAGGTGTAGAAAAACTATATCAAAGTTTGCCCACATCAGTGATCATAATCTCCTGAATATGGTAGTGATGCTGCTCTTTCATTGCCTGGCTTTTAGAGCACAGTCAGTCTCCTTTGAAAACACATCTGTAGTGATCCACCCATTTACACTTTATGGATGTTCTGTGAGAGGGAAAATGAGAGAATTCATTAACATATTTGCATAGTGTGTTTCCCCAGCATTACAGAATCTGCACCAGGTAGCCAGTGAGGAGACCCCCTGGGCTGGTCAATGGCAAGGGAGGAGAGCAGAGAGCCTCGTTAGCCGCAGTCCAAGAGGAGCCCCTGCTGATCCCTGGAGGGATTGCAGTGAGCACTGAGAAAAAGGTCAGTATTTCACACCCTTCAGGCACAGAAATTTTGTTTAAGTGAATTGAAATGTAGCAGGAAAAAAGAAAAGAAGGCTCTAGAGCAGTTGGAGAACAAAAAACTAAAATTGATTCAGATAAATATGCTTTAATTTCAGTTGGTTTTGCAATGGGTACTTTTGAAATTGGGAATCTCTAAAAAATGTTTTGGCCAAGGGAATTTTTTTATTAGACATAATCGTGAAAACACATGTGCTCTTGTGGTTTATCTTTATTCACAGCCGTTAGTCACCCAAAATAAATATCACTCATCAGACAGACACAACCAGCTGAAAAGTTGGCATGGATTTTTGATAAATTCATAGTAAATTGGTAAGACTAACAAAACACCACTTGCATATAATTACAGAATCATGATTCTATGATAACATCACTTGAATATTATTTTATTTCCTTGTTGGTTTATATCATGATGGTTGGATATTCCATATTTTCCTTTCCCCATGGCCCTTCCAAAAAGGAGGTCCAACTGTGTTTGTATTTCTAATGCCCAAGATCAAAAGTTACCCAAGCTCAAGAAAGAACAGGACAGAATAAAACCTGGATTTCATAACACCAGGCCCAGCTCCCCCAGAGGACCACAGACTGTGTGATTCTTGTACCTGTTCTGTCCACAGATCCTGCAGTGCCTCAGTGGTTTCCAAAACAGTGGAATCAGTGGTGTTCTACAGTCTCCCCTGCTTCCAACATGGGATTCTGCCATACACAGGTTTACAATCCAAATGCAAAGGACCTCATCTTCTTACATATGTACTTGCTATAGCCAGTTCCATCTAAACTTGGTCTTTCAAACAAATCACATACATCGTGATGTAAATTGAACCGCTGTCTGATGGTTAAAAGACTACATGGTGCCTTCTAGAAGTGGAGTGCAGAGTTTAGGAAAAGACAGACGGAGTCTGAATGATCAATGAACCCAGGGATTGTAACAACATGTGTCCCACACATATTCAGTATCAGCATCTCTGCCATTCAGTGCAGTTCGTCTTAAGCAGAATGATGATGGACAGCAAAAGGCATCAAAACCATACACAGCACATAACAAAATTCAAACAGATATTTGTTTTGGGGCCCAAGAAGAATTAAGATTTACTAATAATCTGGGCAGGATTGTCACTAGCATTATGTACCCTGCCCAGAGCTTGGACACCAAAAGCAGAGAAGATAATCCCATAATCACAGGCCCATGGTGTGATTCTTGGGGCTGTCCTGTGCAGGGCCAGGAGTTGGATTGTAATGATCCTTGTGGGTCCCTTCCAACGCAGAATATTTTGGGATTCTGTGATTCTGTAATTTTACCTCTCTCATGCTTTCATTAATGTAAATCTATAGCATTCATCTCTCCTGTCACAAACAGTCATGGCAACTAAATTCCAGGATTGAATTCATGTGTGCCATGTGCTCACAGCTCTGTCAGAACAGAGGACCTTTGCAGCTCTGCCTGTGTACACTCCCACTGAGATAAAGTAAAAGGTGAAGTTGGAGATGGGAAGCACAACACCCTTTTCCTCTTGCTAGAAGAAGGGTGTCTATGGGAGGAGAATCAGCCAGGATGAAGATTTGAAGTTGCTTCCTGGGGTTTTGGATTTTTTTCTTACAAATACCAGGAGATCTTTCATAAACACAAATATTCAGGGTTCTTTTTTATCTCTGGTGTGTTAGCTGGGAACTCCATCAGCTTTATGCTTTCTGTTCCAGTTAGTGCAGAAAGAATGCTCTTGCTAAATCACCCACCCCCTTCCAGAAGCTCCTGTGCTATTCCCTAGAGACCAGCTCTTATCTCACTCGATTTTAACTTAGATTAAAATCTCCTGGAGATAGTGTGAGCACAAACACATAAAGCCAGTAGCTTTTTATAATACACAACATTTTTTTCCAGAATCTGTGTGGTTTAAGTCCTGCTATCTAATTGACTGCACACTACTCCAAATAACTGCATTAAGAATTTTCTCTGAGTGTGCAAGCACTAAGGCTCTCTGCTTCAGCAGTGGTATTATCTGCACCAAATATCAAAATTGTGCAATATCACTGGTCATTTTTATAAGATTGAAATATACTGGAAAATTTTCTGCAAAACAATCTGGGAGCTTTACTTCAGGGAAGGAAAAATATAAAAATCAAATACATTTCCTTGTAAAATTATGTTAAACTGAATTCATTTTCCTGCAGAAAAACAAAAAAAGTTAAAGTTATAACATTTTAATGTGGAAAAACTTTGAGGGAAAATCTTGAACCCTCACTAAAGAATTTTTCAAAATTATATACTGCACTACCACTGCTCATGTGTCACAATACAGCAGAAGAGCTGAAAGCTATTGTCACTTTTTTGTCTGGCTTTTTAAGCCACTAAGAGTAGTCACCTTATTTTCTTTAACTCAGTGGCACATATTCATGTATCAATTTTTTTTCTACTTTGTCATCACATTTGAAATCAAAACCAATTTCAACCTTTCTTGGGAAATGGAAGTTCCAGTGTCACCCCATACAGATGCCAGTCAAGTATGTCTGCCCAAACTAGTGTCCACCAGCTTTCTGGACCATCATTGGAGTGGAAGACCAGCCTGGTTTCCACTCAATACCAGCCAGTCCCGACCTCCTCCAGGAAAACCTTCGATTAATTTACATTAAAAAATATCTCTAAGATCATTGAGTCCAGCTGTAAACTCACCACTGCCAACTCCACTACTGAACCATGTCCCTAAGGACCACATATACATGTCTTTTAAACACCTCCAAGGATGGTGACTCAACCACTTCCCTGGGCAGACCATTCAAATGCTTGATGTTTTTGGTGAAGAAATTCTTTCTAATTTTCAATCTAAACCATTTTAGTGCAGCTTGAGACCATTTCCTCTTGTCTCTTTACTTGTTCCTTGAGAGAATAGACCAATCCAACCTGGCTACAGCCTCCTTTCAGGGAGTTGCAGAGAGCAGTGTAGTCTCCCCTGAGCCTCTTTTTTTCCAGGTTAAACACCTCGAGCTCCCTCAGCTACTTCTCTTATGATCTATGCTTCAGACCCTCCCCCAGCTCCATTGTTTTTCTCTGGATGCACTTCAGCCCCTCCGTGTCCTTCTTGAAGTGAGGAGCCAAAACCTGAGCACAGGATTCAAGGTGCAGCTTTATAGTACCAAGTGCAGGGGGACAATCACAACTCTGGTCCTGGTGACACCATTGCTGACAGAGACCAGGTGCCATTGACCTTCTTGGCCACCTGGGCTCACACTGCCTCATGTTCAGCCACTGTTGACCAGCACCTCCAGGTCCTTTTCTGCAGGGCAGCTTTCCAGCCGCTCTGCCCCCAGCCTGGAGCACTCCAGGGGGTTTTTGTGACCTGAGAGAAGTACCTGGCACTTGAACATGTTGACCCTCATACAAATGGCCTTTGGCCCTTTGATCCAGCCTGTCCAGATCCCTATGTAGATCTTTCCTGCCCTCCAGAAAACCCCACCAGCTTGGTGTCATCTGTGAACTGGGAGTGATCTCAATCCTCCCTTCCATTTGGGAGTTATTACCCTGGGTAATAATTGCAAAACTTTTGTCCTCCAGTCCCTTGGGCCATCAATGGAGAGGAAGAGCAACCTGGTTCCCCCTCTATCAGCCAACCATAACCTCCTCTGGGACAAGTGAGCTGGTAAATCTCATGTGTCAAAGTTATAGTTAGAGATGTCTGCTAGAAAGTTCTGTGATGGCAAGCAAGGGTTAAGGGCAAGATTATTAGAAAAAAAGGTAAGAAAGAGAGGACAGAAATAAATTTGATCTACAGTAAATTTTGGAGGGCATCTGCCTCAGACAAGATCATGCTTCAAAAAGCCCCTGTCAGAACACAGAGCAAAGTGCTGAGGATGAGGGGATAAGATGCACAACATCAGGGCTCACTTCATTTGTCTGGAGGCTAGTGAGAAGTAAAAGAGACATTTTCGTCTACAAACTACTTTTCTTTACATTGTGGCCTGCTGATACTGAATTACAATAACTCAACACTGACCAGAACAGGAATAGTCTTGCCGCACAGCTGTGTAAGAAAAAAAGTTTTATGCTTCTAGTGGTCCTAGAAAGATAGATATATATTTAAAAAAAAAAACAACAAACAACACACACACACACACACACGCACACACACACACACACACACACACACACACACACACACACACACACACACACACATATATGTAAAGTTTTAAAAGTTTGGTTACAAAAACCAGAGCAAACTGTCTCACAAAGTCAGATCTGAGATGAGCACATAGGCCTGGGAGGGGGTAATCTCTAGAGATGTGTGCATACTCACATTACAACTAACAAGAGTACAGCTGTTCGTTATTCTTATTGAAGGATGAAGAAAGTATATTTATGGATAGATGTAATTAATGTAAAACTCCAGCTGTTTAAAAGGAAACTTGGAGTTCTCTTGCACATCCTGAGTATGTTATTCCTTATGAAGAAGCTGAACCTGGATGTCCTTATGCACAAGAGAGCCAATGGTAGTGCACTTAGAGTCAGCCAGACAGATGTGAATTAAGGTCACCTCAACTCTGAATAGGAGCTTCTGTCCTGGCTTTTAGTTACAGTTGACAAATTCAATTCCATTTCATACCTTTCTTACACTTAAGATTTGTCTCCCAATCTCCTGGTATCCTGTGGTCAGTGTGGGGATAGGAAGAGGTCATTATCTTCAGTGAGTGAAATGCCATTGATTCACAGTCACCTTTATCCTATCAGGACAAATTTAGACATGCCCAATGATCCACAGGGAACCAGCTCTGGATTTATCCTCACACATGCAAATGGTGACTCTTGCTCACTTCACTTGTTTACAAACAGTTTTCATGTCCAGCCAGCTCTAAACACTGGAGTTTTTCTCATGACCTGCTACCTATTTATAGTATTATAAATGCATGATGCATGCATTAGATCTCAAAATGAATCTGAACTCTCACAACCTTTCACACTGAAAATGTGTCTCCCCTTAACCCTGCTGCACAGATATTTGCTTGAGGTCATTTCCTTCTCTCCCTGTTCTGCCTGCATTGAGCAAAATAAAGTAAAACAACAGCTCTATGAACAACAAAATTATAGCAGAGAAAAATGGATTTGTAACATCCCTCAGATGATTTTGCCCTAGAAAAGATACCTGTCCCTTACCATTAGAGGACTGCAGCCAGACCAGTAAAGGGGTGGCATTACTTTTATTCCCACTTCAGCTCAGCAGGAGGTAGGGGAATAAGGTGCTATTCCTACATTTGACTAATGGCAGATAAAGCCCAGCACAGCTTTGATTGCAGACATGTAGTACAGACACTCTGAGACAATCAGAGCATCTAACAGTCAAAGACAGGGATGTAGGATAAGAGTGCAAATGTAAAAAACTGGAAAGATGATGAAGTGTTACAGGTGAATATGTTCATTATTGACATTTCAACAAGCACAGCACACCGTGCCCAAGGGCCTTTTTTTGTGAGAGATGTGCCCTTTATGGTGGGCTGGAAGCACACATTAGCTGCTTTATATTTCCCCCTCTAAAGTCTATTTCTGGTGATCATATACTTTGCAAAACCTTAACCTCATGAAGACAGGTTACATTCTCATGTGGCTTATTTTTTTACATAACCAATGAAAATTGGAAAAGCTGATCAATGCATTGCAATTACTGAGTAAGAAAATATACTAATTTTTTTTTTTAATTTAAAAACCAAACCAAACAAAAAAAAAACCACAAGAGAATCTTTCTTTTGGATGTACCAGATTTTGGCATTTTATTTAGAAAATTCTGGGATCAAAAAGGCAGTTTTGCTGAAATTGCAGTGTTACATGGCAGCAGAGCTGGAGGCTGCTACAAATGAGTGTATCTAGAAACAGGAGGGAAAATAAAAGCAAAGGATGTGGCACACAGAAGGCCAGAACAGCTTTGACCCTGTCAATCCACAGCAAGCAATTGGATCAAGCCTTCATGAAGGCAAAGATACTGAAATAGGTGACTAAAAGCAGCCTTTCCATTAGAAAATCACAAGCATGTTTGATAAGCTGCATATAAGTGAAGATCAAACTAGTGGTGAGATTATAATCAAGACTGAAAAAAAACCCTTTCAAGATAGAATGAAACTTTTGAGAGTAATGTGTGACAAGATATATGAGAACTCAAAAAGAGGGCGAAAGGGGCTTTTGAGGTTTTGAGAACAGAATTGTGAATATTGCCTCAATTGTGTTGTTTGGAGAGTTTAGAGACTCTATTTGGAAGCAAAAGTTGCAACGGAGAGACAAAACCAAGAATAAGATTGCAGAAAATATTCTGACTTCAGTTTGGAAAAGGCAATTACATCATAAGTGATAAGTGGGGAGCATAATTTGCAGATTGAAATCTCTGAAAGAAAACAGGTCATATTCAGATGGTTGGGTTCTTCAAAGGAGCAACTGGAAGAAAATTAGGAGCTCAGAAGGGAATAGGACAACTGCAAAAACTTTGAAAGAAGGATCATGACAAACTGCACAAAATCTGGAAGAAAACACAAATCAAATTTACATCTAGCCTTTTTTAAAGAGCTGCTATATTTTGTAACAAGCACAGTAATTTGCAAAGTCTGGCCATAAAAACAGAATTGACACAAGTGGGTGTAAACTATATTACCTCTACACAAGCAAGCCTAATTCTTTATTGGAAAGACTTAAACAATACTTACATGGAGTGGATTTTACCTCATACACCAGCAGATCCTTTATTAATTTAAATGGGGCACACAGATCAGGGTAACACCTGAATTAAAATACAGAGTGTGAAGACAGAATCAGTAACAGCAATGCTCAGCTCGTACATGGGACACATCAATCCTGAAGAGGTGGCACCTTAGGACAGTCACCTGCCTGGAGAAGTGGCATTGCACAGAGACTTGTGGGAAGTGTACTACCCAAAAAAAAATCTTTGATTTTGAATGAAACTTTCACTTTTTAAATTAACAAAACCCAGCTTGGCAAGGCAAGTGGAAGAAGCAATGTTTTTACACAACCAGCTCCTGTCCGTGGCCTCTGCATCTCCTGAAGGTTCTTGTTTCCAGCCAGCATGAGCACTGCTGTGTGACAGCAAACACTGTCCAGTGCCCTCTGCTCTCTAAGGAGTTTTTCCATGCATTTCTGAGGCCTAACCAAACTCATCACAGTCCCAGCACATGTTGCAAACTCCCAGAGTCCAGCTGCATCCTCAGTAATGCCACAGCCTCTCTATCCTTTAATTCCCTGGCTTGTACCCAATGGAAAGGAGAAGGAAAGTGTTCAGGGATGGGGAAAAATATTCAGCCAGTCTAAGTGGATCATAGGCATGCCTATGAAAACCAAGAGAACAAACCCTTCTGTCATGAGAACACGAAGCTGAGATAGAACAGAATATTGAGAAGATGAGGTTTGCAATTACTTTATCAGAAAGTCCCTCTGAGGCGCAGTAAACTGGGAGAGCACAGATCAGAAGAGGAATGTAGGGAAATAGGAAAAGAGAAAGGAAAAAAATAAGAGAGGTAAGGGGGAGGGAGAAGTGATTAAATATGGAAATTACAAAAGAAATATACCAGGATATTTCAAAATACCCAGGATGTAGAGAAATGTCATACACAGAACAATACTGACTAATATGATCTGAGTAATGTTGTAAAAAAAGGCTATTTAAAAGGGCCAGAATAGACAAACAGAAGCAGCACAGAGTGACAACTCAAAAAACTTTAAATATATTGTCCAAGACTGATATAAACTCATTTGGCTGTGCTGAGGAAAAAAAAAATCTAGCTCATCATCCCTTTTTACCCATAAAGAGCATTATTATAGAATATAATCCCAAACATGACATCTCATATGTGAAATCCTTTTGTGAGCCACAGCATACCATCTGCAGCAGTAATGGCTCACAGGCCACAAATGCCATGGCTCTGTTTTGAAAAAAAGGTTTTATTTAAAAATAGCATTATTTCAGCTCTAGGATAGTTATATTTTATTGCTGCTATTAAAAGAAACTGTTAAAAGGACGCTTAAAAGAGATGAAGAACCAGACCTGGAACAGAGCATTACCCTCTGAACAGGACTGCCACCTGCAGAGAACACTTCTGCCCAGACCAGCATGTTAATTCAGGTGCTGATGCTAAAAGGTGGAGCCTTTTCACCAAAAAAAGTGAAGCAGAAAATGTATCATGATCTTGGATAACATGAATGTAATGGGTCTGCAGGATGCTGGACTAGTGTATTACATCAGAGGACAAGAGCCTCTTGTGAAGCTGCCTCCCTCTCACAAGGTAATTACTAATGGAAGACAGATCCACAGTTTCCACAACAAAAGGAAGATGAAAAAAATCTGGACTCTTGATATCAAAACCAAAACCAACAGAAGTGAGAGATAAAGCAAGAGAAGGTTGAAGGCTGAGCAAAGCAGAGCTAAAACTCATGGAGTGCTTCAGACATCCACAGGACAGAGCTGGTCAGCTCAGAGACTGGTTGAAACCTGGTGATGCCTCATTAGAAATCTCTAATTTGCCTCTGGGCCATTTGCCACCTAGGAATGAGATGTTAGAGTCATTGGTCCTTTAGGAAGCTGGAGATAAAATACAATGTATTCCTCCCATGGTGTGTGAGTTGAAAGCAGTGGTCGAGGGAGCCAGCACTGATAGCACTGGCTTCAGCAGCACACAAAGATCCCTGTTCTTCTTTCCTAAAATGCCGGATTTTCTGATGTGATTGCATCAAAGAATCATTACCGTTCTACACTCCAGACCCAAATTCTTCTTAGTTCTGTCTTAAACCCATTTCCCCTCCATGGTCTGAGCCTCCTGTTTTTCAAATCTCCTCATTCCTCTATTCTCCACAAACATCTGGGACACTTACAGGCCACATGTTTCATTTTCTTCAGGACTGTAGGGGAGATAGGGACACGCTAATTCTGTGGATTAACTTGCCAGGGCTTATACACTGAATCTAAAGTGTTTGGTTGATCCAACAGCAAGTTCAGATCCTAATGATGTTGTGGTTTCAAATTTTTGGATGTGTTGAAAATATAATCTAAAAATGCACTGTGTTCCAACTTAGAGATAGGAAGGAATATTTAGATTATAAAGTTAGTAAATACATGATGAAACAAAGGCCACATACCCAGCCTCTTTCTGCAATTTTTCTAGGTGTTTCAAATCTATAATGCCATGCTCAGGCTGCTTTTCCCATGTTCATTCAGAGCAAAGGATAAAACTGTTTTAGTCCTCAGCTGTGACTGGAGGTGCAGGGAGCCATACCCTGAGCATGCACAATGCACCAAGGGCCCTGAGAAATCATGACCTATGTTAAAAGCTATTGAATCTCTCTGCCACCAAAAATGAGAGTGATAGCTTAAGTCTTTGGGCATTAGTGAGCAAATATTTTCTTTGAAGTTGGCATAACATTTGACTCCTACCATGATGGGAAAACACTCAGAAAATGGGGGGTGCTGCACTCAGGAGTTGGTTTGTGTGGGTCTGCAGGATGAGGCTCACACTGAGCATTCTGAACTGAAGGGCCTGGTGTTAAATGACTTCTGTGCATGGGAGCCCCAGGAAGTGCAGGGGTCTGCAATCACATCTTTAAAGATGACTTCTTAATATGAAGAGATCAAGTTGGAGCTGCATAGACAATTTTATCTTCTTTATCTCCTAATTTGGGAGTACTTAAATTTGCCACCATTGCAGGCTTCTTTCAATACTTATGAAAGGTACTTTCACAAAGGTTTTGACAAATATTACAAGGAACACTTCTGAATTCCTGTGCCTGAGGTGGCAGGTCTCATTTGTCAGAGCTGATGGCAAATATCTGCCTCTTTGTCCTAAGAGTGTCCCAGGAGCAGGGACATGGCAGCAGCAGAGAAGCTGCAAGACTTCTGTGAGGTGCTAAGAAACTGTTCTGGGAGCTTTGCAGCTGCAGGGGGCTGTATGGGGACATCAGGTGTGTTGAAAGGAAGGATATTGCTCCTGCAAATGGAAGGGGAAAGAGAGGAACAAATGTCATGTCCTCAACCTGTTCTGCTCCTGCCAGGAAGGAAAATCAAGGGTTAAGCCTAACTTCCATTTAAACTTATCACAGAGGGGAAGATTTGGCATTTTATGTGGTTATCTAAGGTTATAATAGAACCATGTAAGAGATATTTTTAATTTACTTATACATAATTGAAAATGTATTAAGAAATATTATTCACCTATAACACTGACTTATACTCCACCTGACCACATCAGTTAAGTGATTTCAGCTTTGGCTAGATTTTGGCTTGCCTTAAAAACCCAAGAGCCCCAAGAATAAGCCACGCAGTCACAAGGGATCACTAAACATCAGTTTAATGAGCTGAGAAGCAGTTTTTGTCTAAATGGAGATTAATCTGAGTAAGAAAGCTTTACGGACAAATGAGAGAGAGCAGACCTCTGATACACAGACAGGCTCAAGTATCAGCTGAGAAAGGGTTAAGAGTATAAAACGTGAGGTTACAATGGAGTAAAGCAAAATAAAGGTGCCTGATAAGCCAAAGCAGCAGCTTTTCTGTGCATGTGCATACCAAAGATTGGAATCTTCATGGCTTTGAAATTTGTTTTTGCCTGTGATAAGGTAGGTGCAACATACAGAGCTGGCAGTAGTTTACAGCCCCTTTGGAAGGGTGTGAGAGATGAGTGCAAATGATTACCAGGAACCAGGGTGTGGTGAGAGATGCATCGACACACTTCCAACACTAGAAAAAGCTCTTTTTTCTTGGTATTTAATAACTTCTCAGAGGGACACAGCTCACTCATTTCTAGTCCTAGAAAGAAAAACCATTTTAAAGTTATGATATTATTATGTATCAAAAAGCTATTTGCATCACTTATTATTTATCTGCTGAGGTTTTGAGAGCACTTGAGTTTCATCCATGCATGCAGAAAAGATAAAACTGAGTCCCAAGAAATTTATTAGCTAAAATATTTGCTATAACTAAACTCAAGTCAGATTTACTTAACAGATTTCTAAATAGATTTAAATGGTGCAAACCTTTCTGCAGACAATGTAAACTTAGCTTAGATGTTACTTACAGAAATTTAATATCCATAATTAGTGACTGGAATCAAGTAAACTGAAGTGAGTCTCTCAAGTTTAAGATGTTTATTTTGTGGGTTGTGTGTCTGGAATGCGTAAGTGAATTGCAAACAAAACTTTTCAAACGCATCATTTCTCTAAAAGAAATTCTCATTTAAAAAAGTGATCTTTTATGTCTAGAAAACTCTCGTAAAACATAAACCAGCTTTTACCCATCGTTTTGCTGCCTGACTTTATACTTAGCAGCAGCTGCCTGGGTTTTTATAAGGTGTTAATAAATCTGCCCATACTATTTTTAAATAATTTGTCAGAGAAATGCTTTCTCATTCCTGCCATGAAGACTGAATCTGTCTGGGAAGTACTTGGCTGCCATACAGATGGGTCCTGTAGAAAACCCCTTGATAAAGATAGCTGATTGTGTTGTAACCAAAAATAGTTTCTGCCTGTATGAAGGACACACACTGCATGGAAAATCTGACAGCGAAGAGGTGCTTAACACCTGTGCTTGGTGCTAATCAGAGCCAAGCCAAAAGTAGCTTGGGGCCTGACAGCCTCTCTGCCCCTTCTTCCCCTTCCTCATGTACAAATTTAGATGTAGCTGAATTTCTGTGGGCAAGGGGGAGGGGCTAGACAGCTCCCACAAAATCCCTTCAGGCCCTGATTTCTATTGCTTTGCACTGAGAAGCTGAACTTTCTTAAATAGGAGCAGAGATGGGGAGGGGCTGGGGGAGTAGCCAAGAAAACAGAGCACCAAGGATGGGCAATTGCAGAAGCAACAAGGAGGCGTAACTCAGTGCAATGACAACCTCTGCTGCAGGGAGGACAAACTCTGGCCAATGAGGCTGAAAATCAGCTCTGCTTCTTGAAATGGGCAAATGAGATTCAGGAATCTTTCTCCAAAGTCACTGCTGCTCTCTGTGGTAGCCCAGAAAATTTCATAGTACTGGTGCTTTGCTTTGGTAGACCTTAATAGATCTTCTGCATGCATTTTTTGCTGAGGAATTTGAGTCAAAGGACTACATCACACCAAGTTCAAACTGGGAGACTCTAGCAGTGGGTGGGTGAAAAATACATTAGAACACAGACCTGTGAACAACATACCTGCATTTAGTCTAACCTTAGTCTGCCTCTTGAGGCAGAGGTTTGCAGTCCTAGGTCAGAGACTGTAAAAGCAGTTTAATACAGGTCTTTCCATTAGACAGCCAACAAAGTGCTTAGTTGAAAATTATACCATTAAAAACCCACCATTATCAAATAGAGTATCTGCAAGTTAGAATTGAAAATGCAAAAAGGGATGATAAATGTATAATTTGTAAATGCAGGGTTCAAAAAGGCCTTACAGAGACATGTTCTTCACCTTCCTTCTTTCAGTGTCTGTGTGAGTGCTCCTGTCCATCTGCAATAGCGGGCAGTCAGGGCTGTGGGGCCAGGGCCTCCCTCGTGCCCAGAGCCAGCCCAGCCCCTGGGCTGCACAGGCTCACTCACACTTCCTGCTCTTCTCAGAACCTTCCACCTCTAGTGAAGAATCCAAATTCAACATGCACTGCTCATGCTGCAAATATCCCCTGGGCACGCGTGGCAGGATGCTCTTCTCAGAGTGAGGGAAGTGGGTTCAGGTGGCCCAGGGTGTCTGTGAGCCCCAGCCCATTGATCTTGTGTGAATTACGTGGGAGAGAGGCAGCTCAATAGCCAAGCCCTGTGCAAACCACAGTGACACAATCCTGCGTGTGTTCATAGCATGTTTTATCTATTTATCTCAAAAACCTTGTTTACAGCAGTGCAAGTGGATATCACTCTTACTCCCAGCTTCACCAAGGAGCCAGTGAAGGCTTCAGTGCATTTATGGACTGAACTGCAATTTACACAGGTGCAAAAACTGTCATCCTTGGCATCAATGGCTTCCTACTGAGAAAGGAATATTGCAGCTAACATGAGCATCCAACAGACATGCAGCAATAGCCAAACGAATGAGCATCTCCCCTGGGCTCACACTATCTGCCTCTGCATTTTTCATACTCAGGGCCTGATCTTGCTTCTATTAAGAAAGATGGAAACACTCCAAATGCTTTTGGTGGGAGCAAATGCCTGCCTCTATACACTCCAGACTCCTGGGGTGTATATATTGTAGAACGCATTCAAGCTACGTGCCTGTATGTCTTTCTTAGGCAGTTTCAGTTTTTATAAACCTCTGGAGTTTGCAGCTTTTTCAGCTATGACAATGACAAGTCTCACTCCAATTGGTATGTTCCCAGGGAAAGTTCTTATTCCAAAGAAATGTTATTTCCCTATGAAAATCTGTTCCACTGAAAAAAAAATTCACAAGTTCTGTCTTTTGGGATAATTGATAGGCTCATCTTGCTTTCAGATGCCCTACACACTCAGGAAACACTGGATCAAGACCTCTGATACTGTGGTGATTGCATGCTTCTTCAGTCCATCTCCTGCAAGGGTTAAAATGCACCATTGTGGGTTCCATTCCAGATGGAGAGGGACGACAAACTGTGCCTGGTCATTTGTTCCTGCTCATCCTGCACAGACAGTAGAAGCTGAGGCTTCCAGATCCTTTTCTGTTTGTTTTTTTGGGACAGAAGACAGCAACTTTTGGAAAGTCTTCTGACACATAGCACTTAGTCCTGCAAACGTTGTCAGGACAAAAAGCAAGCACCTGGAAGTAGCCTTCAAAGTTTAATCAGAAATTCAAATGGCTTCTTCTAGATTTGCATATATTCTTGATTTTGGCTTCTTCTGCTCATGCTATGCACTCCTCCATGCATTTCCCTCTTTTGGATAATAATATAGAGCATATGTTTCCCATTTAATTCTTCCTTGATTCTTGTTGGCATCACATCTGTGGCAAAGTAGAAGGAAAGCAGCTGAGAGAAAAATTTTTTGAGAGAAAATATTTGTTTGCAAAACAAACTTTTATTTATATTTGTATGTGAAAACAGTCAAAACCCTTCTATTCTATTTTGAGATAGACATGTCTGCAGGAAGAATTAAGTTATGAAGCAAGGGTTATGTTCTCATGGAGCCTATATAATAAAAATTAAGTAGAAGAGTATGTTTTAAAGTGTGTTTACAGTCTTAAAACTACCTGTGTGTTTCATGTGTGTAGAACCAATTGGTATCTGCAATGATGCTGGAATCTTAAAAATAAAAGAAAAACACGCTTTCAAATAAATTACCTTGTCCAGAACTGCAAAATGTTAGTGAGCTAACATTTCCATTTCAGTTACTGATGTGCAAAATTCTGATTGGCATCTGTAAGTCCACAGGGAATAAGGCTGCCTGGGGACCTTCAAAGTGTGAGGAGCAGGAACCCAGGGAGAGAGCAATGTGTACTAAGTAACCATTTGTAAATCTCACCCAGTAGAAAGACATTTTGGAGGCACGCATATGCCAAAATTGAGTTGATATTAAGTAGAAGTAGATATTAAAAGACCACACATCTGGGAACAAACAAAATGAAAAAAAGACCCACAGTCACCATCACCAAGTACAAAATCAAACAGAAAGAATTCAGAGCAACTTTGCTGTTCTTTTTCTCAATGGCTACAAGAATACATCATTGAAGTCAACACTGATGATTGGAAGGTTTTGCTATATCCTTTAATGGAAACTGATACTGACAAGATCTGGGATATTTTCAGAAGGAAATCCTACCCCAGGAGTTGCAGGTGTTCCTTTACTTCCTACAATTTCACCAAAAATTACAACACCCTTTTGCATCAGTGTCAGAGGAGGGTTATCCTGGTAGAAATACAAACAAAGCACCAAACACACAGGCACCTTCCTTCCTTTGACTGAAAACACTCTGGAATTGCCACAGCTTTAGCAAAAAGCCAATGGGACTGATATCAGAGCTCTTTGTAGAAGACACAGGCAAAGGGGAGATCTATGCATTAGTATCACTTCAACCTTCTCTGTTCTTTTGTCTTTACCAATATTTCCTGATGCCAAGCCAAAGGGGTGGTGGTGGTGGTGAAGGGGTGGGAAGTGGGGTCTTTTCAGGGGACTGAAGGGGACAGCAAGTTCTTAATTCAGTTAACGATTGCAGGAAGTGGTTTGTCAGTTTGGAGGTAGCCCCTGCTCGAAGCCAGGGCCCTTCTCAGAAATTAACGTGCAGTTCTCTAAAGATAGATTGCGCAAAACACCAGGGGGCCCTCGGGAACCTGCAGCCACAATTCCCCAGACAGGGAGATCCAGAGGAGCGGTGAAGTGCCCCCCTTCCTGCAGCTGCTCTGTGGACTAAACCAACACTCACTGGAGCGGCTCTCTTATGCAAGTTCTCAGGTTTCATATCCGCAGTGACCAAGTTTTGTTAAAAATATGACAGCTGCTCCTGTCATTTTCTTTCCACGTAATTTTAACCGTTGCCTCAAACTGCACATGCATTTTCTGCCTTTCAGCAATGGCAAAGGAGGTTTGCATTGAGCAGAGGACTTACCAGAAGCTGCCAGCTTTGGCACTGAAGGAAAGGGTCCCTTTGGCACACCTCATGGGTTGCATAAAAGACTTCAAAACTACAGAGAGTAAGGGATATCTAAGGTGATGTTTAGAGTGGTCTATTCAAGCCATGTGACAAAGTAGGAATTGGTTGAGTGTAATTGCAACAAAACAGAAAATTTATGGACTACAAGGAATAACTCCCAGGTTGCCTTGAGCAATAGTGAGGATCTGATCAATGTAACTATATATAGAGCATCAGGATGTCTCATCCACATTCCCAGGAGCCATACAATAATTCCTTTCACCAGAGCCTCTAACGTGCCCTGTGAGAACATTCTATTCACCCATAAAGAGTCACTTCAGATAATCCATCTGAATGACCACATTTTGCACTGGTGTAAATCTAGATTATCTGCACTGATGTCAACAGATTGATTCAGAATTTAGCATCCTTGCATCTGGAGAACAGAACCTTTGCATTACTTTCAACACAAAGCTTCCTCAGTTAATTTATACTCCCTTTGATAACCAGAACTGGCACAAGAGTGAAAGGAGTGCTCCATAGAACCCAGTCTCCCACTCAGGGCAGAAGTAACTGCTTCATGAGAAGACATCATAACATCTTAGAGCAAGTCGATCCTGGTCCATAATTGCAGGCCATACATCATGCAACACAACGCTATTATTGGGGGTATTACAGTCCAGTTTCCATCCCAATTCTCATCTCAGCAAGAATATATCTGTCCTACATCCAGAGAGCAGAAGGCTGGCTGTCCCTTCCTCAGTAGTATCCTTTTTTGTTTGGTTTTTAAGTCTTTGGGATTTTTGTTTTTGGTAATGCATTAAATGCTAAACAGCAGATAGAGATGGGCTTATTTTCAGGTGTTTTAGACAGTAAGTCACAAAGCATGGCAGTAGCCCTTCCTCACAGACCTCAAACCAGAGCTTGTTTGTGAGCAATTGCTTGGTCTTACCTCCCATGGCAGCAGCCTTGCGAGCACTCCCCTATTCCTTACACCTGCTAAGGATGGTAGAGAAGCAGAGGCACTAACTTATATGCTGCATACAGCAAAGAAATGGAGAATGTGCAGAAAAAGGTGTCAGAAAAGTGTACAACAAAAATCAATTCACTTTGGAGTGGATGTTCCAGAAAAAATGATGATAATTAAGCCAGGGTTCAACTGCTTTACTAAAACAGCTTTTCTCCATGAGAAACAGAAATCACCATGCCCTCTCCTGGTCTCTGGCACCTCTACAGTTCATCTGCAAAGGTTGCTCATTTCATATCTCTCTTCCTGAAACTTTTACCCTTAGCTTTAAGTGCCCTCCTAATTTGAGGGTGCTTTCCTCTCCTTCTGCTTATTTCCCTGTCAACCAGTCACACTGGCAAAGACACCTTTTGGGGATCTGCAGAAGACAACTGCTCTGGTGAAAAAGCTGGAAGAGGGGATTAACTTCTCAGTTGGTTCCCAGCACGAGAGGTACCTCTCGTGTCAGGACTGGTCTCCCCAGCTGCATCTCCTAGCAGAGCTTCTTGTTCCAGCCTGGGGAAAGAAGGTGGCTGGAAATGGTGCTGGCACACACAGGACCCCAAGCACGAAGGCTGTTTGCTTGTGGTAGCAGCACATCACACTGATGCTGATCCTTTCCTTGAATGTTGCTCAAAGGCTCTACACACATGAGTAAGCACCCCACAGACTCACCCAACACAGCACATGATGCAGCTGGCAGATGAGGCCTTGAATCATTTGTTACCAAAGCCTCCCCATGTACCTCCTGCATACTTTTAATTGAAAACATTAACTTTCAGGAGAACTCATGAGATGGTCATGCGCTGTCCCACAGGGAACAGGAGTCTGCTGTGCTCCCCAGAGAATGAATGAGGCTCACAAATGAGTAGGCTGTGTCTTCCAGCTTCCAGTTTCTCAGTCATGGCTCATTCTTGTGTTCCTCGTTTACGCTGAATTCCCACACTGGGCCCTCTTGTGTAATTTAGACTGAGATTTTCTCCCTTTTCCCTCCCTCCCCTCTGCCCCCCTCATGCTCTGTACAACAGAGCTGGCCACACAGCAACAGAGGAAATGAACAACATCTGGTGAGATTGATTCCTCGTTCTTGTAAGCAGTGTAAGCTAACAGCTGTGTCAGGCATTTCATCCAGCTCTGGAGTAGAAGAGAAATCAATCACACATTCCCCTCTACCACACCTCCTCATTCTGGCGCCTGCACTGCTCCTGCAAGATAATTGCCTGGTTCACTTTCCTGAAAATATACTGGAATCCCACCCTTTGTACAGAGGACATTCCTCAATGCAAATGTAATCATTCTTTTAAAATACAGGAGACTTTAAAAGAAAAAGGAAAAATAGACCAGAGCACTTGAGAACATGCCCACCTTAAATAAAGGAGCTTTTTTGGACTCCATAAAACCATGTGTGAGCTTACATGTGGGTTTTAAAAACCAGTGTTGTCTCATGCTGTGCCTTTAGATGCCTAAACATTATTGTATCCTATGGCTCTTGGTAGTACCCAGGCACTTAGGAAAGCTGCTTTTAGGCACAGACATGAGTTGTACTGTTATGCCCAACAATACCATAGTGGCATCATATCTTGTTGGATTGAAACCTTTCTGCTGACCATTCTGGAAATCAGAGCATAGGGACAGAAGAGATCCAAAGCAGTAGCAGCCATGAGAAGTAGACATAGCAAGAGAAGGCAATTTTCTTGTAAATTATGGGCCCTGAGGCAGCTTTAGAGTTAAGGTTTAATCTCTTCTTTGGAGTTTTTCAGCTGACACTACCAAAAAGCCACCAACTATTTCCAATTACCTGGGCAGTTTCTTGATGGGGACATTGGACCACTAAGAATTCATCAAAGATCCCCCAACAAGCCTTCAGTAATAGTTACTGCCCAAGTAGCTCACTTGTGACCACAAAAAGCACAGCACAGCTCAGGAAGAAGGATTCAAAGGTAGTGCTCAAGAGAATCTGGAACAGCTGAGCATTGGGCAGCTTGCCCTGTTTGTCTCACAGCTGCACATGCTGATGGTGTCACAGATAAGGCAGCTGCAAGGAGCCACAAGAAGGGAGCATCTTCATCTGTCCCTTGGGGTGCTGTTCACAGCCATGCTGGCTTTGACTGCATTTCACTGGGATTCTGGCAAAAAGTATGGCCACAGAACTCTGGAAAAAGCAGTTAATTTATCATCAGTCTGGACAGGTATTTGGTCTATAATCATAGCCAAAACTTGCACCCCTCTGGCAGATTGTGCAGGCTGCACCCTGGGCTTTTCTGCAGAGATTTATCAACCTGTGTTCTTGCTATCAAACTGCTTTCCTAGGAGCTCTTTAGTTTAGTGATGCCCACCTCCAGATCTTCAAAGACATTTCCTGAAAGTCTTGTAGGATTACTCATGATCATGAATAAAGCATGATGCTGAAAAGAATGGCAAGGGATGATATTGCACGTGGCACATTATCTTGCACAGTTTTAGTAAAACTGGAAATGGCTAACAAGAAAGTAAAAACATTTCTGAGTTTTTTTAACCACAAGTACCTTTATAGGTGTCTCATACCCCTAGGGAATTTTCCAGCACTGCTGCACTGACAATCACCCTGAAAATCTGGGCAGTATTGAGCACAAAATCCCTATGAAGTAAAAGGAAGGACAAGATGTATCTTCCTTGTTGTCAGCTATACACTCTTGTAAAAAAAGTGCTCTTCTCAAGCCAGTGGGATTCACTACTATCAAGTGAAATGAAGAGTTTGGAAGCAGAGAGAGAAAACAACCTAAGAGAAAGGGGGAAGCAGCCAAAAAAAGCCATATGTAATCAAGGGAGGCAAGCTGTAGTGCTAGGGGCTTGCTTGGGGTGGAAGATTTTCCAATAAGCAATGCAACAGAGCAGATTTATGATTTCACCATAAAGTTGCATGATACCATTTAATGAATTAAACATTCACATACAGGTTCAGAGAAAATATTACTGACTGGGAGAGCATAAAAGCATTGGGACATTCTTCACATTTATTACTCATGAAAAGCTAAAGAAAGAAAGCAATCACAATAGCAATGAAACATACTTTTCCACCCACATAGCATCTGATCAAATATTCACAGATGGAATTTATATGGGGGTTATGGCAGGTTTTTTTTAAGCTGCAGTTGTACGTCAGGTTCTGCTAAAATCCAAATATACATATATAGCTTAGGTATTTATGGGATACCTATTACCATAATAATTGAGCACTTCATCCTTTTTAATGTATTTATCCTCACACCATCCTGAGGAGGGAGAATGGGCTACCCCAGTGCTGAGATGGAAGCTAAGGCATAAGGGAGGCTATGGACAATAAAATACCATAGCTGCCTTCAGTTTGAATATTGTGATGCCTAGAAATTAGGCATTTGGTCACATCAGAGTGCTTTAAAAAGCCAGACATGGAAAGCTTCCTAACCTGTCAATAGGAAAGATTGCATGCCCCCTTGGATAGAACAAGGACAATAATCTAAAATAAAATTAAATTCTCTGGAACATTCACATTTTGGAACCCTGACAAAATGAAAGAGTCCTTCCACCCAGCAGAATTCAAGTAAAATGCATTTGGTAAATATATAGATTTAGAAAGCGATTTTTTTTAAACTACGTGATCTTTGCGGATCACAAAGATCTTTGGGTCCTAAATTCTGCATAGGTAGTCTCTGTGAAAGCTGTCCACGAGGAGCAGCAAATGGAAGCCCCATCAAGTGGAAGGGGAAGAGTTCTGAGATTACAGTTTTGCTCTGTTGGCCTCAGTCCCACACCATCACACCAGTGCCCTCATCACACCAGCACTCAACTGTGCAGGGAATGGCTTCCCTCAGTTATACCCAAGTGTTTTCCACTCTGATGCCCAACCTGAACAGGTCCCTGATGAAATACACTTATAGAAGTAGCTAGATTGATATTTCTGAGGTTATTGAGCAGGATCAAATAACTCCCTTTTGAAGCTTCCAAAAATTCTGTTCTTTGTTTGGACACAAGTCACTGGCATGAAAACATCTCTTGTAAGCATGTGTGATTATGACAGTGGGGCAGGGAAGCCTTGCATACTGTGGGCTGCTTTCAAGAAGTATAATTCATCAAATAAATGAGGTTGAATATATTGTCTGAGACCCAGTATTTTTATAACTCTTCTCATGTCCCCAACTCTTAAAGATGAGCTCAGAAATGCTCAGTCTCCAACATTTAAGAAAATATTCTTGCTTTGACTGGGGTAGAGGCATTTTTTTCCACAGTGAATGGAATGGGGCTGTGCTTTGGAGGTGTTCTGGACACAGTGTTGATAGCACAGGCAGGTTTTGTTACTGCTGAGCAGTGTTTATACTGACAAGGTCTTTTTTCTCACCCCAGCCCACCAGCAAGGATGTCAGGGGTTTACAAGCAGTTGGGAGGGGTCTCAGTCGGGACAGCTGACCCCAGCTGACCCAAGGGACATTCCACACCATATAGCATCCTACAAAGCATATAAACCTGGGGAAGCAGAAGGCAGGAACATTTGGAGTGATTCTATTTGTCTTCCCTAGTCCCCATTGCAACTGATGGAGCCCTGCTTCCCTGGTGGTGCTGAACACCTGCTTGCCCAGGGAAAGTAGTGAATCAAATCCTTGTTTTGCTTTGCTGGCATGCACAGCTTTTGTTTTGCCTTCAAAGGATCTTTATTTCAACCTGTGAGTTTTCTCCCTTTTTCTCCTCTGATTTTCTCACCCATCCCACCAGGGGAGTGTGGGTGAGTGGGTGAGTGGCTCTGTGATGCTGAGTTGCTGGTTGAGATGAAACTGTGTCAGAAGGATATACATGTTACCTAAATCAATTTTTACAAAAAATTAAAGTATATTTCCATAAACTACTAAGCTCCATCTAGTTCCCAGTTACCAAATGGAAAGGAAGTTATACAACAAAATCCTCAGAGCACACAGGCATCTGGCTTGAGGGATGCATTCATTCCTCCCAAAACACACACAGACATCTTCTTTGATCACTGATGGCCATGGAGCACAGAGGAGGAAGCACATCACTATGTGCCCCCACCGTGGCTGAACTCAGCCATAGGTGACAGCGGCCTTCATCCCTCAGCTCCTCACTTCTGCAGGACACTGAGCCAGACACTGCCTGGCCTTCCCCAGCACCATGAGCCCAGCAGCAGCCTGGGCCTGGGGCTGCTTGCTCCTGGCAACCAGCAGGTTAAACAGAATGACCTGTTCTGCTTCCTGGAGACTGGGGCACTGCAGAGGTTCCAGTCACACTGTGCATGTCCTGCTTCCCAAACCACCTCCAACCATCTCCACTCTGGGTGATTTCAACAGAGCAGATGCAAATGGCCATAGTCCAAAAGTTACTTCACATGGAACTCAGCTTCCAGGAAAAGGAAAGGAGAAACCTTTGGGAGAAGAAGGAAGGAAGTACTGGGGAAGGCAATTAACTCTGCCATTTATGTTTTATCTTCCTGTTCTGATGAATCAATATCCTTTGGAACTTTGAACTATCCTACTAAAAACCTCCCACGTGTTATTTTTTCAGCAATGTGTCTCAGCACATAATTGGTGTCATCTTAGTTGTTATTTTAATTTTTATAAACATTTCATTTGAAATGGGCAAAGAAGAAAAACCTCAGGCTCTTTTTTGGGGAGGGTTTCATTGTTTCTAGACTGAAGTTGCAATGTATAAAAATCACTTCAGCTGGGTTTTGTCATTACTAGAAATAAAATAATGACTTAATGATTTACTATCACATGGCATTCAGCACAAAAGCAGCACTATATTAAAACCAATACAGCACATATTAAATGGATTAAAATTGAACTAGATTTCTAATAGTAACTGTATTATGTGGTTACTTGAAATAGCTGAGGGTTAGACTCAATGACCCAGGAGGTCTCTTCCAGAGTTACACTCCTAAAAACAATTGTTAATAGGAAATCATCATCAAAGGGGGGCATTTTTTGTGCATCCTACAGAGATCTCATTTTGTCAAAAGTTGTTCAACATCTTTAGCCAGGATGGTGAAGTTTTCAGAGGACACAAATGCTTAGAGAACACTCAACAATAATGGGAACGGGCCAATAGCCATCAAAGCTTAGTTGACAGCATTATCCCCAACACTGCCCTGCAGTAAAACACATTATTTCTACATCTAGGAGAGCCACTCTAAGGGCATGTTCAGAAGCAGGTACTCATATTCCTGTATACTATCCTGTAAAACAGAAGATACAGTGCTTGGATATACAAAGAGCATGTTGAGCCAAATAGAATGTTGTTATTACCTCAGCACACAGTGCTGCTGAGTCCATT
The DNA here is from genome assembly GCF_901933205.1 of Camarhynchus parvulus. NCBI lineage: Eukaryota > Metazoa > Chordata > Aves > Passeriformes > Thraupidae > Camarhynchus > Camarhynchus parvulus. The sequence goes on from NC_044572.1 coordinate 142,259,166, forward strand.
ATTCAAATAACATGCAGAGTCCAAGGAGGAAGCTGAATTACTGGAAAGTGATCAGAAAAAGGCTACAGCAATGATTCTATGTCTGGAAATTCTGCCTTAAAACAAAAGATTTAAGAAGCTCAGCCTCTTTAACTTCTCTTAGAAAAAAATGAGAAACAATGGAATCCCAGTCTGTATTTGGGACTGGAAAATATTTCTGACAATAAAAAGTTGCTCAGTTTAGCAGACAAAAGGCATGCAATGTCTGACCAGCTAGAGTTTGAAGTCACACAGGTGAGATAAAATGTACATTTTTGTATATACTAATGATGAGTTCAGATAATCACTCTAAATAATAAATAATAAATAATAAATAATAAATAATAAATAATAAATAATAAATAATAAATTTCCTGAATACCCAGGAAAGCAATAGATTTGCAAATCTTGTGACATCTGGAAGGCGAGTTTGTCTTTCATAATACCATGACCTGGCTGAAGGAAGTATTCACCTTGATATGGGGATGATCAGGGCCCTTGCTGAGAAGAAAGCAGCATGGGAGATCAAAGCCTCACTACTGATTTTAAAATCTGTGAAGAAAGATTATCTGCCCACTTTTATGAACCATCCCATACTGCTGCTCTTGGTCATGTAGAATGTCTCAGGAATCTCTCCATCCAAAAAACCCTTTTAGTTTGACTTCAGTGAATCACCTTTTAGGCCTTTATTCTTTCTAAACCTTTCTATTCTTTGAGTTCTGTTTTCATATCTCCTTTTAATCCAATGATTCTTACTTGCCTTCCCATAAAGTTGTCATTTCCTTCAGATGCTCAGACTGATGAAAGGGCCATACTGAAATAAAAACTAAATGAGGTGAAAATATATCCCATAAAAACCCCCATTAAGGACTTTACGGAGAGATTTCCTGCTCCTCTGGCTCAGATAGTCATATTTTATTCCTTCTAGGAAACAGAAAACCCTTAATCCCAGAAGAATGCAGCCAGAATCAAAGAGCAAGAGGAGGCATTAAGTTGCAAGAAGAGGAGGGGGGAAAGAAAGAAGAATTTTATAGTCAGCCCTTCAACACAATGTGAATGAATGGGCTATCACCAGAACTACTGCATGGATCACAGGCACCGAGCAGAGAAAAATATGATAAACTGGAAATCTACACAAAGTCCACGGTCAGATAGCACCGGGTTAACATCCTGCAATAGGCTGTTGAATGCTTAATGAGCCAGACGCCGTTAGGAAAAATGTCCATTAGGGGGAAAGAACAGAGCGAGAAGAAAGGTATGAAATCTTGTGTATGGTCGTGATTAATTAAGAAATTGAGGGAAACGGTAAATTTGATAGCTTCTCATCCCTTACATAAGAAACTGATTCTTCTTCAGAGCAAAATATATTCTGTCCCCAACCACACCTCAGGTTATTGCTTCCCCTGGCTGGTTTGTTCCTTGGTTTGTTTGTTCCCAGTGTGTGTGTGAGTGGGTGTTAATTCTTTTCTGTTGCCATTTGGTCAGTGATCACACAAGATCAGAATCAGGGCAATATAACATCCTAGGTTATGGAAAGTAGTATTTTGTGAAAGGCGACTGGTATAATTGTCTCATCCTTTTTTCAGTCTGCTCAAGCTGTTACATGGGTTTGTGCTTTATTTAATTTCCAATTTGGATCAGGGTATCCTATGAGTTTTGGGTTTTGCTGTTATATATTCATTCACATGATATAAACAAACTTCTTTCACTTACATGCTTCTGATCGTTTCAATTTGGTAATAGACAAAGGTTTAACCTGCATCTGCATTTTAGTGAATCAACAGGGCATTAAATGATAAATACAGATTTTCTGGACATTTTCATATGTTTTTGGAACAAACCCTGCCAGAACTTCTAGCACCTTCTACTCAAGCCATGTCATGGACTGAGAAATTCAACCATGACTGGGGCTTCTATCATTTCAATTATTTTTCCCTGAAAAGGAGTTGTCGCTATTTTTGCAATTTTGCTTGTCTTAATTGTTGTCAAATTGCTTCTAAGAGCTGAACACATGGAATTCATTGAGCATACAACAAAACCCACATTCAATTAGATATTGACGATCTTGAGGGATAACAGCAATATAATGTGGCCAAGAGGAAAAACAGTTCACAAGTTCTGGTCACCCAAGCGCTGTGGGCAGAGGGGAATGTTGCATAAGCAAAACAACAATGAGGCCAGCATAGGGAACCACATTGTCTTCTCCACACCCCACCACCACAGCACTGTTCCTGGAACCAGCCCTGCTGCTTGTGAGAAAGCCTCTTTGAAAATCAAACCCTCAATTTTTCAAATCACTTTTTGCCATGTGGGACAAAGATTCACCTTTGAGCCTGGATAGTTCTTGAGTTCTTGACCATAAGTACGGTGTGTTTTCTCACTCACACCCACCACAGCAGTCAGAGGCCAGCAAAGTGAGATGTCATCTGTTGAGCAGTTTTTTAGGAAACCATGCATTTTGCCCATGACAGGGACTAATCCTGAGCAGATCATCAAGTAAAAACTTCTAGTGTACCCTTTCTGTTGTCCATCTTTAGCTATTTAACTAGTCTGAGTTGTTTGTCTGGACTCCATCCAGTCAAAGAAGAAGGATTCATCTTAGCATTACTCATTCTCCCAGCAGAGGTGTCCCAGGCTGATGCCTGTCTTGCTCTATTGATGATATATGCACCAAATGTGAGATGGACATGATAGGTGGACTGAACCTCATCCATATTTCTGACTTCAGAAGGCACTTTTCAATGGAGGTGACAGTGAGCCTACTGGAATCCACTTTATTGACTTGACTTTGAACCCACTTAGCACAAGCTAAGGCCATGGAGAAAGATGCATATTTTCTGTGAGGCCTATATCCTTCTCTGCCTTCAGTGGTTATTGAAGGTGTCTAAAGCTGCTAGGCTCCTAAATGGGACATTTCACTTGAATGGCTGCAGTGAGGTGGCCTAAATCTCTGCTTTCTTGATGTCCTCTGCAGTTATTTCTTTACAGCACCGGGACCTGTCATCTGTACAAATTCTACAGAACACCTCCCAATCACAGCCCCAGCCCTTTGCCGGCTTTTGCAGAGATACATTCTCCCACCAAAAGCTGATATAGCACAGGCAGCCATCAGGAGTGTCACTCAAACTCACACCTTAAAGCTCCAAGTGCACTTTCTCCTTTATTCTCCTCCTTCTACTCACATTCAATCCCTTCCTCTCCTCTGGCCTTTTCTAAGTCTATACATCATGAATTTTACGTGCCACGCTCATTCCCACTCTCTTCTTTACGATGACTAAAGGAGTTTATATCGAAGATTTCAGCCCTGTTGTACTGTGGTCTAAGCCACAAGAGAGTCATAAGTCATAATCTGTGTAAAATACTCCCCTTTCCTAGAATTCACTCCCACTTTCTGCATTTGTTCACAGAGAATCTTCTTTGGGAAAATAGAAATAATTTCCCTTTTGACCATTCTAACCATTCTCTACCATGGCTGATAAAACCTACTAATTTCCTTCCTTCCCTTTCATGACACACCATGTCTGGACCAAAGCAAGTTGCACCAAGAGGAAAGGTCTCTTTGAAACAGCTGAGAACAACCCTCATAGTACATCTGCCATTATTCATTACTTGCTTTATCAACTCAGGAACAGGATGACTTCATCCTCAGTGTGTTTCGGGGCACTGTTTTTGATCTGGTTTGGGGATGAAAGCATGGTCTGATTATAAGCAATGATAACTTCTACCCAAAAATGTCTTTTCTCTCAAGTCTGTGACCAGACTTGGCCTTTGGGAGTTTTGAATATGTCTATCATGGCCCCAGCACTCATCTCCAAAATAAATGACTCATCTGAAACTATCATCTATCAGAAAAGATTTTTTCATTTCCATGTACTTTAGCACTGGTTGTACAGGACGAGGATATACTGTTCACTGACATTCTGATTTCGCACATCTCCATTGTGCAGCCTGCATGGATCCAAGTCATAAAGCTGAAAGACTTCAGGGATATTTCCCTGAAGGATGTGTGTGAGTGAAATCCATTTCCCTGCTGCAGACGCATCTTTGGAACCAGTAATGCCTTCCCATCCTGTTCCCCAGAGGCAAATTGTGGTCTCTCCACCATCCCACTCCACAAACCTGGGACATTGCCAAGGATATCTGCAGCCAAAGGAGGGGAATGCAGTTTCCTTCCACAAGAAACAGAGCTGCCAGTGCAGATGTTTAATGTGTACTCTTCTCAGCAGATCTGTGCTAAATAGGGAAGCACTACCCAGTTCACATGGAAGAACTGATGTGAGCCTTCATCCACAAGTCAAACTACAACTGGTCTGAAAAGCAGGGGGAAATGTGGCCCAGGGGCAAATACCCTGGCACTGGACACAGCTCTGTGTTCCTCCAGTGCTAACATTGCTTACTACTTACACTATACTGCATAAGCCACTTCAAGGAGTGCCTTGAAACTAATGCTAAAGCATTACAGAGCAAGAACGATGAGGGGGGTATTTGAACCATGCACTGGAGCTGCTTCTCCACAGCCAGAGATTTGAGACACCACCAGTGGTTTGCTCACACATGCAAGTTACCAGCAACACCTCCTGCAGCAAGGTTAGGACACAAATTCCTGGGGTGTGCTCCACAATCCAGCATCTCCCTCTTTAAAAGCAATCCTAGAGGTAAGCATTGCTCACACTGTTTGCAGCACATATCCCTGTATTTAAATTCACTCACTGAGATGCGTGACTGCCTCTTTTGGTCATACACTATGTCTGTGAGTTCATGTGACACCTGTAACTTAGAAAGGAACATTTTCTAAGCTGCTGTGACATTCACCTGTTTGATGAGCTCAAACAACCTCTGTTGTTCATACAAATCTCAGTTTGGGGCTCCAAATTTCTGGTCACAGAATACAATTACTCACAAAAAAGCACATCAAGAAATCAGGAAGAGCCCAGACTAATTTATAGTTTAGCAAATCAGTTAGAAATGGAATATTTTTCTTTTCAGGTGTCCAAATCATATGATTTCAACATTTCTACATATCCAGTCTCATGCCATGAGACAACTTTTCAGAGAGTATCAGCTAACATGTTATGTTACATATGGGTATAACTGAGATCAACATTGTTGGCCTCTGTAGAGAGTTTGGACATTAAAAACAAGGAACAAATGTCATAAAGCACCCTAGCTAAATCCATTGAAGGTTCATTTATCAGATACTTTATAAACATTGAAGCAAGTTTTCTGAAGCATACAAAAATCTACATATTAAGATCTGCTAAAAAACAAAGGTTTTTTAGACATCCTTACAATTTGGGCTTGTGCAATCACTCTTTCTTGCAGAGCAGATGCTTAATTCATATCCCAGTGCCTGCTCATGCTGAGGAACCAGCATGTCTTCTCACTATTTTTGTGTTGTTTTTTATCATGCATCAAGTTTTAGAGATTGATCTTTCACCATCACACCCCCCTGACCACCATTATATGCATAGAGAGTAGATCTAAAATTGTTCTGAAGCAGAGACATTGTCCTTCCGCTTAGAAATTGTCCTTCTGCCATCATTCCTCATCCTCTTCCCACCAGCACTGGATGCAAACCACGATGCAAATAATTAATATGCTTGCCTCTCTTTGGGTTGACTGATAAAATGGAATCAGACAAATGAATTTTTGGTCCCCACTGATCTTTGAGTACACTGTGTTATGACAGGGTGTGAGATGACATGTCATATAATGTATAGTGTCACACTCTCCCACTATTTGATGCCATTTAATGTAATGCATCCTGGCATGCCATGATGGGATGACACAAAATGAGAAAGAAGCCAAACTGGAAATACCAATTACCCACTCTTAACCCTGAGGCAACAGGGGGAAAATATGCCTGTGTCTGGGTGACCCTTGCTCTGCTTATTGCCTAAGCCTCATCATTCAGGGAGTTTGTTTTGGGTACTCCTCAGTCCGAGGTCATTACCAACCATTCCGATGGTCAAAGTGTCTGTAACCCTCCACTTCATTGGGAATCCAGGAGAAGCAGCAGAGAAGTCAACTGAAAAAAATTGTAAATTGCTGTTCCCACAGTGTCAAGTTGAACTGATATTTTTTGTCTAATGAGCTGCAAAGCCACAGGGTATAAGGAATAAAGAAAAGGCAGGAGAGAGCAGGGAGAAGGGAAAGTGTGCTGGCAGGCAGGCTGAGTCAAAGCATCCAAGAACTGCACAGACAGACAGGGTCGAGGCTTGTGAGCTGTCTAGCAGAGTGGAAACAAGCAGGATGGAGGAATAACGCACCCTGTTCTGCTGCAGGCCAGTCCTGGAGAAGGTTGCCCTCCCAGCCTACCCCGAGAAGCTCACTGTCACCTTTCCCTCCTTTGGAAATCACTTCTGACCTACCAATAACCTGCTCAGGCATTTGCTGCCTAAACTTGGTCTCCTCAAAAGTTCTAAATCAAAGCATTGCTTCCTCTTTGACCCCTCAAGTTCTGAATGAGGGCGCACCTGGGAATGTTGGCAGAGTGGAAGGAAACCAAACCACCCAGCAGAGAGGCAGGGATGACCCCATGGGATCCCATGTCTCTCTGCTGCCCCAGAAAACCTGTGGGCACGAACTGAAGTGCCAAAATACTCCTGGCTAGTGGCACAAACAAGTGACAGAGTGATGGTTTCATGACAGCTGAGTTTAATACCACAGACAAAGCAGGAGTCAACAAGGTTTCAGCAGTTTCCTTCTCACCTTCCAGCTTCACATCTTCTTTCACCCTCACTACACAGCTCTCAAAACAACAATTTCCACCGCTTGCCTAGACCTCAAATTTCAAATTCATCATACCAGGAATGAGTTCAAATCAAGGAGACAACTTCCACTTGATCTAAATCTGCTGTACCTTGTTTCATAAGTCTATATGAGGCTGTGCTCTCCAAATACTCCTTTGCCAATCTCAGTGGCCAGACATTTCTCGTTGCAGAAGTCTTTCTGCCCCCATAACTTGTTCCTGTAACCCTCCCAACAGAAGTGCAGCCCCACTGCCTGTTTCTTCAAGCATCAGTGTGAATACCTACATATGCCTCACCAAAATTTGCTCATCATTTTCCCAAAACCCATTATGATGGGTTGGCTGAAGACACTTGGTTCTTCAGATTTTTAAATGGGATTAAAGGAAGGCAAGCGTTTTGACATTATACAAAACACTTGTCATATAAATCCTGCCCTCAACATGCTCTTTGTTTAAACTACTAAAATAAAATTTGAATTTTTGAGCTTATTCATAATAAAACCCATATAAAACCCATATATCACAAAGCAAACAAATAAACAAAAAAATCCACAGCACAATTCAAACCAAAATTACACCTCCATGAATAATGTCATAAATATGCATGCATTCTAAATATCTGGCAGAGGCTGCCTTGATTTGTTCCCACTCAGGCTGGCAACCCTCTCAAAAAAAGTGATAGTATATTTTCATGTATTTCTTCCATGATTGAAAAAAAGCATTATCTTAACTATTGAAAAATATTTCAGCAATATTGTGAGAAAGATGGGGAAATGCTCCAGAGCCCAGTGGATGCATCTTCTCATATCAATTAGCAGTTAGCAACTATGAATATGAAATGATGGATCATAGCTACACTGGACATACATAAGGAAAAAATACATATTTTTCACAAAATTGGGAGATTCCTCCTGTCAAAGCTGAAGGAAGTCTAGATTTATCAAAATAAGAATTAGTTTTGTGGAGCTGTATAGTGTTGTTTATTTTATCTAATTTATTTGAAGTTCTATTTAAACATAAGTTCCCTTTTTGAAAGAGAGGAAGCCCAGACAGTCTCCAACAGAGTGGCAAAACTGAACAAATTGCAAAATCATACAGTGCAATTGTGAGAAGAAAAGTGCTAAAAGGATGCAATGAAATTCCAACTGATGGAATACTGAAAAAAAACCAAACAAAATTAAATATCCAGACATCTGAAACTGTTGTTCCAAATCAATGTGGCAACAGCAGAGTTTAAGTGAGGTCTCTGTGTGAGGTCCTGAACAAATGACTGTGAGCAGGAATTCAGTCATGAAACACTCTAAGTTCAGACAGAGACACAGAATAACCCGCATGAATGACATGGCTCAAAGCTACAGGATTTTTCAGACCTGATGAAGACAGAGGTGGGTTATTTGAAACACCATGTATTCAACACCTGTTCAGTCCTTGAGACAGTCTTATACTGAATCAAAGTACCTTTAGGACCTCAGTGGAGGCTGATGGAGAAATCAGGAAGATCAGGCAGCCTTGAGGTCATCAGCAAGATTCTCCTTCACCTAAGACAGAGTACGGAGTTGAGCTGGTCCTCCTGGCCTTTGGTAAGCTGCATCCCTGCAGCAAGTGATAAATAACATTATTCAACACTGTCCCACTTCTGACTCCTCAGCCTATAGCCCACCTGTGGAAAACACCAGCACAGCCCAGAAATCAGTGCTTTTCTGTCAAAGTTTGGATGCATCTGTAGAAATGTGTCTGTACTGACTTATTACCCACATGAACAGCTCTCTATAAATAGAATATATTGGTGAAACAAGCTTCATCTACTTCCCAATGCATGTTTAATATATTTATGAGTATTTCTAGTTAGTTTTTCCTTTTGATTCCAGACCTGCCTATGCTGTGATCCTCCTACACTTAAAATAACACAGCGTTCAAGACTTAGATTTCTCACTTTATTGATTATAAAAATACAGTTAAACCTTAAAGGACAGGCACGACAAGAACAAAAATATAAACTCAGAAAAGATTCCATAGGAGCCTCTCAATTGCTTTAATTCCTTATTTTATTGCAGAAAAACTTTATGTGTTTGAGTCATTCCAGTCTCAACAAACTGGTAGCTGCAAGTAAGGAAAATGTTTAAACCATTTGGATAGTGACCAAAATCTCACTCCTGTCAATGACTACATTTCTGTTGTTACTCTGTGAATCTAAAACTCTGCTATCCAAAGGTCAAGCATAAAAGCAAAGAAAAGGCATTAGCTGGTTACTTAATAAACCTATGAGCATTATAATATCCTGGAAATTACTCTTATGAGCCTATTTTCCCCTGGAAAATCCTTTCCTCTGATGTCCAGCACTTGATCAGTTGACACAGAAAAGAGTCATCAATATCCAGCCCAAAAAACTACATGGGCTCTGCAGAAGCACTTCCCATGGGAGTTACACTGAGCTTGTACCTTGTTACACAAGGCATAGTGTGCATTGAGTGGGAAGGAGATGCCACATGTGGTCTCAGTGTCTGTGGCCAGAACAGCTTTTACCAGAGCACAGCCGCTGTGTTTGTGCCAGTCCTGCTGGGGGCTTCAGCAGAAGGGGAACACACCAGTTAGAGTAGGAGACCCACAGTCCTGTCTAAAGCTTTTTAACCGGTCTGAAGTTCTGTGTCACTAACCCACTATGTGCTTCTAAGTATTCTATTGGTAGAACATTCCAGAAAGCCTTGGATTTCTTTTCAATCAACTAATAATCCTCGTGGTTTCAAACCAGGAACACCTGTAGAAGATATTATGTCACCCATACACCAGATATTACAGCAGAAATGGTTCAACAGACTTGATCAGGAAAATCTTATCCCAAAGTTTATGTTTCTTTCTAACTTGGTTCCTTAAATAAATAAGGCTTAGGATACTGATGGCTTCTGTCAGACAATCCTTCATCAATATCTTGAAGATGTAAATCCACATCAACTGAATGTGGCAAAGGAATAGCAACCTCAGAGAGGCTGCATTCCTACAGGATTTCTAGTTCTGGTAACTGATGGGACAAGGCTTGTTATTGACAGCAAATCTGATGTGCAGAAATTTATTTTAGATACCAAGATGCATAGAAATGGTACTTCTCATGCTTTCCAATAGACAAACGCATAAGAAACAACATTTCTGAGGTTCTATTTCCCTCCCTCCATCAGGCAGTAGACTGTACTTAGAAAGACCAAGAGTCAAACTCCTTGTGTTAACCCAAGACAGAACATCTCCCTTTACAACTAAATTTTATAAAGAGAGGAAAAGCAAGATCAAGATGCTAAGGCCCTTATTCACAATGACAAGCAGCTGTTAAGAGATGACTTTATGTGACACTTCAGCTCATTCACAGCTGACTGAAGGGAATTGTGCATCCTCTGGAAAAAGGTTATTACTCAATATTCAATGAAGTATCAGGTGCTAACCTATAAACTATGCCATCCCCTTCATGAGGTTCATGTGGGTATAAATTTACAGTAGTTCTAAATGAAGTTTTGAGCATTGTAGCTATCAGATTTAATAATTCTGCATGGGGTTCTATTACTTACCATCAGAAGCATTTTTATTTCAGAACAGTAAACAACCAGTCCCTATCTGGATAATTATCACTGAAAGAACAAATGATACAATGCAAGTTAAGAAATAGTAGGCATAAAATATTATAATTCAAGGCAAAATTTCTGTAGGTAATCCCACTTAAATAATTAGCAGCACTATCTCTGTCCCTCAGGGGTTTAACAGACAGGGGTATAATACATGGGCACATGTACCACTCTCTGATCCAGTTTTGCAAAACTGGTGACTTGGTCAAGAAATACAACAGATGGAAATTGAGAGATTCTGGAAAAGTGATGGAATCAAGCCAAAAGAACATTCAATACTCTGTTAAGATTGTCTAATTATAGTCTTCTAAGAGAATGATCTTCCTTACACTCACAGAGGGTTTGGGGAACTCACTTACTTCAATATTCCTTATACAGACAAAACTGATTAAAGGTTTTGTGGTGGGATTGTTGTTTTCACTTTCACTGAAATCTTGGGAACCAGTCTGAGAAATGATGTTGTAATATTCCAGGAAGGAATAAAAGAAGTAGGGAGTCCTTCTCTTTTCATGCCCTGCAAAGCAACTCACAAATTATATTGCAGAGGATTGAACCCTGAATCCTGGGGACCTGTGGTCAGCCTTGGCAGGCATTTTCCCACCTTCCTATACAGAGATTTTGGCAGCATTTTGAGAAGTCAGAAAAAGTAATCTGCTTTTCAGCTGACATAAAATGTAATCAGAGTATGCCAGGAAAACCCCAGGAAAAGCAGCTGAAAGATCCAGTGGAGCAAAATTCAAACAGATCAGCCCTGAGGTTTTCCTCACTCCACTAAGGCACCTTCAGAAGAAAGATTTGAGATTTGTGAGGGAGTGAATGAGTGGAAGCTTTGCTATACCATGGACCTCCTGATACAGTTAGGAAAAGATAATTAGATAGGAGTAGAGGAATCCTCTGAAGCACATAGAGTTCAGGTTACAAAGGAGAAAAAAATTCAACAAAGAAAAACATCTTTGTTTTAAAACAATTCTTTCAGCATGAGCTAAGCATTAGCATGGCTTTTTGTTCTGTTTCTTATTTGTACATCAGTAGGACAGAGATCTCCAAGAACAAGGTTGTTTGTGTTAGATTCCTGACACTCTCTTTCTAGATAGACATGACAAATATGGGGACAAAATAAGCAGCATAATTTTCTGCATGAGGAACTAAAAAGAAATTAAAAAACATGCCTGAGGACATTGCAGAAATCACTATCAAGGCACTCATGATCCCAGCTCCTTGGTTGCAGTTGCTAGCAAATGACTGCTGACACAGGAATCACTTGACCTGGCACATTAACCACATGTTAACCCTCCCTGCTACAGCACCCTCTGATTCAGCCCTCAAGTGTTTGTAGAAAATGGAAATTAAAGTACATTACAGAGCACTTTAAAAAAATCTGATTTTTTTTTATTAGGAACATTAAAAATGAAAAAAATAAGAAAAGGTGCCACTTAGTTCTAGCAAAATGCCCTTAAGCATGATCTCAGACACCTTCTTATTCCTGACCCTAATATCCCTGATTCCCAATTGATTGTGGGCTCTTTAGGTGCTCACCAATTATTCCTGCTTATTCCAAACACTTCCACCTCTTACCTAAGTCTGAGGGATCTGTCTAACATTTTCAGATGACTGGTGCAGCGTCTGGACTGGCTGGTCTGAAGAAAACAAGCAGAATCACACCCTTGTTAAACACTTTTCAAAAGGCAGTAAGAGATCACCATGAGGACAGCCAAGCATCAGAACAGAGAGGTTTTGGTCCCTCCATCCTTGAAAGATTTGAAAGACCCATGGGATGAAGCTCCAATCTCACAGCTGACCCTTCTTTGGGTAGGAGGTTGGGCAAAAAATTTTCTCTGGTCTTTTCCAAGCTGGATTTATCCCATGACCTTATGATCTTAGTGACCTTATAATCTCAGCAGACTTGGAAGTGGATTCTTAATTCAAAGATGTCTCAAATTCTGCAATATGATTCAGATAAAATTACGTCTCACTGGAAGAAACAGAAATAATACCATCTCTTTTTTTCCACATGTATTTGATACTAGACAAAAACTTCATTTGTGTCATTGATACCAGCATTGGTGTTTCCAACAGCAATCAGAAAGGCTCAGGTGATTTCCTAGAATTATCCAGGAAATCTGGTAGCAGTGTAATAGAGGAGTTATTGAAACCTGATCTCCTGGCCCATCCTGGATCTTGTGCTCCCTTCTCTGCCTACCTGAGTAACAACTCACACACCCAGCAAGCACCACAAAGCTCAGCCTTTGCATGGTCTCAGATGAAATACATTGAATTTGCTGAACAGACAAACTGCAAAACACATGGGCAGTAGGGGCTGAATCTTTTCCATGAGCAGTAAGGGCTGGGCAAGGCAATAGGATAAAAACCCATAACAGAACTGTGTCTGTGTCTTACTTAATGTCACTTGAGGCAGACAGACTTTGTCCTCTAGCTATGTTTTTTTCAAAAATAATTATTATAAAGGGCCCCACGTTTTAACTAGGCATATTCATTAATATTCAACATATACAAGGACCATTTCAAAGTTCCTAATCTACAAAATCATTTTTCTTTCTTCTTACTGGAAATTCGCATGTTATATTGTTCCAGATGCAGGATATTATTTCACTCTGAAAACTCTGATTCTGTTGTGACCATCTTTCCAAAATGATGTGCCCCTGTTGCATGACACATTTAATTGATGCAGTGTTTGCTGGATAATGTGCTATGAGCACATTGTGACACAAGAGTTTATAGGACACACTCTGGTTGGGTTCATTACTTACACTGTTGGTTGGTAACTCCCAAACTGACCCAAATCCATTCACACAACTTTGGTTTCAGTTTGCTGAAATGTGCAACTGCCAGCACAGTTTTAGTCTGATGCTGCTGTAGAATCATTCTACAGAAGATTAAAAGAGAGAACATGAGCTACCCCTGTGGCAACCTTGAGGTTTGCCATTTCACAGAAGCCAGTAGCTCTATCAGGTACTAATATCATCAAGGACTTGGTGCACACAGTTGAGAAACAGTGGTTTCATTAGTTATCACTAATCAGCTGAATTCTGGAGACTGTCCAGAGCATTGCTTATCTCCAGATATGTGGAAATATAATGCAACTTTAATGCTCTTTATCAAAGTTTGAGATAAAACACTTGACCTCATTGTCAGGACGAGAGCATGTGCTCTGAGGGTTGCAGAGAGCTACATCAGCCCAGTCCCTACACTTCAGTGGGTTTAATTGCCACATCTCTGCTGCATGTTTGAGCCCTGTGTGTGCTTCATTTAAGGTGTCTGACCCCATTGCCTGAGATCCTTGTGTGCTGCAGGGATCTAGATCTCCACAGCTTCCATCATAACTGTGCAAAACCACAAATACCACCTGTGAGTTTATACAAACAGCAAAGAAACACACAAACATAAAGATATTGGAAGAAAAACCTGTGACATTCCAATAAAATCATACTGAGAAACTGTTCAAGGCCAATGATGGTGCACAGTCAAGGATCTGCAAAGGTGTAACAGCAATTCAAGGCACCAGGCTTTCTGTTCCCCTGAGCATCAGAAAACACATCAGATATGCAGCAACAGTTGTGTAATAGGAAGCAATAATTTCCTGCAATTTCCACATCAGCATATTATATAATGAACACATTGATGTGGAGCAGACCAACGACCAAGCCACAGGAGGATGGAACACCGGCAAGCAGATTTATAACTCTTGAAATAAAGAATTTAAAAAGAGGAAGAAAAGAAGAAAAGGTGTCAGCTCCAATACCAGGCTTTTTCAACTAGAAATCTTCCAGGAACCCTACAAACATTGTGCAACATGGTTCCACAGAGCCCCGTGAAGGATACTGAATGGGTACAAGAGCCTCTATTTCGTATCAGTGTAAAGTAAGGGGAGGGTGAGAAGTTGTAATGAGACTGCAGGAATTTGGATTCCTGTGTCAGCCCCAACAGAAATACACAAGGTGAGATTAGGAAAGCTACTTTGGGCTAAAATTCAAAAGTATCTTAAGAAATTCATTTACCCAGACAAAACTTTAAATACTCTGTAGCTGGAGATTATTGGTTTTATGGGAAGTTAGCATGAAATTTCTCAGGAATCTTTGGAGAAAAAAAAACCCAACTGGCACCTCTTGAACCTGGCACTGGTGATTAACCCTGAAGACTTTACTAGACTTTGTGACTATGTGCTTCGTGCTATACATCTGCCAATGTCTAAACTTGAGCCAAAATCTCTCTCTAAACACTAGAGTTGTCAATATTGTCTTCTCAGGCTTTCTCATGTTTAGGAGCTTTATGGAGCAAAGACAGTCAGTAACCTACATTTTATTGGCTGACAGAGCCCCTGGGGAGGAACTTCTGGAATGGCAAAGGAATGCAGGAAGGTTGGACATGGTTCAATAAGGAAATTTTAAAGGAGCAGAATTAGGCTATCTCCCTGTGCCAAAAGATGAGCCTGGCCTGACTGAACAAAGAGTTTTGTCAGGTGCTTAGGAAAAAAGGAGAGTTTATGGCATTTGGAAGAAGGGGCAGGCAGCTCAGGAGAACTACCAGGATGTCATTAAATTATGCAAGGAGAAAATTAGAAGGGTCAAAGAGCAATTAGAATTTAATCTGGCTACTGTTGTACAAGACAATAAAAATATTTATGTAAATACAATAACAAAAGAGGGTTGAAGGCAAACCTCCATCCTTTATTGGATGAGGGAAGAAACATAATGACAAAGGATAAGGCTGAGGTACTTAACACCATCTTTCCCTGAGTTTTTAGGAGACCACTTGTTCTCAGCCCCTTGCGCTGGAAGACAGGGCCAGGCAGGAGAATGAGGCCCCCAGAATCCAAGGGAAATGGTCAGTGAGCTGCTACAGCACTTGAACACATGGGATCCACCCAAGAGTGCTGGGGGAGCTGTGGAGGAGCTGACCAAGCCACTCTCCATCATTTATCAGCAGTCCTGACTCAACAGGGAGGTCAGCAAATATAAACACCCATCTATAAGAATGGCTGGAAGGAGGATCTGGGGAGCTACAGTCCTGTCAGCCCGAACCCAGAGTCCAGAAGGGCTACAGAGCTGATGGCCTTGAATGCCATAAACAGCACATGCAGGATAATCAGGGGATCAGGCCTAGCTAGCAGGGTTTATTAAAGGCAGGTCCAGCTTCATCAATGTGTTCTCCTTCTGTGACAAGGACACCAGCTTGGAGGATCAGAGAAAGGCTGGGTGTGTCCACCTGGACTTTAGAAAATCTTTTGACACCATTTTCCACAGTATTCTCCAGGAGAAACTGGCTTGCCATGTTGGGCAGGTGCACTGTTCACTGGGTAACACCTGGCTGGATGGTCAGGCCCAGAGAGGGTTTGAGTGGAGTTAAATCCAGCTGGTGGTCACTCGCCAGTGGTGCTCCCCAGGGCTCAGCTTTGGGGATAATTCTATTTAATATTTTTATCAATGATCTGGATGAGGGGGTCAAGGGCACTCTCAGTCAGTTTGCAGATGAAAACAAGTTAGATGAGAGTGTTGATCTGCTGGAGGGTAGGAAGGATCTGCAGAGGGATCTGAGTAGGTTTCATTGAGAGTTTGTAATAACAAACCTATAAATAATTACTAATAATATAATTGTAAGAGGCAGTAGTAAAAAGTAATCTTTAGAGGGACAAATTCAACTATGATTATGCTCCAGCTCAGGCCATCACAGCTTTCCTAAGGTAAAAGATGGCCTGATTCAAAGTAGGGTTAAGGTTCATCCATGTCCACTTAACTCCCTGGGATAGGAACCCTTCCCAGGACATACCATAGAAAGCCACAATCTTTGTAACCTCAGTCTTGCATAAAGTACAGTTTACTGTGAGTGATAAACACACGAAAGGGTCATGATACTTCTTCTAGGAAAATCAATTGAAACTTTGCACAACCATCAAGGAAACCACCTGTGGCCCAAGTGAAAAGCTATCATTATCCCTGTGGGGTTTTTTTCAGCAGTGAAGACTACACTCAGGGCATGATGAACAAAAATATCAGCATATTAGTACCTATTCAGAAATGGCAGAACTGGGTTTTACAAGTGACAGACTGAATGCAACAAGTCTTTAATTCCAGCAGGCAGTTCCCTTCCAGAGTCCCGAAGGTTGTGTGGACTAGCAGACAATTGTTTTTATATTCAGTCTGCAGAGTCATGACTCCAGGGAGATTTTTTTGTTTTACCTTAAGGTCTTTGGAACATTAAATTTTATAGACAAAAAATCACATCTCCTTCTAGACTTCTAAGACAGGTGATCTGACCTCTTTTCAGCCTCATTAGACTCTCTAAATAATTGCAAGCAAACAATTAAACCCCCCTGAATGAGAAAAGCAGGCAGACTGAGAAAGTAGGATGCATTCTTAATTGGCACATCCATGCACCACTGAGTATTGCTTGGCTTGTTGCAGCTGTGTGATTTAAAAGAGTGGTCTGTGCTTCCCCCTGAGTCTGATAGCAATGTGACAAGGGATTTTAAAATGCATACATCTGGGAAATATAATAAAGTAAAAATCCTGGGAAGAAACCAAGGGAGCAGCTGTATATTTATAGTAGGTTTTGTGTAAACAGTGCCAAAACACAGCTCTACCAAAGTTTGAAGTTGGGGAAAAGGGGTTGTAAAGATGTATTTGGATAAAAATTCATGGCTTAAAAGTGACTGAACCTGTGGATGTTTGGACTCACTGAAAATCATGCAATCATAGAATTATTTGGGTTGGAAGTGACATTTAAAGATCATTTAGTCCTACCTTCCTGCCATGGACAAGGACATCTTCCTCTAGATTAGCTGGCCCAAAGCCCTGTCCAAGCAGACCCTGAATACTTCCAGGAGAACAAAACCTAAGTGTCTCAAATAGGGAACCTAAAATGGAGGAATGAATATCCTGAGACTCCTTTAATAGAAACAAAGATAGTTCATTGCTTGGAATCTGACATAGCCACAAAGATTTGCACAATTAACTGAAATCCAGAATTTTGTAAATGTTCTCAGCTTAGGTCAGGAATATTTCTGTAGTCAGGCTTCACTCCCATGTCATACATAGCTCAGGAGGTGAAAACAAAGGCAGCACTGTGCCAGTTCTTGATTTCTTCTGTTCTTCATTTCTTCTGATCTCCAAATCATTCATCACATTCTTGGAAGGAACAAAAATAGCATGAAGAAATGACACCTGAGTGGTCAAGAAGAACTGTGTGAAAGGGAGTCTTGGCAGTGCCTCCCCTCTCACTGCGACACGTGGCCATACTGGCCAAGGAAAGAATTTGCTCCAGTTATTTCAATTCTCCAAACTTTGTCCTTCTCCTGGGGAGAATTTTTCTTCATTTCATTAAACGGGCTTTGGTGGCAGTGCTTGAACAAAATATTTAATGTGCCAGAGTACTAAATTATCTTTCTGCAGGCATAAATATTGATTTGCAATGTTCTTTACAGTAGGCTCACACTTTGGAAGTAGTCCAAAGGGAAAATACTAGAATGTGCTTTGTGGGAAATTCTAGTTACACACATGTGCAACTTTAATCCTAAATGTTCTGAGATCTCTCTAGAATGTGAAGCAAGCTTAGCTATTAAGAGATCAAATGTGCCTCTAACATTTCCCTGAAGTAGATAATGATGAATGTTGATTACCCAAAAATCTAGTCCAACAAAATCACATCAGTCCTGCCCCCAAGAACACTGCAGAGGTTGAAGGAGGAGTTCATTTTCCACAATCAAGACACATCAAGCACAAGCTGCTGAAAGCACAAGCAATGCTGTTACTGCAGCTCCACAAGACTGCTGTACCCTGGGGTGAAAACAGGTGTGATCACTGAGACATGAGCAAACCCTGCCAACTCATTCCACTTTCCATTCCACTTTCCAAGGGAAAATTTGACCACTGCCTGGAAGAGGTTGTTGCATGCTCCATCCACTTCTAATCCTGTCTGTCAGCTTCTTCTGGAGTCACCTGTGAGATGGTAGGGACATCTCTGCACTTATGGAGAGAATTTTCTTCAGCTCTCATTGGCACAAAGAAATTTAATAGCAGAACTCTGGGCAGCCCACACCCAGCACTGAGGTTCAACAACTTCTAGCCTGGAGCAATGAGGATAGAAAGAGCTTTCTCTGTTTCACATGGTTAGGGAGATGTGGAACATTTAGACTGAGGCATGATCTTGTGTCCCACCATAGACAGCAGCCAGGAGCTGCAGTCTGAGAAGGTGGTGGGAAAACCAAGCTGGTCCATGGATGTGGACTAACAATGCTGCCTGAGGAATGTGTGGGTCATCCTCCACTTTTTCACAGCAACTGCATCACAAATCCGCAGCATGATTCATCTTTCAGTCAACCCCACCATTTTTACTGATATTATTTCTAATTATTCTGGGAATTTGAAGCAGAGTTAATGCATTTTATTTTCTCTTTTTCAAAGAGAACTATCCAAATATCACTGAAGTCAAAAGGAGTTTTTAGTCCTTGATGAAATCTGGACAGAGAGCAGCAGAGAAAAGCTTTGTTTCAGGGGACACCCAGCAGATATTCACTGACAGTGATCAATAGGTCCCAAAGCAGAAGAGGGAGGACTGGGAATGCTGATCTCATTTGGCATGCAGACAGCATCTCCAGTTCCCTGCATGTCCAACTTGGTGGCAGAGTGATGAGTAAAGGTCACCCTGGTGACCCCAGCCTGGGTAATGTCCCCATCCAGGGCACGGACACACAGTCCTGTACAATGTTCTGCTCTCAGAGCAGAACAGACTGGACACTTCTTCCCAATCAAATTGCACTGTCAAAAGACAAAAACATGTATTTTCAGTCTTAAATCACACTACTCAGTACAGACTGAAAAAAACCCAAGGAACTCTGCACCAATTTTCCCATTTAAAAAAATCATAGCTGATACAGAAAAATCTATTGGATGAGATTACACAGAAGCATAACATCATTTATGAAGATTACTCTCAATAACTATGAAGTTACTTCAAGAATGAGCTCTTTAATAGGGGCTGCTGAATTCATTCTGGAGAAGTCAATAACAATACAAATATTGACTGTTCAGTCATGTAGCAAAGCCACCAGGACACTGCAGACATTAAAAGTGCTCTCCTTGGCTGCTGGAGAAGGCTCCAGTGATTCCCTCAGTGTAAGCATTTTGTGCTTTCTTGATCTGGTGGGCCAGGTCTGAAAGAGAACCTGGAGATTTTGCAGACTGTGTGCAGCCAGTCTGAGCACAGAGAGAAAGGCTTTGTGCTCCAGACTTTGAATCCCATCCAGTACCTTACACCATAGACCAAACAACTCCCACAGATCTCATCCTTGACAGACATTGGTGGGGTCCCCTTTCAGTCATCTCTCCTCAAGGCTGAACAGGCCCTTAAAGAGAGATGCTCCTGACCTTTAATCATCCTTGCTGTTCTCAACTGGACCCACTCCAGGAGCTCCATGTCTCTCTTGTGCTGAGGAGCTCAGAACAGGACACAGCACTCCAGATACACCTCACTAGGGCTGAGTAGAGGGGCAGGATCGCCTCCCCCAACCTGCTGGCAGTGTTCTTCTTAATGTGTCCCAGGAATCCACTGATCTTGGATGCAGGGATGCTGCTGGCTCAGGGACAGTTTGTTGTCCACCAGGACCCCAGGTCCTTCTCCGCAGAGCTGCTTTCCAGCGGGTCAGCCCTCACCCTGTCCTGATGCCTGGGGTTGCTCCTCCCCAGGTGCAGGACTCTGCATTTGCCTTTGTTGAATTTCAGTTGGTTCTTCTCTGCCCACGACACTCTTCCTTCTGCCCCCATATCATTTCCACCACCAGACAGCACATCACCTGAGCGTCTGATACCTGTAAAACAATTCTGCAAAGGGAAAATTGGGCACACACATAAGGAGCCCTCTGGCCTGACTCCTTTTTACTGCTACTAGTCACTGTCACTGAGGGCAGTGGCTGAGATCAGGTGCTGGGAGAAGTGCTGGCCTGAGAGCCACGCAGATGCTTGACACAGACCAGCACATCTCCTTGGCCAAACACAGGGAGGAGTATGTGACCATCTGGGGGCAGTGACCCTTTTCCTGATACTCCAGGCTTGGAGACAGTCCTTGCTGCATCACCTCACAGGCTCTGTGGTGAGTCACACTCCTGTTCATAGAATTTCCTGTCCTACAAGGTACGTACATGGTGGAGGGAGTTTTGGGATTGCACAGTGAGACAGTACTGACAGGGAGAGGAGCAATGGCAGATTCAGGGAACTTGGAGAGCCCAGACTCGTCCCTCTGGATGTATTAAATGGATCAAGAAAACCCTTTGGGTCAGCAGGACCTGAAGATATACCTAATGACCATTTCTTCTGAGAAGCCTTGAAGTCCTGCCTGGCAGGAGCAGTGTCTCTGCCTCCCACAGGCTGGAGCAGAGCTGCCCTCCTGGTGGCACCAGCCAGCACATTTCTGCTGGAAGAGGAACTCACAGAATCCAGGAGGGGCTGAGCATGAGGAGCAGCTACCAGCCTCCCATATGCAGTTACCAAAAACATCCTCTAAAATGTGACTGACCTGCACCAAATCCATCTGCTGGCACATGAGGGAGAACTTGGTAATTTTTGTGCCTTTCTAAGCCACTGGTGAAGTCTCTCTGTGAACTGGACCACAGCATCCTCCTTGGAAGGCCAGGCTGGAGCTACTTGCCCTACATGCTAACCCTTCATCATGATTAACTCTTCTGTCACAGAGAGGGACACAAACATCCATCTCTGCTCGGCCAACTGGAATCACTGGCCAGCTCAGCCCGTGCCATTTATCACCAGCATTTACATGGCAGAGGGTGACAGCAGGTGCCATTTGTGTCAGCATTGCCACGTGAGTCAACTGATTAATTAAAGCCACACGACCCCCCGGCTGCTGGGAGGGCAAGAAGGAGCAGGAGGGATCATTTGTTAGCTCTCCCTTAGCTCTCTCTGTCTCCTTCATAGGCCCTTTGAACAGGTGAACAAAAATCCCATGGCGCCTTTGGGCACAGAGGTGGGAAAGGTGATGTTCCCTGGGAATGGCTCCTGGAGGTCACTGTTGGTGGAGGTTCATACTCCAGGAGTGGGCGTGAGGGCTCCATTGGCTCACTCCATCTCCTGTGACCTTGTTTTTAAACATGCTGCCCTAAAATGTGACAAAAAGGAAGAAAAATACCAGCCAAGGCTGAGATAATTAAACAATTGTCCCACATCCTGTAAACAAGGAATCTCTATTATTCATGGACCAGAGCTGATGGGTGCAATGCCATTTTTTTTTGTTCTCACACTACAATGCATCCATCCAGTTTCACCAGCCCTCACATGACGCTCAGTTCAGGCAATTCCAGTAAGTCTGGACAGTCACTGCTGTGAGACCAGCACCCACCCAAGTCCCCAGGCTGCTGCAGGAGGGCTCAGTGACAGACCCCAGAGTGCTCCTTGCCCATTCCCAGCTAGGATGAGTTTTGTAACTGCATGAGCCTCAGTGACGTGATCTGCCATTTAAGAGTTGTTCAAGGGAAATTGGGGTATGAGGCAGGTCTGACTCACAGGGGATGAGGCCACACATTGCACTGGAGCAGCCATTTGGGATTGCCACCCATCCCTGGTACAGAGATGCCAAGCTACTTCCCACAGCACTGCCATTTCTCATTCACCCACAGTCAGACAGTTCTCACTGCTCTGGGATGAAAACCTCTTCCTGGTCCTGATCAGGAGCCAAAAGCATTTGCCATACTTTGAGATTAGGAAGAAGAAAACACATTTCACTGCGGAGGGACATCAGTCAGAACCCCACTACTTTTCAAAGCTTGCTCAAATCTTGCTGAAGCAAAGGGTATTGGTTTCTCTATTAAGTATTGCAATCAAAATAAAGAAAATTCATGAACTTTTAGCACCCTAGAGGTATTGCCTATTTCTCAGACTCGAAATAGCCAGTTGGGGCAGTTTAAAGGTGGCTTGCACTCAGCCTGCCAAGGAATGCTACTTCAGTGAGAGCACTGCAGCTCTCACTTCCCAGCACTTGTGCACACCCTCTGCCCTAGTCCTACACCAGCTACAGCTAAAGAAGGAGACTAAAGAAAAAAAATTAAGGTGATTTTGCTGGAGACTGGATGTGGGTCTTTCATTGGATTGTCCAAGAGGGAAATACAGCTTTTCATATTACCAAATAGACATGCTGGCCCCTGATCACTTTTCCAGGGCATTGCAACTGACAGCTCAGGGAAGAGTTTGTACCATAGCAGACAAGTGGGTAACCTCCCTCTGCTCCCCAGCAGCAATTCCAGGAACACCAGGATCAGCCCCAGGCCATCATCTGAGTTCACTGAGGAGCATTTTTCTGGATGTATTCCCCTGCAACTCTCAATGGTCTGAGATTAAATGATGAGATGGTTCCCAGCTTGGTTACCCTGCAGGGAAGGTATAGTATGGGGTTAATGCACCAAAGCTGACCCCTCAGTCAGGACAGCCAGCAGAGTTCACCCCTCAAGCACGATGGGCAAGAGCGATGCTCCTGAGTCTTATGCAGCCTCATGTGCCACATGTGACACACTGATCATCAGTCCCAGCTCAGCTAGGAACTCTGTCTTTTGTAGGAGCACATGTCAGGAAGTTCACTGTAGAACACCCTGTCCGACCTGTTGGCTCTTTGACTGAGAAGACAAGGGAAACACAGCCCCAGAAGCTGAGACACTACAGGTGCAGGACAGGGAAGACCCCATACTTTGCACTCACAACCTAAATTTTAACATCTATATATCCAATTGGACACTATAATTAAAACTGGAGAAAAAAAGTAATTTAGCAACTATCAAAGAAGAGCAGCATGACAGATGATTTGCTGCATCTCCTCCACTGTCCTCTCCTGTCCCTGAGCAGTGGCCAGGTCCCTTTGCACCTGGGGGGGAAGCAAAACCCCCAAGGCACTGCACACAGCACCAGCCTTGTACATGGGCCAAGAGAGGGACTGATAATAGCAAAGCACAGGTGGGATTTGGGCAGTCCAGACAGGGCAGTCAAGCACACACCAACGCAGAGAGCTCTCCCTCTCCCTCCTCTCCCCTTCTCTCTCTCACACTCCTCTTGTCTGCAGGGCGGATCCTCTCTGATGGTTTCTTCTCAGCCCCAGCCGGGGTGAGCACCCTTCCTCTCCCCATGGGCTTGCCAAGCTCCATCCAGCACCCACCCCCATCTCCCTGGGAGCCCCTGACACCAGCTCTGCCTGAGCCTTCCCATCCCGCAGCCTCTGCTGCCATCTACAGCCCCACGGCTCCCCAGGGGCTTGGCACGGGCTGCCCATCCCAGGGGAACCCACCTGCCTGGGATGCTGGTGCAGAACCCCCCACAGGAGGCTGAATAATGCATGGGCAGTAATTTCATTCAGGCAATTCACCCTTTTTTTTTCCTGCAGGTTTAATCATTAAGAGATAAATTGCCCTCATCCCTGGCTTCCCAGGTGAGGAATCGTTAGGGGCCAGACCTGCCATTTATTATATTTTGGCAGAGGGAAGTTTTAAATGCTCTGGGGTAGGGTGAGGAAGGAATGAGCTCTCACAAAGACCACGAATTAATGCTGCTAAATACTCACCTCTAATCACATGTGTTCATAGGAAGAGTGATTGCTTTTATTTGAGGAAGAAAAAGAAAGTGAGGCAGTGGAAACTTGCATAAGACTGCACAGTCAAGACCAGGCATTCCCTATCACACTCCAAGTTACTTCAGGCTGCCAGTGGATATATTCCCACATCATCCTCCCATCTCTTGGCACTCAGAAGCATCTTTTCAGAGCACCACCCCAATATAAAAATAAGAAACATTCATTCCTACACGAAGGGCTTTCTCAGTAAGTTTCCATGTATTTTTGGACTATTTGTATATGCTCTCTCTTCTTGGAAGAAGACAAGAAATAGTTTAGTCATGACATTTGGGACTTGTCCTTGATTATTAGTGCAGAAGCACTCACTGTCTCCTGATCTGGCTTCATTGAAGTGCAGGCAGTACCTGGTCTCTATGTCATTGCCCACCTGCAGGCTCTTCCTCTCTTCCAAGGGACACTTTACCAAGACATTGCCAACATCCAATGGGAAGAGCACAAATCCAGGTGTGGGTTTTTTTTAAACACAGCAGGAGAGAATTGTGAACAGTTTACAATAGCAACACCTTGCAGCACGCACCCATCCAATTGAAAAAAATGAATAATTGCTCAGTATATATTTTAGGAATGCTATTTCTGGGACTCAGGACTTCCTGAGTAGGTTCACAATGACCACACAGTTTCTTCAAAGTCTCATTTAAACTACAGGTGATTAGTCAGGTGTCAGACCATAGGAATTACCTCTGACTTTCACTTGTTACAGTGAAATGAAGACTTCAGGGTGAGTGAAGAAGAGGAGGATTCGTTGGCCCATTTGGCCCTATGCATATTGGTATTTGATGTTTGATTATTCTGTATAGCAGATGCAAAGATAAAAGAAAGTTTTAGGGATATCAGAATACCTTTTTATTGCACACAATGAAAACCTTCTGCATAAATCTGCTAGATTTCTTAGATCACAAATTAGCACGATCATAATTTTTGCTCAAGTAATCATTTCTCTTTACTGGAGGAACAAAATAAGCATTTTTAACTAAATATTTAAAAACCTCTCTCATTCTTATTCTCTATCAGCTTAGCTATAAAGTGACAGAATTAAGACTTCAAGTCTTGGATTAGCAACAATGGTTGGTATTTATAGAAGCATAAGTACCTTTAATTCAGTAGTAAGGCTCTGTGATAAATCCTTTGCTGATGTAAATTTTCATCACTTCATTAATTCCATGTTAAAAAAGGATTGTCTGATTTTCACTAAGAAGAATGACTGGCCATAGCTGCTGGAAAGCTGGTAAGTCAATTGTCAGAAATTTGTCATGCCACACAATAAGACTGGAGAAGTTAGGAAGGCAGAGAAAGCCTTTCTGCACCTGTAGTAACTCTCTGGTCTGCTCTGTAATTTAATTAATTTATAATAGCAGAGAATCTAGTGTTTTATGACCTCTGTGAATCAGAAAAAAAAAAGTTATTTCAAGTATCAGATCTGGGACTTGAAGAAATAAACCCCCAATATTTTAAAATGTGTGTAGGGGGAAATGAATCAGTCAGGCAAGGAAAATGTTTATGTAACATTATGTAATTCTACTTATATTTTCCAACTCATATAATGGCAAATCAAAGCATATGGTGCTTTGGCTCTGTAGAAGCATTCTCTCCCAAATACAATAGCAAAGGTTTCTATTGGGAAAGCTATTTAAGACATAGCCACATCCCCTTCAGCGTTTTGGAGTTATTCTGCACAGAAGCCTCACAGCTGCAGGTGACAGGGCCAAATGTCTCAGAGTTCCACTTGGGTTTTAACAGGCCTTTGAACTTGTCCCATGTCTTGCTGAGGATATCAAGCCAGACCTTCAGTTTGCATGCAACTGTGTGCACAAAGCACAGTAAAGGCAGGGAAATTCCATTATTGCTGTAGCATCTAGAAATCTTCATAATAAACCAGTAAAACACTAGGAAAGTTTCCACTACAAGGAAAGACTGGGGGAAAAATATAAAAATAAAAGAAATCTACTCCCTTTGGAAGCATCTACACATAGTAAATTTTTGATTTTCACAGAGAAAAAGGCTTTGTCATTCCAAATCAGAAAGTTTTTCTGTAGAGGTTGTTTCACCTGCCCAGTGGGAGGACCACAGGATCAGACCAATGTTTTCAAGGAGTCACGCATTGTCAGGAAAAGGAAAGGACTAATCAGTGTCCCCTGGAAAATAATCACTCCTACAGAATATTCTTCAACATTAGAAATGTCTTTGCATGTGCAATGCAGGTGCATTTTCCACTGCTAGTGTTCTGTAAGACAATGCAATTCCACAAGAACTGCCACTCTCACACACAGTCCTGCCCTAAAAAACACACACCTACAACAAAACCAAGGAGCAGGAGCGGTGTTATTGTCACAGACTAGTTCAGAGTATGTTTTCTTCCCCACAGCTCTTACAGATGTTGATGGAAAATGTTCAGCTCTTGCTGGGAAGCTCTTGACTGCAGCTGGAGAAGTTTAAGGACCAGTCCCTGCCGGTCTCAGCTCCATGAGATGCTACACACCCGCACTCTCCCAGTCTTCATTCAGAGATTTCCAGACCCACAGGTCTTGGTTCAGAGCTCCAGCAGCCCATGGACCAAGTGACCCCACCTAGTCATGTTTGCAGGGAGCCCCTCATGTCTGGGTTTGCACAGACACAAGTGGAGGAATGGTGGAGTGGGCAGCATCTGCCCCTGCACATGCTCAACCACCAAACGGGAATGACACAAGTTTGCGTCACTGGAGGAAGAAAGAAGTCATGGCTTGGACCACAACAAACACTTGCACTCTGGCATCCCATTTGAGATCTTGTGACTCTGGGTGTCTCCACAAAGCAAGAAGGCTCTTCTTGCATGCATCTGCCCCACTCTGTAGCAGGGGTCTTGTTCAAAGGCTTGACATCAGTGACACGAGTGCAAAATCAAAGCCAGAGCTGGCTGCACTCCAAGGATTCCTCCTGCTGATGTCTCAGCTGGGCCAGTTGGAGTGAGTAATCAATGAAGAGCTGCAGAAACTCTACCACAAGTGCTGAAGGGATTGGAAACGTCATGGATGGCGTAAACACAAACTGCAGAGCTGTGGCAGGACCAGCCTGACCTTTGCAGTCTGGGGGAAGACATGATGTGGTTTACTTCAGCACAGCCTCACTCTCCCTCAGCCCAGAAGGCAATGCTCAGGGACTGCTAATGCAGATAGCCCAAGGGTAAAAACAGAGGCCTTTCTAAAATACCAGATGGAATTGCTGTCTTCTGGAAAAATGGACAGGTTTCTTTCCATCTATATTCTCTCTGACCTAGACCAGCTCTTCGTATCTTAGCCTGGTTCCACGGGCAAGTCCAGCACTCAGGTTTGGGGCTCTCCTCAACATCCACAGCTACAATGAGTAACATGAAATCACACAAGGGAAGAGGAGATTCTGCCAACTACAGGCTCAGTCCCACAGCTATTTTTTGGTCTCAAACCCCATCTCCAGGAGCTGCCTGCCCCAGGGAGCTCCTTCACAGGTTACAGATTTCACTGCAATGGGAGAACTTCCTGCTACTGCAAATTCAGTCGGAGTCTTTATTAAAGGGACAATTGATACAAGCAGAACAATACATTCTACATCCTCCCCTACAACATATTCCTGGGTCTTTGCTGGAAATCCTTCCTGCACAGATAGGCAGTTTTTGAATTTCCTCATGTCCCACTCACTGCACCATTAACACTCCAAGTTTCAACCCACCCAGAGGGACATTCAAGACACAGTTCTCAGACAGCTTTTGCAGTTCTCAGACTGCTTTTGTACCCCCAAATGAGTACTCTGCACATCCTGAAAGGGTTTGTGGGCCCACAGCATCACCAGGAATCATAAGATGACATGAAATGGGAACACACTGACCTTCTGGATGCTTTAAACTCTGGCCAGCAACAGAGAGAAAACATGTTAAGTCAAAAATATGATCTTCTTTGGAGACTTAAGATGAAAAAGAATAAAATGCACCATTTAAGTCTGGCAGTTGCTCCCAAACCCACACATCTCTCCTTACCTCCCTGCCACTGATTTATGAATCAGATGCCTCATCCTCTGGACAGGCACACACATGTTTCACATTGACACAGGTTTTCTTTCCCACACATCTCTGCTGTGTAAGGTGACCATTTGAACTCATTAATTCACCATACAAAGCAAGCATGTTCCCTTAGCTGGTGTCCTACAGAGCTCAGGTTAAGGGCAGGAGAGTAAAAAGGGCTCCCAGTTTGGGGAAAGGACAGGAGGAGGGAAGGGAGCACGTGAAAAGACTGCACTTTAAACCCAGCACAACTTGCCTTCTCTTCTCCCACAGGACTTGAATGCAAAAAAATAACTCATTATTTCACAAGCTGAGCATATCTGGAACTGGTGTGTTCCCAAGTCAACTTGAGCTGAGGAGGAAACACTGCAGCTTTTTTTCATCAAAGATACCTGGAGAGATTCAGGTTCTCATACAATGTCTCACTGTGTCTCAATCTCTCAGCTGAAATAGTGATGAGGCTCAAATCAGGTAAGAGAGGCTGAAATAAAGCAGATTTCCCTCAGCCTCACCCTCTGCCTGACCCCATCTGAGGCCATATGTTCTCCCCATTGTCAGCCCAATGTTGGGAGGTCCCATATTTGACACCAGCAGCTTGAGAGAAACAAGATCTTTGCTCTTCCCTTTAACTGGCACACAATTTGGCATGAAAGAGGTGAAAACTTGTCACCAAGGTGCAGAGCCACAACAGCCTTTAGGCAAAGTGCAGATCCTGGCACCTCTGCTGCTCCCTGCTTCATACCTAGGTGTCCATCTGTGCTCCATCACTGTGGTACCTGGACCCACAAAAAACTTTTACCCATACAAAAGGCTAAAGAGCACTCACAGCTCATGAGTTATGTTCTCCATGCCCTCTGTCAGAGAAATCAGTAGTAATCTGGAAAATTTGCACCAAATTCATTCACCACACTTGGATATCATTAATGTTAGAGGTTGGGAATGATTCTGTTTGTGATAAGCAAAAGAAACTGATGGGAGGATGCAGCAAAAAAAAAAAAAGGTAGACAAATGATTTTAAGAAAATAAATTTGTGGCTAAAATAATTCCATTGCCAAGAAACAACTTTTTACAGGAAATTTACCGGAGATGATATGTAAATGATAAACCAGAGAAACAGGTGAAAAAAAAATATCACCCACACCCATATATGTATAATCACTTCTTTGTTAAAACCCCCAATGCAAAAATGATAACCCCATCTCCTACTGAACTTTAGGGTTCTTTATCATAGTTCAGAAAACAACATCTGCCACCCCAAATTGTAATGGAGATGCATGGAGTTCTCTTTACTCCCACAGACAGCCCTCTGCAACTGCCTGAAAAGCCCATAATTAGTAGACATACACCACTGATGGAAAAAATCCATGCCAAATATTACTAGAATGCAGTAACATTATTTCCAAGGGATTTTGAGATGCATCCAGAGTGATGGAGACCTGGCTAATTTCTTTCTTTTATTTTGCTTTTGGCAGAAGGAAATAGAGAAATGGGGTTAGACTGAAACTGCCAAGCAGCACAAGAAAATGATAAATCTGCCATGCAGAAGCTGGACACAGCAGGTCACTCAGTATAGGGCATGTGGGGAAACAATTTGGGTCCCCTCTTCACCACTCACAATGTCAGAAAACTCAGTTGATGTAAATTATTGTTTCCCCTTTGACTTCACTGGCATTGTGCCAGTTTGTAGCAGCTGAGGATGTGACACAACAGTTTTTACTCTCAGAAAACATTGACAAAGTTATGCAAAAATACAATATAAGAATTTGAGGTCTAACATCCTACTGGGATAATGCCTCTGATGGTATTTACATGACACTATAAAATAGGCTTTTTAATCTTTTCTTGTCCTGACCTTGGGTTTAAGGTATTGCAAGGGTGGGTGATAAACAAGCAAATAAATTCTTACAGCCAACAAGCAAAGGATCATCACAGCCACACTGCTTCTGAGCTTGAGTATTGTCTCAGGCAGTTGAAAGTTTAAAGGGAAAAAAAATCAGCTGCAGCAAAACCACCAGCTGTGAGAGCAGCATGTGTCCTTGTGTCCATATGGCTGCAGCATTCCAGGAAGGGAAATGCCTGGAGCCACTGACACCAGCCCACCAGAGGCCAATTCTCCTGGCACAGCACTGAATTAAAAGGAAAGAAACGTGCCCAGCACAGTTCAGCACTCTTACCTACAAATGGAAAATCCTCACCTGGAGAGAGAGGACAATCCTGTAGGACTTGTGTGGAAGAACTCCCTTAACACGATGCAGGCTGGAGGAGTTACCATCCCCATCTGTCCCAGGCCCCATGGTCATTGCTCCAAAGCTGAGGTGCTCTGGCAGTGATGAGCCAGGAGATGCTCTTTCTTTGCTGAGGAAGACACCCAGACAGGATATTGAACCCAGCAAACCCAGCTGAACCTCACCATTGAACCACTTCAGGAACTGAGTGACAGTGACCTTACACCAAACAGCCTGCAAGTCAACACACTGTTCCAAACAGCCACAGTTCTGAATTTCCACTGGAAGCAAAGGCAATGCTAAGCACAGCAAATGTCCTGGAGCAGTGATTGGTGAGCACATGGGCACAGGCCAGACAACTCCATTGTCCTTCCCCTGCTGCTCCACCAGCCTGACCTGCTTCCTGCAGCCTCACAGCACCAGGGGAATATTCCTGTTGTAGCAATAAAGTTAACTGGATCTCGGAGAAGTTTAGTGCAATAGGCAAGACAACATTTGAAATTCCAAGGGAAATAAAAGCTGGGAGTCCTGTCTTTACACTGTCAATGTAAAGGGCGTTGCAGTTGTAAAGATTCAGCATTTTATTTGTGCTGCAAAGCAATCCTAAGAAAACAATAAAACCCAATACACAAAATTCAGCATCGATTGTGTTTTCACATGTTAGCAACATCAAAGGTTTTGCCCTGAACTGGAAGAGGGCAGTAAGCTTTGACTTTCTGTCTGTGCACTTCATCTGAAGCAAACATTATATGTACACACACACACAAACACACACACATATATATATATATATACACACACACTACTTATGCAGGATGAACCTCTAATAGTTTGTCTTACCAAACATCCCCAGTGGCTTTTATTACAGCCCTGCAAGTTTCCTAATGTTTTATGTGCTCAGCTCCTAAAAGCAGCTATGAAAGGCCGACGTGTGATTCAGCATCCATTTGTGGATGAAGAATGCAAACGGCGGCGCTGCCACGGCAGGGGGGCAGCAGGTCCTGAGCGATCTCCAGACACTCAGGAGGCAGCTCAAGCACTGCTGCAGGGATGTTAATCCCATCTCAGCCTGCAGGAAAAGCTCCCTGGGCCATTTTGCAATGCGGCAAATGCTCTCCCTCCTTAGAGCAGCGATTTCTTCTCCTCT
Organism: Camarhynchus parvulus; assembly: GCF_901933205.1. Lineage (NCBI taxonomy): Eukaryota > Metazoa > Chordata > Aves > Passeriformes > Thraupidae > Camarhynchus > Camarhynchus parvulus. The sequence continues at coordinate 142,290,550 of NC_044572.1, forward strand.
CGGTTGCGTCTTACTGCATTTAAAGCCAGTGCCAAGGTTCCTTCCTTCTCCAAAATGTTTCAGACACAGCCAAAATACTTGCCAGATGTCTAGGGGAGCCACTGAAATAACAGAGTGAATATGCAGAAGAAGATTTGCCATTTTAAAAGAATATTTAATTTCCTTAGAACTCCTCTCTCCCCACTGCTTCCTCTCAATAAACAACTGTCAGCTGTGTGATATCTCAGCTGGAAAGAAACCATAAAGATGATACTGAACTGCTAGGCACAGGAGTTTTCTGTGCAGAACTCCAACACCAAGGGGCAGCAAGATGAAGGATCCAGTGGTGCAAGGGGGCAGCTTGATACACAGATTTTCACATTGGAGTTACAAATGATTGCCTCCAATCCAGAGTTTGAATCCTCAGCCAGCAGATTCTTATTTAAGACTATGCAAGATCTTGGCAGGAAGTCTGACATTTCAGAAGATAACTGCAGTTAATAGCACAGATCTACTTAATCACTTCAGTCAGGACAGAACGACCCAGTGTTGTCTTTTGATCTAATTTATGAAATGATGGCATCAACTGGAATAAAGCAACTGGCTGCTCTAGTGTTGATGACATGTTCTGCAGTGCTCAAACACATGATTCTGGGGAAAGGAAGAAGGAGAGCTAAAGAAGCTGCTGTGACAGGGGTCACATCTTCCTCAAGGACCCCAGCTTGGCATGTTAGCATCCAAAGAAACAAAAATTAGGACATATTTTTTTCCACAAGGCAAAATTTAGGCTTGAAAACCTGCATAATCCCCCGAAAGAGAGTCTGAAGACATAAAAAAAAACTTAAAGGGGAGATACAGTTAGTATTTCAAGTTCCTCCTTCATAAATCTCCTTAGCTGCTGTTCCCTCTCTCCAGAGAGGCCGCCACCGCCATAGGGCTCAGCACATCAACACCACACTGACCATCAATAAATAGAGCTGGCTCCTTGTTAAGGTCACCTCCATGGTCACCTTCAGGCCAGCTCCTTCAGAGGAGTCACCTCATCAGTTCCCCCACAGCCTCTGAGATCTCCCCCCATATGATGCACTAGTCCAATCCCCAGTGGTCTGCAGCCTGCAAGGTGTGGACCAACCCATATGGGCTGGAACTGGCCTGTGGAATGGGAAATGGCTCTGTGAAATGATTCATGGAAAAACAAACATCCAAAAAGAGGACCTCTCACTTATCAGCAGGACTTTGACAATGCCTATGAAGAACACTGGTAACCAGTCAATTGTCAGGCAAAGATCATTATTATTATTATCATTGTTTCTCATTTAAGCAGTTTTTAATTACAGCTTTGCACAGGGTTACAGTTCTGGTGATTTCACTGGTGCAAAACAAACTAGCCTGCAGGTTTTCCTTAGTAAAGCTCTATGGTCCAATCACTTCACACCACAAATACACAGACATCAGGCTATCCAGTCCTTGCTGCTTCCAGTGTAGAAAAAAAGAAAGTGGAAAAGGTCAGGATATATTCACAGGAGTTTTGTGACCTCCTTGTCTTGCAGACACTTTACAACCCAAGGGTCTATGCCATGAGTTTATAACTGCACCTGTGCTGGCTCAAGTGTTGCCCTTCAGAAAATAGCAGCAATAAACCCATCATCATAGAATCATCACAGAATGGTCTGGGTTGGAAGGGATCCTAAAGATCATATAGTTCCAACCTCCTGGTCATGGACAGGGACACCTCCTACTAGACCAGGTTGCTCAGAGCCCCATCACACCTGTCCTTGAATATTTGCACAGATGTGGCATCCCCAGCTTCTCTGGGTAACTTGTTCCAGCATCTCACACCCCCACACGAATTCCTTCTGAATATCTAATCAAAACCTATTCTGTATCAGCTTAAAGCCATTCCCTCTTTTTTTTATCACTATGTGCCTGTGTAGATTGATCTGACACACCTGACCACAGCCACACCTGACCACAGCCACCATAGTCACAAGGAGAGAGATACCTGAAGGTACCAGGGAATGCTCCAGCCTTGGCCAGGCTGCCTCCTCCCATCCCAACTCCCTGCTGCCCACGGATGCCAAGGGAAAAATTTCCTCCCATCAATTTCAAGATGTTGGATCAGCCCTTTGGTCTGCAACAGCCAAGCAGTGAAACACAAGGACTAGGAATGCATCCCCTCCTTCCAGCACACCATTTTGCAGAGCATTCCCTCACACATGGCTTTCAAACAAAACCCCAATCAACCAAATAACAACAAAAAAAAATTCTTACTGGATTTTCTTGAAAGAATCAATTTACTGTTTCTAAGTGTTTGGATGATTTTGAAGACCAGAACCACCAGGAAATTCTCCAAATAAAGTTCTGAAAAATGAGTATCATTGTCATGTCATCCACTGTCTATTAGTGAAATGAAAGACAGAGGGGGAAAAATAGTTTTCACCACAGTCAAAATAACACCCTAAAATGAGAGTGACCTTTTTATGTTCTTGCTGCTGAATCTTTAGTTCTTGTATCATGAAAAACCACGTGAGAAGATCCCTGCACAAGATGCCAGGCATTTCCGGCAAACCGTACCGACCGCACATCGTTAATTTAATCTTCCATACCCGACTCTTCTCTGACTGAAAAATCAATGCTAATAAGGAGCTTTGGGAAAACACTCTGTTGATGCCTCATCTTATATGGACTAATTTTAACCTGCTATCTAATGACTAAGTAGCTTTAAAGAACCCATAAACCCAACAAAGAGATTTTTAAATGTCTCCTTCCCAAACAGTTCTCTCTGCTGATGAAGACATCTAAATGCATGAGGATGGCTTTATGTGCTACCTCAGCCACTCTGCCAGGAGCACTGGGCATGGAGGCCAAAGCCTTGCACTTCACTGCACCAGCCCCCGTGCAGGGAAGCACCAGCCATGAATCTGACAAAGAGCAATTCCACAGTGCTGGAGACAGCAGCAGGACCTGAATCAGCTGCAGGAAAAGAGCCTGGTGCTTTTTGCTCATCTGGATAAATTGCTGCTGGAGCAACAACTGAATCCTGGAGACAAGTGTGATCCTAAACAATGATTAGGGTGGTATGACATGGCTTTGGGAGACCTGTTCTCAATTTCCTGCTCCCTAAAGCTTTTCTTTGGTACCACACATTAACCTTTTTGTCCATTGAATGGGAACTGTTATTCTTGGATGTGAGCACTGTATGGTTTTAACATCCACTGTCTCTCTAGGACATGAAATAAAACGATGCAGACACTGGACTTTCCAAGGTAAAAAAGAGGGTGCTTAATTTCTGACTCCAACATTCATAGATTTTCAAAAGTGACAGTGGATTGGAGGATGACAGTGCCACCTCTCCAATGACACTGGACAAATGAACAGTTCATCAAATGCAAAACAATAAGTAATTTACATAAAGAAAAGTTCATTACTAGAATGTAAACATCAGAAGGCTTAAAAAACTTTCAAAAAACAGGACAACAATCCACAGCAAGCAAATAAATGATTTCCTACCCCCTATATGTGGGCAGCCCTACTGTAAATCATGCCACCTGAGAACCACTAAGTTGTGAATTAGGATATGGTCATTTTTGAAATTGAAATACTTCCTTTTATGACCAGTCAGCTCTTCCAGTTCATTTGTCTCTTCTTTTCCATGTTGTATTCCAATCTGTAATCAATAATCATATTGGTCTGATCACCAGAACAGCTGCTCTCTTATTTTTTACCCCTTTCTACAGCTTCTAGCACTGTGAGTGCTCAATCTCTAAATCAAAGGTTCTGAGGTACCTTGATTTGCACTCAAATACACCAAGCACACCACTGTTATTAGTAGAGTGTTAGGAAGATGCTTTGTTTTTTGAAGATCCACCTATCAACATTGGAAAGTGCCAATGATTTTTCCTTCCAAATGCAAAGCTTCCTCCATACTAAATAGAATATTTACTGAATGTTCACTGAACTTCCCAAAGAAGTTAAAATTTGTTTTCCCTGCTATTCAGCAGCTTTTACCATGGAGGCAGATACAGGAAAGGATGGATCCAAGATTAAATATTGACTCAGCCTCAGCAAAAGCTTTAACAAGAGAGATTGAGAAATTCTCAACTGCCAGTTTCACAATTCCCTCCTGAACACAGTAATGCATTTATAATAATGCCTGCTATTAAAGCAAATGAGGGGGCAAAAGAAAGCCCTGGCTGCAGAATCCAGCAGAGTATTTATCCCAGCTAAACCTCACTGTCTTATCACTGATAGGAGTAGGAAGGAAACTAAAATCCACCACATCAAAAATGAGCTTTTAACACTGAGATCTATCCTGATAACATCACAGTAGACAGTTTATCAGCAGGATCTCATCCATCACTAACTCCAAAGAGGGAGTCAGTGATAAGGGATCATCCCAGCAGAGCCCTGTTTCACTGCCCAGTGCCTTGCTCTCATCCCAGTATCAGCATGCCTGGCAGAGACACCAGCCCAGCCCCATGGGGCTCATCCCAGAGGGACCAAGGTGCCTCAGAGAGCTCTGTGCTCCAGAGAGCTGCCAGCTGCAGAGAGCCACTGTCACTTCAAACCTCGAGGCTGGAATGAGGCTGCTCTCACCTGATACACAAAGCCCCAGCCTGTAGCTCACAGGAAAATCTGACATTGCTGGGGGCTGCTGTGCCCCGTTTCAGCACAAGGATGATTTTTGGTAATTGACTGGAGACACATCCCCAGGCACACCAGGTGTGTCCAGCCCACTGTGCATCTCCATGAAGCTGAATTCTGTGCTGACCCTGCTTCTCCTCTATGCCAAAGGTGCCTATGTCACCCACAAGGGCCACATCTGCCTCCATACTGGCACAACTTACAACAGCCTCATTTGGCACAGGTTCCCCAGCACGCTGTGCCCAGGCCCTACAAATCCCTTGTGCCCAAAAGCTCTGTGCCTGGGTCACCAGCAGCCCCCTTGTCTGCCCTCTGCATGGCCACATCTGCAGCTCTGTCCCCAAGAACCACCCTCAGCACATGAGAAGGGTGAGGAGGGGACTGGTCCAGCCAAGGTGCTGAACCCCAGCACCTGAGGAGGCTCTGAGCCAGCAGCACATTGCAGCTCCCATCAGCAGGGGCCACCTCTGGGTAACATGCTTTAGTACTGCCACCAACACAGTTATCAGGATGGAAAACAACTCCAAAATGTGGTGGTCCTGTGCTTTTATGCTCCTGCAACAGAATGTTACATGAAATGGAAAAACTATATAGAGAAAAAAATTGTTGTTTTCCAGTAATTTCCACAAACTTACCATTCTTTATTTGGTCATTCTACAGCTCTCACCCATCCTTGGATTATCATGCAGAGGAAAATGGGATGAGGCTGAAAGATAACAAAGCCCTGGCAAGACTCCAACCACGATTAGACATTTTGATGAGCAACAAGCATGACCAGAGTTACGGCAGTAAATATTTAATGTTATTTTTGAAATGAAGTCTCAGGAAAGATGTAAACTCTCATGATTTGAGAGGCATTAGCTAACCTCTAATTACAGAGGGAAGGGGAGGAATGGAAACTTTTCTGAGATAAGGGATAACCTAACTGCTTGTTGCAGGGTTTCTTGGAACACCCTTGGTCTGCTCTGCTCTGGTCATTGTCAAAATCCTGGGCTAGAAGGCTTGCAGGTCTGAGGGAGCTTAGCAGCTCCTAAATTCCTAGAAAAGCAATTGTAACTTATACTTAGCTTGCTACAAACATTTGATTTCCTACAGTAACTATAGAAATATATTATTATCTAAACCCAGATGTTTTGTTACAGGAAAATCATTACCATAGCTACCTTTTCTTTTTTCTCCCAGGAACTGTAATTAATAGCTTGTCCATTACAAAATCTGGATTTTATATATGCATATATATATATGTATACACCCTCATATAAGTATACAAATTAGATGCTGAAAACTGTATTAAAGTGTTTTTCTAGCATATAGGAAAGGTAGAATGAGAAAAGAGCTTCCTGTGGCAGGGGACCCAAGCTTAAACACTTTTACAGGTCGACTGTCTAAAGCAATACAGGAGACCATAGGACTCATTGGTATACAATATGACCTGTTCAACCCTCTGGAAATTTAATTATTAATGTGCAGTCTGCTTTACTTCTCTTTCCTCCATACAGTGTTGGATCCATTTATTGTTTTGGGTTTTTTCCCCCCAACAAATTTTCACCACCCATTCTTTAAGAGCCAAAGCAAGAGCTCTCCAGCCTTGACTGGGTCCCTCAATTCAAATGAGTCATGTAACACATGGTTACATCTCTGTGTGTGCCCAGGTTACAGCCCCTTCTGCTTTCAGCCTGCCCAGGCAGGAACGTGGGCAGTGCTTTATTGTGGAAGCAGCTGGTTTTGTTTTATACAGAGGAGGGCCAAAAGATCCTCCTTACAGCTGTGAAGGCTGGTCATGGTCCTCAGATCCACAACCTCAGCACAGGATGGTTTCACCTCCTGCCCAAATGTATGTTCTTTTGCTGTACCAGGTCACCAAGGGAATTTGATGGTAAACCACAACCTTCTGTCTACAGCACCTAGTGATTTCTGGAGTATTATAGGCTCAAGCCCAGCAATCTTTCCCCTCATACCTCTGGAGAAGGTACAAGCTGAGGAATGCCCCAGGTAGGCAGACAGGTGACCAGAGAGTTTGTGAACTCCCCACCCCTGGAGATGTTCAAGACCAGGCTGAAGAGGGCTCTGAGCAACCTGGTCTAGTACAAGGGGCCGGGGTGTTGAACTGGGCCCCTTCCAACCCAAACAATTCTGTGATTCTGTGCTAAAGCAGCACACAGGGCAGGTGCCAGCACAGCTGTGCTGGAGCAGCCCGTGCTGGTCCAGTGACACACGGCAGCATTTTGGGGGCAGTGAGAGCCCCCCATGTGCTGCAAGCTGTGCCAGAGTTACAGCCACTGTCTCTCCAAGGGTGAGAGGGCTCTTTCTGCAGGAAGGAGGTGCAGAAATGCCCAAGCTGGGCAGGTCAGACAGTGCCAATACAGAGAGCAAGGAGCCTCAGCAGAGATGCCCAGTCAAATGTCCCTGTTGGGGCTCCTGATGGGGCTCCTTTTGGGGCCCTGCTGAGCCACAGCTGAACTGGAGGAGAAAAGACAGGTTTCTTTGGGATCCACCAAGCCCATGGATCAAAGCATGGCAAGCAAAGCACTCCAGGCAGTGCCAGGACCAGCAGAGAAGGGGTACAGTGGCAGCACTGACATACACTGACAATGCCACCATGATGTGCCACTGTCTCCACAGCAGTGGTGCCAGCCAGCTGGGGCTGAGCACACCGCTCAGCAGCTGGAATGCTGGGAGCACTGGTCTGGCTTTGGTACAGACCATGCAGCACAACACTCTCCCCTTGCAGCACTTGCACTCAGGCTGAGCCAGCCTAATGAGCTGCTCTGGTAGCTGCATTCAGAGAGCAAAACAAAAAAGAGAGAGGAAGGTGATTCCTGAGGGACTCAGCAAATCTAGGAACACCAATCCTGGACAGCCCATTTCATTTGCTGTTCACTGTGTGAGACTCCCTGTGAAAAATTCAGATTATTTTTGTGCATTTTCTTGAAAAATTCCTCCTCTGTGAGATGGCACCCAATGGTCAGCAGCACTAATAGACACTGATGGGGTGGGAAGCACCATTTGCTCTGCATCCTGATTGGTTTTGATCTTCCAGTGATGCTAGGTAAGAGTTACAAGCTCTTCCTCCTCGCCCAAATTCAAATCTCGTGCTTGAAACCTGGTGTTCAGTAAGCACTGATGCTGTTTGCCTGCTGATAAATGGGCATTTCAGGCAACAGGCTGTTGATTAGAGGAGGTGACAGAACTGCTGAGTGGCCAAATCACTCCTGAAGAAGAAATACAGGTTGATTAGCACCCTCAGAAATCACACAATATTGATTTGTCTGTTTACAGCCTACACCTACAGCATATCTGTGCCTATCAGCATATCTGTTATCCTTGCCCAAAAATCTCCTTAAAAAGGGAGTCTCAGATCTCATCGATGACTTGGTCACACATTGTTTTAGGTCCAGAGCCCCGCTCCCTGATGCTCAGGCATTGTGTGGTTTACCAAAGCATCAGGCTGTGTCTGAAGAGGGGCTCAGGCTGTCTGCTGCCCCTGGCACTCCTCGGTGTGTCCCCAGAACCCAGCCCAGTGCTTCGCTCCAGCAGCCCTCCTTCACATCCATGGCCTTGCAGACGAGGAAGCGGCGCAGACTGAGCGAATTCCGATCCCCTTACGCAGCCGCTCCAGTCACTCTCTGGATGGCTCAGCACAGCCTTGGCCGCTTGCTCAGACCCAAAAATGCAGTGAGGATTCAGAGAGCAGGACTCTTCCTTTACAGGAGAAATTGAGTGTGGGATACTCCCAGCCTCAGGTTAATCAGACCCCAGAAATTTTCCTGCATTGTATGCAGTCTCAAGCTGTGGCTGTTGTTAGTGTCATTATTTAGAACACAAAAAAACTCCCGAAACACCAAACAGTTTTGGGGAATAAGAATCCAGCAAAAGCCCCAGCCAAGGGGTGCCAGGGAGGTGTAGCAGGCTAAAGAAATCCCTGCAGTGCCCAGTATCAGCTCCTCCCTCACCTGCAGCACAGGTTTAGTTGTAACCTTACAGTGCTGACAAGAGCAGCATAGGAGGTGATGAGAGAGATGTACATACACAGAGATGCACAGAGCACTTTATAGTAGTAACTGCAAATGCTGATCTAGGTTCCGACCACAGAAATTTCTCATGGTTTGATCTCCAGCTTCCCTAGGCTGCAGAATAAATCTATCCCCTGAGCAGATGGGGTGGGCTTGTTCTCTCTTTGGATCTTTCTGTTAAGGGTTTCCAGATCCAAGCCCCAGATGAGCCATCCCTTTGCTGCGGAGCTATTTGGGGCTGCAGAGAGGAGGACTCAGACCTGAAGGGTAAATAGGAGTCCAAAGCATGGGAGGGGCTGTGAGCTAGCCAAGTAGGGAGCAAACATTCAGCTGGAGGGAAGCAGCTGATGAACTGTGAACAGCATCATTCCCAAAGCCTCACTGACAAGAGACAGCTCTCCCTGCTATAGATGAAGAGGGGCAGACAGTGAAGATGATGGTGCCTGTGAGGCTGAGTGTCCTTCAGCTAAGCAACTGACTGAAACCTTCCTGCTCTGCTTCCTGAGCAAGAGCTACCCATGACAAGAACCTAGAGAGAGCCTTCTATAACAAAACCCACACTATAAAAACTAATTAAAATGTTTAATTAGCTTTTGATTAACAGTATATTTCAAAATCCTTTAGAGACTTGCAGATCAGCAGAGGCACAACTTTGGATTTCAGGACCGTTCTGTTTCAAAATGCGTTCCCTCCTTGAGAGCAGACACACAATTACGTTCCTACTTCAATTGCTCCTCATTTGCAAAGCCAGAGCATGAAGCAAGTTGTGTTAATGTGTCAAAATGGGGAGAGAAATAAAGAGAGCAATGGATCACTGAGTCTTTGAAGGGAAAAGCAATATTGCAGTAATTTATAGGAGGGAGAGTTTGCGGGTGGGACAGTCGCTCTCAAAGAACAGCGGCGCTCAGCCAATAAATAGGGCTTGTTTGAGAAGAGCATCACTGCCATCTTCAGGATGGCTGCTTTCTCTTTCCCAACATGCAGCGGCTTTTCTGGGAGCAGTTTTTGGTTTGTACAATACAAAAGAAAGCTTCCTGCCACTCCAGCCAAAGTTATATTTTCAGTTATTATTGATGCTCTGTAGAGGATGTTTTGGTCCAATGCTTCCCAGCTTCTGGATTTTGACACCTCGAACTGCCAGGAATACCTCATAAACATAATTTCCAGTGCAAACTTCAATTTAAGATGAAAAAGACCTGTCAATCAGTCTGGGCCACTTCAGTGCAGTAACATTTCCTAATGGACATCTCTTGCCCTTTATGCAATCCAGACTGAATGTCTCTGAGGAGCCACCCTCTTACAGTTCTCTTGCAAGATGTTCACTTTAGCATAAGAGAAGTGTTAGGAAACTCTTTGTGACATCAGCCAACTTTCCTTCCAATGGCATTAAATCATCCCTCTTCTAGCCAGAACAGTCAATAAGCTGCCACAAAAAGAAAGCAGCTCTAGCCTGGGCCTCCAAGTGGCATTTCACATTTAAGCACTACAAGTCATTTCAAAGATGTACAGTACTGGAGGTAGAATCTGTCACCTTAAAAACAACAGTAAGGGTACTAAAGAGGATAAAGGCAACTGCTTTAAAGCCAGAAAGAGCACAGCTAGGATGGCCACATGTTTCAGTAAAGCACTCCCACACCGTTCAATTACACCAATACTGAGCAGGGGTCACAGAGCTGGTTATGGGGACATCAGTTTTATACTGCAACATCTCATCTCTCTCTACCCTGCCCTTGGACACATCTCATGTGCCCCTTCACACGATGGGTGTGTTTCCAGCCCACTGGATGAGCTGGATGTGTGCACAGACTCCTTTCCCAAGCCTGGACTCTGGCCCACCATTCAGCCACTCTGACACAATAGGCACATGTGAAATCACACAATGCAGGAACATAGGGAGCAAGGACAAAATAAGCAGCTCATTTGTTTCCTTGCCTGCATCCAAGGAAGAGATGGGGCAGGCCACAGATCAGACCAGATATTTGTTCTTGCCAGCCCAGCTCTGACTTGGGGCTGTCTTAGACTACCATGACCACAGACTACCATGACTGCAGCAGGAGCTCTCCCTGCTTCTGAGGATGGGGACATCTGTGATACACCCTGAATGGGAAGGAAGGGGAGAATGCAGAGAACCACTCCTCTAGGGATTTTCCAAACAGGAATTTGCCACCTCTAACGAGGCAACCCCACAGCAGGAACCAGGACAGGCCACAGCACTCCTGTATCTCACTTTACCATCATGGTCAGCAGGTGCTTGTAACTCCTCCCCTCAGCTGCTGGACACCTCTGATCCCTGCAGTAAGTGCTGGCTCTGGGACAGCGCTGAAGCATGAGCAGGGAATGCAGAGCCCTGGGGCAGGAGCCTGCAGGGGGTAGCAGACTGCTGCAGTTCACAGCACACTGCTGAAGACTGGGAAGAAGACAGACAGACCTCCTGAATTTCTCCAACTCCTCTTGCACAAATTGAGGTCTCATGAGCCATCCTAAGACCTGTCCTCAATAATTCCTTAGAAGCACATCGAAGATAACTGACAGCACTAACACACGTGCATTATAAGACAGGTAAGATGAATGCTTTTAAAAGGAAAATAGAGGGTCTTGAGTGAAGCTGCAGCTGTAAAACACATGACTGAGCAGGGAAACTGAGGAAAGCCTACAAGTAAGTGTGGCCCTGGGAGCTCCAGGACCACTGACATACAACAGCAGCCTCAGGAAGCATGTTCAGGACACACCAAGTCTGTCTAACTTGTTACCAGCCTACCATGCACACGAGCACTTGCTGGTGAAATAATGACAGCAGTGAATCCACATAATAAAACATCCAAGGGTTCAAGTGATTCAGCAGTGTCAGCTGCATCTGACATCCTTCTGCAGCACGTGGTATCCCTGTTTATGTCCAGGAGATCAGAAAGATCAGTGCTTAATTTGGCAGATCACCTTGACAAAACTCGATTCTACCACTTGGCCAAATCTTGTAATTTGCAACACATGTGCGGTAACTTGGTAACTTCATCAGTGGCCCACAGAACCCCACAAAGGACCACTTCTCACTGCTACAGCTGTGACAGTGTTCACAGCACTGCACAGATGTGAGACAGGCCAGCTTCTACCTGATCTGGTACAGCCCTTTGTTGTAACCTTGACAGAAGAGGTAACTCTGTCCAGCCAGTAATGAAACTGAGGGTGAAACCAGCCTGAAAGGGTCATTAGCACAGGGGGAACCAGACCACTGGCCAGATCACACCAAGTTGGTTGCAATCATCCAGTTTTTAAATATCCTGTGTGATAGCAATTCATTACAAAATTCATATGCAAATCAATACCATGAACTTTATACTGGGATTGCTTTAGTCCTTGCTCCACAGCCCCTGAGCTGCTACTATTGATCTGCCAGCAGGCATTATACTGGGCTTGGAGAAGGGCTCAAAACACTTTCCTAAGGCTGGTAAAAAGTCCAAAAGGGCAAGAAAGAGCAAGCAGCTTGGTAATTTAGAGCTTGTTTTCTGTTTTGACAAAAGCTGCTTCACAGAGTTATTTCACAAGATTTTGAAAAATAAACAGTCCCATCAGCACAGCCAAAAAAGGCACCCTCAGGGATGCCTCCTGCATCCAACAGGACTTGTGACCACACGTGTTTGCAGCATCCATGGAACCATCACAGTGAACTTCCTACTGACATGCTCCTCAAATCCCACAATTAGCTTTAAACTCACAGCAACTGCCTTAACTACTCCTTGCTAGTTATTTCACCAGTCTGAGTCTTTGCAGGGACAGAAAGACAACACCAACCTTAGCAAACCCAAAGAAAAGGAAGCTGAGCAACCTTCAAGTGAAGCAGCAGACTGAAGAGTAATCACATCCCTGCTCCAAAAGACATGCTGGCATTGGCTGTGCAAGCCAGGAGAAACAGCCGAAGGACAGTTCATCCAGAATGAGATGTTTGCACAGGAATGCTCCAAGCCCACATGAACAAAGCCCATTTCAGGGTCCTCTTTTCCAGATCTGCTCCAATCATGGCACACACTGTCAGCCATGCAGTCTCTGCTGTCTGTGACACACATCACACACACCACTGTAGAGTTTTTCCCCAGAGATCCATCTGTGCCTGGAATCTGAGGCTTGCAAGAAAGGAGCAACAGTGTTTACACTCAGAGACACAGCACCACGAGGAGAAGGCCTTTCATCCACAAGGGCTACAGGCTGGTTACACTAACTCACAGCACAGGGAGGGTGGCTAATTTGAGCCCAGCATTTATTTTAACCATTGAGTGCTAGCCAGCCCAGCCCCCCATCCAAACAGTGCAAATTTCCCCCCCAAAACTTACATGGAGCCTGTTTAGTGACCCATATTTAGTGCCAGGCCTGCCAGCTGCTCTCCTGTCCACTGGCACAGATAAAAGAAAGAGGGCAAGATTAAAGCATGGTTCTGCAAGGAACAAGCATCAAAGCTTGAGCAGGAACACACAGCAGTTCCAGCTCAGAACTTCAAACAGCTGATGCCTGGTGCACTGGCAAAGCCTGTTTTCTTGGAAACCTCCTGAATGGGGAAGTTTGTGCAGCAGTGGGCCAGACAACTCCAAGGCAAGCCAGCTCTAATCTCCTGTCCCAGCTGCATACACAGAGAAACTGCAAAACACAAATGCCAGAGGAAAAAAAGGAAAGCTCCAATTATTCTCAGACCACAAGAACAACTATGCTTAAAAGCAAAGATGCTGTCAGGGCAGCAGAAAGGAAGATCTGTCCAAAACAGCTGACTGAAGAAATTGTGTTGTTTTAGGCAGCAGCCACTGAGGCAAGAAAAAGAAGAAATCTGCTGTATTGTGGCTGGTTCTGCCACAACAGCACTCAGGCCTAATTTACTGTTTCAAGTGTTTTTCAATAAAATCAGAAGTAAAAACTGTCAAATACAAAAGATGCGCTTAAAACCCATTCTCTGTAAATTAGCTTTCCTTTAGAAAGCTTTACTTACAAAAAGTAATACTGGAAGGAGCATGATTTGTTCCTCCTGGGATTATTCCTTAACTGTATTCACAGCAACAAGACTGACACTAAATTATTATTTTTTCTTCAGGGTGATGAGCTGATGAGGACAGTTTCCCTTTCAGATCTCTGCAGAGGGGTCAGTTGTATACAGCTTGTAGCATTCACATGATTCTGGGAAAGATTTTTTTTTCCTCCTTTTTAAAAACCCCAAACAAATCCAGTTTTGTCTCTCCTCAGCTTGATTCAACTGTCATTTTGCCAAAAGGACTAGAAAAGTATCATGTCAAAGCAAGAGTATTTTATTCCTGTGGCCAGCAAAGCACATGGGCTGGTTTCTCTGTGACAGAGACCTTGGCTAAGCATCTTTGGCCAGAAAGAAAAAATGTACTGCCCTAAGAGAGGTGGACATACAGATACACACAGTACACACCTGAACCTCCTCCAAAGTCTTCAAGTGTCATGAATTACAATTTTGCAGATCTCTTCTTTTCAAAACAAAGAAAAGATAAAAAGGAAAACATTTCTTGATGGTGCAGAAGGAATATCCATAGGAAATCAAGCATGGTCACACTGATACATTCTACCAGGAGCCAGCGTGCTAGGCAAAGTTACAAAACATTACTTGTCCACCAAATAAAACTGAGGGCTGTCACACTTGCCTGCAGGTTTCAAGTCTTCTTTCCAGAACCTGACAACTCATGTTAGGCATAATCACAATGGTGCCACCCACACACGAGGAGCGCTCATGTTTGCTCATCAGTGCAAAACATGCCATTTCCCAGAGTTTTCTAGTCATTTTCAATTCTTGCTCTCACAGAATCCCAGAATGGGTTAAGGCTGGAAGGGATCACAGTGGGTCATCTGGACCAACCTCTCTGCTCAAGCAGGGTCATCCCAGAGCACATGGCCTAGGATTGTGTCCAGATTGTGTCCAGACAGTTCTTGGATACCTCCAGCGAGGAGGCTCCACACCCCCTCTGGGCAATCTGTGCCAGTGCTCAGTCACCCACATAGTAAAGAAATTCTTCCTCATATTCAGGTGGAGCTTCCTGTGCATCAGTTTCTGCCCATTGCCTCTTGTCCTATTGCTGGACAGCACTGAGCAGAGCCTAGTTTGTCCTCTGACACCTTCTTACAGACAGAAGGACATTGTTGAGGTCCCCTCTCAGTTGTCTCTTTCCAAGACTGAACAGGCCCAGCTCCCCCAGTCTTTCCTTGTGAGAGAGATATTCCAGTCCCTGCGCTGGACCCACTCCAGGAGCTCCCTGTCTGCCTTGTCCTGAGGAGGTCAGAACTGGAGCCAACACTCCAGGTGAGGCAGAGGGGCAGGATCACCTCCCTGAGCTGCTGGCAGTGCTCCTCCTAACACACCCCAGAACACCCCTGGCTTTGGTCCCCAGGGCACTGCTGGCTCAGGGACAGCTGCTCTCCCCCAGGTCCTTCTCCACAGAGCTGCTTTCCAGCAGGTCAGTCCCCAGCCTGGCTGGTGCCTGGGGTTGTTCCCCCCCAGGTGCAGGACCCTGCATTTGCCTTTGCTGAATTTTAGACCGTTCCTCTCTGCCCATCTCTCCAACCTGCCAGGGTCCTTTGGAAGGGCTGTAACTTTCCCCCTTCAATCCTTTCCCTCCTAAAAGAGCTTTAATTTTTTCACCAACCTATGTAAAACGTGTTGCTATAAATTGTTTCCCTAAGAAAAACCATTATTTAGTATGCTGTGATAATTCAGATTTTACACAGTACAAATACCTAGATCCATAGGAGAACACACCAGTAGAGAGCAAGGGGAGTTCATCTCCCCACCAATGGTGTGGAGAGAGCCCAATGTGCAGAGTAATTTCTGATGGCTGTATGAGGAGGCAGCATGGGTAGCCCAGATGTAGGCTCTTCAGCAATGTCCACTGGGATCTATATGGATTGCATCAAGTTCCTCACCACAAACCCTACCTGAGTAATAATTCTCAGGGAGAGAGAAGCAGCACAGAGTGGAGAGCAAGAATCCTAAAACACACCAGGCTTAAATCAGTGGCTTAGGCAACTGGTTACTGGTAATGAAACAGCAGAGTTTTCACTATATAAAATTTATAAATTTATTTTTTTGTAAAAATCCAAAGAGCACGAAGACATCTCACTCAAAATACTGGTAAATCAAACCACACTTAGAAAAATGAAAGCTGATTTTATTATCTTTTCCACAGCCAATCATTTGACATGAACATGCATACGTAATTTTGCTACGCACACACCACAGTTTAACGTTAGTTATTAAAGGTTAAACATACAACATACATCCTTACAAAAATGAGTCAAAATGCAAACATAACTTTTAAACAAAACAGTTTTTACTCATTTAAAAAAACTTTTGTGTTGGGTACCATTTTGTACAAACACAGTTAATTTAAACAAATCTGCTTTTAGTTTCCTCATGGTTGCACATGAAAATAAGCTGCAATAGAAAATGAAGTCATCAAGGGATTTTTAAATAGCAGAAGTAGGCAGTCTTGCCATGCAGAAGAAGCAATATTAAATATTAGTTTTTCAAAAAAAGGAAAAAACCACAAGTTTAAAAATATTTAGTTCAAGTCACAAATCTTTCCCCAGTACAGAGAAATCCAAATGCAACGCATAATTAGCTGCCACTTAGGATGGCTATTCTGAAAAGTAGAAATACTTTCCAGAATTGATAATTTTCATTGATTTGGCACAGAAAAGAAGTCTGAGCTTACTTAGGTACAAGGAAGTGATTAAAAAAAAAGAGTAAACAGGAAGAAAGAAAATAAAAAGCAAGAATGAACAAGATAGTAGTTGCAATCACTAAAAAAAAATCTGTGCATCTCAGTCATTGCAGAATACTGTCTACAGCAGGTGCGAATTCCAGGTAATTGTTATTGCAACATGGATTTAATTTGCTTGGAGGTAGTCTCATCATTCAAATGCTTTGTTGTGTACCTAAACACAGAAACAAAGTCAAGGTGAGCATAAATGCTATTCCACTTTAGCTTACAAATGTGTAATTTCTTTGTTTATGGCTCAACCTGACTGTACCAGAGCAAAACTCTCAGCCATGGATCATCACCCACTCCATGGTCACTGAGAACACAAGTCAGACATTCTGATCAGAAAATGATATTGCCAATCAGAACTAGAATCTAGTAGCCTTGCACCAAGGGGAGCACAAAATAAGCCTCAGCTGGACATTGCCTTTCACAATAAGCTCACGGTAGCACTGGTGACAGGTAATTATCCATCAGACCAACTCTGAGGGCTCTGCCCACAGGAAACATCTTCAAATAAGACAGCTTGAGAAACTCTTCATCAAAACTTCCAGCGATCAAACTTTCCAGAATCCCTCAATGACAATGGATTTAATCACTTTTCAGCCTAATTTCCTGCTTAGTTAAGTGACTGTGCTGCTAAAACTGAAGAGCATACACATGTGCTTATTTCAGCTCCTTACCCTTTCAAAATTCTCTAGGATAATAGCACACTTTTAAATCACTACAAACAACCTAGCTATATCTATTTTTAGAAGATATCCTCATTGCAGACTTTTTGTGCGAATAATTTTTCTGCTCTTCCTTCCTAACTAATCTAAAAGCAAATAAAACTTACTTTGTAATTTAAATTTAACATGTTAAATTAGCACTTTCATTGCTATCCACAACTGCAGTACTATTTTACTTGTTCACTTGATAAATATATAATGACTTTTTAGTTTGGAAGTTAATAATAATGTAGATTTCAGCACTTTTTGGTAATTTATACTTTCAACAAACAAGCAGCCTAAGATTTTCTGAAATCCTGAAAAGTTATTGCACTTGGTATTCTGCCCACATGAAAAATCTGAACATGATTACAATACTCAGATGAATTTGAAATTACAAAGAGCTGATCTCCCTCCAAAACCCTATACCACCTTCCATTTGTTTTTGAAACACATTATATGTCCCTTGAAAAAACCTAAGGACTTCTCACTCCTCCAGAATCAAAGACTTAGATTAGGACTTAATTTGTCACAATGACACATCATGAACCTGTTTTCACCACATGAGCACACAGCAGCTCACCCCTGAATCTCTTCCTAACAATTCCAAACGTGGTATAGAAAAGATTTAAATATCCTACCCAGAGAGTAATTAAATGTACAAAACCAGGACTGTATAGCATCCATGCATGGAAAGGGAAAGCATAGCTTGAGAGAATGGACTGGATTTACACTGCTAACCACAAAGTTAATTGTGTAATTAACCAGAAGTTAATGCAGTGAGCACCTGAAGTGCACCTTCCACATACTTTCATAGTGTCAGCAGTGATGGGAAAAATGGGCTACTAATAAAGACTGGTGATAATGGCAGCTGCAATCACAATAAACTAGTCAGAAATAAATGCTAATGCAGCATTTTCCCTCTGGAAACCTGTGTTTTTACTGACCACCATCTCAAAGACTGATCATGTTATGAAGTTTAGGGATGAACATGATTTTAGCAAGGAAATAATCACATGATGTTTCAAATTAGGCATGGATTTTTAAAATTTTAACTAATAATCTGAAACAACTTTGCAAAAGAACCCACTTACAATACCACATTATTTACCACACCATGACACAAAACATAAAAAGAGGGCAAATGAAATTTAAGCAGCTTCACTACAGATAATGAAAACAAACCACAACTGCACAATTTCAGACAAGACAAACTAAAGCTTCCACATTCCAAGCAGGCACACGAGTA
The DNA here is from genome assembly GCF_901933205.1 of Camarhynchus parvulus. Taxonomy (NCBI): domain Eukaryota; kingdom Metazoa; phylum Chordata; class Aves; order Passeriformes; family Thraupidae; genus Camarhynchus; species Camarhynchus parvulus. Next base: position 142,308,896 of record NC_044572.1, read on the forward strand.
ACAACACCCAGTTCCAGTTATTTGTTACCAAAGTAATGACACTTTTCCAAGCATGGAGAAGAACAAAGACTTCACCTGCCTATCATATTTTTGCACTTTTTGCCACTTCTCCCATGCTGGACACCCACACAACGAACATGTGACTGACTACAGATACAGCTTTACACCCCAAAATTAGCAGGTTTTAGCTTTAATATACTGAATTCTTATTTTTTCTTTACTTCTCCAATTAATGTGGTAAACTCTTGTCTCATCTATTCTGCAGCAGAGACTCATGCCTTTAGTTCTTTCTGAAAAGGAACAATTTCTAGTTACTTACCATGCCATACTGACTCATTCTTAACCTGTGTGCATGGAAAAGGTCATCTTAGAATGAACAACTGCAAATTCACAACCCTGTTAAAGCACAGAGGCTTCTTCACACATCCTTGTCTCAAGACACATTAGAAGAAAAGCCTGCAATAATTACATTCACCTTTCCCTGTAACAGTCACTGAATACTTTGCTGCAAAAAAAATGCCCTGGACAATTAATGAAAACTCACATCCAAACATTAAAATACTCAAGAAACAAAAAGGAGTACCTGAGAGCATTTAGAAGGCCTTCTACACTGTTAGGAGGCTGGTCTTTAAGAACTTTGATGCATCCTTTCATCTAGGAGTTAAAAAAATTACAGTTTTTTCCATGCTAATACCTTTTGAGTTTAAAGGAATGTTTTATATTCAGTATGTAAAAGATCAAAAATAAGTATTTAAAAATAGCAGCAGTGTCAAGACATTTTCTGGATATTAAAAAGGAATTAAGCTTTCAGCATTACATCTTCCTATCACAGACTGGCTTAGCTACTTAAAAACCTGCATCAAGTGCATCCTCAGCAACTTTGCTGATGACACCAAGCTGAGTGGTGTGGCTGACAGTCTGGAGGGGAGGGAAGGCATCCAGAGGGATCTGGACAGGCTGGAGAGTGGGATTGTGAACCTTGTGAAGCTCAACAACTCCAAGGTCTTGCAATTGCATCAAGGCATCCCAAGCACAAACACAGGCTGGGCAGGGAATAGACTGGGAGCAGCCCAGAGGGCTTGGGGGAGTTGTTGGATGAGAAGTTCAACATGATCCAGCAAAGGGCTCTGGCAGCCCAGAAAGCCAACACTGTCCTGGGCTGCAGCAAAAGAAATGTGGCCAGCACAGCAAGGGACGTGATTCTCTACCTCTGCTCTGCTCTTGTAAGACCCCACCTGGACCCAGCTCTGTGTCACCAGCAGAAAAATGACATGGCTGTGCCAGAGTCCAGAGGAGGGTCATGAAGATGATCAGAAGGCTGGAGCACCTCTCCAGGGAGGAAAGGCTGAGAGAATTGGGGCTGCTCAGTATGGAGAATGATCTGGGGAGACCTCAGAGCACCTTCCAGTACCTAAAGGGGGCTACAAGAGAGCTGGAAAGAGACATTTTACAAGAGCATGTAGTGATAAGATGAGGGAGAATGGCTTTGAATGTTGTGGCTGCCCCGTCCCTGGAAGCGCTCAAGGCCAGGCTGCACAGGGCCCTGAGCAACCTGGTCTAGTGGAAGGTGTCCCTGCCCGTGGCAGGGGGGCTGGAACTGGATGATCTTTAAGGTCCCTCCCAACCCAAACCACTCTATGAGAACTTTAGCAAATGCAACTTTCAAGCTCTGCTTTATCAGCCTTAAAAAATATGGAACTGCAAGCAAAAATACATGTTTATCATAAATCCATTAAGAATTTTACATTCAGCCAGTGAAATAATGACCAACTGTAGTTAACGTAGTAGGATAATACTCCCTTTGAAATAACCACAAAACCACAGAGTGACAGCATGTATTCCACAGGTTTACTATCAAAAACAGTAGAAAGTTAGAAACCCAAGGTGTGGTGGATGGTGAACTGAGCTATTCACCAGTCAGTGAGGAACAAGTCAGGGGCCATTGTTACTTTCTGATCTGGATCTTTCATTACAACCACTGCTTACAAGTATTTCTGGACACTACCTGAATTACATAAAAACAGATTTTTTCATGACCCACTTACATGTCTCTGAAGGCCTAGTTTGTGTTTCTCACTACTTAAATATACATTTTTGCTCACAGTTATGAGTTTAGCACCAACCCAATGTATACATCTGCTACTAGAATCTGCAAGACAGAAAAGGAGGCTATAGACAATTTAAATACTCAGGAGATTATTTAGCAACAGTAAACTTACATCAATTTTTGAAGTTTTGGCAAAAGCGCCCACCGGATGCACGTGGTCATAGAGTATGATGACACCCACCATTACCCTCAGACAGAATGATACTGTTTCCTCATTTGTAAACCTGCTTCTATATTCACTGGAATGTAAAAACACAGCTTATTATCTATGAAACACAAGATAACAGTAAATACTAGTAACATCAAATTAAGATTAAAGAGAAAAATTCTATAATAAATCCTCAGAGAAAAAAAACCAAACCAACCCAACCAAACCTACAAACACCAAACTTTGGGTAGTTTTCTTTATTCCTTTCAATAACCTGCCAAAAGTCAGATGATTGTTTACAAAGTTACCTGAAGATTAATAAAAATTCTCAAACCTAAAACAATAGGTTTCTAAAATTTTTAAATTTTAAAATAATTTAATTTTGAAAAAGATTAAAACAATACATACTAACTTGGTCTCCAGTGCTTTCTACACTTTTCTCTGCCACCTTCTAATACACACCCAGACTTCTGACTTAGAAAGAAAAAAAAGGCAGGCAACTGGACAACCTTTAACTGCTTTTTAAAATGGAATTAATTCCTAAGAAGAGTAAGACTATAAATGCTTGGAGCTCTTAATGTACTGCAAAACAAACGTCCTGTGGTATTTGGACAGAAACTTATTTACCAACAGAAAACAATTTAGAACACAGAAGAAACAGATTTAAAAAAATAACCAAAGACTAGTGTGACTTTGGTCATACTCCCAGTGCCTCTCAAACAAACAGAAGACAACTGACTGCCTTCATGCCTAGAAGTTGTCTCTTAATTCCCCTGAGAGGAGCACTATCATTTTTTTAGAGCAATCAGCCAGGCCAGTCAGCAAGGACACAACGTCCAGAGCATTGCCCACAGCCCCTCTTTCAGGAGACCCTAGGCAATCACGCTCAAATAGCCTATTTCTCTGAATAATACATGAGAAAACCACTTATAAAGAGTGCCAAGAGGTTGTCTAGCTTCCATAGCCATTCTATTTTTAAATATTAATATGTTCAGAAAAGTAGACCGCACGATTTCCGTGGCTGGCAAAACTAACCAAGGTGGTTTCACGTCAGTGCAAACAACTAGGCTGGTAAAAAGGAAACATCACACTTCCTAATCACTCCAATTATATTTCTTTCATGCATCACACATCAGGTCTGAAACAGAGAGTGGCTCACACCAAACCCAAGCAGTGTTGGTACTCACGGGGTTTCCAGCATGACCCTGCACACACTGGCCATGGTGCTTAAGCAATCTGTTGTGTTCTCTATCGGTAAATTTTTATTCTGCAAAAGAAGGTGAACAGTTGCCACAACTCAATTACTGTGAAATATTATACTACAAATCCTAAGTCAAATAAGTAATCTGTTGGCATAGCAATGTAGAGCAATTAAAAACATTAACACAACTATGGTAAGTCAGGTAGTCTTGCACTGTTTTTTTTAAATGTTATCATATAGATTACCAGTTTGCACAGCGAAGGCTACCACATGGATTTTGCCTGCTTGTTTGTAGCCAAGGAAGTACATCCTTGACATGACTGACTTTTGGAAAGTTTTGAAGGAATCATCATCTAACCTGCTCCTTCAAAGACAAAAATTTCTATAGCCAAATATATTAATCTGCTTTAACAGTGAAACTTAAAATTGTGGCAGACAACCATCACAAATAAATGTAAAATAAGACAGTTTTATTAAGGCATTTCAAGCATAAAGCAGAACTCAGGAGAAAAAAAAAAACATTAAAAGACAGATGTAACCGTGCATGAATCATGTAATGTAAAATTATTTCTATTAAGAAATAGTGAGCATTCTTTGCACGTAAGCCAAAAATCATCACAGTTACCAGAAGGCAAGCACAGTACTTGCAGTGATTAGATTTTACAACCAGTATTTACTTAGGTAGTCAAGGATAAATAGGGATGTGTCAAGTATTTCAGGCTGAAATACTTTTCAAGTTCAGGTTCCTTCTCCCTTTCGCAATAATATACTTGACTTTACACAGTGTAACAAAAGTGTCTTGGGAAGGAGAAGAGGAAGCTACATTTCAATTCCATTCCCTATTTCAAGCAGAGAGAATCAAGCTGTTTCCCTTTCAATTTTCTGAAATTTCTGCTCTAAACCACCACCACAGTGCAGGCAAAATACCAGTCCCAGCTCCCTGCCTGAGAAAAGCCATCACTGCTGATGTGACAATATTCATTAAATTTTGGGGATGTATACACAAAGTGCCTGGCTGGAGTCCCTAACTCTACAGCATCTGGGAAAGACACATTACATTTCTCGAGGCTCCAAACCCCAAGTTTTATTCCTAGATGCCAGATTAGGCCTGGGGGAGGTTGTGTTGCCCATTATGTCTGGCCCTGCAGTGCTGTGAAGCACATTATCCAAGCCATAAATTTATACTCTTACCTCTGACACAAACTTTGTTGTGGCATCACTTAAGGTTTTCAACATTGGCGTTGCTTCAGCGTAAAATAAAGACATTCTGTTTGCCAACTCATTATTAACTTCATTTTCTCCCTCTGCCTAAAAAACAGAAGAAAGGGTTTAGCTGTTCTGTACATGGAGAAGAGAGGTGGTAGCAGAATTAATTTGATCTTATCCAAGGGTTACCTACTGGGACATTGTTAATCCTCATACGGCTCAGAGTTCTTCTATAGTAGCTGAAGTCATTCTGTATAGCAGGATTTGTCATCTATGTAGATATGGAAGCAAGAGAGTTGTGACAAATTCAAGAAAAGTAAGGACAATTTTCGTAAAATATAATACACTCAACAAGAAAACATTCAACTTCCTGAAGTGAAGCAAAAAGGCCTGTGATATGTTTGGAACTTGTAAGCACAACATAAAACTTTTTTTCTCAGATTCAGAACAAGCTCTAACAGGAATGAGAAAAGGAACAATCTCCTAAATACAAACTGGAAATTAGTAGGTTGAAAAAAATTGCTTTGCTAATTTGACTCCAAGGATCAGACCAGCAAATTAATTATCATTTCAGTTTAGTTCTTTGCACATAGCAAGAAAATAGCTGGACTATGGGTGCGCACAAGCTAAAAGCAGCAGCATTATCCCAAGAGATATGCCAAATTTGGGTGTAGAAACATGATTAATGTGAACTGAAATACAAGTGCCTAAAGCTAATATGATACTTCATCTGCTTTCCAGTTTAATCTTACTCTAGGTCACAAGAGCAAGCCAAGCATATTGGATATTTGAGTATCCACTGCACATTCTATTCCAGAACATAACACAACCCAGATTGCTTCAGTAAACACACTCGGCTTCTTTTTCTAGCTCTTCTGATCACAAGCTCTTACCTTGAGCTCATCAAATCGGAGTGTGAAGTGAAGAATTTCTGCAAACTGCTTAGCAAGAGCCTGCTCTCGCTCCAGGTGCTGCGTTGGGGAGTACGGAGTGCTCGTCAGGGCGCCCAGCAGGCCCCGCAGCCCGGCCTCTGCAACACAGGACAGGAGTTTGCAACACACAACTGCCCCTTGGATCAGCACTGGCTGGTATTCTGCATGCTAGACTTAAAATACACAGCTGCCAAAATACATGGTGATTAATAATAAAGGGACTCCATGAATTGCTCATCTATGCGTCAACTGCTGTCATATTTACGTACAAATTGCTGCACAGACCAGGTCACATCAGCACTGACAGCCACAAAAAAAACTTCTTGGAACTTCTACTCAAGCTTTGTCTGCAAAATTTGTGCAGAACATATTTCAATAACCTGTGTTAGCAGATTTCAGCCTCTAGGAGAACACAGAATTCAAGAGGCACATAGCTGTAAGCAGAAGTCACACCTTATTTAAGATAAATTTGTAATCCAGCTTCCTGTTCATCTTCTTGAGAAAAATACCTCACCCATTTTAAAAAGTAGAACTTGCCTGCAACAAGTTTCCATGTTTTAAGCACGTTTTATACAAGCTATGTTAGTAAATTTGATTAAAAGTGAGATAACAACAGAAAGCTGGTGAAAAAACAAGTCTCATAGGTTTTATCAGCATAGCCATCACATCAGTGAGTTTCAGAAGAGGCATGAAGCACCATATCAAGTATTGCACGTGTATGAACCAAGACCAGGCACTTCCACACAGCAAATTATTTCTGATATTTAGGGAGAAAAAATAGTCTCTTTTATGTACTCTTGGTATCAGAAACACTGACAGAATTAATTCCTGATTATTTAGTTCACTAATTTCTAGTCAATCAGCTGGTTACTGCTTTCCTGAGTTACTAAAGGAGTAGAGGAAGAGCAATAAGGATGATCCCATTCTCTCCCCCCTCTCAAATATCCACTGAAGCAAGACTGCTGTCATCCAGTGTATGGAGGAATCTGTGCAATATCAGCTCTTTTCCACAAAGGAGATGACCTCAATGTGATCACATCTGAATATGCCAAATATACTAACAAATTAAGACAAAAAACCCTCAAGTTAGCACCTTTCCACTTACCTAGTCTTTGAGAAAATTCATAGAATTTCTTTAGTTTGCCTACTAGTGGAACAACTGCACCCCACGCCTTCTCTTGCAGCTTCTCATCATTTGGATGCTGTATTGCCTTAAATTGGAAAAAGAGAGGAGAAAAATATTTTTGGATTGGGAATAACTGATGCACTGCTGACAAAACAACCCCAAACAACAAAACACAAAAAACCAAAACACCTATGCAAGACAATTGTTTGAAGAGCTAATAATTAAATATCTACCTACTAAGAAGTTTTCAGTTGAGAGACAAGCATGTACTAACCCATGTCTGTTCCAAAAAGGTCTAAAAATTTGTGTTGAAAGTAAGCATCCTGAACAGGAAAACAACTTGGAGAGAGTATAAAGAAATGGTTAAAAATCAAATAACTCAGATAAGAAAATTTACATAACCAGACCTAGTTAATTAAAATTAACAACTTTACTGTGCTTACTCCAAGCAAAAAGAAAAAAATTAGTGATCAAAGCCTCATCTTAATGTTGGCATCTATCACTAATTCCTAAATTTGCAAAGAAAAAAAAAATTGCTGTGAAATTCAAGCTAACTATTACAGCAGGAACATTTAAGCACAATCAACAACATAAAGCACCACCAGTACATAGGATATACCACAGCTCTGAAGGATATATTTATAGACTTTGTCTTTACAGGAAACTTCCCAGACATTTAATACCTTAAATTCAACCTCTCCAGTTAGCAACTGAAAATATACTAAAAAAACAGAAATAAAAATGCTCATAACTCTCCTGCAGCATTTTCACTGTCAAGTTCTTGATTTCAAGAACAGTTTCAGTCAACCATGGGCTGTGGCTTGCAGCACACTCCTCTCTGGTCCTAGAAAGTTTCCTTCCTGCCATGTCTACTGCTTCTCAGAGGAGTATCTCTCATTTCTCCATGGCATCTGCACACACACATTCCTGCCTGATCCTACAGCCTGTCCCTGAACATGGACAGTGATCTATCTCCCCTCCTAAGGGTTTTGTGTGACACAGTCATCCCTCTTACTTTCATGGAGAGAAAAACTTTCAAAGCTGAATAGCTTTGAGTATCTCAAATTGCTATGGAGTGGACAGAGACTCCTCCTATCTAATACTATTTCTTAAGGATATGTTAATGTTACAGTGAGTAACTCCTTCCTCCATGAGCAAAGCAGCCCCCAATGCTGCATGTGAGGAAGAAAGAAAGGGGGTTGGGAGAATATTTATTCCACTCTTTATTAAATAAAGGAAAATTTGAATGACATTCTGTGCAGGAACTTTGCTTCTGTTCCAAATATCTACTCTAGTAAAGAAAAGCCAATTAAAAGGGAGTGAAAATGAGATGCCTTTTGTGTTAGGATTACCAAACCAGGCCTCTCCAGTTACCATACAAGAGGATGTCAACACTATTCAGTTTTGCACTGTAGTCACACCACACTCTTTCCAAATTCACTATTAACTGAAGAAGAGCTTATGTGGGAACACAAAGAAAAATCAATATTCATAATACTCCAAAAACTCTGAGAAGCATCATTTGCTATTACATATGTGGATTAATATGACTGAAACAAGCAACATCTGTTTTGCTGTTAAAAAGAAACATTCCAGAGCAGAAATTCAAGACAGTGATTTTAAAGGACAACATGCTCTGCCAAAACAGCTCCTGCAAGCAAAGTTAAACCCCAGCAGTATTTGGTTAGGATCAGACAATGAACAACCACAGGCTGTGCACAATTAAAACGCTCTAGCTCACCTCTCGTATTTCATGGCCAGCTCCTCTATATGACTGCAAGTCTTCCAGTATTCCTTCTGCATCCTTTAACACTACATTCACCTGATTATAAATTTCCTTTTCAGATTCTGTAGGTTGGGCATCTAAACAGCAGAACATATTAAATGTATATATATTTATTTTTAACAACAACATGGAATTCAATAGGCACACCATCATCTATGGGACAAATTCTTCATGCAGCAACTCATCAAGAATTTTCATTCTCTGAAGAGCTACTACAATGTATAAGGAACTCCAAGAGACTAATTGTTTTCATTTTAGTAGTCTCTTCTTTTACCATCCCAAAAAATCACCTGGATTCTATCTTCTTGATTTATTTAAAACTGAGTGAGGAGAAGAAATCCTGATGAGTTGTCTTTATGACTATCATATATCTCACCTTGGGGTGCAGCAGAGGCTCACTGGAAGAAACTTAGGTAAGCACTCAAAAGACACACTCACTGCAGATAGCACAGGAGGTGTCCATGTCTATTATTATCTAGAAACACTGAATCAGATTATTTTCCATCTTGTCTGCCTCATTTTTAACTGCTTGGTAAAGGAGTCATATATTTTACTTCTAAATATATTTAATTCTCAAAACATATTCTTTACTGCACTCATCACACAATCAGAGTTGAGAACAAAAAGGATCTAGTGTGAGCCTGTGAAGGCCTTTTTTCTTTTGTCCCCTGTCTTTAAAGATATAAGCTGTCTCCCATTTTCTTCTAATTAACTAAGGGCTTCCCAAAAGTATATGGGGTCATAATTTCAAAAAGCTACATGCACATTTTTAAAGAAATGTGATTCTGTAAGAAGTATGTTTTGAGAAGAATCAACAAAAGGTTTTAACCTTTAAAAACAATCACCTAGGGCAAGTATCTCAGACGTGGTTTACCTGAACCAATTTTTTTTTTTAGAGTGCTGATGGAAGCTATAAGGTTAGTTCCTTTTAGAGTCATATTTAAAAAAAAAAAACAAAAAAAACCTGTTAGCTACTAAAGCTCTTGTAAAAAAACCCCACTTCTCTGTTAACATGGGCAAAATATGTTATGGAATAAATATCATTGTATTTTAGTCTGTTATTTCCAATGCCAAAAATGAGGGTATTACCAATAGATTATTTTTCATAGGGACAGACAGAAACTATCTAAGGACAATATATCCTCATGACTTTGCGCAGTTTGAAGAGTCTGGAAAATGTCTTTTTAGACATTGTCCATGATCCATATGCACAACTTCTGATGGAAGTTAGGTACATCTTTACATTTGAAATAAAACTTCCACAGTATCTTAGTGTTACACACTAGAAAAACACAAGAGAAAACAAACTTTGTATTAGGAGAAAATAAACTTCATATACATTGCTTGTCTGGATTTTGCTGTAATTTTTGCATAATACCTCTTATTTTTATAGTTTAATGCATAAAGAGTAGGCATTATTAGCAAATATGCCTATATATAGACCTTGCAACAGTTTAACTGGTATTTTGAAAAACATCAAGAATTAGCACAGGTTAAAAAGAATCTGGTCACTCCTTTTAAAATAAATAAATAAAAGAGCACCACATTGATTAGGCATCGAGTAAAAGTGGCCAGTGTTTTTCAGATCATCACAAAGGTCACATAATTTTGAAAGCTGCTGAAGACTGCTGTAAGAAATGAAGACAAAAAATGAGGGAAAAGAGCAGACAGGGAAGCACCAGCTGACTGGCAGCAGTTCATGCACGAACATGAAATGTTACAGTGAAATACAGACTAAGACGTGAAGCTCTGTAGCATTCCAGATTGTGCTGTTAAATAATGCAATCAAGACTTGTCACTTGGATTGTCTCACACTGAGAACATCTCCTGCCTATTTAATTTTTCATGCCATTTTTTCCTTTACCCTGTGTAGTAAGGAGAGTTCATTTTTCCATACTAGGAGGGGCAGAGCAGAATGGCCCAAAAGAACTCCTGCTCCTCATTTCAAAACCCACCAAGAAGCAGAACAGCTGCAGTACTATGACTCTCCATGTTTAGAAATGAAAATCATATCCTAGATACAAATTTAGTGGTCTTCACTGGACAGCTGGCTAGGCAAATCAACACTATCATCACCCCTCTTAGTGCAGCATGTAAACAGCCAACCACTGTATTTCATTTCCTTAAAATGTTCCAGTAAACTTAAACCAATGGTTGATACTTAATTTGTTGGGGTGGTGGGGTTTTTTATTTGTTTGTTTTGATTATTACAAACTACTAGACATCAATCTATTTGAAAATCAAGTAGGTACAGAGTTATTTCTTTTGGTATGTATTTTATTTTTGGTCAATCTATTCCTCTCCAATTAAAAACATCTGTAAACTTGATTTGTCCCAACTCATTTCCTCTGCCATCTCTAAAAGAGAGGTCAAACTTAAAAAGCAAATTTAAATGATTCTATAATCCCTTCATAAAACATTTAAGATGTTATTAGAATGGGGTTAAAAGGCATGATATAAAAGATCTTCAGGGCCTAATGCTGGCTGACCCAGAGCAAAACCGGCTTATTTGCTTCCCAATGCTGGTCAGGGCATTGTATTCTGAAAGCCCATCACTGGGAAAAAAGAGGGAGAGGTCCCTCTTCCTAAGCACTGTTACCATCTTGAAAATATGGAGGCAGCATTCCCATCCTATGGGAATAGCACCCCTCAGTGTGCACCTGAGGGCTCAGGCTACAGGACCTTCACTTGGGAATCACTAATTGTGGAACTCCTTTTCCCCAAGGTGGAGTGCACAGAGCAGGAGGGAGCTGCACTTCTGGAGTTACTCAGCTAAGAAAAAGCAGCCAGCAGTGTCAGGCATCCAAACAGAAGGATGAAGGAGATATACAATTTCATGGATTTCCCTTCTCCCCTGTCCACTTAAGTTCCTGCTACAAGGTTATAACAAGGCTGTGCCTTTATCAGCAATGCTTTCCACAGAAAGAACAAACCCAGTAAGCACAACACAGCTCACCCAGATGTTCTGAGGTTTGATACTGTGCCCACAGCAACTGAGCCCTCGTTATTCAGGGCAACTTTACTATTTTTAATGCAATAGTAAGAAAGACTGAGGTTCTGCAAGTAAATGGGAGTTCATGTTTAAATTAATTTGTGTTTAATCAGAATGTTGCTGCACTAGATGCAATATACACTTAAGAGTTCAGAATGCTCACACAGTAATGTATTAGAGACAGAAGAGGAGACTTGAAACAATATACAAACGCTGTTATGTGAACTAAATACTACAAGAGTGAGACAACATATTGCATGCGGGGAACACACACATTTAGTGACTATTAAAATAATATTTGGCTAGCCTACAGAACTAGTAGGGAGAGAAATTTGGGGTTAAAAGTTTACACTGCACAGCAAACTATTTAAGCTGAGATTTTTCCCAGGGAAGAACATATCAAGTCATCTGAAACTGTCTGGGACAAAACTCACAAACAAGGGGAAAAAATGCCAGACTGCTGGAGATGAAATAATTTATTCATCTCTGTTGGCATTACTATGGAGAATGCTGTCTCTGTGGCTCCTCTGAAACCTGGCCAAGTCCTCTGGAGATAATGCAGGATACTGTCAGCACTAGTTTGATATCACCATCTCAAAGTACACTGTATTTTAGCTACTATTCCAATCAGTAAATTTGGAAAAGATTTACAACTGTGTCAGTAAAGACACCAATGTAAAAGTTGAGCTGTAAGTTTCCCACATTTGAGGTGTTTTATGTAAACAATATTGACCTCTGCACTTAGCTTGTGTTCTGATGGTAATGCACAGACTTTACAAGAATACTCAGGAGAACTATTTCTATCAAACATGTAAGGTGAATGACCAAAGAAAGCACCAGCTTCACCAGTGCAGAGGCAAGGAAAAGCCTACAGATCAGCATATTTTTAACATGGATTCTGATAGTCAGTCACACCGATCACTGGTATCTAGCACCAAGATAAACATCTGGGGAATAATAATGGTTAGAAGTCTAAAATCTGAAGTTCCTGGCACTACAAAGCTTTATGAACATTAGGTTTTAGTTCTTTAAGGTACTATGTAAGAAACATTGAAGCCTGCTCACATACATGGATTTAAGAACAAAAGACTTCAAACTGCCTATTATTGAGTCAGGCATAACAGAGAATTGGCAAATTTGTTTTTAATACAGAGCTTACTTGTCCTTCCACACAAAACCACAACATTAAGTATCACAAGATTAAGTGCCAAGTCTTGAAGAAAGATCTTGGCTGTGTCAAAGCCAAGATCCTGTCAAGGCAAGCTATCTGAAACAGAGGAGAAAGAAGCATGGATACACAGTATAGCAGCAGAAACAAATGCAGAACAGGGTCCAAAATGAACAAAGAACAGTCTAACAATTCAGCCATAATATAAGTCACCTAATTTGACTGCATATGAAAGCGTTTCATGTCAGCAACCTGCTTACTCTCATGCCAAATCCTGTTCATGCTCAAAACATGCATTTTAAAACAAAACTGATAGCTAAAAAATCTGTATTTAAAAAGAAAAAAAGGAGCATTTTTATTGCAATTTAAGAACCATGCCTCTTCTATTCAGCTAATATGCATTTACTTTACTCCAATTAAATTTTCAATATTTGCAGATTAAGCTGGAGCTTTATAACTCCAATGGCCTCATACACGAGTTCTCCTGCCTCACTAGATTTCACCTAATGTGATGATACACAAGAATTGGTCTTAGATTAATTTTGCTTTCTGATTTTTGAACACAGGCCTTGGTAATCTTCCCTTTATGAATAATTTGTATGGCTAGCATCTTCCAATAACAATATATTCAGAAGAGACAAGTAATAAAAATCAACACAACAGGGTAGGGTAAGAGCTTAGAGAAGTTGTAACTTTAAATGTCATTGAAGCAAAACCATATTTCTTCAAGCATTTACTTTCATATTATAACTAATATTAAAACCTGTTACTGATTCATCAAACAACTGAAAAACAATTCAGGGGAAAAAAGATTTAATGCACCTCAAATTATCCATAACATAATACTTCATCAGTTGTTTTTCTTACACTATTCCATTGTATTCTATTACATGGTCAAAATGTACTGGAACATTAATCTTCTTATTTTATGCTTGCTGATGTACAGCTGGCTAAAGAAACAGCACATCCCAAAAGAAAGTAATTAAACATGCATAGCAGAAGCCAGCAACACTTACCTGCCATTCTTAGGCTGTACTGTATCATGCAACAAAAACCAGAAGCAGAAATACTGACATATGTGAACCTTCTAGAACACCTGGCATTGATCAGACAAGCTACATGTCTCTTCTTTTCAAAATCAATTTAATCTCTGTAAATGTTGAGACTCCCTTTTAAGAAGGCGTGAGGTTAAATTTCAGTGCCAGATCCAGTAAGGTTCACATATAACCTTTAACATGATGATGCTGGAGCTATGAATAGCTGTTGTGAGCCAGTCTGTCTATGCAGCATTATTAATTCATATTGGAAGTGATGAGAATCAGGTTTCATTTTCAGTTCTTCAGTTAAGGAGTATGGGATAAAACTAACAAATTTGATTAAGTCAGTTGGAACTTCAGTGAGTCTTCAAATAATTACAACTATTCTTAACGTTTTGATTAAAAGTATGCAGACTTTTTGTTTGAAAAAGAAGAACCAAATCAGGTTTCTACAGTCAAATGTAATTTGAAAGCCCTTTCTGAAATAAGGATTTTACATTTTAGGACCTGAGGATATTTTAGAACAGGTTACTGCTTTCTACCAAAGTTCGCTGAACAATTATCCATAGCTCAGGCATGCAAAGCAGTTAGAAGGATGGCAAAATGAAAACATACATTTAGTACAAGACAAATGCAGTCTACTGCAGGCAAAGAGTAATAGATATATAAAATCATCTTCTCACTTTCAAAATCAAGGAAAAAATTTGGCCCCTGCTCAAGGTCTGTGCATGTCAAAACTTTTAGAAGGTTCCCCATGTTAAGGTACCTGCCAAGACAAGAATGAGAGAGAAGAAAATTTTCTTTTTATAAGAAAGAACAGCCCAAATGTAGTTGATTGAAGCAGTGGGAAAAGAAGACCAGAGAGTTCCATCAGGTACGAACCCGTCCTTCAGGCTGGGTGCAGGGACATCCCCACCTCGAGGAGGCACAGCTGGTGACCCCAGCAGTGCAGCTTTCCTGGAAGAAGTGACCGTGTCACCAACATCCTCACAGCTGCCCCTTTAGCAAAGGGGCAGAATCCAACCAAAGCCTTTGCCAGGGACTGTTCTGTCCCAGTACACCCTAGCACCAGTGTCCTGAGCAGGAGTACAGCCTTGAGGGCCAAGTACCAGATTTGAAAGCATTAGCCATGCTAGATTTTAACCTGATGGGACAGCAGAAGGAAAGAGCTTTAATTTTGTCAGCCCTTATAATTGTGTCAGAAAGCCATCACAGAAAACCACATCATGATACATCATTTCAGTGTGCAGAAAATGCTAACAAAGAAATGCCACAGACCTTTTACATAAGGTGCTTAAAACATCTGTGAAATTCAGACAGTTTCACTTCAGACTTTTGGATGTAAAAAAACCCACATTAACTGCACGAGGAATGACCAAAGCAGGATCAGGAATGATTTAGCACTCACTCTTGTGTACGAGAGGATTACAGTGAACAACTGCTCAGCACAGATTACTATGGCATACTGACAGAATTTCATTTCATGATTACTTGATTTGCAGGCAGATGGATGGACATCACTGACCACAGAGACCCGAAATGACTAAGCACATGGAAAGAAAATTGACACAGCAGCATGATGGTGGCTTGGCTACTACTGGAGAAGGGGAAAACGAGAAAAAAAAAAAAGAACACAAAAACTACATGCAAGTCTTTCCAATTCCAACTTTGCAATTGAGTCCCCTGGCCTTCACTGCAGCAGGTATAAGCAACCCTACTGTTACCATTTGAAATGCACCAGCTGTGAAGGGCTGAGAGACTTACTTTCAAAATCCAAGAAAAAATGTGCTGCATTGTGGTCTATGTCCCTGGTTAGCACCTTAATGAGATTACCCATGCCAGCAAACCTAAAAATAAAAATGGCAAAATAATTTAGTTCCAATAACCATTTCCTATTTTAAGTACACGCCTGGGTCTCACTGGAGCAGGGCTCCCACTGTGTTTTGCACTCTGGATTCACTTCAGGTGGGGAGCAGAACCTGTGCACTGTACAGTGCATTTCCATGCCCCTTCTTCTGAGAGAGCAGTGATTGTTGAAAAACTGGAAAAGTTATCTTTGACAAAAACAAAGATGTGAATTACTGGATCTTTTTCATCTCTGTTTAATACATATAAAGAACATGTGACCTACAATGACTGAGAAATTGTTTTAAATTGTTTTGCGTAACTGCAGCATTCAGTGCCAGACAAAGCCATTATTGTTTAGGACAAAAGGAACCTCAAATGGAACTGGTGTCATCATAGCACTTTTTTACTACCTCACTGTAATCCAAAACAGATTTCGGAAAGCCTCTCATCTGTGTTAGTATTCATCTGTGGCCAATGAACAATTTTCCCATTAAATCACAGAGTTACAAGTAAAACAAAAACTAGACTTTTCCAAAACCAGGAGAAAAATCAAGTTTCAACAGTTCTTCTTATGTTTGCTGTCACATCCCAGCTAAAAGAAATGAAAAGTGGAAGAAAAATTAAATAGTTGTTAGATTACTTGAAATCAGATAAATTATTAAAACAGTTTCAAATGTTACCACAAGTTTCAGAAATCAATACCTACAGTAGGAGTATGAAAACTGCATTTCATAACAAAGCAGCCTTTTCATTAACCTTCCCATGTTTTACAGAGGCTGAAAATATACCTACTAACCATTGCTCTGAAATGCCAAGAGCTCACTAGAGTGCTGCTGCAAGACAAGCAAGACACACCCAAAAATCTCATCTCAAATTATTTAAGAATAAGCCATGAACAATCTGACATTTGAATTTAAGCACAAAAAATATTTTTAAAAAATCAATTTTCAAATTAGTCTAACTATATCAACAAACAAGTATATTCCCTATTTTTTCCTGATTTTTACTTTTACTGAAGAATCATGTTCACCTGGAGGTAAGATAGCATGACACCAAGAATCATTGCTTTATTAGGAGTCAAGGAAACTGAAACAATGTGAACTCAAACCAAATTGTTTGGCAAAACAAATTTTCAGAACCTGTGTTGGCAGATTTCTTGGTCAAACTTAGAACAGCATACGATTTATTTTGTGGGATCTGCAAGATTCAGCAATCAAATAAAGCTTGAGAAGGAAGGGGCAATTAATCCAAAACTGCTGAAAATAACCCAAGTCTTTCCTCTCACAACTTCTACACAATGACAAAATGCCTGTTTAGAATCCAGACTTTTAGCACTGTGACCTGGAGTGTAACCCAGGTGACCACAGGGGACTCTGCACACAGCAGTTACCAGGTGTGTGCTGGCTTTTTCACATGTTCAACCTTCTCCTTGAAACTCAAGGAAATGCAAGACCTGCTTCCTAGTAACTTGAACTTATTTCCTAGAAATTCAGATCAGACTTCTCAGCCTGTGAGAAGCACCTATTAAGTCAAGACATTTTTAAATTAGGGCGTCCAGCTGAGAGACTCTTCAAAAAACTAATCCATTAAAACATGAATCGTCAAAGAGGCAGCTTCTCCAGGACTTCTTGCCCCATAGCATGGCAAACTCTTTCAAAACTGCAAGTGTACCAATGCTGTGTAAATATGCAACAGTAGAAAGCAGAGAAATTACTTTTCCATATCTCTCAAGCGTGTTCTGTAACACAGGACTGAATAAGCCACTTTGTATTTCAGAGTTTTCCAGATTATGAATGTTCTTCTTGTTGGGGAGCAGACAGAGGCATCCTTAAACAAATATTTTCAACAGGGCCAATAAAAAAATCAGAAGTAGAAGCTGCATAATGGTGACCCAGCTTACAGATTCAGGTCTAAAAACCAAACCTCAATCTCAGAACAGCACATTATATATTTCAAATGCAACATTAACATCAAGCAGCAAACACGTGGCAGTGAATAGTGATAATGGCCTAAAGAGAACTCCTATACCTGCAATTACTGCTGTGCTTCAGCTGCACCATCCCCTCCTCCAACAAAATATTCTCCATATCTCAAAAAATGCCTCTGTGTAGGTTTTGCCTTTTTTTTGATATTAACCAGACTCCAAAGAGTTTACAGGCTCATGCACGTGGCTTAATATTGGATAACATTACTTGTGAAGGTCAGAGCACGGTCATGCTCATAGGCTTGAAATATTTTGAAGTTAAGTTCACAGAAGAGCAGGAGGCACTGCAGAACAGATTGTTTCACTGAGCACCTACCACCTCCTAATACGAGTAGGGAGCTGGGGACTCGGTTTTGCAATACAAATACCTTCATCCCTCAGGAAAGTTTGACAGGAAGAGTATGTGGTTTCTTTTCCAGGAGTTAAGTTTAACAAATAGAGAAGCATAATAAAAGTTTTGGCATTACAATGAAACAGTCAATGTGATATTCAAGCAGAAGATGCAACCGATCTAAAGGTAACAGCTCAGTGAAGAGCCTCAGTGAAGAGTAAAGGAGAGAAACTGATGACAATAGATTAATTCAAATACGACAGCAGCAAGATAACAAGATGTTCTATAGGAATGTATTTCAATTTACATGAACACAAAGCTGCTTGAACATCTTTTCATAATGAAGTTTCCAAAAAACTTCTCCCTTTGCGTGTTCACTGTACTGAAAACATCTTGATAAATTTTAGTCACATCAGAGTTTTGCACACTAGATGTGCAATCACATTTGCTTTCTTAGCAGCAAAACAGTCACTGTATATTCAGGTTTTATGGAGTGCATGGAAATCTAGCTGAAACTGGACAAACCCAGTATTTCTGAAATTTGAATCAAGATGCACTGTAATATTTACTTGAGGATCTCAAGCATCCTTAAAACTGAAAAACCTCCTGTGTTTTAAGAACTGTAAAAACAACCATTTCTCCCAGCTGCAATCCAGAAAGACTTTAAGCTATGAAGAGCTTAAAAATTCAATTTAGATAGATATTGAGAAGTTGTAATTTCTCAAGCACTTTTTTGGAGGATGCTTTCTCTCAGCTTAACATTTCAGGTAATTAATGCAAGAGACAAAAGGTCAGAATCTACTCTTCTGGCAAAGCTAAGCATGCCCTTCTTGAGCTCTGAAATGACCTTTTAGAAACAAGGCCATGGTGCCCTCTGTGGAACTTCCCAGATTTGTGGAAGGAGCTGCAGGTCAATATGCCACAGCTAAGGTTAGACAGCCCTTCATTTTTGTACATTATTTTCCTTCCGAAGGTAAGGTGAGCAGCAGGCAGAGCTGACCTGTTGTACTCTGAGGGAACACTGCAGAGAGGAAAATTAAATTTGACCTTTCTGAGAAGGTGCTGTGTAAGCAAAATACCTGGACCAATCCAGACTAAAGCAACCTAGCTCAGAGATACATCAGGCCCCTGCTACATGTAAAAAAGATTTACTAGAGACTTTTGTTTGTTCAAGATGGCCTATCATTTGTAATTTTTCTGGGCCCACCTGAAAGAACTGAACACATGAAAGATTAGAGTGCTACTGGATCTAATACTAAAGATGATGACAATTTCCACATAGCATGAGAAGCAGTCTACAAATCCAGCTATTAACATTTAGCTTCAGTGACCTCTTCTCCTATTTGATGCCCTGTAAAAGTATCACCAGCAGGAAGATTTTGGTAGTTCTGTGAATTACCTTGGTAATTAACCGAATAGTGGCATGCCCAGTCAGAATTAATTTACCAAGCTCTCTTACAATTTCCTTGCAAGTCCAAAAATTTCATCTGAGTAAGTAAAATTACTAGTTTAGAAAGTCAGATGTGGTTCCAGTTAGGTGGCCCTGACATTGAGCTTCCATTGACTGGTGAAGAACATCTCCCAGCACTTACTGCACCCTTCTTGTGCACACTGCCACATCAATCAGCTCTAGTTCAAGAAAGACTTAAGCCTGAATGAATACTAAAGCCATCAACAAGCCCTACTGTTGATTTTGATATCCTGTAGCTGGGGTATGTTTTGGAGCTAAATAGCTAATTCAGAGCACTGACTGGAGGTGACCTCTGTGGGTGCTAAATCACCTTTTCACCCATAGCTTTTCCAGCACAAATGGAAAAAAATGCACAGTGAAGCTGTAATCCTTACCAAGAAGAGTTCTGCATATTGCAATCACCAACATCAAAATATTCACATGTCCAGCCTGAAGTACACTTTAGGTCACTACCTATTTGTTCTTCCGCAACTTCAGAGCATCAACCTCTATCCAATTTTATTTGGTATTTTCATTCAGAATTTAGTACACTTCAAAACCTGCAAACCAGATTCTCTCCCAGAGGTATTACCGATTTTAAAAATTCATAGTGCAGCGTCCAGAGGCAATTCATTAGGTAAACTAACAGCCTAAGACTCAGTAAAAGCACACATTTAAGCCACTGAAGTTTTCTCCTGCCACAAAAGCAACATCACAAGATCAGAGCAGAACAAAACCACTAGTTTCTGTCCAAAAACTGACTGTCCCTGTGAGGCTGCTCAGAATCCCTGCTGGCATGCTCTCCACTCCAGCACAATGCTTGAGCCACGTGGAGCAGGTTATGGGAAATGGGAGCACAAGCCAGGAACATGGCTTAAACTTGACCTACTTGCAGAGGAAGACATACGGAATGCCACATTGGATTAGGGTGATCTGGCCCATTGCAGCCTTATGGGGTTGGATGATGCTGCGTGGAGAGCCCTGATCAGACAAGCGGAAAGCAAAGGCATATTTTCAAAACAAGCCTTGCACGCATGCCCTTCCTGTGGAAAACATCCCCAACACATTTCAGTGCCCCCCAGCCCCCAGGCTAAGCCCAGGGGAAATGTAATAGAAATACTTGATGCAAGTAAATTCATCTGAGCACCAAAGAAATTTCCCCTCTCACACCTGAAAGAAAAATTGTATTAACAAAGACGTTGTTTGCAACTGGTGAGTAGCTGGAGAACTTGCTCTTATTACAGGTAAAACACTACCAAGGTGTTTCTATTGGCTTTTTTTTCCTAGTTCAAACTAGTTTAAAAACCAGTTAAATAAATAGATTAAAACATTTGTTTGTGATCCCTGAAGAAAATCTGCTTTAGCTTACCTTTCGGACATGTATGTATAGGCCATTCCCAATACTAAAATCTGCAGTATGAAAGCTGAAAACTGCAGTATGAAAAACTCCCTGAAAATCTCATATGCAGTTAAGCACAACACTATATGGAAAGCACATCTAATGAAGGAACAAAGGTTTTGTTCCAGGGATCTGAGTCTTAAATTTTCATTCGGCCATGTAAGTGCAGCATAAGCCTCCAATTCAGAGATATTTTTGGCAAAATAGTAAGTAAAAAACATGCATAGCATTAGAAGTCTAGCATTATAGTGGAATATCACCATGTTATAACTCTTGCAGTGTTACTACATAAACAAAACACTTACTGTTTCTCTATACTGTTTTTCTAGAAGGATAATCCTATCAGCCTGTTTCAAGGCTTATTGAACAGTATCTAGCCATGAACAGGGAGAAGGGGAAAAAAATAGAAAAGCAAAAAGAAATGAGGCAGTGGATAGGTGCCTGCCCAGATCAGCTGAATGCAAGGCAGCCCTTAGCAACACACGGCATCACAGCCTGGCAGCCTATGGGAGCCCGAGTGCCTTTCTCTGCCAATGAAGCAGCGAAGCTTCACAACCAGGGAGAACGTTTCTGTCCTCAACCTGAAATGCTAGAGACTGCTGCAGAGATGGAAACAGGCTGGTAAAATGCACTGCAGGAATCTCTCTTTTCTGATGGTTGCAACATTCTCCCTGGATACAAACATGTTTTTCCTAGACTAATGCATATTTATTTCTCTTCTGAATAGTGCCAGAGCAGCAGAGATGCCTTCTGACGCATTCTAATCTCATCTATTGATTTTAGTGTTTTTTTAAATTAATAAAGATCTGCCATGATACAAAATGCCAAAGTAATATCATACATATGAGAAAATAAATAATTAGAGTCAATATTAAAAAAATAGTAGCTACCACTCATTATCACCATTAGATTTAGGAAAGAGAAGCTTGGTGCCATTAGCTTGAAGCAAGCTATATTTTGGATAAGCTGGCTTCATTTTCAGGATTCATCATAGCTCTAGTAACATCACTAATATTAAAGGTACAGCTCAAATTGTGTCCTCTGTGTAAATCTGCTGAATCAAACATATGAGTAAAGTGCCAGAGCCACCCCCAATTCTGCACAAAACACATAGTTTTCCTTCATTGATGGACAAGCTTTTCAAGCAAGCATTAAGATTTCAGCAGTTTTTACAGACACTTTTGGGACAGACTCCCAGTCCAAACCCACGCCCAGAGCCACAGGCTCTGCACTGCTGACACCCAGTGGCCACAAACCAGGGACTGCAAACCAAGCACAAGAAGACTTAAATACATGCAGGCCAGAAATCCCCCTCCAAACCCCCTAAAGCAGCCTGTATCACTGAATTACTGGGGCTTCAATCATTAGCATCCAATCTGAAAAGTGAAAAAACAAATGATACAGTCAGATAAGAAATGTTTTTGTACAGAAAAGTAAGCGTTCAGACTACTGAAAAGCTGTTTGAAGCTGCCTCTGATGTCCATTCATTTGGCTAAACTGACTTTGATACAATAACCTGTTTTAGCTGAAGCTGTTTTGGTTTTTTGGTTTTGTTTTGAGATCACACATCATCAATAAAGTCTCCTTTAGAACAAAACTGAATTCAAAACTTGTCATATCAGGAGGATGGAGGTCTGCCAGGGAAAACAGACTAGTGAATAGACTCACATTCCTCAAAACCAGAATTGTAAAGTACGGTCAGAGGAGTGTTTATTCAGTCCATTTTTCCTCTTAGAGGAAATCAAGGGAAAGGCACTGAAGAATCCACAGTTTCTTTAGAAGTAGTCTTAGAGCCTTGTTAATTTGGGAACATTTTAGTGGCACAGCTGACACTGAATAACGTATTTGACAGGGGCTACAATAAAATAACTAAGCATGCTCACACAAGTCTGGAATAAACCCAATTTGTCTGGAAGAATTACGCTTGTTTTTAAAACAGAACTGGTATTGAATAGGGCAGAGACTATGCCCCAGAAATCTGCTCTGATTTACTCTTCAACAAGCAACTGCAAAATTTTTCCAAGCATGAATCTGGGGTTAAAAAACTACACTTTCCTTTTTCAAAAGGACACAAGCCCAACATGCTTTAACTCAATTCTGCAAAATGCTCTTTTTAATTCCATTCCATCGCAGCCATCGGGAAAACGCACCCCTTTCATTCAGTTAGGGACATTTCCACTGGAGGGTAAGTCCCCCTCTGCTTCCACTCTAGCCCGGAGATGCGCTGCGCCGCCTGCAGCGCTGCGATTGCCCAGCAGAGGGCGCTGCGCTACCGCTGCATCTCCCAGCGCCGGGGAGCGGAACCGGCGGGATCCCAGCGCCAGGGCAGCCCGGGACCGGGGGATCCCAGCGCCAGGGCAGCGCGGACCGGGGGATCCCAGCGCCAGGGCAGCCCGGGACCGGCGGGATCCCAGCGCCAGGGCAGCCCGGGACCGGCGGGATCCCAGCGCCAGGGCAGCCCGGGACCGGGGATCCCAGCGCCAGGGTAGCCCAGGACCGGGGGATCCCATTGCCAGGGCAGCCCGGGACCGGGAGATCCCAGCGCCAGGACAGCGGCACCGGCGGGATCCCAGCGCCAGGACAGCGGCACCGGCGGGATCCCATTGCCAGGACAGCGGGACCGAGGGGATCCCAGCGCCCGGCACCGCCGACCCTCTGCCCAAACACTGCACTCATATTGTCATTATCCTAGTAACACTGGCTGATCTCGAGTTTTTTCAAAGTAAACTGGGAATGTTTTATCAGGTACATAAAGATACAACCCCCCCCCATTCAGTATGAGCTGTGGCAGATTTAGACTTTTTTTATTCTTTTAGAGAAAAGCTGCTCACTCTATGAAAGATGGCATGCCTTTAGAACTGTGCTATACTACCACATTACTAAGAAAGTTTCATATTTCCAGGATGTCAGCCTATAATTTAAGAAGCCTCAAGCTCTCATTTCCAAAAAAACCCAAATCCAACAATAATATGTATGCTAAGTCCTTCTCCTGCCAATCACCTCTGTATGAATAAAAAAAGCAAAACTCCAACCAAAAATAAAAAAAAGCCTCAAAACCCCAAAACCAAACCTGCAAGTTTTATCTAAATGCTAAAAAAAGAAGTACGTTTTCAGTTCCTAGCTGAAAGGAGTATGTTTCAGTTCCTAACTAGTCCAGTTGATGTGCCATTTTCCAGTTGGTATTTCACATGTGAAACAGCATTTTCTCTTCCAGCCTCCTTGATTTGGAAACAGTTTTCTTTCAGAGGAGCTGAATTCCCATCTATCAGACTGCCACACGTGTCAGTATCAGAGCTGGGTGAAGCTGCACTGAGGATCCCAGAACCTTGGCAGTGCTGCCATCCAATGCACCAGGACAAGGAGTGCAAGCACCCACATCACTGCAACACTCAGGTAAAATGTTTTCTCCAAGTTTAGTTCCAAAAATGTTGCATCCCTTCAGTGCCTTGGCTTGCAATCCTGCACTAGCAATGTCATGGCAAAATATCTCATCATCAAGCTGATGGATATAAATAGCCATTAACAAATTCCATCTCAAGGGACTTCTATGCAATGTCACAGTGCTAAACCACAAACCTTGTGTATATGAACCTGACACTGACTGTCCATCTGAGAATTCAGTTCAGTGACACAGCAGCTCTGAAATATCAAGGAGGAAAGGAAGGCCTATGGCCTTCCAAATCATGGAGCTGGAAGGGCAGGTTTCCACAATTCAGCACAGCTTTCTGATTATTCTGTGGACTTTCCTTTTCTGAGACACCAGTCAGACACAGTATATTTGCAGGATACAGAAGGCTAATGAAGCACATCAAGATGATGATGGTACAACAGAGGATGAGTAGCAAGATGATGCTCCTTCCCATCCCATCTGTTTTCAGAAACAGTAACAAACAGGCAGTCATTAGGCAGGGCAGAGGGATAAAACCGGTCTCTACATGGTTGTTTATTTATTTGAAGTTTCAAAAGTAACTCTTTGCAGGATCAAGGATCTACAGTCATTTTTGTTACATCCAGTTACTTCTTCAGAGCCTCTCAAAAGACAACTGAATACTTTTACAGATCCTGGATAGTTTTTCTTGTTGGAAAGCAAGTGTTAAAAAAATCCCAACTAAACAAAAGAACCCCACCTGACCAGACTGGGTCAGATTTCTGTCACTGGTGGTCCACTATAGATTACTGGTCCAGATTTACAGCTGTGCAAATATGATCATTTTTTATCCCATTTCTCCCATCATCTCAAATTTTATTTTAACCTTAAAATCAAACTAAAGGTACCCAGTAAGGCTAAGATAATATAAGACAATTCATTCTCATCCACCTGCTGGAAATATGGAGAAACATTTCTATTCTTCAGTGATATCATACAACCTGAAATCCATTAAGATCAGTGACAAATACACAGAGTATCATGCAGAGTTATGATTTTCTGCAGTGGTCCATCTGTGCACTCTACAGGTCCATCTCATCTCGTCTCACAAGAAGTTTGCAGCAGTTCCTGGGGAAAACCAGGTACATGGGCAGAACGGAAAGACATTAAGAATACTGAACACCTTTAATAATCACATGTGCCTCTGAAAACTAATCCAGCTGAAAATGCATACTAGAAGAACCACAAATATATGTGTGGTGGTGTTTGCAGGGGTCCCAGGATGAGGGAAGAGATGAGAATCTTGACTCCATGTTTCAGAAGGCTGTTTTGTTATTTTATGATATATATTATATTAAAATGATATATTAAAACTATACTAAAAGAATAGAAGAAAGGATTTCATCAGAAGGCTAGCAAGAAATAGAAAGGAATGGAATGATAATAAAATGTTGTGACTGACCAGAGAGTCTGAGACAGCTGGACTGTGATTGGCCATTAATTAAAAACAACCACATGAGACCAATCAAAGATGCACCTGTTGCATTCCACAGCAGCAGATAATTATTGTTTACATTTCGTTTCTGAGGCCTCTCAGCTTCTCAGGAGAAAAGATCCCAGCAAAAGGATTTTTCATAAAATATCATGGCAACATACATGGTATCCCTGTTCCTAGTATTCCTTAAGCACTTCCTCACACAAAGGTTTAGGTTTTACTGAATACTAAGGTTTTTTTCAGGTTTTAACCTTATTCAACAGCAACATCTAGTTCAGCTTGTCCCACTCTTTAAAACTTTACCAAACTCTTCCATAGTCTTCAGTTCTTTATATGCTGCTTGGGTAGGGTTTGTCAGTCCCTCCCAACTCTAAACCCTGGTGATCCCCTGATGGTTTCTGATGCTGTCAAGCATCTGGCAGCTAACTCTGTCTTGGCATAGCTAGAGAGGTTGAAGGCATCAGGAGAGACACCCCAGCTTCTGCTGAACTGGACACCAAAGCATCTTGACTTACAAACATTTCTCCCTTCAATATCTGAAACACTGCTGGTCCACAGTTTCTTCAAAGAAAACAGAAGTTATTTGCCATGTGCTGTAGTAATTCGCTGGACAGCATTCTTCTTCCTGCAGGATCATTCCCAGCAATGCAACCTGAGTTTTCCTAGCTTTTCTGGATGACTCTCACCTTCCTGAGCAGAAGCAGCATTGCTCTAGTAGATGAGTAAGTGGAGATTGTGAAAGGATGTGCAAAACCAAGTGCACACATGCACAGGGAAGAAAGATGGTGATCCTGGAGCCTGGACTCGCCTACATGGACCCATGGTCTGACTCACTTTAATGACTTTTATAATGTTTAATTTGTAAATGCACACAATGCTGTAAATTAAAAGTCTGCACTAGTTCCAACTGCAGCTTTAACAATACCCTCAAGGACTTTGTAAGTAAAAGCTATTAAAGGAAAAAGGTACTAATGCTACTCCCACATGGGAGCAGAGATCCTCCTGCAGCCTGTGGAGGACCCTGCACTGGAGCAGGCGGATGCCCAAAGGAGGCTGTGACCCTGTGGGAAGCCCATGGCGGACCCATGGTCCTCCTGGCAGGACCTGTGGCCCTGTGGGGGACCCACATGGAGCAACCTGTTCCTGCAGGACTGCACCCCATGACCAACACTGGAGCAGTTGGGACCAACACTGGAGCAGTTTATGAAGAACTGTAGCCCTTGAGAAGGACTCATCTTGGAAAAGTTTCTGGAGGACTGTGTCCTGTGGGAGGGACATCCCACACTGGAACAGGGAAAGGCTCCTCTCCCTGAGGGGGAAGCAGCAGGAGCAGAAACAACCTGTGATGAAGTGACTGTAGCCCCCATTCCCCATCTCCCCTGACTGAGCAGGAAGGGCTGAGGCAAAGAACTGGGGATAAAATTAAGCCTAGTAAGGAAGAAGGGGTGGGGGGAAGGAGCTCTAATTCTAATGGTAATAAATTCAACTAATTTTCCTAAGCTGAGTCTGTTTTGCCTGTGACAGTAACTGGTGAATGATCTCTCCCCACCCTCATCTCAATCCATGAGCTTTTTGTTGTATTTTGTCTCCCTTCTCCAACTCAGAAGGGAGTGACAGAGTGGCTCTGGTGGGCACCTGTATCTAGCCTGGATTAACCCTCAACACAAATCCATCTAACCAGCACCCCAGAATTCAATGGCTTTTTGATGATTAATCAAAAACAGAAGAAAAATAAATCCTACCTCACGTTTGGTACCATCACCTTCCCAACGCGACAGAAGATTAATGGCTGTGCTGGCAAAGCACAATAAACATGAAGTATAACACAGACACTTAGATGACAAGCAGTAGGTTATAAAACTAAGAGCTATAACCTTCACATGAGCATGTGCTACCTCTTCAGTCTCACAAGCTGGTTCAGAGTACTGGTTTCTGGCATAAGGGATCTGGTTCAGCTACACAGTAGCTTTACTAAAAAGACAGAGAGAAAAACCACCAAAACATTATCTCCTCCTTCAAATAGCTCAAGAAGTTGCACAGTCTTCTAGGGTAAGTTCACACAAGTGGCCAAACCACTTTGTGTATAATGGAAATGCCTTCTTTGAAGCAATGAGATTTCACATCACTCTGGTGAAGAGTTTTCAAAATCAGCCTCGCCAGGCTCTATGGTGAGGCCCTGTGGAAGCAAAAACCAAATCCTTGCAGCCTGGTTTAGCATCTTTAAACACAGAGACATAAATTCTGTCAGGGATCAGGACTCCCAGAGAACACCACAAATTTCAAGAGTTCTTGAAGGAAAAGAGGGAAAGCAAGTTCTTGCAGGGAAAATGACTAATATTGAAAGAGTCCCATTTTCTGTCCTTTAACATACTACAATTTTGCTTATTTGTCAGCAGTTCTCAAGCAGGTTAAGTTTCAATTCTTACCTACAGCCAGTGCTGCACTCTGTTCTTGGCCTCCAGTCTGTTTTAAAAAGAAAAAAGAGATTATGGAAATTAATTCTTTTACACCAAAAGTCTTAAATGCAATGCAATGTGACCTTGGAAAAGCAAACTCACATCTGTTCCAGACATACTGTTCTTATGTATCTACTTCATAAACACAGTCCTGGATCCATAGGCCACCAGGACTTCTACAAAATATGCTAAGAAAATGTAATTCAGAACTGTGTTTTATCTCTAGGCATACAAATAAATAGGGAATGCTATTATTTGGCAATGAATGTGCTTCCAGGGAAAAATGCTGCCATATTAGACAATGCATAAACACATATATTCCAGAATAAATTTAATAACTAAAGAGTCAAAGCTGCAATAAAATACCAGTGGCAAACTGTTCTGCTTGCATTTCACATTGCTTTAACAAGAAAATCACACAAGATTCTAAACCAACCACACAAATGTGCACTTGAAAAAATTCAAGGCTTGCATGCTGACCTCCAGAGAAGGCATTTTCAAGTCACTGAAAATCATTTGCTTAACAAAGAAAACTAGTGTTCTTGGACAGCCTCAGTGTGCTGCACACATCATTACCACTGTCATAACATGGTGAAATAATTATGTTAATAGTACAGTTTAAAGGAGAAGGTTTGGAGTATTACAGTTACTGAAAGCTTCACAGGAAATAATAGTGCAACATTAGCTAGGGAAGGCTTTGAAGATACACAGCAGCACAGGCAAAAAGCAGAGTGGAGACTTTAGTGAGAATGACTCTTCACAGCCCAGAGAACTGAACATAAGCAAAACCATGACCCATCAGACAGTTACAATTGTAGAAATTTAACTCTCCATTCTTCTCAGTGCACACTTCTCTCTCAAAGTTTTCCCCTTGACCAGGCTTAAGTTTGGGTAGCAGCTGCATTTGCCTTTTTCCTATTGACTTCAGCTTCCTCTTACTTTCTCAGAAATAAGCAACAGCCAGTACTGCAGGACAACAACATGGTTAACAGCACTGTCTTGGTAGGAGCTACTGCAATTCCCAAAAATGCACCCACTCTCATTGAGCATATTTTAAATATGGGGCTTTTTTTTCCCTTCTCATGACTTCAGAACTGTTCAATTTGTGCTTTGAGACAGCACAACAAAAATAAAACTCTGGAAATTGCTAGTCCCCTGCAAGTCAGGGCTGAACACAACTGGCATTGCAAAGAGAAACTGAAACCAAAGCGCGACCCAACACTACTCTAAGAAGCTAATTTCCAGAAAAAGAGTGAAAGAAAAGTCAGATAGGACTGAGCTTTAAACAAAAACAAGAAGCCTAAATTCATTAGAATGAGCAGACTATGGAAATAAATTTGAAAATGAAAGGAAAAAAAGCCCACTGGAGCAGCTAGCTTAGCGACTTTTTAAAAAAAGTGTCCTTTAATGGTACTAGCTCATTTCTACAGAAATACACCTATTTCCAACTGATAGAATTATTAGGGAAAAAAATGAGGTCAGGTCTTTCCATCTTTCTGGACACAATGCTGCACACATAGAGGCATAAGCGCTTACCACCTGCAAGAACAACGCGCTGATGCTCAGGTGGCTTGTCCTGAAGGCTTCAATGAATGAGTGGAAGTTAATAATTAACAAAGCCTCCTAGGACTCCTGTGGTAATGAAGGCAGGAGGAGAACAGCAAAGCCATTAGGCAAAAGGGATGCAGCCAGGAAAGTTGAGAATTATAGGTCAGTTGGACCATCATCAATAACAGGCAGAGAGATGTTAGCACAGGAATCCATTAACTGGTTTCCTATCCTTTAGTACCCATGAACAAGCCTTTGAGCAAAACAGCTCACACCGAGCACTGCGGATGCTTGGTTTATCCTGGCAAGCTGACAGGTATTTGATTTTTTTACATAGTGTGACTTCACATCACAGTATTTTAAATTTAGAGGTTAGCACTGAGCAATATAATAAAGCACTGCCTAAATGGATAAGAAATTGACTTGCCGATCTCTAGTCAGGAAGGAACACCAGCAAAGATGCATTAAAAATAGACAGATGTGAAATGATTGGTGAACTGGATTCTTTACAGAATTAATTTTTGCACTTTGGATACACCTTAATTTAGACTAAAGAGTTTCTAAATGAAGAACTCTTTCAGGTTCAACATTCACTATTTGGGTTTTCATGCTGGGATAGAGGATTTGCAAAACCTCTGAGCTTCCTTCTGACATATCCTCAAGGTTTAGATCTGCAGATTATTATAGAAATACCACAAAGAGGCACAAGATGAGACATGTAAACTATACAACTTAATAGGTAGTGAAAATTGAATAATTCATACCCAGCATTTTTCAATTCCTAGTGATTCTGAGGTAGTCAAATATTTAATGCTACATTACAGAGAAAAAAAAGTTCTGGGCAGGAAAATTAACTTTACTCAATGGGTTACAGCTCATGGAGTCAAACAGCAGAGAGATTAATGCATCCTATCCCAGGGATCTCATTTAGCCACACAACCCCTTCCTTTGAACTGCAGCCTAACTTCACCACAGCAGAAAGAGGCCAAAGCATATGCCAATATCTCAGGCCAGCTACAACAGAAATTCAAAGAATTGTCACAACAGTTGAAGAACCAAAATGGAAAATTGTCCAGAGCCATCAGAGAGGGACAGTGAACCATCTACATGTAGTTTAACAGAAACAAAACCAAGCATCATTCAGTTTGTCAGAGGAAAAGCCTGCAGCTGACAAGTCAAATGGTACCCAGATAAAAGAGATGCAGTAAGTAAACTTGGCATCATTGTGAATGATGAAACTGGAGGAAAAAACCTCAATGAAAACTGGCTAACCGCTGAGTAAGCCCTGTGCTTTGGGCATCCACCTCATATTGAACTGATGCTGCTTAACTCAGCAATACGTGAAAACAGATTTCACATGAGAACAGCTAACCATTAACTTCCAGTGTGAAACCACTGTCTTCTGCCCAGCTCTGGCTGAACTAATTAAGGAGCCTCTACACTCAGGCACAGACTGTCAGTGACTGTCAGTCATGATTTGCTACAAGAATGATGAGTTTTTCAGGCTTTCCAACATTCACGTTCTGAAAACACTGAGTGGTAAGAAATAACGACCAACAAACTTTGCACCAAGAATCTAAATTACTTTCTGTCTACTCAACTGGTATCTGAGCTCATCAGGGAACTTCAGAAAGTATGAACGTCACAAAGCTTACAAAACTTACTAGCAAAAGCTTGCATGGGATTCATGTACTCTATGTGAAATACTGGGCACGCAGACTAAAGCTGCTCTCAAAACACAGCAGACTGCTACTCTGACAGAGCAAATGTTTAAATCCCTGATTTGCAATTCAAGCTTGCACTGGGAGTCCTCTGGGTAAGCATCACCACCTTGAAATCCATGTGAACCAGCTGTGGACCGTGGCACAGATGTTCTCAGTTCATTCATGCTAACGGCCCCTGGATACAGAAGAGAACAGGATCTAGCTCAAAGTCTACCTGCCCTGGCAATTTTTAGATGTTCCTGCTTTCTCGGTTCAGTTTTAGACTTGAAATAGAGTTTGTGGAAACAGCTTTAAAAAACTTGTTACCCTTAGAAGCACCCACTAAAACATAAAAAGCAAGCCCAGTCCAAAACAGAGCCACAAGTCAAATACATCCCACATATTGTGGGTAATAAAAACAGAAAATTCAGAAATGTTTAGTAATAAAATTTGATTTTTACTTCAGTAACAATAACAGATGTCTAAGCTATAAAAAATAATTCATTGCTAGGATCATATTTCAAAGGGAGTTTCAGGGCATCTGTGGATGAACCCATGGCTCAGTGCTAAATGGATGAACTCTGGTGTTTAACATCAGTGATTGTAGACAAAGATCCTTCTATATCTGTATGGCAATTGTATATGAGACTAAGATTAGCCAAGCAGGCTACCACTACTGCAAAGTGACCTCAGTTCTTCACAAAAAGCAAATGCATTGGTTGCTTGCTATAAAACCACTTTTTTGACTTCTGATTGTAAAGCTCCAGCTCAAATTTTTCTTCTCCATTCATTATCATTTATCTTGGTGAGGGAAAATTGCATCTTAGAAGTCCACACGTTATATTAAATCTTTCCCTATCCTGTATAATTTCTCAATGCTGCCACAGTACCTAACATTACCTGCTACACTCAAATCCATGTTTTAAATTTGTAATTTAATGACAGAAAGGGACTGTGAATGTATCAGAGGGTCTACTGTTCCATTATAATTTTTCAAGCTTATTTCAGTTTCCCTAATTATTACACTTTCACAGGATACATTATCTCTAAGCTGTTACTGTTGCATAGCAGCTTCCCTTCATATGATCTTAATTTCAAGTTTTGTTTTTTTTAATACCTTTTGTAGTTAATATATCACATTATATTGTGGACTTGGCAGTGGAGGGTGATGGTTGGATTTGACCTTGCTTGTCTGTTCCAACCTAAAAGATTCCTTGAAAGCTTTCAGAAAAGTTTACATGCTGCATTGTAGACCAATAGGGGAGACACAAGGTTTTATACATATACCCCTTCCAACAAGTTCAGAAAAGAAATAAGAAAAAAAGGGAAAATGAAAAGGTATTTCAGAAGCTTGTATGGCAGAAGAGGATATTCACACAAAACTAGTATTCAGCATGAAAATTTATAATTTCATGCACTTACACATAATGGTTTGTTTCTGGGACAAACCACTACTTTGGCTTAGTGGAAACAGTAAAATAAACTATCATAATCTTCATTTTTGCATCTCAAAGCTCTACACAGAAAAAAACCCCCTGCAAGTTGAACATCAACTACAAGGGATTTCTTTTAATAAGATCAAAAAGTTAAATATTGCCAAATATTTAACTTATTGTCAAATAAGCTTTCTGACTTATAGAAATAAGTTGAGAAAAAAAAAGGTTGGGTAACCAGAAGACAAATA
Source organism: Camarhynchus parvulus (assembly GCF_901933205.1). Lineage (NCBI taxonomy): Eukaryota > Metazoa > Chordata > Aves > Passeriformes > Thraupidae > Camarhynchus > Camarhynchus parvulus. The sequence goes on from NC_044572.1 coordinate 142,341,864, forward strand.
AGGAATTTTAGTAAAGCAGAGATGGGACTTCTTTAGCTGTTTAATTTAGAGTTGTGTTTTAGTTTGTGTTTGGTTGCTTTTTTTTGTAGTGGAGTAGGGGGTAGAGCTGTGGTACTTTAGTCCAGATGACACAGTTTCTGGTTAAAAAAAAACCAAAACAATAAAAATAATTAAAAAAGATTGCAAGAATTCTTAAAGCAGAAGTCCTGTCTAATAGTCAATTACTCAAACAACTGAACTTTCTACTTTTGGTAACATATTATCTCCTGTATTTCTTTTGAACTTTCATAAATCCAAACCCCGAAGTGATTTAGTACTGGATATAAAACACAAGCAGAATTTTTAAGAACTCTCCTCAAAAACACTACTGAAATATTCCTAAGGTAGGAAGAGATATGGGATATCATTCCTACACCTTTAAATGATACTGGCATTTGGCATTTGCCACTGCATGTTTAACTTCCTCATGACTACCTGGCATCACTGTTTTGCCACAGTAGAAGCTTCCTTTGTTTTTATGCTGTTAACACCCAGTTGTGAAGTGTTCCTGAATACCACTCAAGTGATTCAACAGCTTATTTATCTAAGACATACAGATGATATAATTTATGAGGAATACGACAGAGTTTAACAGAGAGTTCTGACTCAATATCATCAAAACAGAAATGAAACCATGTCCTGTCCCAGGAAGTTTGCAGCAGTGTTCATCCACTTGCACAAACACAAACAGTAAGACAAGGAAAGGCCAGCAGGGCTTTCCCATTTACATTAGTAGTGGTGTAGGAGCAGCTCTGAGCAACACCAAGACCCACAGCCCTATTCCCTAATGCTCAAACAGAGGAGTCCTTATTCCTTATAGATTTCTACTCTCCGGGTAAAAAAAACCAAACCAAACAACAAAACAAAACAAACAAACAAACAAACCCCAACAAACACTTTCCTCAGGACCATACTAGGTCATATGAACAGCAAGGAACTTCTACCACAAAAAAAACTCCAAAAAAACCCAACAAACAAACAAAAAAAAACTGCCACAGAAGAGTTACAGTCAGTCACACACCACCTAAAGTATATTTTTACTGGTTTTAGTGAATTCTAACCATCAACTGTTCATCAACAGCACTAAAAATTGAGAGCTTTAGCCCCAGCTACCCCCTCTGATAGGTAAAACTTTAAGATGAACTTAGACCTAAGCTGATTGTGCTACAGCTATGGAAGTATCCCACACAGCATCTCTGCTGCTCAGAAACAACGGATGTGTTTATTTCAGATTGCTAAGAACACAGTTTAGATTTTTAAAAGCCTGAAAACCCTTCCTATGGACAGCAGCATCAATAAATTTTGTCACAGGCTCAGGGCTGAGCAGTTTCTAGGTGACAGCCAAGCAATTCACCTGAACTCCTTCCCCCAGGGCTGCCCCACTATGCAAATCTCAGCAGAGGCAGCTCCTTCCAGTTGTAACTCATCCACAAAAGGAGGACTTTCCAAAGGGTGACTCCATGAGAGCCTTGGCACAAGCAGCAATTTCTGTCAAGGAGGACAGAAGAGCTCCTGCCAGAGGAACTGACACAGAGCACTGAGTCTTGAGAGTGCCTCCAGCTTGTCCAGGAGCTCTGGGAGCTCCACCTAAACAAAGATTTGCAATAATTGTTGCAGCTACAATTAAAAAACAGAAGAGAACAGGGTATGAAGAAGCTTTTCCAATCAGCTATACATTGCAGTAATACAGTTTTGAAATTATTCCAGTAAAAACATGAATGATTAGAATACTAAAAGCAATTGTATCAATCATTAGCTGTGCAGAAAAGAAGAATCTAACCATGGTATTTTAACCTGAGATCTCAAATGGTTATTGGGTAGCTCGTGAGATGGAAAAACACAAGAATTACAGAATACAGGTAACAAACATGAGAGAGATAGCATGGGAATGTCCAGGTTTAGTTCCTAGGGACTGTTGTGTGTATTCAACAGTTCTGTCCAACAGGCAGGAAAATAAACAAAAAAACAGCTGCTATACAACAAGGTCTTAATTCCTGCATTGTAATTTAATGGCACTGAGTCTCAACAGCTGCACACTATTTCTTTTCAATAATTTCTCAAATTAATTCCATGATCACCTAAAGGGAGGCAAGCTGCATCAGAGGCATTTCAGACAGGACATTAAGGAAAGCTTCTTCACTTCACAGTCTGGTCACTGGAACAGGCTCCCCAGGGAAGTGGACATGGCACCAAGCCTGACAGAGCTCAAGAAGTGTCTGGACAATGCTCTTGAGTCATATGATTTAGCAGTAGGGAGTCCTGCAAGGAGCAGAGAGCTGAACTTTAAGATCTGTGTGGGTCCTTTCCAACTTGAGACATTCTATGATTCTAAATAATAAAACTGCAGTTATGTGGTCAAGCAGCAAGCTGAAGACTAACAAGAACTAAAGGACTTTAGGTCTATAGTTCAAGTGCCTACAGAGTTAAAAAAAACAACATCCCTCCCTCCACAAAATCTAGAATTGTCCTTTAGCAAGTATTTTAGAGTTCTTCTCTAAGTCAGGAAGTGAAATAAGCAACATCTGGCATTAACCTAATAGAACAGACCACTTATAACTGAATATGAACCTCCACAGTCACCTGTCTCAACAAGCACAGCTTTTCAGTTCAAATGTCTTTCCAATGAGAAAAGTTTACATATTTTGCTGCCCTGTTTAAAAGTGGTTTTTCAAAAAGTCAAAACAACCCTTAAATTAATGCCTTTGATTTGAAGGCTCATTGAACAAACAGAATTAAACAGTTCATGTTGTCCTGAGCAACTATTTATAGGTAAAGAAAAATAGCAGCTTTAACTTCATAAACAAATCAGCATGGCTGAAGTCTCAAGCAGAGCACAGTTTACTAAATAAGCCTTTAAACCAAATTCAAAACTCACTTATTCTTAAACTACTCTATTAACTGTTGCAGTAGGACTACTACACATAAAGGAAAGATATTTTTGAAGAGCTCAACAAAGAATTCCACTTGATTACAGTGAAAAAGTCTTGTCACTGATCATTTGCAGATTACTACAGTCTTTGTTCGAGGTTTAACTTAGTTACATCTACTGTGGAAAAAAAGATACCACATTATGTTCCCTCAGTACAGGCACATTATTTACATTGATAATACACACATTGCATAAAAGCTTCTAACACCTCAATCTACTCCTGTGCTATTGCAGTGAGGCACAGTAAACAAGCCCCAAGAGAAAATACCACAAATAAGTACAAGACAGTTCAGTTCAGCCTAAAACAAGTCAGCCATTTCTCTTTTTTTCCCCTTAGACTCCACCATTAATGCAAAATAAATGCATGCTGGTAGAATATCAGTATCATGATCAGAATTTCTACCACATTATCTTGAGTGTCAAAATCACAACAAGTACTTAACCTCCATGTACTAAGAGCCATTTAACACAAACCCACTTTCACATGAATGAGAAATCAATTCAAGAGGCTCTGCTGAATTTACAGACAAACCTACAACAATATATTTAGAGCACCAATATCAAAAGAGGATTAAGTTGTGGCACAAATGGGAAGTACAAGTGGTTTCAGTTGTCAGAAAGGCAATTTTTCTTAACATATTTACATTCTGTAACATCACTGTGGCCGGTTATTCTTTTACCCCTTATATTTCCACATTACCCTGCTGTTGGTATCTGGTGGGCTTTGCACTGAAAGCTTTTAGAAGTATTTGTAATATCACCAGTTCCTGTGTTGGTTACATGGGTTTCTTCAAACAAACAAACAAACCCTTCTGAAAGCAGCCATTAAGAGCTACACATTTATAAAACCTATTTCCTTGTCTAACAGAAGAAACATTTAGCACTGAGCAAAACAAAACAGAACCAAGCTTCATATTTCTTGCAGCATGTTTAACTTCATATAAACTTTCCCACCAGTCAAAATCAAACAGAATTCTGTAAACCATGGAATAGGGCCTTACTCATATACAGTATCTCTTCTGCATGAGATCCTTCACTTCAAACCTTTTTTACACACACAGGTATAAAGACAACAAATTTTCCTGCTCTTTTTAAGTTTAACACATATTAAGGGATTTGCACGAAAACACTGACATTGTTATTGAAGAAGTTTTAAAGATTCTTCACAAGAGGAAGCAAAACATTTAAAGATGTGTCAGCCAGACAAATGTTACTTTCATAAGAGCTATACAAGCCACAACAAAGAGTTCTCAAAATTAATAAGAAAATGGCAGGTATGCATTTGCTTTCACTTTGTAAACGTAATACTGAAGGTGTTTTCATATTTATTAAAATTAGCATAAATGAAAAACCTGTTAATCCACCCACAATATCAATGCAATATCAGTACTGGAACAGAGACTTCACAGCATGTTAATCAGTTTGCTCAAAACATCTCCCCACCATCATTACAGGGGAACAATTCTAAGCTGCATGGAAAGATTTTTAAATCTTCAAGCATGCAGACAAGTTCAAGCTGCATGTAAGAGATAACGCTAAAATGAGAGTGAATAATTATCAGAGATTATATGTGAATGCAGAAGACAATTATTAAGATGTTTTCTGAACAACTGATATTCTGGAAAAATAATCCCATACTAGTTAAGTTAGCATAATGAAAAAGAACAGCTAATACAAGAAGAATAGGGCAAACACTGAAATGTTACTCATCCTTCAGTGGCTGTGATAATGGACAGTTAAAACATCTTAAGCAAAAGAAACACCACCTGGATAAAATGGGCATGCACCTCTTCCAAAACCACTTGGGTTGGTCTGCACCACATCAAGGACCAGCTGGGTTAGAGTTTTTATCTTGGCACCAGTCATGCAAGACCCAGACACAGACACACTCTGCCCCAAGGGATGCAGCACCCACATGTCACATTCTCTTTCCAGCACAGTCTCAGAGTTGGGGGCCTGTGCTGAGAACCTGGGTCAGGTCTAAAACACAGCAGAGCTCAGCAGGCTCTCAGCTCCTGCCTTTCCAAATCAAAGTTACTGCTGGAAACAGTGAAACTAAGTTTGTGCAGCACTACCCCAAGCTAAAAAAGACTTACTGATCCTAAAGGAAATACTGAATTAAGATAAATACTTTACCACAGCTGCAGACAAAGAACTACTTCATAGAACTACCCAGTTTCACTCAGCATGGCCATCCTGTTAAACTTCTCTCTCTGAGGAAGATGGGGAGATTATGGGCTGGAAAATGAAGCCAAAGTAGGGAAAAAGACAGAAGACTTCAATTCTAGACTTATGAGCTTTTCAGTCTTCTGTACAGGGCAAGCTATACACCCAAATTTAGTGAAAGATACACATTACTAATTCACATCATATACAATCAGAATAATCCGAAGTATTATCCTAAAAGCTACTATCAGATGATGATAATGTGGTTCAGAATTTATGGTGGCACTACAGTGCTTTGGTACCTCAAATGGTGGCACACTACATGCCAGAGGTTTTTTTCTCCTAAAAGCTGAAGGTCATACACTTTCAAACCCAGTATTTAGGAGCGAGTCTCACATGTATTTTAGCTTCGGGAACTGCAATTTTACAGGCAACAAAACTCTTGAAATTATCGCTCAGAAATAGCTGTACTATGAAAGTCATCTTTATATTAAAAAAACACACTAAAACAACTTTATTTTTACTATGTCATTCTGACAGATGCACATTGCTGACTACTATATGCTTTCAAAACTTTCCTATCATTAATCTAGGTTTGGCAGAGTAACCAAACCAAGCATTTTAATATTCTCTGCAACAGCTACACAAAAGAACTTTATGAAGTTATCCTTGACTGCTTATAAAATTTAGGCAAATGAACTGGCAAGTGAAGATTAATAAAGCATCTGTAAATGCTTAAGTCATGAAAGCTTAATGTTTTCTTCTTGGCTAGGATGTGCTTCTTTCCATGTTCTTCCTTGAACCCAGCCACATCACCCCATCTGGGCAAAGAACCCTCTCTTGACACAAATTTAATGAGCCCAGCAGCTCAAGTGGCAGCACTAAACAGAAAGGTGAGATCCAAGCTTGATGGAAGGTATACACTAAGTTATAATTACAGAGGAAAACTGCTACTTCATCTACAATATTAAGTAATTGAGAAGTGAGCTGTAACTCTGGTACCAACTATCAATGCACATATGATTTACCTATGTCAAGACATTCAAAAGTCCTAAATTCTCAGGTTCCCTTGTGATTGCTGTGTAATACTGTAGCTCAACATCTTCTTAACTTAAGGACTGGCAAACTGCTATTAAATGGTCATAGCTCCTCACTGATGATCCTATTATTGCTCTGTACCCAAAAGCAGCCTGCACACGACTTGATGTGTCTGGGAATCACAAGACATTCTTAGTTTTATTATCATACATTATTCACAGTGAAAACTAGACCTCAACAAACATCCATTGAATAATTACAAGCACATTATAATGGCATGTTCCAAAGCATGTGGACTTCTGTTAAGGCTTTCCTTTGTCTCTCTCCAGACTCTGAAGCACTATATTTGAAGTACCACTGTTTGCACTATCACACTTCAAATAGTATTTATACAGAACACAGTACAGACACATCCTATTTGTCTCAGCTAAAAAAGCAAACACACTATGTCTAACATGTCATTACAGGAAAAAAAACAAAACAACAGTCTTTTTCCTTCCATTGAGAGAGTAGGAATTTAATCAATTTGTATTCCAATTTAAATGCCCACACATTATCCACTGCTACTGAGTCTTTTGTCTGGTGAGCTACAGACAGAAAGAAAAAATGTTGCATGAACTACCTGCTTTCAACAGATCAAAATACTTTGTACTCCTTGGCCTAAAATATTATTGAAAACAAAGAAATATTCTACAAGCAAAGAAACTCAAGCAAGTGTTTACCAGTTAGCAGTATCTTCTTGCAGTCTTAACAGAGAACTCCCTTCTTCAGATTATCGATGCAGCAGCTCGTCCTCACAATCTGAAAGAACAGAAGAACCCCATTAAACATAAACAATACATGGTATTTCAATCACATAAACCAGTGCCAGGGGTAAATCAAAGTTAATCCTGCAGTGCCAAGGAACCTACATAATCCTTTAGGAGTGCAAATGAGACACGCAGAATTCAAAAACACTTGGTGATTTTATGGAATTGACATTACAAGCAAACAGAGAAGCATCCTTACAACGTCTTCTGAGGCAGTAAGGCTATTAGCTAGCCATGATCACAAGCATCAGAAATAGAGCATTGCAGCTCAGCATTACCAAGTTACATATAGTTACAGCACAAAAAATAGAGCATTACATCTCTGCATTACGGAGCCAAGTTACACATAATTGCAGCAGAAAAAAGTAGGTCTCAGTTCAAGCTTTATTTACAGTGCCACATATATTGCACACAGGGAAAAGCACTTCATTGCTATGGTTTTCATCAGCTAAAGAAAAATGCCACCAACAGAAGTTTTTAGCTATCTGAACTTCTCTAGGGTTACCAGCAGTTTCTGCTTCAAAACTAAGCTTCTGGTTTAGAAAAATCAGTATTTGTATGCTTAGACAAAACAGCATTTCCTATGGAAATGCAGCACTGAGATTCCACTGCAAGCACATGGAGGGTATTTCAGCTCATTTGGAGTAGATTTATATAGCAAGCAGCCTACCTTTTTTAGTACATGAATGATGAACTGCCCAGAACTGATACCTTTCTGTTGTAGTGAAAGGTTCATAAGTCTTTTCCCTTTGGGGTTTTGTAGGCTGCTTCTCTTTCAAGGATTTCAGCTAATTTAAATACTTAAGTGTTTAAGTACTGAAGTGTTGTCACTTAAACTGTATCCAGTAAAACCACTGCTGCTCCTGCTTCAGGTATTCCTGGCACCAGAATCCTTCTTTTTAGTATCTCACATCTCAAAGTTTCTTTTATAGAGTTATCTTCCCATTTTGTTCTCCAATTCTCTTTCTGCTTCTTAAAGCCATGTCAAGCATATTCTGCAACATGTCTGTTTTTAGCACAAACTTGGTTTAGAATTATAAAATCCCTGTCATGTCATTTCAAATCCAGCTGAAGAGGCATGTAATATTCAGCATTAATTTGTATTTAATCAGTTATCAGCAGTTCCTTTTACATTAGGTAATCCTGATTAATGGACATTTAACAAAAATATGTTGCTTTGCAGTTAAATATATAATCACAAACACCATAATATTACTGATTTGCCACAGCTTGGGAAGGGTGGAGGGAAGAAGAAGAGTTATAAAGTATTGAGGCTGGGGAATGACTTTAGTCACAGTGAAAACTACCATCCAAAAGATGCCCCCCATTGCCTCCTGCCCTCTCTGCAAAGGAAAAACCTGCAACCTGAGGAGCACAGCTAGGAGAAAAGGCAAGGACTCTGAGATACTATGCCAAATATAATGGCCAAATAAAACCCAGGGATCCTATTCACAGCTACATTGAAGCAAATAATTGCAACAGACAGCTGAAAAGCAAAATCAAAAAAAGAGTAATATTAACTAATGATAACTTTTGCTAATTTGTGTCAAGGCAGTACCTAAGATAAGCAACTGCCTGTCAAGTTAATGTGTTGGTGTTTGGTTTATTTTCCTGCAAATGTTGTAAGAAGCACTATTTCACTTTCTGGCAGAAGGGGAAATCTAAAAAACACCCAAAATACATTCACTGCATTAATGCATAGGTTTTGTTTAAACAATTGTTCCACCACCCCATTCAGTACCCTTCATTCACAGACCTCTTGCCAGACAACTGTACAGGTTAACAATTATCTTATAAACTGAATGGAAGCCATAAGATCCTTTCATTCATGCTGCCTGGCAAGTGCACAGCAGAGCAGTTCTATCACTGCCTACAGTCCATAACAGAATTGAAAGTCTTGCTGCCTGAGTGACCATTTAAGAAACTCAACAAGTTCCTTCAATACACTCAATCAAAAACACTTCCTTCTACCCTGCTACACTGCACTATGAAAAGCTTCTTATTCAGTACCAAAAATGGATTTTTTTTTCAAGCATGATTGATCATTTCATTAAACAGGAAAATTGTTACATTTCTGCTGTTCCACTGTCAGGACACACGGCATCACGTTTACAAATTCGAATGGTTAAATCTTCTTGTAACTACTGAAATCACAAGCAGGATTTTGGTTGACTGAAAAGAATACCTAAGCTCACTGGAGACCCTTCTGCCCTCTCCAGTCCTGCTCCCACTCCCGGCTGCTCAGCACTTCCAGCGCTGTAGTTCCTCCTCCCTGCCAACCCCTTCCTGCAGCCTGACTTCAGGAGAAAGGGAAGCCAGTGCCAGCAGCAATAGCTGTGGGGCAATTCTGGATGGGAGAATCCCACCTGGCAGAACTGCCATATGTTACAGTGGATTGAGGAGATGATGGAAACATCCAGAAAAGCACTGGAAGCACATCATCTGCCAGCACAGGGCAAAGAATTAAGCCTGGTGTGATAGGAGGAACTGGAGAGGAAGGAGGCTGCTGCACAGGAGCACTGCACACAGCAAGGACAAGGCTGCTGAAAGGGGAGCACATGCAGAAAAAAGCTGCAGAAAACATGGCCCCTTTGGAAGATCTCTACAGCCTTCAAGGCAACAATTCCTTATATATGATCTAGATGAATCCCATTCAGTCCATAAAACGTGTCAAGAGAGATTTATTTTTCTTTTTAAATAACACATCCCCAAACTGTAACCTATGGTATAAATAGCATAGCTGAGAAAAACCAAGTTAGCTGCCGTCTTAGTTTACAGACAAGATTTGTTCACAAACTAATTTTCTTTACTTCAATAGACCTTTGTGGAGTAAATTAACACTGTTTCTTTGACAGGCTAATGAGAATAGCAGGTGAACAACAAAAGAGTAAGCTCATTCCCAGGAGATATCCTTGCCTGCCCTCCACACACTGTGCTGGCATAGTTTTGTAGGATGATGAATTCAAAAGAAGGAAGCAGACAATAAAGCTACTTGTTCCTGGTAAATTAGGGAGACTTCAACTCTTGATGTAAGTGACCATCCCTTACTTCATTAGTTTTGTCACTTAAGGGCAAGGTGGAATTAGCACAGCACCTGATTAAATCTTGTTCTCCATACAAAATTCATGCTCAAGAAGACCATTAACCATAAAGATGCAAAAAGCCTTCTGTGAATGGCACAGTGTTTGCTTTTCCCTGGGTACATGTTTCAACAGGCAGAAGCACAGCAAGTGCTTCTCAAGCCTCCAAGTTTCACACTCATTTGAGCTACAAGGAAGAAAACTTCTGAGAAATTTATTAATGGCTACGTCCTCGGGAGCAAAGGATAAAGCCACTAACACAGGGCTTAGCTGGTTTTACTGAGGGATTCAGGGCACTCTAATCAAGACAGCTTGCTGAAATACTGAGGCAAAACAGGCAGTTATTGTCAGATATAGCAGTGTCTACACAGAGCTTCAAGTTAAGTAATTTTGCAGTCTTTGCTACCATTTAAAGCAAGACTGAGGCTTACAGCCCATGTAAGGCCCATGTCAGAACTGGCTACATGTCTTCACAAGCAGGTAACAGGAATGACTAGGGCTGAGATGCAGAGGTCAGTCTGTCCTTGAATTTTGCCCAAGCCTTCAACTGCTGACCCAACAGCCCACACTCCAGGTCTCTGCCTTGCTCCAGTCAGACAATCACATCCCAAGGATACTACTGACGTGACCATCTGGGGTGGCCTGAGATGCCATTTTATTTCCTCTTTATTTGGTAACCTACACAGAATCTTCAAAAGCTCAGACAAATGTAGATTTCACGACTTAACATGCAGGCTATTTCAGCTCAAAAGTTTTCTCTGAATTCCATTTAGGAGTAACTCCACCTAGCCTGTATACCTAACAGGTACGTTAGGTATACAGGCTAGGTGTGTATAGATATGAACCACATTTAAAAATCACATAACACACATCATCTTTGCCTGCACTTGATTTTGCTTAGTCCAAAACACAGAAAGCACAGGAGAGACAGTAATGAGGATTTAAGGTGGTGTATCCTCCCTAACACAGATCACAACAGACTGCTAGACACAACAGCCCATCCTAAGACACATCTGAAATGCAGAGTATACAAAATGAGCTGAAGAAAAAATAAGCCATAAAGATCCATAAAGATAACTAAGTGTCAGAAGGCTTATGGTAGGTTACAAACCATTCTGGTGTCAGACTAAGACAGCACACACATTGAGCAGTCAAAATAACCCCTGCAGAGCTTCTGGCAGGCTACACTTCATAGTAAACAGCTATGCAAAAAAGAGGCAGAAAGCAACAAAATCAGTGTCCCACAAAAACAGGAAAACATAAAAATACCAGAACTCACTAATAGGTCCACAGCAAGAAAACTTGAGAATTTTATATCCTGCTGAAATGATACAGGCTACTTTTTTCCCTTATGAACATATTTTGCCAAAACTTTAATTTTCAGTTGAAAGAGGAAATTCTCCTGTGATTTGAGGAATTGGTAGTCTGAGAACTATTCAAAAATCCCCAGTTATTCACTTCTGCACAGCTGAGAAAGTAAGCTGTCATTCCTTTTATTTCCAGGACAGAAATGAAACCAAGTGTTTAAGATCAAATAATTACTCTAAAACTCAATAGTTTGAGCTTCAACTGTACATCATGCAGTTAATAACACTGATGCAAAGACACATTCCAAGGTTAAAACTATTCGCCTCCAGAAGCCTGCAGCTCTGCTTCCATGTAACACTGGAGCACTCTAGTGACACCATTTTCAACAGCTAAGTATTCCTTTTTTTTCATTCATCAGAACAGCATGAGTTACAGGACTTAAACATGCTAGTCCTTACAGGTTTGAGCTGCAAAACCACTAACTATGGTTAAAAATGTACCTCTAGTATTTATTCATGTACTAGAAGCTATTTTGTGAGTAAACTAGGATCATCCAGTTAACTAAGAGTTGCAAAGACAGAGATGGAAGACACACATAACCTTCCCTTGTCCTATGGCAAACATTTGGCAGAGGTTTAAAGTATTATCAGCCCAACACAATGTATTCTCTGAAGTGCAATTTACTAAACAGAACACTGACCAGCTTTTCCTCCAATAATTACTCCAAAGTCATATAAAGGATTTCCAATTGTGAACACTTTCTCCTGTCAGAGCTGTATTGCAGCTTTCGAACACTGGACTTGGTACTTCAAGCTCAGTACTGTGGCACAATTTAGCAACTTCCCTTAAAAATTCAGGTTTTCAAAATAACTGTAAGTCTTACAGAAGGACTGACATTTAGTAGATGACTATCCTTATCACTTTTTGTTTTATTATTTATTAATTACAACTGGAAATAGTGTATGCTCCAATTCCAGTAGACTTTGCTCACACTGCAGAAGTTCTGACTCCCATCAGACTATTACTGACCTTCAAGCCCTAATTTACTCAGCTTCTTGGAGCTCAGGAACCTGTATCTGCATTTACTACAAATGCAGCAATAAGAAAGCAGCTCTTGTGTAAAAACCTAACTAAACTGAAACTGCTAAATACTTATTCCATTTAGCTATACAATAAGCATATGCCTCTGTTTCAAAGACAAATGTGGAAGCAGTAAATATGCCAATCATTTGAATACTCTTATATTAGACAGGATTAAAGTTTAACTGTGAGCAGAGAAGAATATATTTGATGCCAGACTTGAAATAACACGCTGAATATTTTCTCCAGTTCCCTTTTGAAACAGAACTACTCTTCTGAGAGTGACTCAAGTCCTAGAGTGACTCAACTCAGAGATGAAGAGGCAGGACACAGATGACATGTTCTCCAGATTACTAATGGAGCAGGTTTCCATAGCAGGGTGAAAAGGGCAAGTACGCATGGACAGACTGAGACAGGACTAATCTTTTCCTATTTCTAATGGGAGGATGTTCTTGATAAATACAAAGAAGGAGGACAATTAATTTCGTATCATGTAACTTACAGAAACTTGGTCAGAAGTGCAGAGTCCTTGCAGAAAGTCTGATAATTCTTATAATGAATCTCAGGAGCAGTTCTTTTGTCATAAAACGTTTTTGCCATACAGAGAAACAGGCACAAGGCACAATCTGGAATATTTCTTCCCTCTCAAGTACAGATGCCACAAATTTTTTGACCTCAGATCTCAGTTAATGTGTGTTTTCTCCTTGGATACACAACACCCAACCAAGGCACTGAATGACATTATAGAAACCAGGAATTAACACATGGACTTATTGTTGGATCAGTCCTGTTTTGTTCTGCTGCCTACAGAGGCACAATGAAAGAAGATCCTCCTGTGACCAGAGCCAGTGGACCAGTTCTGCTTTCTAAGAGCTTTAACTGTTTCAGTTATGAGCAAGCTACACAAACTCTTCAGTAAGTTAAGGCTTGTAATTAATTATAGGATAGAAGCTGCATATCCTAACTGCAAGACCAGTTTAAGATCTCCCTTGGACAGAGATCTGTACTAAGTGAAGACTAAACACAAAAGACTTTCCCACTCCATAAAAATTCCTTCTCACCAGGCTCTGTTGTGCTTAGTCTTTCCTGGATACACACCTGAAGCCCCTATTCATAACATGTCCCAGCTTCAGCATCCTTCATAGTCTTACTTAGAAAGCATCCCAGCTTCAGCGGGGAGGGAGGCTGGTTCTCAGGCAAACAATCAATTTAGGAATCCTTAAATAGAGGGTAGAATCAGGTATCCCTTCTACCCATCATTATACCAACAAGACTGTAATTTAAAATTTCTGAAAGAGGAAAACAACCTAGGAAAGATCCTATGAAGCCCTTACTCTGGGTAGTTGGTCAATATATCCTTTTCCCCCCCATTTTCTAATCAGCTGGATTTAGACAAGCTTGTTATCTAGTCTACAGAGAGGCAGGCATTAATTCCAGCTCTTAGTGATGTTTACAGTACCTAGCTTTATCTGATGAGTAAATAGTTTAAGCTCTTAGCTTAAGCAGTCTGAATGATCTTTTCAGGATCCAATATTTGTTAAAAAAAGAAAAAAACTGAAACTGCAAAGCTTATGTTTGAGACCTTGAGTAGAAAGTCTCACCCTGACAAGGTAGTCTGTCGACTCGCAGTTTTCACATCTGCTTCTCACTACCAAGACATTAAAGGCAACTGGACTCCTGTTTCTGCACAGGAAATCTGATGAATTTTCAAGCCATTCTTACACTCCCGTGTCCTCTCATTTAAGTATGTACTGAGATAGCACAAGATCTTTGTTCAAAGGGTACTTGTAGATGCCATCATCTCCAGAGGCATTTTTCCTACATTTAATGTGGAAGCTACAATCTCAGCCAAAACAGGAGCACAACAATTTTTTCTATATTACCCTGTATTTGGAGTAACAAAGGAAGCATTCAAGAACAAGTCTTACATTTTTCTGCTTAAGCAAAATTACAAACTCCAAATATTCCAAACTTCAAACTTCAAATATTCACACACATGTTCTAGAGATTGCAGCAAGGCAGTTAGTTCATGCTTTGAAATCAAACTCTACCCCGGAACAGAAGTAAAATACTAATAAAAAAAACCCCAAAAACAAAACAACTTTTTTTTTATTTAGAGATGTGTCACACTATGAAGATTTTTTGCTATTCTAAGGCTAGAAAGACTTACTTCAGACTAACAGATTCTGAAGAACCACTTTCCATGAAGATATACAGCCACGAAACTGAACTTAAATACACACATGAAGAGAATTAACTGTATCACACAAAACTGAGAAATCATGGCCAGCATAATTCTGGTAGACACAAAGCTGCTGTATTTAAGTAAAATGCCAACAACAGATATGCATAGGTAGCAGCTTCCCTTCGACCAGTTACCACTTATTTCAGGCAGATGCCAGTACATTCAACAAGAGTATCATCAGTACAAACACTTCAAGCATCCTGAAAAAAGTCCTAGGACCACCACCTTCAAGAGTATCATTGAAAACCGGGGATAAATTGTACTAATATGTGTAACCAGACTTGAAATTACGGTGCCTGGCTTCTACAATCTCCAAATTCAGATCAGGGACTCCATCAAACCACGTGATGAGAGAGTTGCTCTACAGGCAGAGCGTGCTTTAGGCTGCTCCTCCATGAGAAAGCCACAGGGCCCTTTAGCACCATGCAACCAGAGCATGGGCAGTGCCACACACGAGGTTAATATTTAACCAAACCAAAGGCAGAGGCTCCAGAGCTCCTCAGAAAGGCGGGAATGGGAAGAGTGTGACAGGAACTGTGTGCTGGAAGCCCAGCACAAGCTCCAGCCTGGAGAGGTACAAAGGGAAGCACACCCACCATGGATGTGGAACTCCAGCAAGGAGCTGCATCCATCACGTGGTGCTGCAGGGCTCACCTGTCCAAGAACTGTGATTCAGTGCCTACAGGGTGTGTTGGATTTAGTACAGATGCAAAAGTTAATTGCACACCATATATGTGTCTGGCTGCTGACAGAAGAAGGCTACACACACAGACAATTAGGAACACTCAGAAAAGTTAAATCATCTGCGCTAACAGGACTGACTGAGCCTTGCTGGCCTTGCTCAGTGCAACTGCAGAAAGCTCCCATACCTCTCTCAGAAGGAGTCTCAGAGTAAGTAAAGCTAGTTAACTTCCACAGTGTTTAGTTTGAGGGTCACCATGCCCAGCATGCGCTAAAACAAACATTACCTACTATGGAATTATTTGTATTGCCATTCATGAACTCACACAATTTATCAGGGACATCTTATGTGGCAAAGACACTGCCAAAGAACTGGATGATTTATGGGTGTTCTTATAGCAGAAATCTCTTATAGCAGGACCATTCCAGCAACAGACATTTTCCAGCAATCTCTGAATACTGGAATGTGACAAAAACAAGACAGAGGAAGTATGAAGACTTACATAACGATAAATCTTGCTAATAAAGATATGATTCTCACTGTGGCTGAACTAGAAAATTTCTTTTGCCTAATGGTATTGTCATAAGCACCAAAGAAAGCTCACTAACAAAAGGAGGGGTGACTTCACAAAGAGCAGTGCAAAACCCCTTTGCAGGAACAAGAGGCTTCCAGTAGTTTTCTTGTCTTTAAATAAAAAATAATCTGGCTTTCAATAATTTAGTAACAAGACAAATATTAACTTATTCATTGTTGTGTCACTCAAATCTAGAAATGGATGTTGGCCTTCTGGGCCTCCATCTCATTTTTGTGCAAATTGTTATTTTCTTAAAAATACAAGTATCAGTACGAAAAACAAAGTCACCAACAATGACTAAGATCTTCCAGATCTGAAAGTATGAAAAGGTTTCACTTGGATCTACTTTCAGTTAATGTATCACTGCAGAGAAACTAAAGAAGTCCCATATCCTATTACTAACTTTACTTCTATCATATAAACATGTTTTATGAGGAGTCATTCAGCTACAGAAACTCAGTCCAGTTGCTGCAGTAACTAGAGAAATATGCATTTGATCCCTGGTTTTTACTATGACTTCCTATTTGCTTTCAGGTAATTAACACTGCCATACCTCAGTTCCTTATCTTATCTTCTTTCATGATAAGGCCAAACATTCAACATTAAGAAAAGAAGGACTTTAGCCAGGTGTGTTGTCTTTGAATTCTGCTACAGCAAGAGCTGGTAAGGGCAGCAATGGATAAAGGCATAAGCACAGAAGAGGCTGTTTAGTGACTCTCCAGGCAGTCAGTGAGGATACTCTACGTGAAGCACAGATGCAAAATACCTCCAAAATCTCTGCACTACATCACATTACAGACAGAAGTTGCTGAAGCTATACAGACTCCAAAAATCAGATACTGCACTCCAATCCAGCAAAGATATTCCTGTTAAACTCTCATCCATCAGCCAGAAAAATAATGGAAGTTACTGTTTTACTGCTGAAAACTTGAGTTTCTTAAGCCTTTAAGTTAAGGCTCTACAGACAGTAAGAAGCTAACTAATCATTTGAGACAGTCCAGTCTAATCCTGGACATAAACAGTAACTTCATTTCAAATATGCATGTTATAGTTAAAAAAAAATCTTTTATTAAGACTATTTTTAATTATAAAATCACTCAAGTGTTCCAAACTGCTGATCAAACTATCCTATCACAAAGATAACAAAAATAATTTTTAAAAATGGGAAAAGATGCACATGTTAAGCAATGTGCTTGGGGGAAAAAAGTTTCATCCAGATCAACCAACTTCAGCACTGGTTACTGCTGGATTATCAGAGAGGAACGTCCTAATATGTCCTGTAGTTAGAACACACTTAAAATACAACACTGAACCTACACTGGAACAATTTCCTGAGATGAAAAATGAGCATAAATGCATAATTTGCATTTTAGTAGGTATATTTAATTTAGAGAATAAGCTGCTCCCATGGAAGAAGCCTTCAAGCAAAAGAAATTTGAGCTTAGACCATTAACAAGATCCACAAATTCTATCCTCTCTCATACAACAAGAGTCTATAACAAGTCTATAGAACTAGTGAAGAATAAACCACACCTGGAAAAGTAAAACCATCTTTTTGTTTTGCCAGTCAGCCAGACTATCCTCCATGATCATGAACACCATGCTTATGACAAAACAGAGCTCATGAGACCACGAAAAACACTCTCAAGAGCCAGGCAAGGAAACAAGGATAGTTCAGACAGGTGGCATCTCTGACTCTGGTTCCATGTCACACTCCTAACAGATAGCAGAGGGCACGAGCAGCTATGTTCATCTGCCTACTCTGAAACCAGCAAATACAACACATCACAAGAGAAGATACAAAACCTGTAATTTTAGGCACACAGAACTTGCCCTAAAAGGTATCACATCCTGTTAATACCGGAATACAACAATAACAAGAACTGATTCACTGAGAAATCTCGTATTTGAGGCAATTTCTGGAGCCTCATGTGCTTGCCTTTGTGCACACACACGGCACCACAAGAGCAACACGTGGTAGGAAAATAAACTCTGAGGAAATAATGTCTTCCTTACCTTAAACCCTTCTACACACTACCAAAGTTTTGATTATCATAAGGAATTATCAAACAGTATTTTACAAACTTTTAGTTTCTTCCACCAAGCACTCTGCCTGCAATGGGAAAGAGCTGCTTCAGCACTTACTTATGTCAAGGATCACTGTTCCAAAAAGGTACATTGGGGTACTGCCAAGCCACTGAAGCAGATTTATTTCAGAAAACAGAGCTATAACTTTTCTACTAGACAATAAAAGCTACTGCTTAAAGGCAGTGATTCTCAACCTCCTTCCAACTGCAGCTCTTCCTACTTTTTGTCATAATAAGCCCTAATTCTGCCAGCCCAAAGGCAGAACGCTGACTTTATTTCCTCTGAGACGTGTGACTGCAAGAGCAGGGGAATGGCAAACAGGATCACTCCTCAGCACACAAACTCAGGCAGAATTATATCACACACAGAGCGACATGGATGTTCAAAAGATCCACAAGGTGAAAAGAAATGTACTTAAGACCAGATAGGGACAAAAAAGGGATGGAGGAGAGCGACAGAAAGAGAGACACAGCCAGAAACCAGCCCACAGATGGCTATACCTGATACATTCTACTCTTCAGAATGCTGCTGTTGATGGAAACTTTTCACTATAGTTACTGCACTCTGGGCTCCCACAAAGCTGATGTCTTGCACCCACAAAAGGACAGCTCTAGAATTTCTGGTTTACATTGAATTAATATTTCACACCATCAATTTTATGGCTGTCAAAGTTTTCCACTGCAAGTCCTAGTAAGTAAATAAAATACTTCAATACAGGATATACATTTTGCATCTTACACTACTTTAGATATTTACAATGAGAAAAAAACATGAGAACCCTCAACATCATGCACTCTTTACATAAAAACTGCTCTAAAGTACACTCAGTCACATCAGCACCCTTCCTAAGTCAACACAGAGAAACTGCTCTACAGAGAGCAACAGAATAGTGCAATGTTTTAACCCAAATCTATTGCTACCTTTCATCAGAAATCAGAGCTCCACAGAAGTTTTCTTAACTATGAAATATTTTGAAAACTTGAGTATTAATAATGCTTTAATACATCCTATTATCTATGTGACTGTTCATGACTTTGGATCTGCCATCAGGCTGCCTGCTCCCTCACCCTCACCAGGCTTCCCTGGTGTGCAAGCATTGTTATCAGGCATATTCAAATCAAAGCACTCAAGTGTTGCAACACAGTTTAAAGTCAACACCATAAACACCATTCCCAACATGCAAATTCATAACTTCCAGCCTTCTCCTTAGTGTGCTGAAGAATAAAAAACTTACTTTTGGTCTGTTTACTCTTTAAAAATGCCTAGCTGGATATTTTAATAGAAAATGAGCACTTCTGAAATGACTGACCCTTAAGACCTTGCTTCCGCTTTCAAAAATTCTAACCAAGTCTACTTTTCCCTATTTATAGAATTGATACTCCGAGGCTAAAATACACACTATTAAAAAGCAAGCAACTCCAGATCCACAGCTTAGTTAAGAAAGACAAAAAATGTCCTACAACCATTTGAGGAGAAGAGACCAGGCCAAATAGTACAAGTCTGGGAGAAATCTCTGTATATGGAAGTAAGTCCCTGGGCAAATTATTCAAATATGAATAAACTCTGCACTTACCTGAGGGGAAAATGAAGAAGTATCTGCAGCTACCAGCCTTGTTCTTATAAATCTCTTAACTCAGAACTACTCCAAACATTAATTTTTATAGCTGTACTGCATCACAGTTAAGAGCAGGCAGGCTTTCAGCTTACCTCTGTAACTTGACTAAAAGGGGAAGTTAAGCAAGTCCCAGTATCTGTTCAGTCAGTCTAGATTAATGTACTTGTACTGTTAAAGATTCTTTAATTTACACTGTCTCTAGGTAGCTATAATTACAAAGAAATGCAGAAGAGTATTTTTAATTGGCAAAGAAGTCTTGGCAGTTTGTTCTTTTCCATGGCAGAAAAAGAGATAAAAATCAAGGAATGCCATTTCTGGATGCTTTCATTGAGGAAATAGCATACAAACATTTAAGGCAATTTTGTGGTACAGGCAAAGAAAAAGGGTGAATTCAATACCTCCTTGTAGGTGAAGGGAGTCTCCCATTATATCCTAAAGTACATACAAAACTAATTTTAAACTGGCACAACTGTACAGAATTCAAAGGCAGGCATCAGGGCAATCAATCTCATGTTACTCCTGAATCACTCTGACAGTGAAGATTGTTTGTGACAAAGATCACAGGATTAAATTTATCTCCAAGTTTTTATTTAAAGCATTTGCCTTCACAACTTTGATGGGAGGATATCCTTTAAAAGGTATCTGCAAGACAGTAAGTGGCTCCTACCTTAAAGATCTGTTCTGTCATCAGACCTGAAAATGCCCACTTCTCCTCCCAACAAAAATAAGGTTAACTGGCCTGAATTACCAGCTTTTTCTTTCTTTGAAAAACATCTAAAAGCAGGAAGGATGCCAGAATTTCTTAGGACAGTTACAGACATAACCCATTCAGGTCCTCACAAGTAGCTTGTCACTGACAACCATTTATTGAGGTTGGATTAGTAAGAATTATTGCTACTTCTTTACAAGCCTGATACTGTCAGAGGAAAAGTCTTGACATAGAAGGCTTTGAGACTTAAAACCACTGAAACTGAAAATGAACATAATGAACTATAAACTCTGAACAGAACTACTGCAAATTTATTTAAGCTGAGAAGGAGCAACTGGACAGAGGTAGTGGTAGGAGGCAATATTAACCACTTTATCACCAGCCCCATTATCTCCCATGGGAGACAGGAAGACACATCTTTTATTGCTGTACTGCACAGAAAAGTTAGCTCTGAGCAAGCAGGAAATTTTAAAAAAATTATAAAAATCAGGAGGGGGAAGGCTGTCATGCCAGGAACACAGTTAAAGCCATGCTGTAAATGATGTAACTGGTTCCAAGAAAGCAGCTGTAGTTATGGGTTATGTAGCAGCCTGTCTTTTCACCAAAGTCAAAATTCCATCAATGTCTGTGATACAACAGAGGAGTTCTGCCTGTCAAGTACTTGCAGGACTTAATATCTGTATACACTTACACCTTCCCACCACCTAACCATTAAAAAGAATCTCAACTTTCT
This sequence comes from Camarhynchus parvulus, assembly GCF_901933205.1. Lineage (NCBI taxonomy): Eukaryota > Metazoa > Chordata > Aves > Passeriformes > Thraupidae > Camarhynchus > Camarhynchus parvulus. The sequence continues at coordinate 142,362,959 of NC_044572.1, forward strand.
TGTTTACAGATTAGAGTTAAAACTGCAACTTTCATCAACCACCTTTAATTCCAAAGGTATTGCCATTCACACCAATTCCTCAGCCTAACTCCAACCCCAAGCACACACAGCACTTGACACAAAAAGCATTACAGTCAGTCAACATGTTACAGTCACATACCCCAACAGATTTCAGTTTTACTTTTCATGTTTATTCAACACAATTCCTCCCAACTCCTAAGAATAAATCAAGGTTTCTTTCCCATTGGCTTTACTCTTTAAAGACTGCAACACCACAGAGACTGTCAGGTACTCAGAAATTCCCCATAAAACTCAGCTGTGCCACCATGAACACTTACACAGTGAGACTGTCTTATCTTCTGAGTTTACGCACCAGAGATTTATTATCAGCTGAGTTTTAGCTTAGTTTCCTTCTCTTTTTTTCTAGCTTTCATACCTATCTAACCTATCTTTCATACAGCTGAGGCTAGACCTCCTACTTAACCTCACTTCAAGCTGTATCATGGGAAGAAAAATACAGTCCATTCTCATCTAGTTTTATATCTAGATGTCTAAAGTCAGGTCTAACCAAGTGGTGCCTAATGAATACTGAGATAAAAAGAAGAAAAAAGTATTTTTGCCTTGTACAACACAAATAACTGCAAAAAGAATTCACTGGTATGTGTAATTTTTTTTTTCATTTCCCCAGACACCTTTTACAGGACTGTGTCAGTTACCTGAACAGTAGCCAGCAAAATGTGCTGCCATGCAGTTGGGACAGCCATCACTTCCTGCTCATCTTCACACAACGTGCACAAAAAGCTGCTAGGCAGCAATCAAAATCCTTGTAAGTTGAAAAAAAAGTCAACAAATACTGCCAAATTATTGTTTCAGTTAGATGCACAATTTAGATCAGTTTTATACTATGATACAGTTTAGAGTTTGTGTTTCTTTGAGAATATGACACAACTACAAAGACTGTGATTCCCAATTTCATTTAAACAGAACAGTCTGTCAGCAGTATCTGGGAGATCAGTACTAAACACAAATTTGCTTTGAGACAACAGGTTAGTAAACCAAGATCTTAAATAATGGCTACAGTGCAGAGACATGTCACATTTGGAACAATTTCTGAAAGGATCAGAAGTACAGCATTAGTTTGAAAGAAATCTGATCCTGGAAGGATGTCCTGCTTAACTTCTTGGTGGGTAGGACTTATATTTAACATGAAATACAAATCAACAAAATCTTGGATCTTTAGGATATTCCATAACTGCCAGCAGTACATATGCCTACAGTTTCCCAAGCTACTTTTCCTGGCAGCACAGAGAATATATAAAGCATAATGAGTTAAACTCTAGCTTTCCTTGACAACATGTCATTGACTGCCTCTGATGGACTTCAGATTAGGCCAAACTGTTCATCATTTTTAGCTGGAGAAAAGTTCATTTCAATTCTCCCAGTTGAGAAGAATAAGCTATGTGTTTATGCAACTACTGCTTCTTTCCTAATAGTAAAGGAGGGCAAAAGCTACACAACAGATCAAAACATTCACAAGTCCAAAAATTAACTTGCTTTAAGTTGTTTTTCTGATTCTGAACCACTCAGCCGAACAAAAACAGAACTCAGATCATGAATGCATAAGACAAAATCAACACACATCACCAGATCAGAGAAACATCTCAAAACAGATTTTCCCAATGCATCACTTCCTGCCAAGAAGCACAGAATCAGAATGGCTTGGATTCAAAGACTTTTAAAGATTATCTAGTCCAACACCCTGCCATGGGCTGGGACATCTTCAACTCAATCAGCTTGCTCAGACCTGGCCCTGAATGCTACAAGGGATGGGGCATTTACTGCCTCCCCAGGCAACCTGTGCTGGTGTTTCATTATTCTCATTGCAAAACATTTCTCCCTTGGTCTAAATCTCCTTTAGTTTAAAACCATTGGTCCTGTGCTAGTGCAACAGGCCCTTGTTGAAAGTCTGGCCCCATCTGCTTCACAAGTTCTCTCTGGGTGCTGGAAGGTGCTCTAAGGTCTCCCAGGGCCTTCTCTTCTCCAGGCTGAACAACCTCAGCTGTCTCCACCTGCCTTTAAAGAAAAAGGGCTTCATCCCTCTGTTTTTGTGGGCCTCTTCTGGACTCACTCCAGCAGGTTCATGCCTTTGCTGTGCTGAGGACTCCTCAGCAGGACACAGTATTCCACATGAGGTCTCGTGAGAGCAGAGCAGAGGGACAGAACCACCTCCCCTGACCTGCTGGCCCTGCAGCTGGGGATGCAGCCCAGGACACTATGGCTCTGGGATGCAAGTGCACATTGATGGCTCACGTTGAGCTTCTCATCAACCAACACCCCCAAGTCTTTCTCCTCAGGGCTGCTCTGAACCCTCCATCCCTATCCCATTGATAGCAGGGCTTGCTTGGACCCAGGTTCCAAACCTTGCCCTTGTCACTATTGAACCTCATGCTGCTCTGGGCAGCAACATACTCAGACACTGTGCTGCCCTCCACATCCATTGGGAACCCAGCAGGAGACCTTCCACTGCCCAGTGAGATGTACTGGATTGCTTCTTGGTCACCCAGGATGGTCCCAGGAATGTCCCCATGGGACTGGCTCTGGCAGAGGCATCTCCCTCTACAGCACTGGCCTGCTCTCACTGCCCAGAGCTGCTCACTGCTGACTACAGCATCCCTGACACCTCCCACACTGACCTGAGCCTCAAGCAACTCAATACCATGAGGAGAGCACCCCAGGAGATGTGATGGGATGTAGAGATAGCCTTGTCACTGACCCAGCCTGGCAGCTGGAGAAGAGTGGAGGGAAAGCATAAAACACCTTTCCAAAACCACACAGGAAGTGCAGGGCTCCCTCAGTCAGCACTGGGCTGGGGGAATCAAACACACAGCAGCCCTAAGGTGGAGCTTGGGGGGCTGGGGATGGGTAGGAAGCTGTGGTGTAGTGGGAAGTTGGTTGTGCTATTTTATTTTTTTGCTGCACCTTTACTCTTCATTTTGTCATGTAACATGCTGAACTACACGCAGCCTATTAATGTCAGAAAAAAGGCAAAGCCACCAAAATAGCTACAAAAAGTCAGTTTACACAATATTTTAACTACTAACAGGACTCACTACAACTAAAAACCCTGAACTACATCTGGTAGCAGAAAAATCCCACTTTCATGCAGCAATACCCACCAAGTTCTGTTTTGTGCAGATCAGTATCAACAATTCAGTTTTTATAGTATTCTCACAAAATAAAGCAAACACTACTGGCATGAAAAAGTAACCACACAATAAATACAGCACTACCTTTATACAGAATTGTACAATCCCATACTAAACAATACTAGCAGGGTAAGTGCAGCTCTGTTTGAGAACTACAGTAGCTGTTAATCAACAAGTATTTTCTTCCTGCCCTTCTCTCCCTCCACTTTTAGCACTGTTAGCATCACACAAACAAAAGAGGGAGAACTTGTTTCTTTTCCATTCAGCAGGTTAACCTGCTCCTCCTGCTGTACACAGTAGCAAAAAAAAAAAACCCAAAAAATCCAATTGAAGCTTAACCCAGTCACAAAATTTGGATTTGCAGAGCAGAAATGCAAACAAGTTGACTGATGCCAGTATGTAGGTGATGAGGGTTTTGATTACAGCCCCACATCAGCAGCTTTAGAAAATCACCTTCCACCCTGAAAAGTGATACATAAATAATCATTCAGCATCTTTTGTATTGAAGACTACCACAGGAATGATATGAGATCCTCACTTAGGGCTACTTCAGAAACAGCTCTCAAGTTACAGGATTTTGTATCTAGTGGCCTTTAATAACAAAAAGTGATTGGCTTCCTTCACTCTCTGTTCTTTGGTGTCAAAACCAACTCACCATCAGTATCACAACAGCACTACCACTAGCTTTAAATAGATTGATTTTCAGCACTGATACAAGAATAAGTACAGACATCTTCCTATTTTTCAAAAATTATAAACTCAAGCATTATTTAAATCTGAATATCCTCATTGTAATGAGATTTTTTCGTGCAATATCCTTTCTTTGTCTCCATACTTGCTAAAATCCTAAGACAAAGAAAAGCCCTGAATTTTCTCTTTAAATGTTAAAGGAACTTGACACTGAGCACAGACTATTACCTATTACACTCACACGTAATAAAAATGGGTGTTTTTTGAAACTTATAAACAGTCAAAATGGTTCACACAAAGTACTCACCTAGTCCAACAGCAGGTATTTAGGGAACTATCCTTGGGACCACTTCAGAGGTAATGCAGAGACTGCCTGAACTACAAGTTACCCCTGCACATTTGATATGAACATCTTCAGCCTCTCCAACCAATAGGGACAGCAAGTGTCACAGCCCAGTTAGGTACTGTATGAGGGGAGGGGGAAAAAACAGCCTGATTTATACTAGAGATATTGCCTGATAATTGGGTGCCAACTTCCAGTGTTGTGAAGAAAAGTTCCTGATTCTGTCAGCCAGTGCTGTATCATTTATTAAATATACCTTTACCACATTTCCTTTCAATGTCCTTAAAATCAAGGTCTAAGGTATTCAGTTTAGTAAACTACATTTACATGCAAAGATTTCCAATCACCTTACATTAGCTTGGTCTATAACCAGCTTTTACAAAAAGCAGACATATATGTTAGTTTGCTAGTCAAGAAACTAGGTCAACCATTTACTGAAATCCATGCAGACACAATCTCTGCAAACAAGCAGAAAAAGGCAGTGATGGTGTGGTAGGGTTTTATTTGGTTCATTTGGACTCCTCAACCTTTATCAGAACAAGGCTGATCTACAGAAGCTTCAAGGAATTTCTCTGATCTATTCCTAAAGCCCTGGATGACTATACTTTTTTAAATGGCACCTGAACAGATCATTAATCCAACACTGAGCCCATAAGGTTGCAGCTTTAACAAAGTCCATCTTCTGCCACCTGTTCTCCTTCCATCTCAATTCCCTGAAGGTCTCCCCTTGTTCACTTACCCTGTAGCTCCAGGTGGAGCACAACAGACCAAGAGCAAGAATGTAGTGCAGAAGTCCTGGATCGGCCATCAACCAGGTCTCAGTTGCCTCCCAAAATTTTGTTCCTACTACCAAAGTACTGGGAATCACCACTGGCCTCAGTCGCCATGAGAAACTGCATTGTGTGGCTGTGCAAGTCTCTCCCCTGGCTCAGAGGTACCACCAGTTGTGATTTGTGCTGACTTTTTGGAGTTTTTTCTTGTTTTTTTACTTATTATAAAACTTTACTTCAGTTCATTTTCCATCCTCCCAGTCAGGGGAAAGCAAAACCAGTTACAGTAATGCCATGAAGAAGGTATCTTTCCTGGGACTATAGACTATATTAAAAAAAGTGGAATAAAGAAAGACATCTTCTGTTCCTTAGCTAGCATACTATTTTAGACAAAGAAAACTACCATAAACCAAGAAGTTTAATATTAATGATAGCAACTTCGGTTTCTAAATTTGTATTGAATACAAATTTATTTTGGAACAACAGATGACAGGAATAACCATATTCAGACCTCTTAAGTGACAAAATGATTAAAGTATCTATAAAAATGGAGAACCAGCAGTATTATCATCCTCCTATCCACACTTCTCCTGTTTGCACACCTGACTCTACCACCTCAAACTCTCCTCTCACACCAGCAAGGATATAGAACATTTTGTTCCCAAAACAAAAAAACATGGGGAAGGAAGAATGGGATTTGATACTCCTTTGGACTGAGACGATTTTAATGAGAGGGTAGGCTACTTTTGTTGCAGTGACACACAAGACGTCATTACATGCAGTGTCTTTCCCATGAAGCCAGAACACTCACACTGCTGTGCTCTCCCTGTCTGTCATGCACAGTACAGCAGCTCCACACTTCTTTAGCAACAATACAGAGCCCTCTGCAAAGGTCTGCTCTAAGTTCAGAACAGGAGAGCAGCCTACATTTCATGTTTCCTTCCTTCTGCAAGGTTGAGTCACATCCTTAGGTCTCCTTTTAGAAAGCTAAAAAACCATGGTAAAAGGAAAAAAATAAAACCTGTAACAGAAAAGCCTCGCATTCAGGGGAAGATACAGAACTGCCAAAGGCCACAGCTCAATTCTTTGGCTCATCTTCTGCTGTGTCAGACAAGAGAACTGCACACCATTTTTCCTGTTCAAAGCAAAACCTGATGCTCTTCACCGCCAGACAACTTTCTCAAAGGATTTCCAAGATAAATGAAAGGCGTTAACATTTATGAGTGAATAATGCAGACAAATTCCTCATTCGGAATACAAATTACTCTATTTAATGCATTTTTAAAATAAAAAAAAAAAAACAAACCCAACCGCCCTCACATGGGAGAAAGCAGATAGTTCAACTAGCTAGAACGACAAAGCCTTTTTACACAGCAAGTTCAAAAGTATAAAATTAAGATCTGTATTTATTTCCTTTGCTCTCTCTAGCACTTTAAATAAAATATTTTAAGCCAGGACTGCCAGAGATGAAACAGTTCTTGCCTTACTTCCTGTGCTCTACCAGCAGCAACACCACTGGGCTAACATGGCTAAGTTCACTGGTTAAAACTACTACAGGCCCACAAGTTGTTTGTTTGAAGTCCGGACCAGTTTCACAAACCTGTTGTGTGTGGCCCAACCAGTACACAGGCTGGGGCAAGCAGAACTGTGAACTTAGCTAAGTCCAAGCTTTAAATGACTACTTCTATTTATGCAATAGACAATTGCAGTTCTTTTCATCACACTGAAATACATGGACCTTTTCAAATCACCTGCCCTGCACATCTGTATGACCAGAACAATTAAGCAACTGGGATTAGAGCATCTCACTCAACAAAAACAAAATAAACAACAACAACAAAAAAAATCTCAGATCAGCTGGTACAGCTTTTTCTATTGCATACTCAGTTACTGAATTCTGAAAAAAAATTTGCATATCCCAGAGTATTTAATATCATGTGTTTAAATATATATTTTATATTGATGTATTTTAAATAGTATATTTCCAAGTATTATGTAGTAGAATATGCACAGTGAGTCAGAAGCTGGTCCATGAGACAAATGCAAATATAATCATTTTCTTATAAATATGATAAACAGATAGAACAGATCCCCTATTACCAGGCAAATGGACTAGATAACACATTTCCATCTTTTCTGTTCTGGGTAAGTCAAAGGTACCAATATTACTGTTTCAATCTTTATATGTGCTGCAGTTTTCTATAAACACAGGTTAGATAAAATACATGTAAGTCAATAGCAAGAGGTGCAAGTCTCATTAAGATGGGATAGTTCTGGGGCTGAACCTCCACAAGTGTTTTCCAAAACAATTTCTTTGAAGTGTAGCTAGCTATTAAAACAACAATGCAGCATGTTTCAAAACCATGACCATATTATTTCTATTTAAAGATTAAATCAGTCCCACTTCATAAAGTACAAAGAGTCAACTACTTGTCACAGATGCTACAGGCAAAAGAGGAACTATCACTGAGTTTCCAGGCTGAGGACAGGGCTCTTGTGTCAGAGACAAACTTCACCTACAGGCTTCTTTTTGTAAGCAACCTACAAAATTTGGAGGAGGAAGGATATTGACTCCACCTGCCTAATGAAAAAAAAAGCCTACCTTTTTCAAACTTGCTCAAGAAAAACAACAAAAGCCAAGACAGATTTTTAGAATTCCTGCCATATAACCAAGAAATGCATACATGTATTCCAGTGTAAAATCTCAGGCAGTAGATGCTGAATTTAGTTCTTCTCAAATGATATTAGAAAAGTTTGAAGTATTGACCTTGAAGATCAGTTTCACTGCAAAAGTTTTTTTTTTCCCCTAGAAGCACTGCTTTGGAAAAGAGTAGTGTCTCATGGCTCCTCACAAAGAAGAAAAGTTTGCCTCTGCACTATAGACTTTACCCAGACCCAAAAGGAGTATTTGTCAGAAATGCAAAGCAGACTACTACAGTCTGCCCCAATTACAAGTACTGAGAAACCTTGAGAACCAGCATAAAGGAAGAAAGAACAAAAAAGAAAGAAAGGAAGCCATGTCCTATTCAACAAGCCATCCCCAATTCCAAAACACAATTCAAAGAAAACCTCTCTGGACTCCTGGCCTGCCTGGCCCTGAATTCAGAACTGATAAACAGGTTCTCCATCAGGAGCAGGGGGCTTGGCACTAGGTGATCTTTAAGGTCCCTTCCAACCCACAGCATTCTATGATTTCTATGAAAAATTCAAACAACTTCCTTTACAGGCAGTTCTAGCCTCAGCTTTACAGAGATGATTACAAACATTAATGATGCTAAATGAAAAAAGCAGTATAACAACCAGACCTACTGTACTACTCAATTAGACTCTACTAATAGCTCTTTTTAGTTACTCTAAACTTTCTGGTATAGGAGCATTCAGGGGAAGCATAAAGTAGAGAAAAGTATGGCTGGTAAGAGCAAAACAAAACACAAAGAATGTTATCTATGTCAGATATTTCCTGAAGTACAAGCAAGAAGAGCCTTTTACGTAAGTGCTAAATAAAAGATGATAAGGAAGGACAGAGCAGTGAGAGTGAAACTATCTGAGCAGACCTAAACCAAGAGCATGAACCCCAGCTTTCAGCTACTTGTGTTACAGCACTGCAGGCAGGACACAGCCTCCACATTTCCTCTAGGAGCCAGCCCTGCAAGAGCAGCCTCAGCAATTCCTGAGGCAGAGCACAGCTGACAGCAGCAAGGCAGAGATGATGTTACACACAATAACCGCCTGATAAGAGAGAAAATACTTCTATGAGGTGCCCTCCTGCAGTGAAGGGCAGCAGATGAAGTGTAGAAATTCATACTCTGGGATTGCCTAAGGCAAGGAGAAAAAAAATACCTTAAATAAACCAGCTTTAAATCAAGAAAAAAACTACACAGAAGCACAAGCACTTCAAGGAATTAGGGTATTTATAAAGCCCTATGATGACTGCTCAGACATATCAAACAAGGCTTTCACTCACTGTCTTCAATTTTCTTCTGTCTCTGGACTTTCAAAAAGTTGTAGCATAAGATAGAGCACTGTCCTTGAAAAGAGATACCCTGAAGTACCAACATAAAATACCTTATCTTTCTCATGATTAAGTTATGAAGAAGTATCTTGAACTGTGAAATGAAATTTGTGCTCATTTACAACACATGACAAAAACAAAACACCAATCCTTTTGCAGAACAACATTTTATCAAGTAAATACATTTGGTTGGGGTTTTTTTTGTTGGCCTTTTTTTTTTTTAAAGACTGATTCAGAACCAGGAAATAGACCATTTCTAAGCACAACAATTGTGCTTTTCATTTTAAAGAAAGCATTGGACTTTCAACTTCTTTTTTAACATGCTAAAATGCTAAGACCAAAGATGACATGTTCTCTGAGGAAGTAAAAGCCATGTAACTGTAGAAGCTAAAGACAAATTACTGGAACTTAGTGAGTGATTTTTAGTTCCTCCACTGAAACTATGGCATATACATCAAAACCACAAAATCATGCAGTACTGAACCATTCTGGCAGTGTTGTAAATCCAACACATTGCGAGAAATTGAACTTTATTGTACATAGCTTTTTTTATTTCCTGACAACTGTCAGCAACACAAAGTGCCCTGGTGAGGGAATGTGTGCATGCCTGTCCCCTGGCAGGGAGGACCTGCCCTCAACAGATGGAACATGAGCATGAACAAAGGCTGTATCACTTGTACACCAAAACAGGGGCTTAAAAACCACTAAGTATTTTGACCAGCAATTAAAATATTAGTTTCCTAAAGTACATGTGGGTTCTACATCAGCTCAAATTTGCTTTAGATATAAACGGCCCTCCTTGAGTAGTGTCTGGAGACACAGTCCAGCTGACTCCCTGCAGTGCGCAGACACAACAAGCAATGGGTGCATGTGTGGTGTTACAGATTTATACAGACTCAAAACCCTATGCACATAGAGTAACCAAGATACAAACTATATCACTGTTGCATTCCATCCTCTGGAGAGAGATGGCTTTTGACTTGCTTTTTTTCATTAGGTTGGTTGCTTTTTCCCCCCTTTTAAAATAAAGTTTTGTCATGACTGTACTTCCTTTTCTTTCTAGTGCTGCTACTCCAGCTCTCTCCTGACTCACCCACACGTAGCTGTGCTTCAGCATGTTGCACTTCATGTTCTTTTATAAAGTGTCACTACAATTCTTACTTGAACTGGAGAGACTTAAATTGAATAAATCCACCCACAGAGGTAAAGGTGGGCAGAGCTGACAGATCACATAACTAAACACACAAAAAGCCTACATAAGGCCAGAAACAGCACCTGGGGTTCTAATTGTTTAAAATCATTGTTTATGTGTCCTTTTCCACATGAAAGTACCTCAGGTTTCAAGACCAATGTTTGTCACATTCCCAATATCACATCAGAAGCCAGCTGTGCTTCTAAGAAACCCAGACTGACTCTTGAGATCAAAAGCACTCCCATGATCATTCCCTTCTCTAACCTAAGACTGAAGAGAGATTTGCTACCAATGAATGCCACACTTTCAAGAGAGCAAGTTTCCACCACATTTATTCTATAGCAGAAGTATTTCTAGTCCTCCAAGCTGAAAAGCTGGTCAGCCAAATATTAACTGAACATAAGCCAACATAAGAAAAGGCAAAACACCACGACTCTACCAGCAGAGGCTACTGGTCTTTTCTTTACCAAGGCATAAACATTACTCCTTTTTTCTTCTTTTTTAAACTATATAGTTTTCTAATCAGAATGAACATAATTCATAGTGTTTCTCTTTGAAAAAGAAGCTTCCAAGAAAAACTGAGTGATGAGCATGATTCAAAATAAAAATAAATAAAAAAAATTAAAAACTCATACAAACAAACCATCAAAAACCCCAAGAGGGTAGCAAAAGCTTTTTTTAATACTCCTTCTACTGACAGAAGAAACAGCAGTTTTATACTTCTTACCTTGGTTGATACAGTTTCATTTCTATAGAGAAACTCAAGAAGCCACAAGGGTCTCCAAAACAGAAAGAAGTTATGAGTGCAGTGGTGACAGCAGGACAGAACTGTCTGTCAAATTAAACAGATAAGCTGAGCAATGTGGACAACTGAGAGACTCCCACCTGAAAAAGAAAAGACAGCTCATCCCTCCTTCCCGCGCCATGAAGCAGAGGAAGGAATTCATTGCCCACAATTCTGTTAATAAGGCTGCAACAGCACTCCAACTTCTCCATAACACTTAAACACCAAGTAGGTGTCTTTTCACAACATGTGCCAGTTTGGCCCCAGAGCTGTGTGAATACAGCACAGAGAAGGAATGCATCAATACCAAATGCTTCAAGGAGCTACTAACACCAGAGTACAAATTCTCCAGAGTCACCCGATGCCGGAATTAACACTTCCTCATTTCTCTCAGCAAGCAACATAGCTACAAAAGAAGAAACTAGAAACAACTTTGCCTTTCTGAATGGCCATGTCCTGCTGCTGCAATAACCAGGATCTAGAGCACTGCCTTGCTCTCCAGTTCGATTAGGGCAGCTACATGCCCAGAGACCACAAACACAAGAAATAAGTGTGATGTGAGAATTTATTATTAAAAGGGAATCATAGTAAGAGAAAAGTAGCAAGTTCTATGGGGATGTGGCTGCAATATGTAAAGCAGTCAAAAAGAAGTCAGGTTACCGTCATCTCTAACCATGCAAAACTATCTGAAGTTCTCTGAGCCTTCACTCCTCCTGTGAAATAGGAAGCAAACTACTTCCTCATCTCACTAGACCATTCTGATAATAAATAACTTTACAGAAAGCAGCACCACTGTCCATGAGGAAATTAACTGCTTCTCTGGAGCAATCTAGCAAGAGCATGGTGCAGCCTAAAGCAATGAAGACATAGTATTGAATGAACACTGTGTTGACGGAACTAGCACCAGACACTTGGGGCAAGGAAGCAATGTACTGATGGAAGAAATGGCCTACAAATATGTATTCATGGCTGCTTGCTTTCTGCAACTTCTGGACTTTTGAGCACTGCTTTGCAGCCAAATAGTATAAATTCTTAACCAGGAGATGAGCCCAGACAATTCATCCTTGTAACTACATGGCTCATGACCAGAATCAGAACCATTTGCTCACAATCAGTTTTTACCACTCAGAGATACATATTAAGCTAAAGTGGTAAAGACACATTGGCTACTAATAGCAATGCACAAAATTCTGTTTATTTCACTGTAGTCCCTTCCTTGCACATTTTCTAACTCTACTTTAACCTTCACAAGTTCCTTGTCGAATAGACCTCTCTGCCTTCTTTACAAAATCCTAGCTTCTACCCTTACTACTCCTGTCTACCTTTCCCATCAGCTCTCTTTTATGCATTTTCTTTGTCCAGCAAGTCCTTATTTTCCTTGATGTCCCCAAGATGCTGGGTGAGAGGCAGCATCATTTCTACACACTCCTCAGTACTGACCAATACTTTCCACACAGGCAAAGAGCTCACAACTCAATCTCTCTGCTAGATCATCATCAACCTGCACCCAATTCAGGCTCAGATTCTAATTCATATTCTTCCCTGCTTTCAATTCAAAGCAAGTTGCTTGTCCTCCTAGTTAATTGCCATCTCTCCTCACCTCAGCTGTTCTCTCCATCCAAACCCATTTCTTCTTCCATGCTGCCTGACTGGATACATGTTTATTAGAGCATGAGTTTTCATAGGACTGTAATGGGGTCAAGCTGAGGCCCGTTCTGGATTAGGGACAGGGAGAAAAGCAAAGCTAGAGGCATCAGCCCTGCAAAAACACTGCTCTAAAGCAGAGGCACACTAGGAGTTATTTGAAGAGCTGTCAAATTTTAAGACTCCCATTACAACATCTGTTCCCAAGCTTCAGTTTTGGCAGTTACTGAAGTCGTTTGACTGAAATTCCTTTGAAAACCTGACACAATATTAACATCTATATTATGTCACATTCAAAATATTAGGTCTTAATCAATAGCGTCTTACACTGCCATTTACTAGACTCTACTGCCAGTCACAACTACAGTGCGTTTCCTACTGGGACACAATTCTACCCCACATTTATTAAGAAGCCAGAGTTACAGAATAATGGTGAATTTCCCCATAAAAACTTTGAACACTGCTAAAACCATAAACTTCAGAAGAGATAAAAAAACAAATTGGGCTTTGTTATTCTAGTTGAAAGTTCTTGTAGGATTGCCCTCCAAACTTCAAGGTTCTTCAATTAGATTATGCTATTCTGTTGCTTCTGCTAAGAAATTATTTCTGAATTAATTAGTTCTGAACTCTGAGATGCAAAGGTAAGAACAGATAAAGCATTTACTATTTTAGTGCTTAGGAGAACATGACTTCAGTCAGTTATACATGGGAACAAGCAAAGTAGCTATAGCAAAAAACTTCAAAACCATCATTACAATTCAATTGCCAGTTCAGCTAACAAATCCACATCTCCCCACACAGAAGCAGGAAATCTAAACTCCAAATCAATTAACTGCTTCCATAAGCAACCCTTACACAATGCTCTCTCTTGTCTGTATGATCTTCATTTATGTAAAAGGTCAGCAATTTTATCTTTGAAATGAAGCCTCATGGAGTCTAGTGGTTACTTATTTCACTTCCACCTTTGAAGGGAACAGTTTCAAGTAACCATATGTCTCAGCACATAAAAGGTGCAAATACAACAAGAAATTAACTGTCTTTTCATGCCCAAAATGCATTTTGCCTAAGAATTTTCACTTTCAAGGACACTAAACAGGAAGGTTCTGTTTAAACAAAAACAAACCTACCCCCTCCCCCCAAAAAACAAACAAAAAAACCCCAAACACCAACAAAACAACAAAAAACTCTGCAATGATTGTATTTATTATTAATTCTTATAGCTTTTTTCCCCCCAGAATAACAGTGGTAGAATTCAGAAGACTGTCTAGTTTTTGGTGGGTTTTTTTTTTATTCAGTAGAGGGTCAAACTGATTTGTACATCAGAGGCTGAAACAAACACCTTTGTTGTGCAACACAAAAAGGCAAGAAATCCATTTCCCTGAGGATGTTACCCTCAAGACTGCTGTAATAAAAAGGAGAAGGAGCCATCATCCAGTGCCACACCTGACTAGGAGAATACGCAATTAGATCCAACTTTTGAAGTTATTCAACTGCTACAGCCACTAGACACAGAAACGGGGCTTTCCAGTCATCTAATTTACAACTAGGGCTCCTAGAAACTCATCTATTACCTTGTGTAGTACACCAGAAAAAGTTACTCACGCTAACACTCCATTTAATTTAATCATCTAGGACTGAAGGGGAACCAGAATTGCCTCATGGCTGAATTTAAGAGTCTTTTGAACTACGCCAGTTAAACAGAATTTGCTCACAGAACTGCCTCCTGCTACCGGGGAACATTTAAGCCCTGTAGTCTGAAGTAAAAAGTGCTTTTAAAAATGTATCTAGGACAGTGTTCTGCTGCACTTTCTTATATATAAAGTGATTACCAATATAAGATTTTTTTTTTGCCTGGTGGACACCAATTTCAGGTAAAGCATTTGCTGATGGAATCAGCCTCCCAGATAAACGTATTAACTGCCTACAGGATCAAGCTTTAGGTTTTGGTGTGGGTGGCAGACAGAAGGCCTGTTTTGCAAGGCAAGCTATTTCTGTAGCTACAGCCACACCAAACTGAAAGCACTCAAATCTCACAAGCTAAGCTGTCCCAGACCCAGTCACACTATTTGCACAGGGACCACCTGGGAATCCCAAGTGCTGCAGATATAAGCCAGAGAATCAGTCGAACACTTAGCAATCAAGACCACAAAGCATACAGCATTTTCAGTGAACAGGAGTAGACGAATAAAACTATATCCTCCCACACAAACATTATTACAGAAGACTAGTTTTACACACTTGAAGACTGTACTTATGTACAATCTCCTAATTTCAGAGATATTTAGTCCTAATTTTTTTCTACAGTCCTGCAATGATTTCATGTAGTAGAAAAATAAAAAGGCAGGTTTGGTCAGTCAGACACCATTCTGCAAATGCAGCATCAGAACTTTAGGTTAGTGCAAAGAAGATTAAAAACAGCCTTTCCCAAGACACACAAATTAGTCAACACTTTAGGTATTGACATTAGTCTAGGTACTAGAATAAAAAAAATTCTTTTTCTAGGTGCTGAAAAAGCAATCCTAAAAAACATTCAAAGATAATAAGTCTGGAACCAAAAATACTTTTACAAATCAATTACATGAACAACATTGATATTGTCAGAGTTAACCAGAAATCAATTACTAAACATTTCATCAATATCACCATATTCAAGAGCAACAGTAAATGAAGAGGGCAGCATAACCAGACAACAAGGGTTATAACAACAGATCTGAGTTCATAAGCCACATAAACATACTGAGCAGGACAGAGTCAGTCCTTACCTCACAACCATGACTGTCTTACAACTATCCTGAAACTCAAATGATCATGAGTCAAAGGCCAAAAATGCATCATTTTCCCTACACCTTTCAATTATGCTTTGCCAGTAACTAGTTTCACTGTTTCCACAGTGAAGGTACTCTCCATACATCAGGCTTTCACGTGACAGGGAGGACAAAATGCCATTTCTAAAAAGCAGAATGCAATTAAAACCACAGGGGATGGGGAACACAGGAGAAAGTGCTGCAGCTAAAAATACTTTCAGCTTTACCTAGTCAATTCTAAAACTGCTCATTGTTTGTCATTGGTTTCTGTTAAGCTCTGCTGTTTATATGATTGCAATACATGTATCCCCAGTAAGCACTGGAACTGCAAATGTAAAACAGTGCCTATGTAAGAGCCTATTGCTCTCAGCAAATTTTAGACAGTTGGAAACACTCTGCCAGCTGCAGCAGCCAACTTGTGGCACTCGAGAGAACATTCCTGAATCACAGATGGGGAAACTGAGGTGATTTTATATGAGATCCTGAAATTAAACGCAATCAAGTAAGTCCCTGTCTTTGTAAACATGGAGAGAAATGCAGATTTCTCTGTATTGGGTAGAGGTGTTAAATTTTCCACGATCACAAGGAAGAAAATACTGATACTTAGTAAAGTTTATATAGCCAAAGATTAATAACACAGGAAAATTTAAGTAAATGGATGGTCTTCTTGCACACCTCTTAAAGTGCTCTTGATATATGCAAACAAATGGGAGTAGAAAAAACATCGAATGGTACAAGTGGCCAACATTAACAGCTGGAAAACTATTTGAAATAATTCTTACCCTGCCTAACTGATGCACATATTTCAGGTGCCACAGCTGGTATGCAGGGCCAAGGCTTCAGGATTCCCAGCACTCAATGCTTTCCAACACAAGCAGAGCTGCCTTCATATCCCCAGTCCCCACACTCCCATCACCTCTGAAGCCATGCTGACAGACTGGAGGGATTCAGCTGGACCAAAATGACCACCAGGATGACTCTCTGCATCCTGGTTCTAAGCACAGGAGTTGGCGCTGACATTCAAGCCTTGTGTGGATTAAGCACATATATTCACATGAGCTGCATGCCTTGCCTGTAGCACATTTGCTTGACAGCTGATAATCCATGAGATGCAGTTTGACAACACTTAAAATATTTCAGCTTTGAAGATGCATTTTCAAACATTTTTACGATTAATGTGTCTCATAAAACTGATTTGTAATGTATTCAGGGTAGCTAACATTAACTTAACTAACAGGAGTCATTCTTCTCAACTTAAGCCCATCTACATCAATGGCAGAAACTCTTGGTATCATTAAAGAGAACAAGCCTGTAGGTGGGACAGGCAAAGGTGACAACCTTGACTTGCACTAGTGCCATCATTTCCTAAAAAACATCAACCAAATGAACTACAACAGCCACACACAAACCTGCTTAAAAAACAAATCCAACTCCTTGCACACAGGCTTTAATTTTGCCTGTCTCTACTACATCAAGACATGCATTGGTTCCATCTATGCCCCCAGCTGGCAGGCAGGAACAAGAAAAAGGGGACTGCAGGCTGTTTGTGTGTCTGTATTCTCCAAGATACACAGCGAGAGGAAAAAAAAATCTGCATTTATGCTTACCATGCCAAGGCAGCTGCAGAAATCCAAAGTGGCCCCTACATATGTTTTTCCAAATGACAGAGACAATTTCTGTTACTGTATTACTCAATAATTCAGTAGTTTGCAATACAAATATTCCCTGCCCTTCTGTCTCTTTACAGTATTAATTCCAAGTGTTTAGTAAGCAGTGTTAGAGGTCTGGTGACAGATACCTTAAGGTGCCCCCGTAAGTGTCTTTAAATACTGCATTCAATTAATTTAACAATCGATTCTTTTGGAAATATATATAACTACTGGTACACAATAAAAAATGGATTCCTTTTTTCTCTTTATCAAGAGAAAGACTCACAAAAAACCCAGATAAAGGGACAGGATAGTTTTGTATGCAAGAAGAGAACTGGCTGACACCAGGTTTCCACAGCCAGAGCAGGGAAGGTTGTCACAGGAAGAGGCAGGGACTTTCAGAAGACAAACTCTTCTATAACCTGTCCCCTCAGGTGGCCCCAGCTAAACTGCAAACAAGGAAGAAAATCTAGAGCACCTGATGACAAATGGAAGTTGTATAACAGATGGGATCAAATTCATTCCTCACTTTCATATAATCATGGTACTTCTTGACAGGGATACTTTAGAACAATCCCGGGATCACTTCTTCCACAGCCCCTACTCTCAGACAGCCAATATATGCAATAACAAATCTGACAGTCTGACTGGGATAAAAAGCTATCTTCTCTCCTACTCAAAGCTTCTGTTTCAACAATAGAGCACTCTCTGTATGCCAGGCAAAAAACAATCCAACTTCATGTAACAGCAGTATCTTATTCATGTGGTTTAGGATTTTGCTGTTAAGCTTGCCACACAGAACCAAAGATATATTCTGCAAAACAACACACCTTGCTGAACAAAGATATTTGTCAGGGGGAAGCTTTTAAGTTTGAGCCCATGTTCCAACCTTGACAACAGTAATCACAGGCTGCCCAACACACACCCTACAACAGAAAATGCTGATTAACTAAAAGCTGTATTTAAAGTCCAAGCACAAAGAAAGAAAGTTCTACGTCAGTGAGGGGGGAGAGAATTTGAGCAAAAGAGACTTTGTAATTTTTACCACTACAAACAGTAATAAGGAAGAACCCAGATTATCAGATCAATCTAGAAAATGTTTTACTGGTTTGAAGATTAACATACATACTAATGTACACTTGTATTTCCATACTATGTTACCAGAAACTCAGAATGACAGATTTTACATGTTAGCAATACTCCACTATCACAGCAGTATGACAGCTGTCACACTGTTGCTGACATTTGGATCCAGGATCCTGATGCTATGGAACAGATAGAGAAAAAAAACTTCAAAAACCTTCATAACACACAGTCTCTTGCTTTCTTCAGAGTCTCAAATGTTTCTGTGAATAAACTTCTTGTATTTTTTTACCAAGTGAGATATGACACCAGATTAAAAAGTAACAAAAAATTAAGTTGCAGGCATCCTTATCATTGAATTACATGAGAGAAAATTATAATGGAATTAAATTTTGATTTTATCGGCTATATAATGAATAGGTTAGAAACAACACTCTCTTGTTACAGACTCCAAATTCACCTTAACCCCACCTGGAATTAGAGCCCCAGCATCACAGCGCTGCACACAAACCTGCAGGATACACCTTAACCATGACAAATTTGGCACTGCATTCCAAATCCCTGGATTCCGCTTAACCCGCTGCATGTTCAGCCGCACTCGCAAGGACTGCAGATATCCCTCCAGGAGCTCTCCCCTCCCGTTATCCATGAACACTGTCACTCCACCCCGCATCCCGCGGCACTACCTGCATCC
Source organism: Camarhynchus parvulus (assembly GCF_901933205.1). NCBI lineage: Eukaryota > Metazoa > Chordata > Aves > Passeriformes > Thraupidae > Camarhynchus > Camarhynchus parvulus. The sequence continues at coordinate 142,381,830 of NC_044572.1, forward strand.
CGGGGAGCCGCCCGCACCCGCACCGGGCGCAAACCAGACCCTGTGCCCGCCACGGGGAGCAGGAGCCGCCGGGGAAGCCCAGGGCAGGGCGGCCGGTCGCCGGTGACCCGCGTGGCTCCCCGGCGAGGGAGCAGCGGCCGCCGCTTCCCCCGCGCCCCGGGGCCCCTCCGCGGCGTGCGGGGGGAAGCGGCCGCGGGACGGGAGAAGTTGCGAAGCGCTGAGGGAGCGGGGAGAGCAACAGCTGGAGCCGGGCGGGGAGCGGGGGCCCCGCGGGAACGGGGCGGGGGTCGCGCCGCCGGCGCCGAGGGAACGCGAGGGATGCAGCGGCGAGCGCCCCGCCCGGCCCCTCCCGCCCTCCCGGCACTCACCGAGCCGCCCCGCGCGCGGCGATGCGGGACCGGGATCCGGAGCGGGACCGGGATCGGGAGCGGAGACGGAGCCGCCGCCTCCCCGCTCGGCCGGAGCAGCGACGGAGCGGCGCGCGCGGGCGGCGGGAGCGCGCCGGGAGCGCGCGCGGGCAGCGGGAGCGCGCGCGGGGAGGGGGGAGCGGGGGGGGGGGGGGAAGCGGGCGCACAGCACCGCGGGCACCGGCCGTGCGGGCGGGCGTGCGCTGACCCGGATGTACCGGGGGGGGGGCGGCCAGCAGCAGGTGACTGCGCAAGCGCGCCCGGCCGCCGGCGCACTGCGCATGCACCTGCTTCGACTCCCAGTGTCTCGGGCACGGGCGGGGGAGCGAAAGAGAGGCGGGCGGGCGAGGCGGCGAGTGGGGCAGCCCCTTAAAGGGGCCGCGGTGCTCCCGCAGCCCCAGGCACAGCTCATTAACTCACTCCATCAGCGTTAGCCATCGGTGCTTGAGCCAACTGTGTGGGTCCGGGGCTTTTCTAGGGCCGGGCTAGGGGATTGAAGTGTCTGCAGTTGGCAGAGCCAGGTTGGGAAGGGAGATGGGGTGCTCCTTGTCTGGGAAAAGCGGGGCTGCTGGCTTAAAGCCGTTCAGAAATGTCTTCCAAGGTGGATCAAAGCACAAATAAAGAAATAATTTAAAAAAATGTGGAAAGTTCCATCCCTCAGTGAGCAGTGCCAGAACCCCATACCATTGCACTCAGGCTGATCCTGGGATGCTTTCCACCTCCATCTCCCCAAAAATGCAAAAGACATACAAAATATGTTGAAAAATCACAAAACCCCCACATGGTGTTATGGGGACATTTACCCTGGAGAAAAGGAGCCTCAGGGCGTACCTTAGGGCTTTCTACAGCTCCCTAACAGAAGGCTGTCACCAGGTGGGGGTCGGTCTCTTCTCCCAAGTGACAAGACAGGACAAGAGGAAATGGCCTCAAGTGTCACCAGGGAAGGTTTAGATTGGATATTCAAGAAGAAAAATCCTCTTAGAAAGGGTTGTCAAGCGTTGGAACAGGCTGCCCATAAAAGTTGTGGAGTTGCCATCACTGGAGGAGTTTAATATAGACGTAAATGTGGCACTTGGGGTTGTGGTTTAGTGGTGACTTTGCTATGGGTTTATGAATGGGCTCAATGATCTGAAAGGTCTTCTCCAGCATAAATGATTCCAAAAGACTCCAAACACAAAAACATATTTTAAGCACATCCCATGGACTTAATTATGGGCTTTCTGTGCCCATAATTTGGGCAGGATTTGGGCTCAATCTTCCTTGTGGGTCTCTTCCAACTTGGCATATTCTATGATTCTCTGATTTTATGAAGGTTTCACCTTCTATATCACACCCTGGATTTTGGTATCCTCACACAGGGACAAAGCACACCCTGAACTGCTTCTCCTGCTGTGCATAAATTTGCCAAAGCAGAGGGATTGCACAAACACCTTGTTTCAGGGCTTGCTGCTTTAGTAAAATTCCACATAGACCTACTTAGAAAGAAAAAAATTAAAAGTTCTGCTGGTTTTGTTTTGCCTTTGTTTTGGTTGTGGTTTTTTTTGTTTTGTTTTGTTTTGTTTTGTGTTTTCTTAAAGTAATCTGGAATCTAGACAATGCTTTTCTAAATTTTGCCATGAAGTCTCCCCTGGCCTTCTCACTGAGCTGTTCTGACACCACGGGCAGTTCACAGCTCGTTCAGTGAGGCTGCACCGGGAGTGGTTCAGAGACCCAGCAGCAGCCAGGGCAGTGCAAAACCTGCACCCTCCAATAGTAAAACATGATCAACACAGCTCTAATCAAAGGGTATTTCTCAGTCTGGAAGAGACAAACCAACCACCTCACAGTCCAACCACTTCTACTAGTTCCTCTTCAGAAGCCTGATAGCAGTTTGTTAAGTGCCAAATATTAGTGAGTATCAGGTACCCCTAAGCCCACTGAGGAAGCACAGAAATGGAAAATAGCTCAGAGATTTATTTATATGTCAATGTATTTCTCTTATTATTATCATACCTATGTATATGTTGACTTAACCTGATAAACTTAGTTTGTCTTTAACTTATTAGGATTCAAGATATATGGATCGACTATAATAACTTCAAAGTATTCTAACTAAAAGAGTATCCTGGGATATGAAGGAAGCTATTTGTGAGTATAGTTCAGCTGCAAAACCTGTTTGGTGAACTCAAAGGAAATCACCACACTTGAGTTTTGGTCCTTGGGTAGCAGTCAGGCAAGACCAGGGCTGGTGCACCACATACCTTCACCTAAGCAGGGAGAAGGGAGTGCTCAGACAAGCTCTGGAGGCTCTGAGAGGTTTGTACAGGCTGGAGCAAACAGAGGAGATGTTGAAGGAGATATGAAAAAAGATTTTCACAGCAGCACCTTTAGCAGAATGATGGAAGTTCCAGTTCTGCTGCATGCAATTTGTGTAGTGGCTGAACAAATGCTTGACATGGCTTTTCACTTCTGCCACAGAAAGGATTTTTTTGCAGTGGATACAAATTTTGAGGTGTGAATTGATGCACACTCCTTCCTGAGATGAGGCACCACATCCTCATCTTCTCTAAAGTCTACAGGGCTTTACAGGTCTGTGTACCAGGCAGAACTGCATTCAGGGGAAGCAGGATTGTGCTCTGAGTTAATGTTGGACTCGTTACCATTTGGGCTTAATAGAAACCAGGGGTCTCACCTGTCATACTATAGAGCTTTGTCCTTCTGCACAGAACTGAAGAGCTACACAAAACCAGCCTCAGGGATGAGCAGTTGTTGTTGCTCATAACATTATAAAGCACTTGGGGCTTGGCAGGGTGCGGTTAGACAAAGAAAATTTCCTACTGAAACCATGAGCAGGTTTATCATAATATATAGTCCTCAGTGTTCTCCAAAATTGTAAGATACCTTTGATTTGGATCTCACATCTTTCACAAGTACAAGAATGCCCAGATGCTGAGCGTCACTGATGCTTTAACAGCAGTTGCACGCTAAGACATCCACATCCCACATAATAATTGAAGCATAAAAAATCATTGAACACTGTAGAAAATGCTGCATGACTAAAAAACCCAGCAATTTTCTATTTGTTCTGCCTTCACTTTTAATTTCTTAATTGCTTCTTCTGAATGCAAAATTATTTTACCAGGTTATCACTGCAATAAATATTAAAACTCTCCCCAAAAAAACAAACCCCCAAAACAACAACAATAAAACAGAATTAAAGACTATATTTTTTGGTTAGTATCATAGAATAAAAGAGTGGTAACAGAACATAACTGTTCCTATTCTGCTAAATGCCTGAGGATTTTGTTAGTTGGTACCAGGTAGGTATATCTGACAGGAAAGAAAACAGGTCAGAGCATTTTCATTAAGAAGAGATTAATAAGCTCTAAAATTACTCTTGGATGTATATGTATTGCATATATGTGTGTATATACCAGTGACAAAAGATGACTTGACTTTATATACTGATGGCCAGATGGATAAATAAAGCCACAGGAGCAAAGCTGCCCTTAGGTGCCATGCACTGTTGGAATACTTGGGTTGCTTTTCAACCTAATGGTAGCCTAGGGGAGAGAGTCCAAAGGGAAAAAGAAGTGACCATCACCCTGGCCATGTATACTCAGCAGGGACAATAGAGTGCCCTGACCACTGACAGCAGCCCTGTTTGTTCTGGGGGGGAGGACAGCAATAGCTCTTCCATTACATGGATGAAAATAGAAAGTAAACATCCTATGGCTAAAGATTATTCTTTTAAAGAAATGGTTAAAGATGAAACTTCTTATGGAAAATGTGAAGAATGGAAGAAATGCAGCTTTGCAGGGCTCCCTTGTTACACGGTTGTGGCTCATAGCACCTTTCAGTTCAGATAAAACCAGCGTCAGGTTTTGCCCTCCCCTGCCCAGATTTCCCTACATTCTCAAGTGGCACAGTAGTAGATGAGAGAGTGCAGAGGCAGTCACATTTATACCACACAGTCCTCCAGGGCTTTCACTTAGATAGTACAAATCCTCTGATATGAATGTCACTCTTCAGAATATAAACAGTTGTAACAAAATGTGAATGATCTACATAAATTTCCAGAAATGCAGACAAAACAAAAAGCCAAGGTCAAATCACTTCATAAGGATCCCTGAAGTGCTTCCAGATATTGTCATG